>NC_134713.1:61794163-62428026 GCF_049634645.1 Pelodiscus sinensis | reverse complement strand
GGGTAAGTCAGTGAAAAACTACAGTACAGATTCTTAAAAAAAAAAAATCTGTTGTTTGACACCCTCAAAACCTTCAGATTCTTCAAATTAGTTGTTTAAAGTAACATTGAATCATGGTGCTTTTCACCCACTGGCATTATGAATTTATGCCTTCTGTAGGTCCAACACAATGAAATCTTTCTTTAGTGGGAGCATCAGTTAACTTCAGAATCTCTCTCTTTATATTGTCCACTGATACCTGATAAGATATTTAAAAGAATAGGAAAAGAGCAAAGAAAACTTGTAGAATTTTTAGAGGGCAGGGGAGGTCTAGTTTAGGAATTTACCCACACTATGGTGGCTGAATTTCCAAAAAGCTCTCACTAGAAATGGAAGTTCTCTATCCTGCAAAGAATTCTAGAGACATATTCTCCGATTTCTGATGTTTAACGCTTTAGGAAAGTCAACATGACAAATGCATTGTCTTACAGGAGATATGGGACTATTTTAACTATATAGTACAACGAAACCCGTTTAGAAGGGCTACTAGATAATAGGATCAACCTGCAAGGTTTCTACTTCAGGACTAGCCAATGCCACAGGAAGCGCTTTTCCTGCGCCAATTAGATAGAGACGGTGATACTGACAACGGGGCTCCGACAGTGTCCCACTCAGTGCAATGTGAATCCCTGGGCGCGAGCAGGAGGGGAGCAGAGCAGCGCACCCCCTCCCCCGGGCAGACCAGGCCCGGCCAGGCGGCGGACAATACAGAGGCCCAGGGGCGGTGCCGGACTCTCCGCCCGCCAGTCCCGCACTCCGCAGCTCGCCGAGTGTAAACAGGGCCCCGGAACGGAGTCTCAGCTCCTCCCCCCGGCTCGCGAGCCCTGCCAGGGAGGAGAGAGGCCTTCGCCGCCCCGCTGCTGCTCCCAGCAGGGCCGCTAGCGCCGCCGCCAGGAACAAAGGCCAGGCGAGGCGACACCAGCCCGCAGAGCACAACAAAGGGGCCCCGAGACCGCAAGAGGCCGGCGGCCGAGGGAGGGGCGAGAAATTACGGGACGGGAGCAGCTCCCGGGGCGGGGGGCGGGGCGGGCCGCTAATCCGAGGCTAGAATGAGCAGCAGCCTCCCGCGGCACCAGGGCCCGGCCGCAGCCAGCTCCGCGCGGGGCGAAGCGCCGAGCCGCTGCCTCCTCCCGCGCGCGGCGGGGGCGGCGCTGCTCTCCCGTCTCTCCCGCACACACACACACACACACGGGGGAGGGGCAGGCGGCCTGACCTGGCAGAGCTGCTGACAGTACTCGGTGGCCGCCTGCACGGCCGGCTCCGCGCTCTCCCGGAGCCCGCTCTCCAGCTCCAGCAGCCGCTCCCGCAGGCGCTGCAGCTCCAGGAGGCCGCCGCCGAGGCTACCGCTCTCCTGCTCGGCCTCCTCATCCGCCATCTTCGCACCCCGCTCCGTCGCGTACGCAACCCCCCCTCCGCACCCCGCCCCCGTCTTTCGCCGCTCGGGTCACGTGATTACACAATGCCACGTTCCGGGGAGGGGTCACGTGCGGAGGAGAGAGGCACAAACGCGCGCTCCCTCGCCCACGGCCGCAGGCTTTGGTTGGGAGGAGTGGCTGGTGTGTCGCGTCACATGACACGACGGCGCGCGCCTAGGGGGCTGGACCAGCCTTGCCACGTGATCCTCCTCCGATGGGCTTTTGGCGGCAAACAGAGACGACGAGGCTCAGGCCCGCCTGGTTGCCTTCGCAGCGTCCTGGGTCACGTGACGTGCTGGTGGGTCGGCGGGAGAGGAGGCTGGCGCTGGCCTAGGCCGCTGTGGAGCCTCCCTCCCCTGCCACAGCAGCGTGACCTGGAGGCTGACCTAAAAGGGGGAGACCTCAGAGCCATTCCTGCCAGTCACCATTGCCTGGCACGTGTCCAGCTGACCCGAGAGACAGGCCTGATATTTGGAGCTTTATCTTACATAGCTCCTGCCCCCCTATCCCCCCCCCATTCCCCACCTGATTTTTCATGCTTGCTGTCTCCACTCACTCTAGGGAGGAATAAAACAAAGCTCCACTTAGGAGCTTCCTGGGTGAATGGCCATTTCCCAGGTAAGGGTAGGAAAGGGAGTCTTCTAAGATTTCTTTGCAGCCTGTGAAGACAGCCCCCATCTCTAAGGGTATGTCTACACTACCCTCCTAGTTCGAACTAGCGGGTAATGTATGCATACCGAACTTGCAAATGAAGCCCGGGATTTGAATTTCCCGGGCTTCATTTGCATAAGCGGGGAGCCGTCATTTTTAAAACCCCGCTGGTTCGAACCCCGTGCAGCGCGGCTACACGGGGCTCGAACTAGGTAGTTCGAACTAGGGGTGTGTCTAGACTACATGCCTCCTTCGACGGAGGCATGTAGATTAGCCAGATCGGAAGAGGGAAATGAAGCCGCGATTAAAATAATCGCGGCTTCATTTAAATTTAAATGGCTGCCCCGATCTGCCGATCAGCTGTTTGTCGGCAGATCGGGGGGAGTCTGGACGCGATGCCCCGACAAAGAAGCCTTTCTTCATCGACACAGGTAAGCCTCGTGAAACCAGGTTTACCTGTGTCGATGAAGAAAGGCTTCTTTGTCGGGGCATCGCGTCCAGGCTCCCCCGATCTGCCGACAAACAGCTGATCGGCAGATCGGGGCAGCCATTTAAATTTAAATGAAGCCGCGATTATTTTAATCGCGGCTTCATTTCCCTCTTCCGATCTGGCTAATCTACATGCCTCCGTCGAAGGAGGCATGTAGTCTAGACACACCCACGGATTCCTATTCCGAACCACCGGTACAGCCCCATTTTCGCCATCGGGGCTTTTTTGCGTAAAACAAATCTGAGCTGTCTACACTGGCCCTTTTGCGCAAAAGCTTTTGCCCGAATGGGAGCAGCATAGTATTTCTGCAAGAAGCACTGATTTCTTACATGAGATCATCAGTGTTCTTGCGGAAATTCAAGTGGCCAGTGTAGACAGCTGGCAAGTTTTTCTGCAAAAGCAGCTGCTTTTGCGGAAAAACTTGCCAGTCTAGACACAGCCAAAGTACATTGAGTGACATCACTAACTTTTCTTATGCCTGTCTCTTTTCAAAGCACAGAAAAAAATTTGTAGGCTTGTTTAAAATATGTATTACTATCTATTTTATGACTTCAGTGCTATATAGGTCAAAACCCACACATTGTACTTAGTACAGCTTTGTGAGTTGATGTCCTATGGAAGTTCATTCCACACCTTTGGGTCCACTCCCAATAAAAGCATAGAATAATAGAGCTGGAAGAGACCTCAGGAGGTTATCAAGTCCAGCCCCCTGCCCTAGGCAGGACCAATCCCAACTAAGGCACCATCTCATTATATATGTATTATTACCATTAAGGTGTTCAGCTCAAGTGTGCCTTAGAAGTGGAGTTGTTATATGCAGTCTTATCTCCGGAGGTCTTTTAGGAGTTCTGACTCCAGACCATTGAGTACCTTAAAGATAAGGATGGAGATCTTGAATTTGAATTGATATCCTATGGGAAGCCAGTATAAAGGAGCAAAGGCAGGGTTATTTTTCTCCTTGTAGTTCATGGTGAGAAGGAGGTGTGCTACTGTGTTGGAGTTTCCTAAAAGCTGTTGCATTGGTGTGGTCCAGTGAAGAGGTGTTGAAGGTGTGTATTACTGAAGTCTGGTCATCATTTGTCATGAAGCCTGTTATTCAATTAGAGATAGTAGTGATAGTGTTCTTCACTGGTGCTGCTTTTTGTCAGCAAAGAATTCTGTGAAACACATAAACCGTGGATTGATTTAACCAGTTATAAGTATGTATCGAACCAATGGAGACTGCATTATAGCCAGGGCCGGCTTTAGGAAGTGCGGGGCCCAATTTGAACAATTTCGACAGGGCCCCGCAGCAATTTTGGTTGAGCAAAATAAATAAATAAATCCGCACACAAAAAATCCCCAGCTACCTCCCCCGCAAAGCCCTGGATGTAGCTAACACCCCCACCCCTACCACCCCACGTGGTGCAGGCAGTATGTTCAACTCACACCTCCTGCAGTGCAGACAGCCGCCGTACTCTTCCGGGGCCGACACCCCCTCTCACAGCACGCCTGGCACACTTCTGGGCAGGGGCGGCAAGTTTGTATAATTTTTGGTGGTGCCCCATTAGCCACACCCTCTGACCCCTGTTAACCACGCCCCTGACCCCCATTAACCAGGCCTCTGGAGGTAACACGCTCGGGGAAGATGGACACATGAGAAGTAAAAGGTATCATGTCACCCCTCTTGAAGGACTTTTCCCACCATCCTCCTACCAAGAGGGATTAGTTTTGCCCCCACCAACCCCCCCTCATGCAACTATACTGCAATTGCATTAACCCAATGTGTGTGACATTCACTCAGGGGCAGAGAGGCTGGGGGAAGTGTCCCCTCTAAGGCTATGTCTACACTCGCGGCTTCTTGCACAAGTACAGCCGTTCTTGCGCAAAAACCCACAGAGTATCCATACTGCCCACCTGCTCTTGCACAAGAGCATTTACAGTACAGCGTGGTAAAGAGAGGGTGTCTTGTGCAAGAGCTACACTCTTTTCTAACAGGTGTAAGCTCTCTTGCGCAAGAGGGCAGTGCGGATGCTCAGCAGGGATTTCTTGTGCAAGAAACCCCTATGGCTAAAATGGCCATCGGAGCTTTCTTGCGCAAGAGAGCGTCCACATTGCCATGGATGCTCTTGCGCAAAAGCACAGCTCGCACATGGCAGTGTGGACATGTTCTTGTGCAAGACTTCTTGCTCAAGAACCCTTGCGCAAGATGTTCTTGTGCAAGAAGCCACCAGTGTAGATATAGCCTAAGTGTTTCCTCCCATGAGCAGAATGAATTCTGTTGTGCAGCAGTACTGAGTTCATGTGGCTTGTTTGTATGTGCCACTGTGGCACCCAAGTTATTTATACATATTTTATAAACCTTTACCTTTTCTCTCTGCCAGGAACGGCCCGAGGCCGGCTGCAGCAGCTGGCGCCTTAGGCGGGGCTGCGCAATCGGCGCCCCTGCATGAATGGCCATCAATGGCCATGACGTCATCACTCCCCGTGACATCATCATCAGGCGCCCGGGCCAGCAGCGCCCTAGGCAACTGCCTAGCTCGCCTAGGCTCATGGGCCGCCCCTGCTCTCTGCTGCCATGCTCCATCAGCTCCCCTGGTGCCTGCTGCCCCCCAACTCCTCACCCTCCTCTGCTGTCCTGACTCCTGCCCTTCTCACTGCCTTCAGCCTTCCTGAGACCTGCCCCCCTCCACCAGCCCTTCTCAGCCCCCTGTGCCCACTCCTCCAGTAGCCCCACTCTGATCATGTGAGCTACCCCTCCTCATCCCTTCTTCTAAGACCTCCCTTTACACACCTGCCCTGCCTCTCTCCTCTGGTGCTGGTCCCTCCCCTGCAGGTGTCTGCCCTTCTGCTTCACCCCCAGAATCCCCTGGCACCTGCACCCTCCTGGTGCCTCCCCCTTCCCTCACTGCCCTTGCCCCCTTTGCCCTCTTTTCCCCTGATGCCCACCCCCTTACCACTCTCTGCCCCCATTCCCCTCATGCCCCTCTGTGCCCTCACACATGACTTGCTCCATCCCCACCTTTCTCATGCCCACCCCTTCTTTCAAGCCTTCTCCCAGCACCTCCCCTTCCCCCCTCTAGCCCCCAATGCCCTTACCCTCGCCTCTTGCAGCATCACCCTGTCCCCCCTCCCACTGACACCTCCCCTCCTGCCCTTTTCCTCATTGTCTCCACTTGGCCCCCTTGCATTTGTCTCTCCTCCACCCTGTCTCTTTGTACCTTCTCCTTTCTTCCCCCTCCCCCTCCATACAAACCCCTTCCTCTCCCACCCCTTCTCCTATTTTCCCCCTCCCCCTCCTCTCAAGCCCCTTCCTCTCCTTACCTTACCTCTGCCTTCCACTTTGTGGGGCCGGAGTCTGCGCTTGGGCCCCAGAAGTCCCCGGACTCCAAACTCAGATTTAGGCTGTGTGGCACAACTCAGTTTTAAAGTCCTGGGCTGTGATGTCACATCGTGCCCAGGCGTATCCCCACTTACCTGGGAACGTCGCACATGGCAGCAGCCGGCAATGGGGAGCTGGACTGAAAGCTGCACACGGCAGGGATGGGATGGGGATGGGGATGGGGATGGGGGAGGACGCTCGGGCCGGGGTGGGAGGACGCATGGGGTGGCCAGGGTCCACTCCAGGGAGGGCCAGGGGAGAGACTCAGCTCCACATATTGATGGAGCAGGGCCCTCGGCTCTGAATATTGGAGCATGAGCACCACAAGCCCATATAACTCGCTGCCCATGCTTCTGGGTTCAGGGCACTGGGCTCCTTTAGGTGCAGGGTCCAATTCCAGGGAATTGGACGAATCAGCCTAAGGCCAGCCCTTATTATAGCTACAAGCTGTTCAACGTGATTCCCTGTTATAACCAACCTGTTGTTCAGTCATGGGCTGCCTTTTGGCCAAGCACTGGGCCATTTTAGTGACTGTTGAGTTATCATGTGCAGTGAAGGAAAATAGAGCTGTGTGCTCTTTGCACATTGTTGACACTTCTGTCTGTGTTGTCTTATCAATTCTTAGTGGCTGCTGCATGCCCAGGATGCATAGGTTGAGAAAGAAAATTCATCTTTGTGGGACTGCACAAATAATGGGTCTGGAGGTGAAGACATTCAGAGCATTTCTTTCAAATATCGTGTTCAACGCTTTATTTCTTTGTCAAAATTGGACGTCCAAACTCTCCAGCCAGTGAACAACGTTGCTGAATGTGTGCATGAAGCTGGATTTCACCAGTTATGATGTAAACTTCAAAGAAATGTGCAAAAAGATTCAGCAGCAGTCCCATTAAAATCTGAGTATAATGTTTCATTTATGCTATTATTAATCATATAGTCAATTATCAGTCATATTAAGTTGTATGTTTTCTGTCATGCAGATGAGCATTCTTATACTGTGCTTTGTTGACCACTTGTTCTGAATTTTGATGTAGTTTGGCTCTTTGATTTGAAAAAGTTGCCGACTGCTCCTTTAAGCAGACCTGAAGCAGGTTCAACCTTCAGTGACCTGTTGCCTCCCTAAATGGCCCCCCCAGCCTTTAAGCCAGGTTCCAAAATACAGACATTCCAGTCCTCAGGTTAGGCAGAGGTTCTGTTACACTATCGTCAAATATATACTCACTAGCAGTTATTTCCCACCAGTTACAGAATTCTCTGTCCTGCTCACCTAATTCATTTATTTGTCTGTTTCTCTCATGCAAACACATATACATGCCACATCCACCACACTTTACATTTCCTATGGATTGGAATTAAGCCATAGTCTTATTTCTGTCAGCTATGTTGTTTATGTGAAAATGTTAATTTTGTCAAGTATGATATGACTTGAAGGGCACTTTAATTTACAGACTATTCTGCCTTTGTATTACAAGAATACATACATGCCAGAAACAGAAAATAGCAAGTCTAAACACTGGATAGTAAAACATACAGGAGATTATGCAGATGAAGAAGAACTAATTTTAATTTTATTTTAAATGTTCAGTTTTGACTGTGGCTTTCAGTTAATATTTCTTTTGCGTTCATAAGTTCAAGTCCATTGCATCTTTTTGAAAGAAGGTCAGATTCTCAGTAGGATTTTTTTTAACTCCACAATGAATTTAGAAAGACTAGTAATTCCCCATTATCAGTGCAGTTATTTCAGAATTAATGGCTTTTAGACCCTAATCCTTTACTTATTCATGTGTTTAACTTCACACACATGAGTAACTGAGTTCAATGGAGCTATTAACACGGGTAAAGTTAAGCTTGAGTGTGTCAGAAGGACTGACCTTTCCTATATTGTCACCACCCTTATATAGCTTTTGCTCAGTGCTTCAGTCTGCCTCATGTGCATACGGTAATTTTCAGCCCACCAGATTCCTGAAATGCTGGATGTTATATGAGGATAATTCTGATAAATTTCATCACTGAATAGCAGAAAGCAACCAGGAAGAAAACTGGGGGGAAAAAATAATGTTTCTTGTTAAGCATGAGTTATATATTGCTCAAAAGGACAGGACTCATTATTGAATCGTTGCAATCGTAAATAGCCATGATTAGGGTTGCCAGGTGTCCGGTTTTGAACTGGACAGCCTGGTATTTGAGCTTTCTGTACAGGAAACAAATTGAGAAAATACCGGACATATAAATGTCCGGTATTTTCTAATTAAGTAAGTTTTATTATTACCATGAGTATCAATACGTAGTTGCATATTGCTTGGCTGGTAAACACACTCACACTGCGTGAGCGTGTCTACCAGTCAGGCAGTACGCAACTACACAGTAGAGAGGAGGGGGTGGCGCTGGGGTGTTGCCGGGACGGGAAGGAATCCCTGGGGTTGGATTCGCCCATGTACCCCGCTGGGACCGTGCATGGGACGGGCAGCACTCCGGGATCTGCATGCGCCTGGGCCGCTGGCCGTTCCTCCCCCCCCCCCCCCCCCAGCCCCCATCCAGCCCTGCTCCCTCCGGCTCCCTCCCAGCCAGCCCCGTTCCCTGCCGGCTGGGTCCCCTTGGCCAGCCCCGCTCCTCCCAACCCCCTCCTGGCCAGCCCTTCTTCCCACCGGCTGGTTCCCACCCCCATCTCTCCTGGCCAGCCCCACTCCCGCCGACCTCCTCCCGGCCAGCCCCATTCCCATCCTGGCTGTTCTCCCCACCTTCCCCCGATCTGTGTCTGGTATTTTTTTGGAAGCATCTGGTAACCCTAGCCATGATCACTGTGATAAATCTCAAATTAACTCTTGTTGGGTTTGAGGGTTTTTTTTGGTCTTATCCTACCTTTCATGTATCTGGGTTATCAAAAATTGTAGCATTATTTTCTTAGCAGTTTTGGGATTTTTAAGGTTGGCCTGTCAGAATTAGGTTAAGTAAAAAAAAAGGAAAAACAAATTAGTTTGAAAATTTTAATATATACAGCTCAATAGTTCAGACAATGTGCGTTTTAAAGAATGAACTTGCCAAACCACTGACAACTGCATACAGAGAATTGAGGTGGTATCAGTGCATGAGATAACAAATGGGATAACAAACAAACGAAAAAAGAGTGATCCTGACACTGTGAATGCAACATTTTGATGAATGCCACAGTACACTCTAGGGTTAAATCCTAATTTGGTTTCAGTATAGGTTTGTTAATTTAAATTAAGATATGCCAGTTTATGCCAACTGAGATTCTGGCTCAAAATATTTTGACACAATGTAATATCTTTCTCTGATTGCCTGGGTATATTCTGCAGGCAGTAGCGGCTCTTTATAAATGAGTAGATATTCAAGGACCAGCTTTCCTTCTGATATGCACAATTTCTAAAAAGAATTGCTCCCCGCCCAACCAACAATAAAAATTTTCCAAGATTTAATTGCTTATCCCGACAGCTAAAGAGAATTTGTAGGATTTCTTTAATAACACTGTCATGTGACTCCCAACAATATTGCAATATGCCATAATAAATGTGAGGATTATTATCAGACAAAACAGTTACATGGGAGATTATTGCTAGAAAGCAGTAATACAGAAGATCTGATGACGACAGTTGACAGCAATGAGACATGAGCTTACAATGAAAAAATGTGAATGCAGCACAGGACTATGTTGTTGTATAAATACTATATTAAATACTCTATTTATTTAGAGCTTATTATTAATTTATTATTTTTGTATTACTGTAACATCTGGTAACCCTAATCCAGATCAAGGTCTCATTTTTGCCCCCATCCAAAATATTTTTCTATATTTAAGTCTATGAAAATATCTGTTCAAAAAGAAAAACATATGTGTATAGTGAGATCATGCCCTCACTTGCTCATGTCTCCCCCATGTGCAAATCACTCCTGTTGTGCAAAAGAGAAGATTTGTATCCTCTCCACACATTTCTGACTATATGAAGAACTTTTATCAGGAGGAGAGTACTGGGCCTGCATAAGCCAGGAGAGAGGAATGTTGGGGCAGTAATTAGGCTGTTACATTTTACTCTCCCTCCATCTCCAAGGACTGAGAAGATGAGAATGAAGTGGAATGATAGTATAGGTGCCAACTTCTTGCTAGGTGATGTATGACCCCCTCCACACTCTGTTCCAGACCCTGCCCTCACTCCACCCTCCCCCCAAATTCCTGCCCCTGCCCTGCTTCTTCCCACCCCTGCTTCACCCCACCCCCACCATCACCTGAGTGCACCTCATGCCTACTCTTTCCCCTCCCTCCTGGAGCTTGAATACTGCGAATCAGCTGTTTGTGGTGCTCTGGAAGCAATTGGAGGGAGGGAAGGAGTTGGTCATTGGGGCTGCTGGAGCAGGAGAGGTGCAGGGTGAGGGGGCCAGAGAGAGCGGAGTGTGTTTTTTATCCATGGATGTCTAATCCCAGCACACCCATAGATTCAGTGCCTATGAAAAATAGTGCAGTATGGCGCTTGCAGTGAGTAGAACCCTACCAAAATCACTGTATGAACCATGAGTCATGTACTATGAAATCTGGTCTTGACCCATGAAACCTGGTCTTTTCTGTGCTTTTACCCTATACTATACATATTTCATGGAGGGGGAAAGAGACCAGTGTTTCTCAGACTAGGGGTTGTGACCTCACAGGATTGCCATCCTTACTACTGTGCTGATTTCAGAGATGGGCGGCATACCATATCATGCTATCTTGCATTGCTGTTGGCAACGGCTCTGTTTTCAGCACTGGATTCCTGGCTAGCAGCCACCGCCCTATAGTTGCTTAGCTGGGAAGGCAACACAGAAGTAAGAATAGCAGTATTGCAACCTTCCCTATAACCTGGTGACCTCCTACAACTCCTTTTTGGGTCAGGACCCCCACAAGTATAACACCATGAAATTTCATATATAAATAGCTGAAATAATGACATTTACCATTTTAAAAAATCCTATTAGTGTGAAATTGACCAAAATTGACTGTGAATTTTGTAGGCCCTCAATAATTTAAGACCGAGGAGGGAAGTCTCCATGGTCACATTTCTTATCCCACTGGTTGCACTGCAAAGACAGATTCACGGAACAAAGAAAATAATCACCGAGACAGAGAGGAAGTGGTTCAGGGAAGACAGTCTGTGGTTTGTAGAGAAGACAGAGTACTGACTTTCTAAGGTCCTGGACTGGAGTCTCAAGGCTACGCTTTTCTCTCAGCCTCCTGAGATCCTGACAAGTGGCGTCCCAAGGCTGCTGAGATTTGTAGACCTTTCTTTTGAAATATGGTAGGAGAAGGGTCAGAATTGCTTCCTTCCCTCATGACAGGGGAGACTAGAAATACTCGGAACTCATGTCAGTTTCTCCTAGAAGCAGGGAATCTCCACTATGTGGTTTGAATTTTGCCAAATCTCTTGGAAGATTATGGATTTCTAGGGGCTATTCTTTGAATTTTGAAATGTAATGCAAGACTTTTCAGTTGGTTTTCTCGAACTTTGGTTGCAGCTTCTGTGGGGAATCAAGGTTCTCGAGGGGAATGGGCGGTATACTGTTTTTAGAATTTCATGGGGATATCTTCTGTGGGTGTTATAGGACTATATTATAAAGATAACCTGGGGGAATTACAAACCAATTATCTTAACTTCAATACTTGGAAAAATGATGGCGCAAATAATTAAGTAATCCATTTGCAAATACCTAGAAAATAATAAGTAGCAGTGTGGATTTATCAAGAACAAATTGTATCAAATCAAACACAGCTTTCTTTGAGAGGGTAACAAGCCTTAGCAGATGGGGGAGGAAGTGGTAGATGTGCTATAGTTTGATTTTAGTAAGGCTTTTGATACTGTCTCACATGGCCATATCATAAACAAATTGGGGAAATACATCCCAGCTGGAACTTCCATAAGATGGGGTGCATAACTGGCTGGAAAACCATTCCCAGAGAATAGTTATCAGTGGCTCATAGTCAAGCTGGAAGGGCATATTGAAGCATAAGTAATTGTTAACCCTGCATCTCCTTACTAGGGCTGATAGAAAGCAACAGTCTAGATCTCTGGGTGGGGCAGAGCAATAACCTCCTAGTTAGAGCAGACAGCAATCACAGTTTATAGCTTTAAATCTCTGTATGGGGCAGAGCAATGAGCAGTCTTTAGTCCAATCCTCCTGGCTAAATCAGAGAGCAACCACAGTCTATAGCAAATGAGTAAGCAACCACCCCAAGGGTGAGGTGGCAGGGGGTAGAGGGACCCAGGTCCACTCTATTCCACAGAGTTCCAGCCCAGGGCCCTATCAGTGGCAAGTCCCACTGTGGAGTCAGCGGGAAAATCAGCAAAATACACTGACTTGTTTCCTAGGAGCACAACTGGACAAAAGTCTGGTTCCCCTGGGCTACTTCCTATCTCGGTTTGTGTTACTATACTGAGCAGAGGCTGTCTTTCTATCTGGCAGTTGGATGGAGGCCACTTCACTCCTTGGGGTCTTCTGTCTCTTTGTTCAATAGGGTGCTGGTTGGCATAGCTGTTTGGAATCCTGTAAGGGTTGCAGCTCCTGGGAAGAGACATTTGCAGCTTCCATTGGTTCAGCACTGAGTTCTGGGGCTGTTCTCATATACTTCCTTTCCCACCCTGGTTCTTCAGATGAGGGGAGAGGGGGGATGGCTTCAGCCACTAAGGGGAAAGGAGTGATCCCTTGTTATTCAGTCTGTAGGGAAGCTACTCGGCTCCACCCACCAAGGCTATGTCTAGACTGCAGGCTTCTTTTGAAAGAGGCTCTTTCGAAAGCATCTTTCGAAAGAGCCTCTTTCGAAAGATCGCGTCTAGACTGCAGGCGGATCTTTCAAAAGAGAAATCCGCTTTTTCGAAAGAGAGCACCCAGCGAGTCTGGATGCTCTCTTTCGAAGACGGCCTCTTTACATTGAAGAACGCCTTCTTTCGAAAGAGGAACTTTCGAAAGAAGGCGTTCTTCCTCGTGAAATGAGGTTTACCGCCATCGAAAGAAAAGCCGCGTTCTTTCGAAATAATTTCGAAAGAACGCGGCTTGAGTCTGGACGCAGGGGAAGTTTTTTCGGGAAAAGGCTACTTTTCCCGAAAAAGCCCCTGAGACTGGACACGGCCCAAGGGAGTGCATTGTTAACCCCTGCTCTTCAAAGTCTTGAGTCAGATTCCCATGATACTGGCTTTAAAGCTGTTACAAAGCTAGCCATAAACTATGACTTAGTCTTTTTAATAGCCATCTTCTGATTTTTTTTTAGCCATTAGGGATGATTTCTTCAAACTTTTAGATGTGAGCTGTTAGCTAATATTTAGGATCTTGCAGGTTGTTTCAGTTAGGAGGAGAAATTAATGTTGGAATCAGGTATTCCCTTGATGCAATCCTGTTTTTGTTTTTACAAAGAATGTACACAAGCTCCTGGTTCCATGAACAGAGTAGCTCGAATAACAGGAGGAAATTTCTTTGCTTACAATTTCAAGCCAGGCTTACAAGCCAGCACTCTGCTCCCAAAGACGTTTTTCTTGTCTTTCTTGTCTTTCTGTCAGGGCAACATTACAAGTGCTTGGCAATGGTGGTGGGGGCCTCCAAAATGTATAATGTTCTTCTTTGCCTCGGAGGCCACTGCCCAGGAGGCGGTAGAGAGGGGCCTGGTGATGTGGGGCATGCATGTGGGCCTAGCGATGTGGGGCCTGGCGATGTGGTCCCACCCTTCCTCCCCAGTGCTGCCCTGCTGCCTGCCCTGTCCACCCTGGGAAGGCCAATATCAACGATTAGCCCTCTCCCGTTGGGCTGAAGGGACCCTGCCCTGCGCCACATCCTGTCCTTCCGCCGGCAGGTACACCTGCAGCTGCTGCCGGCGGCACGTGGTGGGGTGGCGTTAGAGGGATCCTTCATGGTGCCCTTCCAGGGGGCCCTCTACCGGGTCCATTATTCAATGGTGGAGATCTGGTGCTTTCTCTGCTGGGTGATGGGGCACGTCTGGAGGGACTGCCCATTGGCTTGGTCGGAGAAGGTGTCTGGGCCCCCCTGGGACCTGGGAGGGCACCAGCCCTAACATCGCCGGCCCCCCTGGTAGTCCAGCCTCCGCAGCCACCCCTCCTGCAACCAACGGCTTCGCTCGGGAGCCGGAGGCACCCCCTCTGGTGTGCCTGGGCGAGCAGGCAAGTCCCACCTCCGTTCCATCTGTCTCCCCGGGGCCCAAGGAGGAGAGGGTGGTGTGGTCACTGCTGGGTGAAGGAGAGGGCTCCCATCAGGGGGAGGTTTCCCTACCCCCCTCTATCTCTCCCTTGCCTCCTCGCTCCCCTTGAAAACCAAGGCCCCCTGGCCTTGCCCCTGCTGACCAGCCCTCCACCTCCACCTTGGAGGGCTGGACACTTGTTCGGGGGAAGCACTGAGCCTGCAGTCCGCAGGCTCAATCTTCTCCCTCCGATGAGGAGGGTGGGAAGGCCCCCTTCCGAAAAATCCCGAGGGGGACCAGCACTGCTGAGAACGCCTGCGGCGAGCGTCAGCAGGAGGCGCAGGTGAGGAAGCCATGGCAGTGTGGGGTGATGCCACCATCCCTCCTCTGGAGCCCATTCATGAGGAGGCCTCAGGTGGAGCTCCCCCGGGATCAGCTGAGCCCCCCGTTGCCACTGCCGAGGTAATTGTTGCCTCGGCAGCTGGTGGGGAGAGCTCTGGGGTCAAGGGGATGGAGCTTAGCTCCATTTTTGAGGAGATCGAGGCCCTGGGTCTGACCCCGCTCACCCAGGGGGAGGACGACCCTCCGCCAGCGGGCCTCGGTCTGGGCGGCACCTGTGCTGTGCCGCCCCTTCCTCTCCCCACCCTTACGCCCCAGGTGGCTGACCCCGTCCTCATGCTCGGGGCGCCCGTAGTGTTGCCCATTGGCCCGGCTGACTTGAGTGCCAGACCTGAAGCTGCTGAGCCCTTAGGGACAACGGCTGGCATTGAGTGGCTGGGTCCCGAGCTCGGGGCCCCCTCCATCGCAAATGAGGCGGGGCGACCATCTTCCCTTCCTGTCAGAGAACACCTCCCTAGCTGATGCCGTGGTCATAACTTCTGCCTCTCCGCCTGAGCCCGGTGCCAGCACGGGTCCCCTTCCTGCTCCTGCTCTTACCCCCCAGTCGCCGTTCGGGAGGCACTGCAGCCCAGTGGCACAAACTCGGGGGATCTTCCCTTTGACCCTGACAAAAGCTCTGGTTCCTTTTGTTGTCCTGATCCTCTCCTCTCCCCTGTTCATGCCCTTGGTCCTGATCCCACCCTCCATGAATCAATTTCCAGCCCCGAGTCCTCTCACGTTCCTGACCCCGCTCCTATGGGTACCGTTGGAGAGCGGGGTCCTTCCTTTGTCATGCAGGCGAGTCGTGCTGGCCTTATCGCCGAAGAATGGGGACCTCCGCAACCTTCGGAACTGGCGTCCTGTCTCGCTCCTCAGCACGGACTACAAGGTCTTAGCAAAAGCCATCTCGCTGCAACCACGGTCCGTGCTGGTGGACATGATCCGTCCCTACCAGACCTACACAGTCCTGGGCCGTAGCATCTTTGATAATTTGTACTTGGTCCTGGATCTCTTGGAGCTTGGGTGTAGGGACGGTTTGTCGTTCGCCCTTCTGTCTCTGGACCAAGAGAAGGCATTCAACAGGATGGACCATGGGTATCTCCTGGGCACTCTGCAGGCCTTTGGTTTTGGGCCCCGTTTTGTGGGTTTTCTCCGGGTGCTGTTTGCCCTCGCAGAGTGTTTGGTCAGGCACAACTGGACCCTGACTGAGCCGGTCAGCTTCGGACGGGGAGTACGTCAGGGGTGTCTGCTGTCGGGCCAGCTGTACGCTCTGGCGATCGAGCCCTTCCTCTGTCTCCTCCATAGGAGGTGACAGTGTTGGTGCTCCGAGAGCCAGAGCTGTGGCTAGTTCTGTCGGCATACGCCAATGACGTGCTCCTAGTGGTCCAGGACCCAGGCGACCTGACGTGTGTGGAGGCCTGCCAAGCCGTCTACTCAGCATCCTCCTCAACTGGGTTAAGAGCTCTGGCCTGGTGGTCGGGGATGGGTGGCGGGCCGGCTCCCTCCCACCCGCGCTTCAGGCCATCAGGAGGAGCACGGGTCTGCTACTCTATCTGGGCGTTCATTTATCCGCCACGCATCCTTCTCTGCCGGAGAACTGGCAAGGTTTGGAGGCCAGGGTGGGTGAGTGGCTGCGGAGGTGGACGGGACTGCTCCAGTGCCTCTCCCTCTGTAGGAGGGCACTGGTGCTAAATCAGCTGATCCTGTCCATGTTCTGGCACCAGCTCAACACCCTGAGCCCAGCCCTGAGGTCCTGTCCAATCTCCAGAGGACAGCTCTAGAGTTCTTTTGGCCAGGGCTGCACTAGGTCTCTGCAAGAGTTCTGTCTCTTCCCGCAGAGGAGGGGGGCTAGGGCCTGGTCTGTGTGCACAGCCAGGTCCGGACCTTCCGCCTCCAGGCCCTGCAGAGACTTCTCTTTAGTGCAGGTAGTCCGGCATGGAACACTTTGGGGTGCACCTTCCTCCGCCGCCTATGAGGGCTCTGATACGACCGGCAGCTCATTTTTATCCACCCAAGGAGTCTTCTGCAAGACCTCTCTGAGCTGCTGGAATTCTACCAGGGACTCCTCCAGGCCTGGAAGCTATTCTCGGCAACCAGATCCGTTGTGGCCACCAAGGGAGCAGATCTTGCGGAGCCCCTGCTCCAAAATCCAGCCTTGTGCGTGCAGGTGGCGGAGTCTCCCTCGGTGCACTGGAGGTTGATCCTGGCAGAAACCACCAAGGTTGGAGACCTCCTAGACTATGATGGGGGAGCCTGGGTGGATCCCTGAGTGCTCACTCAGTGCATGGGGCTTTCCACTCTTCAAACCCCCCTGCGCCTACTCCGAGGAGTGAAGGCAGCTTTGCCGCAGCCCGCTCTCGATTTCCTGCAACGGTCCCTGCGAGAGGGACCCCACCCCTCCCTTCCTACAAACCCTCCGGCCATTGTTATCGGGCCCCTGTTCTGCGGGGCCCCCCCGGCCTTCCCACCCCTAGACCTCCAGCTGGCTACAGGATTTGCAGCCGGTCTGTTTCTGAACCACGCAAAGAGAACATCTGTACACACTCCTGCTCCACACTCTGCATTTACTCACCCTCGTGTCCCGCCCAGACACCAAGTGGCGGGACTACTTAAGACCAATAGAGGGTGGGGAATCCCAATGGGCCAGCGTATATTCCACCTTAATCTCACGGCCCATTGGGGACTTCAGTTGGCGGCTCCTGTATGGAGCTGTGAGCACCTGGTGCAGTTCACCCGTATCCCAGACACCTGCCCTTTCTGCAGCGTGAGGGAGAACCTGGCGCATGCATATCTAGAATGCGCCAGGTTGCAGTCCCTATTCCGGCTCCTCTAGAACCTCTTATTGAGGTTCTGGCTGCACTTTTCCTCACACCTTTTTATTTATGCACACCCTATCCATGGCCCCACAAAGTCGCAAGACCTCCTCGTCAACCTCCTCTTGGCCTTAGCAAAAGCTGCCATCTACAATACCAGGAGGAGGATGCTGGATGAGGTGGTTCTCTGCGACTGTGGGGCCTATTTCCGTTCCTCCCTGGTTTCACGTATCCGGGCAGAATTCCCCTGGGCGGCATCCACTGGCTCCATCGATAGCTTTAAGGAGCAATGGGCGCTGTCTGGGGTTCTCTGCTCGGTGTCCCCATCCGGTTCCCTCATTTTAAACCTGTGACCCGCATCCCCTTACCCTTCAGTCATTATTTGTCCCCTGTGATCAGTTGGACGTGGGTCCAGTCGTCCTTCCAACAAGGCTGGGGGAGGGGCTTTTAGAATGTGGGTGTGCTATGCCACCTTCCCATGTTTTCAAATAGGAACCCACTACAGGCTTCAGTAATTAAAATGGTAAGAAAACTCCAGTGGTAGAGGTGCCTAGGACCTCCTACCCTCAGGCTGATTTAGAGCCCTTGGGGAGGACCACTGGGGAGTCCTACAATGTTTCTGTCCCAGAGCGGTGGTCAAAAAGAAGACTGATGATGGTATGAGGAGGTAAGTGTGATGATAAGCATGGTAATCCTCCTCTTTCTTCCTCTGCAGGCATTACTGGGATTGTTCCTCATCAGGTGGTAAGAATAGAGAGACCTGCACATTGCTGTCACTATGGCAGACAGCCATGAGGCTAAGGCAACACGATCCTTATATAGCCATAAGGGTGGGAAAAATCTGAAGAGAACAGAACCCCTGTGATCACTTGGCGGGACATCTCTTTTAAGCCAATCTTTGAATACTCAGGGAGGTCATGAGAGGATCCAACAAGGTCACAGACTACATTTTAGTTGCCCCAGTCACCAACTTAAACATCATAACATCATATATATAGTAGCCCAATGTCTGTCTCTCTGTAATGCTGAAATGCTGGCTGTTCTCTCTGGGCAGCGCTGTTGCCTCCCGCCGTGGTGCTCGGCTGACTTCTGCACCACTCAGCCGGGCCACCGTGCGGGAACAAGCAGCGCAAGTGGCCGTTTGAAGTCCACGCTCCCCATGCAGCACACGGAGCGAGGGGCCCAAACGGCCGCTTGCGCCACATGCTTCTGCACGGCGGCCCGGCTGAGCAGTGCAGAAGTCAGCCAAGTGCCACGCCCCCCTCTGCAAGGCCAGGGCCCCTGCATGACACCCAGCTGCTGCTCCATGGTGGGCAAGGCCCAGGCGCACAGTCCCTGGGCTCCCTCTCCCCTCAGTCCCCCGTACACATAAGGGGAGCATGATGGTACTCACATGTGGAGGCCTCTCCGGCCTCGGACGACACAGGAGAGCGGCTCAGTGGGGTGCCTCGGGGGTCCTGGGTCCTGGGCAGGCTGCCGGCAGGCTCCTGGCTCTCGGCGTCCTCCTCCTCCTCCTCGGTGTCAGGGAGTGGTCCCTCTGCCCCGGGGTCAATCACAACCCGGGGGGCAGGGACAGCATGAGCCCCCAGGATGCGGTCCAGAGCCAGAAAGTGGGGGCAGGCCTCCGGGTCGGCCCCTGGCAGACAGGCCCGGGAGTAGGACTGCCGCAGGTCCTTTATCTTGCAGCGGACCTGCTCCCTGCTGCGGTGGTGGCCTCTGGCGGCCAGGCTGGCAGCCATGCGGCCGTAGACTGCCGCGTTCCTGTGGCTAGTGTGGAGATCGTGGACATTGGAGGCTTCCCCCCAAACCTGGATGAGGTCCACGATCTCCGCACTAGACCACGCGGGCGCCCTCCTCTTGCGTCCCCGGGCAGGCTCCTGGGAGCCGCCAGGCTTGTCCCGGGAAGAGGGAGAGGGCTGGAGGGCATCGGGCTGGCTCATGGGATGTCAGGTGCACGGTCTGCTGGCAGCGTGCTGGCAGCCTTGCAACTGCCACAAACCCTGTAGCCAGCCCATGACCTTTTAAGGGCTCTGGGGCCGGGAGGGGGGCAGTAGAGTTTGCCTGGTGTTGGCCAGAGTGGCCAGCAGGGAAAGCTGGGGAGGGCTAGCCTCCCACTAGTTTGAATTAAGGGGCTACACGCCCCTTAATTCGAACTAGTAAGTTCGAACTAGGCTTAGTCCTCATGGAATGAGGTTTACCTAGTTCGAACTAAGTGCTCCGCTAGTTCGAATTAAGTTTGAACTAGCGGAGCGCTAGTGTAGCGCCTATTAAAGTTAATTCGAACTAACATCTGTTAGTTCGAATTAACTTTGTAGTGTAGACATACCCTAAACTATTAGTGCAGTGGTCCCCAATGCAGTGCCCGTGGGTGCCATGGCGCCCGCAGGGGCATTTACGTGCGCCCGCCAAGTGCTTGGGGCTGGCCCCACCCCGGGCACGCAGCGCATGGGGGACGCTGGCCCCGGGCGCATGGTGGGTGCCGGCCCTGGGTGCGCGGCACAGGGGGTCGTCACCCCTGGGCACACGGCATGTGAGTGGCCCAGCCCCCGGACGCCCAGCAACTCCAAAAGTTTAGGGACCACTGTATTAGTGACACTGTGGGTTGAACAGGGGCTTGGGGCCCAAGAGTGGAATTGATCTTGCCACACTGTAAAACAAGGACATAAATATTTCATACAATAGCAGTGGAAATCTATTTGGACTGTGCCACAGTGATTATTATTATGGTTGTAAAGCAACTTATAATGACATGACCCTTCCAGATGATTTAAACACACAGGCTGTGTCTAGACTGGCCAGTTTTTCCAGAAAATCAGCCACTTTTCCGGAAAAACTTGCCAGCTATCTACACTGGCCGCTTGAATTTCCTCAAAAGCACTGACTTCCTACTGTAAGAAATCAGTGCTTCTTGCGGAAATACTATTCTGCTTCCGTTCAGGCAAAAGTCCCTTTTGCGCTAAAGGGCCAGTGTAGACAGCTCAGATTTGTTTTCCGCAAAAAAGCCCCTATCGTGAAAATGGCGATCGGGGCTTTTTGCGGAAAAGCCTGTCTAGCTTGGCACGGATGCTTTTCCGCAAAAAAGTGCTTTTGCGGAAAAGCATCCGTGCCAATCTAGACGCTCTGTTCCGAAAATGCTTTTAACAGAAAACTTTTCCGTTAAAAGCATTTCCGGAAAATCATGCCAATCTAGACGCAGCCACAGTGTCCTCATCCCACACTTGGGTTGTATATGACCATCCCAATTCCCTTTGTTCTGGGCTGACTCCAGAGTGAGCATCCATGTTATAATAGTCTCCTTTTGTAGAATATAGGAAAAGTTTAACAGTTTTCACCACTTGTGGTGTGTGCTTTCAAAACCACTAGCTTCATCATAAATACTTTTCTTCAGCTCTATGGATGGTTGAACCTATCCCACATGATAGTCTTAAGTACTGTGATGAACCATTACTGCACATAAACTCAAGCTAATGCTTCTGAGATGTTTGACTGCAGGATTCCTAGGGCCCCTAGTATTTGGAAATGGTCCTGCTCCTGGATCTTTAGCCAATATGAGAGGATTTCAATAATAGTGAGTGTGGTGGGAGCAAGGCTGGTGAATGCTGAAGCTAGTGGTCCAGATAAAGATGATATGTTGTACCTGAGTTCAGCTATTCTTTTTGTGATTAAGTTTTGAACTATTGCATTCAGAATGCCCAGACCAGCCCTCATTTCTCCATGCATCCGGTCTATTAAATCCCTCTTTCTGTGCAACTAGGCCCCTGGTACAGGTGGAAGAATGCGTTGGAGCTATGCTTTCCATCCCATCAGTAGTGGACTCATGTATTTGGCACATGGTGCATGCATCAGAATGATGGAGACTTAGATCAGCATGATTACCGTTTTAAGGTCATATTGTGGGTTGATCATCAGTGTCCTACCTATATCTTGATAGAAATTTAATTGTATCCTTTGATATATATGGTTGTGACAATTTTCTTCCACTATTTGATCTGAGGAAGTGGGTCTGGCCCATGAAAGCTCATCACCTAATAAACCATCTTGTTAGTCTTTAAAGTGCTACACAGTCCTGTTTTTTGTTTCAGCTACCTATATCTTGCTTCACTACAAGTGGGCCTGTTTGGCTGACTTTTGGTGGCGGCATTACTAACAAGGTAAATTGGTATTCCACCTCAAATGGTCCTCAGATAACCCTTCGTCCTGAATGTATCATGGTCATGTTTTCAGCTATTACACTAGTACAAGAAACATTGTGTTGCATTTCAGTATCACGTAACCTTCAGAACTTTGAGTTGACCAGACTTCCTTGGGAAACATCACAAATACAATTGCATTTTGCACATGGCAGTTCTACTTCTAAATATTCATGAATTGTGGGGAAAAAGTATAATTTGACCATTTCTAGGAGGATATTGTGATGGAGAAATGTGACATAGAAGTTGGTAGGTCTTGGAGTAATCATGGAAGATGCTGAAGCTCCAAGCTTAACACACTTTGTAAAATTCCAATATCTTTAGTGCATTCAGTGAAGGGACTTGAATAAATGATCCACTCATTGCTTTCAGATAGCTTATGAATTAGACCTTGGAGGCTTAAGGGGTTTGCTATCATGTATTCTAAAGGACACCACTAACTTATTCTTACATGGCTCCCTTATTAATAGGTAACATTATCCTACAAATACATGAGCATAGATTAAAACAAGATTAGTTTTGATACTGTGGAAAGCTCCTCTTATTAGAAGGGCGTTCCCCCGTGAGATACTCCTTTTTCCACGTGAATGTCTTCCAATATGTGAACCTCTTGAAACTTCTCTCTCAGGTGCCTCAAGGTGAACTTCCTCAGGGAAGGATTTAGTAAGATGTTCTGGTATTCCTGCGTAGTGATAATCTTTGTTTTCATTGTCACATAAGTTCTTTCTGTACAGTGATAGTGATGTCCTCCTCATATTACAGATATTCTTCCCCTAAAAACTCCTCTTCTACCTCTGCCGATTTCTTCAGACATTCTTCAGCAGTCTTTGAATAATCTTCATTGTAGCTGAACTGAGGCAGTCCTCAATCGTGAGGAACACTTTTATTGGCCTGGCAAAACCAGTAGTCATTTTCCTTGACTTTAAGTTTTGGTCTCCTCTGCTCCAGAAGAAGTGTCAACTTCAAGGTAACTATACGGGCGTGCATGCATGTGCGCACACACACACACACACACACCCACCCACCCCCCAGGAAGTAATTATTTTCCATTCTGTGCACAGAGATCCATCTGGAACTCAATATATGTTTTTCTCAGAGAAGAATTTAAACATGACTTGATTTCCATTTTCCCACTCCTGACATCTCAGATTGTTGTTCGGCTGCCTGTTCATCTTCTGAATATTGCTCATGAGAGTTAGGGGCTATCATATGAGGCACTTAGGTTATGGTCTCCAGCATAGATTTGATGTAATTGTCTGTGGCAACTTGAGGTGCATAATGCTCCGGGGGCATCCCTCCTGAATCCACCAAGTTTCTAGGATAACCATGGGTCTCCCCCCAAAAAAATTTAATGCAGAGAGAACCCCTGTGCTCCTACCATAGATCTTACAGCCATCAGGATGATAAGGAGCTGACAATCTCAATCCTTGCCAACTAATGAGATGACTTTTCTTAGGGCTGTCTTAAGGGTTTGATTTGGTCTTTTTTTTAGTGCTGAGGCCTGAGGGTGCCCTGCTACATGGAATTGTTGTTTAATTCCCAGGGCTATATGTAGCTGTTTCAAAAGTTCCCCTGTGAAATGACTGCCTTGGTCCCAGTCTAGAACTCGTAGGAGACCAAATCTGCTGAAGATCTGTTCTAACAATAGCCAAGCAGCGTTGGAGGCAGTGCAATTCTTTGAGGGAAAAGCTTCAAGCCATTTTGTAGAGTCTATCATTAGAAGACAATACATATTTTTATTTTTGCTTTGTGGTAATGGCCCAACATAATTGATGGGCCTATGATAAGTTGTTGTAATAGGGGACCCGTCTTAATTTTTGCATCTGGGTTGTTATTGGCACATCTAATGCAGAAGGTCTTTCTTCTCTCCATATGCCTTACTCACAGCATTATCATGGGGAAAATACATATTAACCACATGCCTATGCAAATCAGCTTGGTTTACATTATTGTTCATTACGGCTTCATAAGGTAGCACGGTAAATACTTTGGGTGTCATACATTCACTCAATATAATTACAAAATTTTCATGTGTTAAATTAGGTGTGACTAACACTCAAGCTAATCAGCTGAAAAGCATACTCCTATTACAAGGCTCCAGATACTTTCTCACGGCTTGGTCTTGCTCTGGTGTGTAAGTCTTGGTTTCCCACTTAATTGAGAGCTGCTGTATGTTTCCATCATATGTAGTCACTTTAGTGACTGCTAGTGCCAATGGAAAGCTCTCATTAGTTTCCTTTAGCTCATTTCCTTAGGAGTAGTTGATATTAGTCAAGAGGGACCCTTCTTTGAGTACTTCACGGTGACTCTTGCTTTCAGAGTCAGCACCTGCCCCCTCATAAACCTCATGAAATGTGGCCAGAGTCTGTCAAGGCTGTTCCCCGCTCTGGCATAATGAATACAGAATTGGGGGCCCGCAAGACACCCCAAAACCTTATCTCTACAGGCTTTGGTACAAAAACTCCCTTCTAAATCCTAATACCTGGATCTTGGGGAATCCGCTGCCACCATCAAGTGCTTTTGAACCCACAAACGGGTGGACACTTGAAACCCACCTCAGGGCACCCCAAACTCTTTTCTCCAAAGAGCTTGAAAAGGAAAAAGAAAATGCAAGTTGCAGTCTGTGATTGCTGTCCCCTTGGCAGAGGCATGCAGATCCCACAGACAGATTTCCCAGGACACAGAAATGAACCAATACCAAGTTAATTAAAAAAAGAAAGAACATTTATTATTAAAACAATACCCCAGTTACAAGCATAGTTGGAATGGCTAGATGGTAAGAGCCACCAATTAATATGCTCATGGAGGATTCCCATGGGCTCAGGAAGACTTAGTTGCAGAATAGAGGAAAAACTATTTCTAACAGCACAGACATCAGATCCAAATTCCCAAACCAGAAAACAATAAAACCTAATGGATTTATCTAGATTTTACCTTACTTACACATTATGAAGAGTCTTCTGTCTCCCTCAGTATCTAGAGAGCAAACAACTGGCTCAAAGACAAAGGAGGGAAAAGTTAAAAATTCTTTGTCTCAGTTTGAAATCCCTACCTGCATTACTATTGGCTGACCGCTATCTGGCTAGGTTAACCCCTTAGTCCCCAGGCTGCTGGCCATCCCTCATGGTTACGACAGGGTCGCTGTCAACTGTACTTTTTATTCCCCTTAGCAGCTGTTTTTGCAGCTTTATAATGTGCTGCTGGCATTCATTGTGGCTGCCAGTCCCCACTGCTTTATTTCAGACCTCCTTTAACAGCTGCTGCACAATGGCTTGAGATTCTTGCACTTAAACAGCTTTTATTTCATCAGCTTGCCCTGCTGTGGCCATTTGCTGTGTTGAAGCTTAACAGAGCTTCCAGTTGGGAGATCTGCAAGGTCAGCAATGTCACTTTGGCCTTTTTGGCCATCAGGTCAGCAGCTTGCTGCTGAATCAGTTGATCCCTTTGTTTTTCATACTCAGGTCTGAGCCACCTGCTTTTGTAGCAGAGGTATTAGGTGATGTAGTTCCTGAC
Source organism: Pelodiscus sinensis (assembly GCF_049634645.1). Lineage (NCBI taxonomy): Eukaryota > Metazoa > Chordata > Testudines > Trionychidae > Pelodiscus > Pelodiscus sinensis. The sequence continues at coordinate 62,403,012 of NC_134713.1, read as the reverse complement.
TTACTATGGCTAAACTGAACAGGAGGGAACTTCACCACTCTGCTTTCTTTGGGATGGGTTTACAGATGACATACTGCTCACAGAACTCAGTAAACCTCTTCAGAGAGTCCACCCTCAAAAGGAAGCCCTCCTTCCAGAGATTCTGCCCCTTCCTGAAACAGTCAAGACTAGAGTCAAGTGAGACTTTATTTCTCTGTGCCTCCCATCCTTTCACACTGAACACATGGTTCATGCTGGGCACCTAAGAATGGCTTACCCCCAGTCTCTGACAGGTACACTGTATTCAGGTGAAGACTGCTTGTGGGGGGCTTACCGGGTAAAGGCTTATGGAAGCTGCTTTCACAATCCCTGACTGTCCAATACCAATGGGTGCAGTCTTGCCACTGCAATAGCTTCAAAATGATAGGCGAGCTTGCCTCCTGCTTTCCAAACTGCTGCTCCATCAGAAAAGAAGTGGCACCCAATAAAGCACAAATTGGTGATCACTCTGTGCTGAACGCTATAGTGTGGAGCGCTGACAGTGACAGCCGAGGTCAGCTCGGCCACTGCTACCTACTTCCCGGCAAGAAGCTTGCTAAACCAAATCCAAAATCCAGCCACTTCTGTCTAGTGGTAACAGGATTTTTGGGACCAGACAACTCCAGATCCTCACCAAATGGGCGGATAGGAAAAAGAATGCAGAGCACCACTACAAATGTTCACATCTTTTGCTGCTTGTCCCTTTCAGGCTGGGACTCCCAGTAAAGGCTTCAAAAAGGGTGCTGTGCTGCACCTTGATCCCACCTCAAGCTGTTGGGCCACTTTGTTACTATTCACAAATTAACAAAACAAAATCCTATCAGAACCCACTCTGAAAAATAAATTCCAAAGGGGTCCTCCCACAGTTGCCAGTCTGTTACCCCCAAGGGTATAGGTAGCAAACACAGTTAATAAGATGCCACACAGTGCCCTTGCCAGAAGCTCAGGACTGGCCCTTCTATCTACCTGTGAATTGATTACATGTGCTGGAGTAGGATCCTTTCTCCTCCTTCCTCTCCCTCCAGTGGAGGTGTTATAAAGAGAAAGCAATGGTCAGGTTCTCAGCCTCTCTCCTCCCCAGTTTATTTCATTAGAAGAAAAAATATACAAAGTTTTTGTTGTTCCACACAAAACTAGTGTCTCTATTGAAAGTACAGGGAAGGGGGGAAGGGAGGTGTTGTGGTGGGAAAGGCATAGGCGGGGCAAGGCACAGGCCTCTAGTGGGAAGGCCCTGGGGAGAGTTACTGGGGTCCTTCAGAGAAACTCTCCCTCAGGGCCTCCCAGATGTGCACCCCAGCATGATGGGCCTGAAGGATGGCAGCTGTCCGCAGCTGCTCGAAGGCCATCCCTTCGGGGCTGGCTTCTGCTCCCCACCCCAGGAGGAAGGCCTCCCCCTTCCTCACCACAATGTTGTGGAGAACACAACATGCCGTGACCACCTCGGGGATGTTGCGCTCCCCCACTTCGAGGAGGGTCAAGAGGCACCTGAACCGCACACACCTTCAGGTGCCTAAAGGCCCATTCCACCTGCATGCGGGCCTAGTTGAGGGGTACATTGAATTGTTCCCTGCTAGGATCCAGGTGGCCAGTGTAGAGCTTCATGAGCCATGGTATTAGTGGGTAGGCCACGTCCCCGATGATGCACAGTGGCATCTGCACGTCCCCCACGCAAAAGTCCTGCTGGGGGAAGAATGTCCCAGCCTTCAGCTTGTGGTAGAGGCTGGAGTTTCTGAATATGTGGGCATTATGTGCCCTGCCTGACCATCTGACGAAAATGTCCAAAAACTGTCCATGGTGGTCGACCAGCACCATGGCCCTTCCTGTGGATGTATTGGGATGCTTGGTGATGCGGTGCTCAGGTTGGAATGTGGGATCCATCAATTGCTTCCCTGCAGTTGGGGAACCCCAGAGCAGCAAATCCTGCGACGATGGAGTCCAGGTCTCCCAGGCGGATGACCCTGCGCAGCAGAATGGAATTGATGGCCCTCACCACCTACAGAAGGAGACACAGAAACACACAAAACATAGAATAAGAGGGAGTGCCTGAGCCCTTGGGAGGTGCCTGCCCCTCTTCCCCCAACCAAATACCCCAGGAGCCACCCCAGTGAGGCCACACATCCCCAGCAGGGCTGTGTAAGGGCGGAATGGCACAAACCACTGGGGACGGGGCTTCCCCTGCACTCAAAGGGCATCCCTGCTTCCTCCATCACCCTTTTCCCTAGGGTCCCCCTTTTCAGAACTCCCTCCCCCTCCTGCAGGGGCTGCAGTGCGCGAGTGCCTTACCTCCATGAGGAGGGCCCCAACGGTGGACTTCCCCATGCCGAACTGGTTGGCCACCGACTGGTAACTGACTGGGGTGGCGAGCTTCCAGATGGCGATGGCAACTCACTTCTCCAGGGGGATGGTGTGCCACAGATGGATGTCCCATCATTGAAGGGCAGGGGCAAGCCAGGCACACAGCTCCATCAAGCCAGGACATCCTCCTCTGTTAGAGGATCAGGGTTTAGCTGTATATTGAAACATTTACCGACAGTCACTGTGTATTTTATGAGGTGCATATCGACGAAGACATATTGCTTCATTCATTACATTCTTTGTTTAATTTCTTCCGTATCTTGCAAAGGTGCAGTCACTGAAGCAGAAGTGGCCTTCCACATGCAGAAGTTGTTGAGTCACTGCTGGTTGTCCCACCACTCCAGGACCAGCCGGTCCCACCAGTCGGAACTGGTGTCCAGCCTCCAGAATAGTCTCTCCATCATGGGGAGGGGGTGCAAGGGCATTGCTCCCGCATACAGGCAGAGGGACTCATTGATGAGATCAGAATCGAGCTGGGGCAGGACTGTCAAGCCAGTCTGCACAAACTGCTGCAGAAGCTTTAGCATGACAGTGTGGGGCCATCACGTGCCCTGGGGTAGCTCCAGGGCAAAAAGAATGCTGTGGTGTCCAAAAGCTGGACAACCAGAGCATGCATTGCTAAAGCTTTGCCATCCCTTGGAGAGGTAGGCAAGCATGCAGCAGAACCTCAGAAATGGCTGTCCAGGGGGCCTTAGGCAACAGCACCCAGAAGCAAAGAATACTAGGACTGGAAGGGACCTCGAGAGGCCATCAAGTCCAGTCCCCTGCCCTCATGGCAGGACCAAATACTGTCTAGACCATCCCTGATAGACATTTATCTAACCTATTCTTAAATATCTCCACAGATGGAGATTCCACAACCTCCCAGGGCAATTTATTCCAGTGTTTGACTACTCTGACAGTTAGGAACTTTTTCCTAATGTCCAACCTAAACCTCCCTTGCTGCAGTTTAAGCCCATTGCTTCTTGTTCTATCCTCAGAGGCCAAGATGAACAAGTTTTCTCCCTCCTCCTTATGACACCCTTTTAGATACCTGAAAACTGCTACTATGTCCCGTCCCCCCCCGCCAATCCTCTCTTTTCTAAACTAAACGAACCCAGTTATTTCAGCCTTCCTTCATAGGTCATGTTCTCTAGACCTTTAATCATTCTTGTTGCTCTTCTCTGGACCCTCTCCAATTTCTCCACATCTTTCTTGAAATGCGGTGCCCAGAACTGGACACAATACTCCAACTGAGGCCTAACCAGCGCAGAGTAGAGAGGAAGAATGACTTCTCGTGTCTTGCTCACAACACATCTGTTAATACATCCCAGAATCATGTTTGCTTTTTTTGCAACAGCATCACACTGCTGACTCATATTCAGCTTGTGGTCCACTATTACCCCTAGATCCCTTTCTGCCATACTCCTTCCTAAACAGTCACTTCCCATTCTGTATGTGTGAAACTGATTGTCCCTTTCTAAATGGAGCATTTTATATTTGTCTCTATTAAACATCATCCTATTTACCTCAGACCATTTCTCCAGTTGTCTAGATTATTTTGAATTATGACCCTATCCTCCAGAGCAGTCGCAACTCCTCCTTTCTCGGTATCATCTGCAAACTTAATAAACATACTTTCTATGCCAATATCTAAATCGTTGATGAAGATATTGAACAGAACCGGTCCCAAAACAGACCCCTGAGGAACCCCACTTGTTATACCTTTCCAGCAGGATTGTGAACCATTAATAACTACTCTCTGAGTACGGTTATCCAGCCAGTTATGCATCCATCTTATAGTAGCCCCATCTAAGTTGTATTTGCCTAGTTTATTGATAAAGATATCATGCGAGACCGTATCCAACGCCTTACTAAAATCTAGGTATACCACATCCACCACTTCTCCCTTATCCACAAGACTCGTTATCCTATCAAAGAAAGCTATCAGATTGGTTTGACATGATTTGTTCTTTACAAATCCATGCTGGCTGTTCCCTATCACCTTGCCACCTTCCAAGTGTTTACAGATTATTTCCTTAATTACTTGCTCCATTATCTTCCCTGGCACAGAAGTTAAACTAACTGGTCTGTAGTTTCCTGGGTTGTTCTTATTTCCTTTTGTATAAATGAGCACTATATTTGTCCTTTTCTAGTCTTCTGGAATCTCTCCTGTCTCCCATGATTTTCCAAAGATGATAGCTAGAGGCTCAGATACCTCCTCTATCAGCTCCTTGAGTATTCTAGGATGCATTTCATCAGGCCCTGGTGACTTGCAGGCATCTAACTTTTCTAGGTGATTTTTAACTTGTTCTTTTTTTATTTTATCTTCTAAACCTACCCCCTCCCCACTAGCATTCACTGTGTTAGGCATTCCTTCAGACTTTTCGGTGAAGACCGAAACAAAGAAATCATTAAGCATCTCTGCCATTTCCAAGTTTTCTGTTACTGTTTCTCCCTCCTCACTGACCAGTGGGCCTACCCTGTCCTTGGTCTTCCTCTTGCTTATAATGTATTTATAAAAAGTCTTCTTGTTTCCCTTTATTCCCATAGCTAGTTTAATGCCCTGGCTCAAGTGGTTCCGGGTGGCCTTTTATGCAATATGGCGTCCAATCAGTGTGGAAGCTATCTTTCGAAAAAGCAGATTGCTTTTTTGATGTGCTTTTGCTGTGTAAACGCTCTCTTTTGAAAGAAGTTTTTTCGGACGATCTTTTCTGGAAAAGCTTCTTCTGAAAGAAGTCCGCAGTCTTAGATGTAGCCTATGGGGAGGGAAGACTCTTAGGCTACATCTACATTGGCAAGATTTTGCACAAATACTCTTTTAACGCAAGAGTTTTTGCGTTAGAGTATTTGCACAAGAGAGCATCTACACTGGCATATGCCTTTGCGCAAGAGATGTGCTTTTCTGCAAGAGCATCCGTGACAGTGTAGATGCTCTCTTGCGCAAGAGAGCTCCGATGGCCATTTTAGCCATCGGGCTTTCTTGCGCAAGAAATTCATGTTGCCTGTCTACACTGGCCTCTTGTGCAAGAACAGTTGCGCAAGAGGGCTTGTTCCTGAGCGGGAGCATCATAGTTCTTGTGCAAGAAGCACTGATTTCACACATTATAATGTCAGTGTTCTTGCGCAAGAACTCCCCGCCAGTGTAGACAGGCAGCATGTTTTTGCGCAAAAGCAGCCGCTTTGGCACAAGATCTCACCAATGTAGACACAGCCTTAGCTGTTTTTCAAAGGGACATCATTAATGGTGCAGGAGCACACAATTTCACTGTATAGAAAAGATAGGAAGTATGTCAATAGACCACCCTGGCTTAACCAGGAGATCTTGAATGATCTAAAAATTAAAAAGGAGTCTTATAAAAAGAGAAAGCTAGGTCAAAGTACAAAGGATGAATATAAACAAATAACATAAGTATGTAGGGGCAAAATTAGAAAGGTGAAGGCTAAAGTTAATGTAGCTGGACATGTGTGCAACAGTCTATCCATGCTGATTCTATTGGAGGATCAGGGTCTAGCTGTGTATTGAAACATTTACTGTGTATTTTATGAGGTGCACATTGACTAAGACATATTGCTTTGTTCATTATATTCTTTGTTTTATTTCTTCAGTATCTTGCAAAAGGTGCAGTCAGTGAAGCAGAAAATCCCTATGTTGATTCTTTTTACGTTTTGAAGGGTAAAAACTATGTTCCTCTTTAGGCATACAAGGAGGGTCTCTTGTCTGGGCTTAGGGCATTCCACTGATTAAACATTTTGGTTTTAAACTGATGGCTGCCAAAATCCTGTTAATATTAAGTACTTGTTGGTTGATATGTGCTCAGTAGAAAAAGCCCCCTTTCTTTGCCTTACATCCTGTTTTCTGTGTTGCCATATCTGATATTTAGTTCTCCCCTAATCAGTTTGTCACACAGAGTGACACAGTTCTTGGTTCACACAGAGCATAAAAATCTCCAAGATCAGATTTTATAGCTGTATATTTATTTAAAGAAATATGTACATACCTTAATTTTTCAGCATATTAATATTGCTAACTGGAAGTCTTTGGTATAATATAAATCCAAGTGCTAAATACAGACAAAAAAGTACCCTTTTCTAGCCTCAGGAGGAATAGGAAGAGGAGGAATAGATTTCAAATTCAGCAAATGTAAATGCTCTGTAGTCCCTTGCCATTCTTTGACTGATGATGAGCTGAGTGTTCTGCCTGTTACAGGAATATTGATTGGAATCAGATGATAAAATCATTGCACAGAGAAAACAACCCACTGCAAGTGAAAATGAAAAGATGGAAATGTAATAAAATTCTTGATTTAAAAATGACATTGGAATAAAATGAAAATGCTTCCTATAACAGAGTTGAGAATTAGTCATGGGAATAACAAAAATGTTGAGGGAATATAACTGTTGCTTAATAAAATTCATTATAAATTTTATCTAGCTATATCTGACAGCCATCCCACACTATGTCAACCTTCCTTATGCTGCAGTTTTTCCTCAGACACGGCTTTAGCTTTATTTACAATTAATCCACTGGTATTATAGTAATGGAAATTCACGCTTAAAAACATTATCTTCCTCCATTAAATCCCCTTTGAAGCAAACCTTTGAAAAAATATTTCCTTTGTCCAGAACATGCAGTTTAGTAGCTCTTATTTTATCCTGAGAAAACAATTCTTTTGCAGTGATTTATGCATACTATTCCTGTATAAAAACCACATTATATTACATAATAGTAAAAGATCTGAGGCAAACTCTGCATTAGTCAGAAATGATGAAAGTAAAATGTACGACTAATCCTGCTCCAAATGAGATAACTGGCCAAACAAACATTGCAATTAAAGGAGACAGGATTAGGTTCTAGCATTGTGCTCTGTAATCTCTCTGGGATCCCTTGAATTGAGTAAGATTTCTGCTTAGACGCCTATAACTGTTGAGTGCAAAGATGAGAAATTAGGACAGTTCTGGCAATGAACACTCTCTGGCAGTGGCTACACGTGAGATCTCTATCTCCATTACCATGATGAAGGCCCAAGTATGGTCCTTACGTCTGGCTCTCTGATCATCTTCATGTACATGCTCGATCTCAAAGTGTCAGGTACCATTCTTGATGGTGATCTTCCAGGTTACCCAATCCTCCTCCTGTGTCTCCCAGGTGTCAGCATCAATGTTGCACTTTACCAAGGTGTTCTGAAGGACGTCTCTTTAATGCTTCCTGTGCCTACCACAAGACCTCTCCCTGGTCCTCAGTTGTGCGTAGAAAATTTGTTTAGGAAAATGTGTGTCAGGCATTCTGACCAAGTGACCAGACCATCATAGCTGCCTGCTATGCCTCATCTTAAAATGAGGGATAAGGGATCTTTCAGAAAAGGCTTTATTTTCCGAAAGATCCACGTCTAGACTGGTGCTTTTTTCCGGCAAAGCTCTGAGCCGGAAAAAAGTGGCAGCCATTTTTATGCTAATGAAGCGGGGGGGATTTAAATCGCTGCTTCATTTGCAATTGCGATAGGTCTAATTTGCATCCCTTTTACGGAAAAGGGATGCAGTCTAGACACAGCCCTTGGGTACCTTTGCTGGAATTTCTCCAGATCTAAGTATTAAAAAGAATGAGCCTGGTTCTACAGATAGCTGTTTGTTTACTTTAAAATTCTGAGTTTCCTTAACTCCCACTGAACTACGTCCAGCAGAACATATACACATGCACTTAAGTCCATCACTGTTCAACAAAGACTTATGTGCTTGCTTAGGTGTCAGTGGAGTTAAGCATATGATTAAGTGCTTTGTAAACAGACAAGAACTGCACAATCAAGGTCACACTCAGTGGAAGTTGAGGGATTTGAGTGCCTTACAGGAGCTGCTGCCAGAGCTGGGCTGTGGGTGGCCAAGTAGTCAGAGTCCTCAGTCACAAGACAAGAGTCAGGAGGGGTCAGCATAGCTGGAGATCAGAACCATGAGTCAGGAACCAGAGTCAGGCAAGGTCATCATACCAGGCAGTCAGAGCCCAGAGACAGATTGGAAGTCAGATCCACAAATCAGATGCCAGGAGGCATGCTATGCCAGGAGCTCAGGGAGCTCACAGTCTAGAACAGGGTGGTGCTCCATTGTTCAGATAGCTTCCTCTTCCTATTGCTTGCATAAGCGGGGCCAGCAGGTCAATGAGCAATGAGCTCTGGCATTTTGAGAGAAGAAGCCTCAAAGGGGGTGGAGCAAAGGGACAATTGCTCTGGGGCCTGACAATTCGAAAGAGCCTGGGACTCCAGGTCACCACGGCTGCTACTGCAGGAGTGGCAGTGGCCAGAGCCTCAGGCCTTTGAATCACTGCTGGAGTGCCACACGGTGCACTCCAGGCAGCTCTGAAGGTTGTGGGAGGTGGCATGACACACTTTGGGCAGTGATAAGGGCTGGCTGAGCCCAGCCCTGCCCCTTCTGCCAGAGGCCTCACCCCTTCAGGGAGCACAGAGCCCCTCCCCCCACATTGCCCAGAGGCCTGGGAAGTCTGTTGGCACTCCTGTATATGATTTGGGGTGTGTTTAGGGTGAATGCATTGTCATTGTTCTCTGGAGAGGAAGAAACCTCACCCTCTGAGAGGGACAGGAAGTGACAATTGGAGAACAGGGGGACAATTGAGAGACAGAGTCAGTCAGTGCACAGCCCAATGGAGGGAAACAGAGAGTCTGTTGAGTCAACTCAGAGAAACAGAGTGGGGGGAAAGAGCAGAGAGAAACTGAGAGACCAAGCAGGACAGACATGCCAGAGAGGATCCCTTAAATTTAAAGCTTGCTGATCAAATCAGTCCATGTTTGATGGTGTGTTACTGAGCATCATTTCTGGTTGTCTTCTATCACTGATTTGTGTTTTCCCAGAGATCTGGAAGAAGAACACCACTAAGTCTGGTCTAATATGCACCTTTGCACATAAAAATGACTGGAAGTCACAAGAGGCACTTGAGTCTCAAACTCATTCGACAGAACTCATTGAGATATTTGAGAAAGGGCAGACTTGAACTACATGTAAGATAAAAAACAACATGTAAGATAAAAGCCTGTGCATACAGAGATAAATATAGCTATACTTCTTTAGTTAGAAGGTTATATTTTAAGTACGCTTTGTGGTTATTTATGGAGTGTGTATTATACAACATATTTAACCACTAGAATTTTGTTGTTATGTATATTTTTCAATGTAATATTATCATAGGTATGTAGTTATAATTAAATAAAATCCCCATTATGTCATGTATGTTATCTTGGTTAGCATTAAATAACCTTTTACCATGGTGTAACACATTCCCCAGGTAAATTATACCACTGTGATGGACTATTATTAAGTCTTGTTGGTTATGGACAGGATGACCCTCTGTATTCCAAATTGCAATATAATAACCCTATCCAGGCAGCCTTTTTAAAAGTAAGGAAGGCTGAATTCTATTTTGCACTAAAAAGAAACGAGTTAAACTCTTTGTCTGCTATGCAAAACACAGTGTATTCTCCCAAAACTTACAGCACTTACTCTTTAATTAAAGAATGGATTTTTGGAGAATTTACAAGTTTAAATTAATCTTCGTTAGGACTAAAATCAATTAAAGAACTGCCCTTCTAAGAAAATAATTAGCATCTGTGTCAGTCTCTTCTTTTTCTCAAACGATCTTAACAACAGGATCATGCAGACACTTAATACTTTTCAGATAGTTAATAATAATTGGAATTAGGTTGTAATTCAGCTAAGCTATTAATTATTGTTATATATAATTAATTACAGTTATGTAACTGCTGTGGAACTTACTTTGATTCCTGGGTGTCTCTGTACTAGTAACTCAGGGAGAGGCAAGAGGTCCTTGGGAGAAGCATGGGAGGACAAGCCCAGACTTGGAGAGATGCAATTTTGAGCAACAGGGGACTCTATTGGCTTGGGGGAGTCATAGCAAGTGGGCCTGGATGGCCACCAATGTGCCTGCTCAGGTGAGCAGAAGTGCCTGATAAAAGGGTTAGAGTTCAAATGATCGATCGGAAAAAGCCTAGGGAAGTAGAGCTAGCTTGACCAATAAAGACAATCCTCAGTGAGATGCCTGCCCTTGGGAGCACTTCGGGTTGCCAGGTGTCCAGTTTTGAACTGGACAGTCCAGTATTTGAGCTTTCTGTTCGGGATACAAATTGAGAAAATATAAATGGCCGGTATTTTCTAAATAAGATGTAATGTAGATTGTCATGTAATGTCAAGTGTGTCCAGTATTTTTGTTGAAACCATCTGGCAACCCTAGGATCACTGTGGGAAGCCATTTGGGGAGGTGTCTGGAGCCAATCGCTGAAAGGGTAACATTAGCTGTTGGTGAGCTTAAGTCCTGGGGCTGCATGTGGGGTGTGACACATGGCCAGAAAGGAGTTAAGCAGCTTGCAGGCTAATTGAGCTAGATTCAGCCTTTGGAGATATGCTATAAAAAACATGTCAATGGTAACTAGAACCACTCCATGTTAGATGTGAACTCATACTGTAAAAGAATTAGAAGAATACAGTTATTACAGTAGTCTGGGAAGAGAATAAAGTTTATGTCCTATTGAGTTAAAAGTGGGATCCAGATGAACCCACATTAGGAGTGGGGTGCTGGAGCCCTCCCAAAAATGGGGACCCAGGCACCCCCACAGTCCAAGGCCCTGGCCAAGCTGGAAACTAGAGAGCCCACCTGGCATGGGGTGGAGTAGAGGAAAAACAACCCCCTGCCAATGTCCCAGGCTCTCTGCCCAGGGCAATGAGAGAGATCCAAGCTTCCCACAGTTCTTCATGACTGAGGTTTGGCCAGGGTGAGAGTCCTCAGAGCTACAGTCTGGTCTGGATAAAATCCAGGCATGTAGCTGTGGGGAGCTCTGGTAAACCCTGAGGAGGCCTGAGGAGAGCAGCCCACAACCTGTGGCCCTGGGGTCCAGTGTAGCTCTCCAAAGCTGCCTCAGCTCTCTGGCCGGCTCCACTCTGGCCTGGGCTGGTGAGGAAGACACAGGGACAAGGGCAGGTTCTTCCCATGAAAATTGGATGAGGTGAGCCCATCCACTTTCAAGAAGTGGGAGGGCCCTTATCCACCTGTGTCTGGTGCCGCAGAGCCAAGCCCATCCTTATAGGCTGTGTCTACATTGGCACCCCTTTCCGGAAAAGGGATGCTAATGTAGACTTTGGAATAGGCAAATCCGTGGGGGATTTAAATATCCACCGCGGCATTTGCATTAACATGGCTGCCGCTTTTTTCCGGCTTGGGGAAAAGCCGGAGAAAAGCGCCAGTCTAGACGTTATTCTCTGGAAAATAAAGCCTTTTCCAGAGGATTTCTTATTCCTACTTTCAAAGGCATGTCTACACTTCAGCATTATTTCAAAATATCTTATTTAGAAATAGTTATTTAAAAATAGCTTATTTCAAAATAACGCATCTAGACACAAAATGCATTTCGAAATACCGTTTTGCTATTTCGAAATAGCACGTCCACACTGATAGGATGCTGAATCGCATTTAAGGCTGGCCAGAACCAGTTCTGGCAGGGCATCAGGTCAGGAGTTACCTTGTGTGGCTGCTGCCTGAGGCTATCTGAGACCTGTGCTTAAAGGGACCCCCCCGGACTGCTGGCTCTAAGGTTTCCCTGCTTGCTTGTCTACCTTGCTGAGGCCCAGCAAAGTATTTTTTCCTTTGTGTGCTCTGGTTGCCCTCACTCAGGACAACAGCACTCTGCAGGATGGAGCCGGAGCCACCTCTGGGCACTCTGATGCTTCTCCTGGACTTGTTGCTGTGAGCCTGGCAGCACATTCTGCAGGCAGTAACAGTCTCCATGGTGTGCCCCACTGGGGGCTTGTGCCTCATTCCTCCCTCACGTCCTTCCACTTACCCCTCCCTAACCCCCCTTCCTGCTGTACAATAAAAGACACGTGTTCATTACAACAAAGCCTCTTTATTGAACAAAGCTGGGGTGGGGAGGCAATGAAACTGAGGTGAGACTGAGGAAAGAAGGTGGGAGAGGGGAGGAGGGAGGGTAGGAGAGGTGAGGGGGAAACTTGGGAGGAGGGAGCTGGCGGGGGAGGCAAGGAGAGGAAGGGGGAGGAGAAGCTCAGGGCTCAGGTTTGGGGGGTCTTGCCAGCCCAACTGTCTCCCAGCACTGCAGGTGCGGGGGCCTTGGCATCTCTGGGACTGTGGGGAGGAAGAAGCTGGAGGTGGAGAAGGAGTGGGAGGAGGAGCGGTAGCTGGGGAGGCAGCAGGTGCTGGAGTGGCAGGAGGCAGCATGCTCTGCACCAGGGTCGATGACCACCTTGGGGGCATGGACTGTCCTGCCACCCAAGATTCGGTCCACGGCATCAAAATAGGGGCAGGGTCTGGGTCTGTCCCTGGTTGGGAGCTGACCCCTGTGGCCCTGGCATATGCCTGCCTCAGCTCCTTTATTTTCATGCGAACCTGCTCCTGGGTTCGCATGTGGCCTTTGGTGATCAGGCTGGCAGCCATCCGCCTGTAGATGGTTGCGTTCCTCTGTTTAGTGTGGAGATCATGGACATTGGAGGCATCCCCCCAAACCTGAATTAGATCCCTGATCTCCGTACTGGACCAGGCAGGCGCCAGCCTTTTCTGACCCCTGGAAAGCTCCTGGGGGCTGGCAGACTGCTCCTGGGGAGTGGTAGAGGGCTGGCTGCCAGTGGCTTGCTGGCTCATGTTTTGGGGACACTGGGTCAGGTGCAGAAACTGCTGGCTCTGGGCTGGCAGGCTTGGAGCTGGCACAGGCACTGAGGCCAGAGTCAACCCCTTTAAGGGTTCCAGGGAGCAGGGGAGGGAGAGGAGTTTTCTTGGTTGTGCCCAGAGTGACCACCAGGGCACCCTGGGAAGGACTGGAGGCCCCCTGTTTCAAAATAAGTGTCTACACAGCACTTATTTAAATTTACCCATTTCAAATTTGGCGTTATTCCTTGTGGAATGAGGTTTACCAAATTCGAAATAAGCGCTCCGCTATTTTGGATTAATTTCAAAATAGCGGTTTGGCTGTGTAGACGCTGGTAAAGTTATTTCAAAATAACTGCTGTGTAGACATACCCTCTGAGGCCTGTCCTTAAAGGGACCCCCCCACCCCACCCACCTTGGACAGCTGGTTCTCAGGTTTCCCTGCTTGCTTGCCTACCTCGATGAGGGACAGCAAAGCATTTTTGTCTCGGCATGCTCTGGTTGCCCTCACTCAGGACACCATAGCACTCAGCAACATGAAGCCAGGACTGCCCCTGGGCACTCTGGTGCTTCTCTTGGATGCGTTGCTGTGAGCCTGGCTGCGCTTTCTGCAGGCTGCCATGCAGGAGGTCCATCAGGGTGCTGTCAGTATCCAGGAGGCCCTGCGGGAGAGCTTCTACCCTGAGGAACACTGGGGGCTTGTGCCTCATTCCTCCCTCACGTCCTTCCACTTACCCCTCCCTAATCCACCTTCCTGAAGTCAAATAAAATACACATATTTTCATGAACACAAACTCTCTTTATTTAACAAAACTGCGGGGGGGGGGGGGAAATGAAACTGTGGTGAGACTGGGGAAAGGAGGTGGGAGAAGGAAGTAGAGAGGGTGGGAGAGGGGAGGGGGAAACCTAGGAGGAGGGAGCTGGAAGGGGGAAGCAAGGGGAAGAAGGGGGAGGGGAAGTTCAGGGCTCAGGGTTTGGGGTCTCGCCAGGCCAACTGTCTCCCAGCACCGCGGGTGCGGGGGCCTCGACGTCCCTGGGGGGGTGGGAAGGGAGTGGAGGGTGTGGAGGGAGAAGTGGGAGGGGGGAAGGAGTGGGAAGAGAAGTGGTAGCTGGGGAGGCAGCAGGTGCTGGAGTGGCAGGAAGCAGCATGCTCTGCACCAGGGTCTGCAGGTGCTAGCAAATAGCTCAGCCATGGGCAAGCTGCTCCCACCAGAGCTGCAGGTCTTCTTGCACGCAGTGCTGGAGGGTGTGGTGCAGGGCTTGCAGTGCCCCCAGGTGCTGCTGTCGGTACCCTTCCACTGCACGGGTGGGCCTGCGGAGCCTCGGGTGAGGGAGCATGTCCCAGGCGGGGTGGTGCGCCCTGCACATGCAGCTGGTGCGGCTGTGGAGAAACACAAGAAATGGTCAGTTATCCCTGGGGACACAGTGGGTGAAGCCCAGCCCCCCTCTGCAAGGAGAGGATGACCATTCCCTGCACCATTAGAGCCGATGTGCTTGCACACAGGCCGTGGTCGGAATGTCCGGCTGTCCCCGGGAGTGGGAGCTGCCTCCAGACCACACCCATGCCCCTGCACTGTGTATAGTGTGGGTGGGCAGGGCAGGAGAGATGTCCCCTGCCTCTGTGTAGAGTGGCCTTGTGGAGGGAGGGCGTCCTGCTGTGTCCCACCCCGGAGTCAGGAGAATGTCATGCCTCCTCACACATGTGTGGCAGCCAGCTGGGGCCACATGCCCAGAGGTGGCATGGCACATGCTCGCACATGCACAGGTTGCTGCATGATCCGTGGACAGCAAGGCCCACATACGCGGTCTCTGGGTTCTGTCTTCCTTCTCCACCCCCTTCCCCCCCCCCCCCGCATAAGGGGACAGTGATGACACCCACATGTTGTTGCCTTCCTGGCCTGAGATGACACTGGCGACAGGTCCACTGGGGCAGCTCAGGGGTCCTGGCTCATCTGGGCGGTGATGATGGCCTCCTCTGGCTCCTGGCTCTCCTCTTCTTCCTCCTCGATACCCTGGTCAGGGCCCTCTGCCCCAGGGCTGACGACCACCTGGGGGGCATGAACCATCCCTCCCCCTAGGATGCGGTCCAGGGCGTTGAAATAGGGGCAGGTGTGTGGGTCTGCCTCTGGTTGGGAGCTGCCCTCTGTGGCTCTGGCATATGCTTGCCGAAGCTCCTTTATTTTCATCCGCAACTGCTCCTGGGTGCGGATGTGGCCTTTGCTGGCCATGATGGCAGCTATCCTACCATAGACGGCCGTGATGATCTCTGCCCTGGACCAGGAAGGCGCACGCCTTTTCCTGCTGCTGGCAGGCTCCTGAGAGCTGGCGGACTGGTCCTGGGGAGCGGTGGAGGGCTGGCTGCTGGTGGCTTGCTGGCTCATGTTTTGGGGCCACTGGGTCAGGGCAATGACTGCTGGCTCTGGGCTGGCAGGCTTGGAGCTGGCACAGGCACTATGGCCAGACTCTACCCCTTTAAGGGCTCTGGGGAAGGTGGGAGGGAGAGGAATTTTCCTGGTTGTGCCTAGAGTGGCCACCAGGACACCCTGGAAAGGGCTGGAGGCCCCCTATTTCGATATAAGTGTCTACAGAGCACTTATTTCGAAATAGCAATTTCGAAATTGGTGCTATTCCACGTGGAATTTCGAAATAAGCCCTCTGCTTTATTTAATTTCGATTTTATTTAGAAATAGCGGTTTGGCTGTGTAGTCACTAGGAAAGTTATTTTGAAATAATGGTTGTTATTTCGAAATAACTTTGCTGTGTAGACATACCCAAAACGAATTGCAAATTAAGGACCCAATTCTCCAATATAGCTCAGCTGTGTTGCTGTTCTCTGAAAGATGATTTGTCTTTTTTTCTTCCATGCACCTGTGGGATGATCAGGAAGAATCTGGACCTATATTAGTTAACAAAACAGTAACATATATAACAGACTCAAATTACGATTGTCTATTGCAGAAAGATTTAGTGAAGAATAGGATTCTATCTTTCTCACCATTATGCTTAAAGGCTTAAATGGTCAGGCAGCCTATAAACTGTTGGGCTGTCTCACAAGCCCAGGAAAGTGCAAATGCCAAGCCTGAATCTATTTCAGGCCTCTGAATCATGGCACAATTTATTATTCAAACATACAAAAACTTGTGAGTTAACAGAAAACAAAGTGATTCCCAGAGCAAAGCAGGCTGAAATCCCCAGAGATATTTTCCTTTCATTCTTATAGTTCTGGAAATAAGATAAGTTCTTTCAATCTTTTCACCTCTGAGTCATGTGACTCTTAGCCCTTTCTTGGTGGTTTCACCCATTGCACAGCAATGTCTATAAACAGGTAATCTAGATGGGAAATTAGGTGCAATAGCAATTTTTTTCCTGTTAAGGGTCTTAGCTCTAGTTTCCCAATAAAATAAAATAAATCTATCTCAGGCATTTATAGTCTGCTTAAATTTTTCACATAGTTTACTTTGTATATATTCTTAAGAAAAGCTGCATAATGTTGGTGGCAGAGACTGGTAGCTGTCTTGCATCCCAGAGGTGACTGTATTTTAGTGATGTGTGAAATCAATCCTGTAACTACAGCTTTTGTAACACTTTGTGATCTTTCCTGATGAAATGTGATTGTGTATGTATAACATTTTTATATCAGAAACATTCTTTTTGGAGATGGATAACTTTGGCATACCATACTGTCCAATCAGGAATTAATCATCACAAACTAGTTCACTTTTTTAGTGATTCCTCACTAATCAGAAATGGAATACTTTGAACATCTAGGGTGTGTCTAAACTACATGCCTCCGTCGACGGAGGCATGTAGATTAGACAGATTGGCAGAGGGAAATGAAACCCAGTATGCCTCGTGAAACCAGGTTTACCTGTGCCGATCAAGAAAGGCTTCTTTGTTGGCGCAGCGCGTCCAGACTGCCCCGATCTGCCGACAAACAGCTGATCGGCAGAGCGGGGCAGCCATTTAAATTTAAATGAAGCCGCGATTATTTTAATCGCGGCTTCATTTCCCTCTGCCGATCTGTCTAATCTACATGCCTCCGTCGACGGAGGCATGTAGTTTAGACACACCCCTATAGTACTTCTCATCCATGGATATCAACATAAAGTACTTTGCAATTATTAATAACAATAATTAAATTAAGCCTCAACATACCCTTGTGTGGTAGTAGGGAATATAAAATGATCACTGACATTCATTGATCAGAAAAGATGATTATTATCATAGTGGCTGACCTTCTGCATAACAGAGGCTATAAAACCTCCCCCAGTAATTTCTGCTTTGAGACTGTAGCTTCTGTTTGAGCTACAGCCTATCATTTAAAAAGAGAGCCAGACCTCACCCACATCTGGGAGGGTATGTCTACACTTGCACCCTCTTTCAATAGAGGGATGCAAATGTAGACATACAAAATTGTAAATGAAGCTGGGATTTAAATAGCCCGCGCTTAATTTGCATGTTCACGTTATGGCACTATTTTGAAATAGCATTCATTGTATGAGGAATAAGGGTTATTTTGAGAGAAGGATTTTCTCTTGAAATAACCGCATCTTAACAGCGTCTGTTATTTCAAAATATAGCTATTTCGAAATAGTGCCATAATGCAACTATGCAAATGAAGCATGGAATATTTAAATCCCAGCTTCATTTACAATTTTGAATGTCTGCATTTGTATCCCTCTATTGAAAGAGGGTGCAAGTGTAGACATACCCAGAGAGAACAGGGCAACTGCTGAAGGGTACGTCTAAACTACATGTCTCTGTCGGCATAGGCATGTAGATTTGGTTTTTTGGCAAAGGCAAATGAAGCCGCGATTTAAATGATTGCGGCTTCATTTACATTTACATGGCTGCCGCGCTGAGCCGACAAACAGCTGATCAGCTGTTTGTCGGCTCGCGCGCTAGTCTGGACGTTCCCCCTATCGACATCAAAGCCCTTTGTCGGCAGCCCCGGTAAACCTCATTCCACGAGGAATAACGGGGCTGCCGACAAAGGGCTTTGATGTCGGCAGGGGAACGTCCAGACTAGCGCGCGAGCCGACAAACAGCTGATCAGCTGTTTGTCGGCTCAGCGCGGCAGCCATGTAAATGTACATGAAGCCGCGATCATTTAAATCGCCGCTTCATTTGCCTTTGCCTATGTGTCTAATCTACATGCCTCTGCCGACAGAGGCATGTAGTCTAGACACAGCCTAAGAGTGCACAATGATGGGCTGTCAGAGGGAATAACATGGAAAAGAATGTTGTGTTAGATTGTAAACTCTTTGGGGGGCAGGGACTCTTTAATTATTCTGTGCTTACACAGAAACTAGTGCAGACAGGTCCTGGCCAATGACTGGGGCTGTTAAGTGCTACTGTGATACAATTAACGTTTCAGTTGAATGTCCAGAGGGAGATCTGACACAGATGCTTTTCCAGATGATGGTGGGAAGGGTAAGTCCAGTCGTAACAACAACATTTTATTAAAATAACAAATATGCTATTTTCATCAGTATACATTTTGTGATTCCTAGTGACTGTCTTGTGTGCTCCTCTACTATCGTTAACAGAGGTTGCTTATGTCACAGTTTAGGTGCTTTAGTACATTTTCCATTTTCATCTGCTAAAACTAGAAATTCAGTTATATGAAATCTAAAAATGATTCACAGCAGAAAGCTCTGCTAAAACAAGAACGGATAAATATATAAAAACTGCATTTTAAAGTTATTGACATTTTAGACAGGAAACAGTTTGTTTAATTGTATCAACAGTTCTGTCTTTCTCTGAGTATGTAATAGAGTTGCTAATAACGTTATCTACAAAAACTGGACATCTTTGCATTATTGATCAGATTTCTGTTTTAATTGAACTGGAAGTAGAAATGAATATAAATACCTTGTGTTGTACAGTGTGCATGATTATTTATCAGATGTAAAGTAAAAAATTAAAGAAAGATGTTCACACTTGATGCATGTCTTTTCTATTAGACTGTTTTGTTTTACAAATATTACAACATGGTTTCAGTGGGCATAGGATGGGCCTAAGGAGATTGTCTCAGCGAAATATTAAGCAGTTGAATTAGACTGCTGAGGGATTTGGGCTTATTTAGTCTGCAGAAGAGAAGAGCGAGGGGGATTTGATAGCCGACTTCAACTTCCTGAAGAGAGGTTCCAAAGAGGATGGAGAAAGGCTGTTCTCAGTAGTGACGGATGGCAGAACAAGGAGCAATGGTCTCAAGTTACAGTGGGGGAGGTCTAGATTGAATATTAAGAAAAACTATTTCACTAAGAGGGTGGTGAAGCACTGGAATGGTTTACCTAGGGAGGTGGTGGAATCTCCATCCACAGAGGTCTTGAAGTCTTGGCTTGACAAAGCCCTGTCTGGGATAATTTAGTTGGGGTTGGTCCTGCTTTGGGCAGGGGGCTGGACTCGATGACCTCCTGAGGTCTCTTCCATGAATAAAGCTGGGAAATACCATATGCTTTTTTTGTAAAATATTTAATCCAAATATGGATTATTTATCCATTTTATAATGCTCCCTATTGCTGTTTTCCATTTTTTCATGTACTGTTGTTTTGCATGTGCTCATTGAATCACTGTTGACCTCTTTGTGAAGCAAATAAAAAGTGATACATTTTTATGCTGGGTCTTCCTTCGTTTAACAGCTGAAAACAACTGCAATAGTGAAGATAAAACCTGAAAAAAAGTGGAGAGGGCTCAGAAAATAATCCCTGTTTTTGAACCATTTTATAATATATCTTTGTTTTCTACATTAGATGTCTGCTTCCTCCTTGTGAATTCACTGAAGGACATTTCTTTCCTCTCTCCCAAAGAAGCCCATCTGATTTTACATCTACAACACAGAAGAATTCTCAGCTCCTTTCCTCTCTATGACTCACATCTTTCTCCCTTTGTTCCTGGGACTCTCCAGTAGGGTTGCCAGGTGTCCGGTTTTGAATTGGACAGTCCGGTATTTGAGGGTTCTGTCCAGGGAAAAAATTAAGAAAATACCAGACACTTAAAATGTCCGGTATTTTCTAATTAGGTAAGTTTTATTATTATTAGGAGTATCTACCAGCGAGGCAGTACGCAACTACACAAGGGGAGTCCGGGGCCGGGTGCAGAAGCAAGGGAATCCCTGGGGCCGGACTCGCTCATGATTCGCTGAGACCGTGAACAGGACAGGTAGCGCCCCGGGATCTGCTTGCACCCAGATCAGTCCTGCTCCCCGTTGGCTCATTCTCTCCTCCTGCTCCCCCTCCTGGCCAGCCCCGCTCCCCCCAGCCCCTTCCTGGCCAGCCCTGCTTCCCATCAGCCAGTCCCCCCTCCCCGATCTCCCCCGGCCAGCCCCGCTGTCCTCGACCAGCCCTGCTTCCTGCTGGCCGGTCTCCCACCCATCTCCCCCAGCCAGCCCTGCTGCCCCTGAACCTCCCCCAGCTTTGCTTCCTGCGAGCCTATTCCCCTCTCCCCCCCCCACACACACATCCTCCCGGCCATTCCTGCTCCTCTCCTGGCCGGTGTGTTCCCCCCACCTGACCCCCAATCTAAGATCAAGTGTGTCCAGTATTTTTTTTGAAGCCACCTGGTAACCCTATTCTCCAGTATACCATGGGCTAACCTCAGCCCATTTTACAGGACCTTTTACTGATACTGGGCTTCATCACTTCTGATAGTCTGGCTACATCAGTCCACTGCATTTGGGAGGTTCTATGGTCATAACACTGAGGAATGCATTGTGCCCCACATAAGAAACAAATGGGGTGAGAATCAAAATCCTGCTACCAGAGTTATTGAATCCTGCAGCAGAATCTGCAAAGTGGTGGGACGTATGTGAGGTTATAGGAGAAGCAAAACATGTAAGAAGCAGCCAAAAGGTATATTGTGAGATCACAAGGAAGGAAAGAGAGGCTGGTTTTAAGGTTGTGAAAGAATAGCACAACTTTTCTCACTATACAAACACGAAAGGTTTAATTTTAGCTGAATTTGGAAAAAGTTAAAAATGGAGGTGATTTTTATTCTACAAGAATCACTTAAATCCATTCTAAAGTCAAATATTTCAAGAACTGCATCAGTGAAGAATACTTGTCCTTATCATTTCCTTGGTCTTTGCTCTGTAGGAGAATGATGGTGGTCAGACAGTTATAGTCCAGCAGGGTTTTAAAAGGTTGTTTTGTTTTATTTTGTTTTTTAAACAGAAGAATTTAATTGTCTGGAGAATGGAGATTTAGGGCCCTTGTAAGTTGCATACCTTGCTTATAATATCTGAGAGGTGTCCTAGATTTCTGCTGAGCAACAAAGAAGAAAGATGCCTCCATCCAGCTGCGAGGTGAGGGAAGGGAAAGGATCAGGCAGCAGTCCCTCTCCACAAGCAGTAATACACAGTCGGGAGACAGATACACGCTCTGGTTCACATCCACAAGAAAACTTAGACACTTAAGTCCTCATTTTAGACTCCTCTTTAATCCAGAAAACTCCCATTTGGCTGCTGCCAACACAGTAAGCACCTGTGTTCACATGGTACCTAAATTTCTGCTGTAAAAATTTTCTAGATGCCTAAGTTTCTGCATCTGGGCATGTATACAAGTATCTGCACATTATCTTATACCTAAGTCCCAACATGATCTACAAACAGGGGTGTGAGTGGGGGGCGGGAGGGGTCAGAGATAGCAACTGGCAGGTGTAGGGAGGAAGAATAGTACCTCTTTCCTAAACAAAGCCAAATAGAAGGTGATACAAGGGAGAAGCCCCTTCAAAAGAACAAGAAGCCATGGTATGTCCTAGAAGGTATGTCCTAGGAGGGAAAGAAAACAGTAAGCTTCACCACATTGGAAAATGACTGCTCACATGCTGATCCTCTCTAGCCTCCTGCAGACACAGACCCTTTGACAGCCTGATTCTGCAGTGTAGCAGGGAATAAATTGCAAGGCTCTGACCAATCAGTGCTATGCAAAATAATGTCAAAGAGCACAAACATATACAATATACCTTAAACCCATTCAAAATATTGTACTGTTATTAAATTCCTCTATAAAATGGTGTGGAAGGAGAAAGCCTCTGGTGAATGTCTCGCTAGGTAAGATCCCCACTGGGGAAAGGCTTCTGGGGAATGCCTTTGTAGCAAAAAGCAGAAATGCTCCTGGAGGAAATACTTCAAAGGGCTATTTTTTTTCCTTATCCACACACACACAGGCTTTTATCTCTCCCTGAGCTCCTAGAGAAAGGCTTTTATAACTGCAAGCAGAGTTCAAACAGCCCACAGGTGAACAAAGCCTCTGCTATTAGTCTCTCAATTAGGCCCAACAATAGCCCTTATAAAATTGGAGTCAGCTGTTCACTGCTTTGTAGGTGGCTACTCATAGCAGGGAAGAATTGTGTCTGGCTGATCTCTCTCCTCCTTGATCCTGACCAGTTCCTGGCTGGCTGAGAGTGGGTGGAGGTGCTATGGTCCTTCACCCCTTCCTCCCTGTCCTCTAGAAACTCAGCTGTTGTCATAAAGGAACAGAGCTTATGCCTGCAAGGTCAAGTTTAAATATTTTGTCACTCCAGTGATCTGTATATGAACTATGTATCAGGAAAATGGAACAATTGGAGTGGACTCTAGTGAGAATTCAAACAGGCACAGAGCAGGGAAGAAATATCTGGGCCAAGGCTGGAAGTGTAATATCTACAACAGGGGTGGGCAGTAATGTTTGATGGGGAGGATCACTTCAAGATTTTGGTAGGTGGTCAAAGGCGGCACTTTTCTATGGAGGAGGTACATGGTCTGGGATGGAGCTTGGATGCAGAAGGGAGGTTGGGGTAAGGGACTAGGGTGCAGGAGAGGGTGCTGGATTTGAGAGGGAGTTTGGATGAAGGAGGGGGTTGTGACCTGGGGCAGAGGATTTGGGTGCAGGGTCCAGGATGGGAAATGGCTGCAGGAGAGGATTCTGGCCTGGGGGAGGGGTGTAGGATGGTGTGCAGGGTCTAGGATGCACTTGTGACCTGGGGAAGAGGGGGCACAGAGGGTGTGAGTGGTAACCTGGGGTAGGCAGTTGCAGTGTGGGAAGGGGTGGAATGGCAGAGTCAGGCTCTGCCCAGGAGGCACTTACCTAGGTGACACCCGGTCAGCTGTGCTGCAGGACCAGAGGCAGGTTTCATGCCTGCCAGAAGCCCCAGGTTGCTCAAAATGGCTGGCTGTTTCATGGAGGTCTCTGCTCTGGGCATTGCAGGAGAGGGGGCTTTGCATGCTGTCCATGTCCCTGGCACAATTTCTCAGCTCCTATTTGTAAGTTTCCCCTCCCCCACACTGAAGTGGTATGGGGATGCTCCCTGCCTGAGGGAAGGCCTGTGGGCCAGATCCAGCTGCTTGGTGAGCTGGATTTAACCTGCTGGCTGCCTCTTGCCCTCTGATCTACACTGTCAGTTGTAACTTAATGAGAGACCAAATCTAATTAATTAAGACTGTAGAATCATAGGAATTTAAAGGTCCCACAATTGCGGGCAGCTGCAAAACAATCAGCTGGGGGAGGCTAGCCCCTAGCCAGCTCCACCCTGCTACTCTTTCCCCCCTCTGCCCCGCCCCAGCTCTAAGTGGGCGACATGTGGCTCTTCCTTCCGGCGCCCCTAGCTCTTGGTAGGTGGACCAGTTGTGCATGGAGTGGCCACTGAGAGCAGGGTACTGGGATGGTGTGTGCCCCTCCACCTAGCGCAGGGTGGGTAGGCAGTATGTGCCTTCCTTGGCCTTGAGCAAAGGGCAGCTGGCCCCACAGCCTCTCCTAACAGAGGGCAGGCAGCCCCAGCACCTCCAGGCCCCCCTCTCTCCAAGTGCTCGGTGGCACAGCCCCAGTGCCTGGGGACCCCAAGTGTAGGATGGCTCTAGCTACTCCAAGTCCTGACTGCTATAGCTCCTGCCCCAGCCCCAGCAGACTTCCCTAGGGAGGAGTAGCCTTCTTGGGCTGAGACCAAGGGGAAAGGGCAAGCAGGAGATGACTCGGGGAGGAGCATGGACAGGCCATGCTGTGGCACAGCCTTCCCCAGACTATATGACGTGTCACCCTTGCCAGCAATTCTTTCCCTTTCTTCCCCTCAGAATATGGCTCCTTTCTGCTCATAAATGGCAAAAATCCCCAAAGCATATTTGATAGTAAAATAGGGTACAAATGCTCACATATCTTTCTATCTAGATACTTATATGACCTCTATCATAGTACTACCTGTCTGCAACAAAAACTTAGTAGAGAACCTATGTCTGCAATTAGTGAGAATCTTATTACATAATTACAATTTGCACTGTGTAATAAATTAAACAAAAGAGTCACATTTTCAAAAGGATGAGTCAAATTCTGCTCTCACTTTCAATGATGTAAGAGAGCAGATTTGGTCAAGCATGTTTCAGTTGGAGATCTGGGTTTGCTGAACAAAAAATCCTTATTAAAAGTAAGAGCTTTTTTGCTTTTTTTTATACCAGTGTAATTCTGTTGACTTCAAAAGAATTATTGCTAATTCATTCTAGTGAAAGGAGAATCAAGCCCAAGGCATCTTTGTTTCTTTGTGGAGTGGCAGTAGATTTTACAGTGAATTCGTCAATTAAAAAAAAACATATCCAGTCTTATTTACCAGATGATACACCAAAGTATACAGTGTACATGAAGGTCAAAAAATGAATACATCAGACAATGTGTTCTCCTGACTATGGAAATAGTTGTCTGTCTGTTGAAAAGCTTTACTCAGACTCAAGGGAGATGCCCAATAGAGCTTCTGGTTGATTACTATGCAGTCACGGTATCAAGTCATCACAGAGAATAGGCTGAGTCACACATATGCTATAACCTTTCCAGTTGTCATTACTTTTGCTTTAAATTACACACTATTATATTTCTATCTTTTATGGGAATTTTAAAACTGTTTTCTTACCATAGGTTTCAAATGTCAAATTAGTAGGGTTTTTTGTTATTATAAAGAGATATGGAAAGAGGGGCAGGGAATGAATATAATGGAAACAGACATATGCAATTCAAGAGATTTAAAATTTTAAGAATCAAATTTTAGAGGTAGGGTACAATTTTCAAAAGTGCCTAAGTGATTTAGGATCCTAAGTCTCATTTTTTTTAAGAGTCTCAGGCACTGAGATCTAGATTTGTAAAGGTATTTAGTCTGTAAAAATGCATTCATCCATGCATTCATTCTATGATCTTCAACCTGTCACAAATACTTTCCAACTCCCTGATTCGGTCCAACAACCAGTGTTTCTA
This sequence comes from Pelodiscus sinensis, assembly GCF_049634645.1. Taxonomy (NCBI): domain Eukaryota; kingdom Metazoa; phylum Chordata; order Testudines; family Trionychidae; genus Pelodiscus; species Pelodiscus sinensis. Next base: position 62,377,782 of record NC_134713.1, on the reverse strand, counting down.
TGATCTAAGTTATAGTTGTTAAGTGATTTTAGGATGACAACGGTTTGCTCCTGCTAACAGGGTTTTTTTGCCCCGTTTCTTCTGCACAATCTGTTTTAATTTTTTCTCCAGCTCCTGACTCTTTTGGAAAAGTACTAATTACTTCCTCAAAATCTAAATATCAGGCAACAATTCCTTATGCTCGGCATTTAATTCAGAGCCTTACTATTTTATTTTGTATAGGTGGTCTTGTGTGGGGTTTTTTTTTACATTTTACTATTTTCTAGTAAAATAAGATCACAAATATGGAAATATTTTATGCTCTTTTAAAATAATTCCTTGAAAAGTTCATAAAGCTGTAGGAAATCTCAGCTAATCTTCTGTTTTTTAAAGAGAACTGAAAACTGCAGCAAATTGCAAAAGGTAGGATATAAAAATCCCCAAGAAAAAACATGGTGAACTGAGCATTGGGCCTGCAAGCTGACCTTCCTTACATTGTGTAATGAAAAAAAAAGTCATCTGTGAGAGTGGGTTTGAGATAAGATCACAATGATGTAATGGTAATTACATCAAGTAACGTTCAGTCATTAGGCAGAATGCACAGTTGATCCTATGGCTTATATGTAGGCGGGAGACTACTATAAAAGAAAGGTTAAATTTGTCTTATCACAGTGATAGAAAGGTACATATAAGCTTCAGCGACACCACACATAAACTAAAACCATCTTTCAGATTCTGCATCAACTACTCAGTCTGCACTGGACACACTGAAATAAGGTAATATTTTTTCCATTACTATGAACAAGGAAAAGTTGTTATATTTTTCTAGACATTCGCTTTTAACTCACAGTTCTCATAGGTGACAATTAACCTGAAAACATTGGGTCAGGTCCTTTAGTGTTGCACCAATACAAATGAGAAGAGAACTTGGTCCCAGGACTTTATTCAGCTCTTGCATCTGAACTCCTGTACGTTATCAGGAAAAGAAATGGTGAGCTATTGTTTTGGGAGAATTGAAAGGTAAAATAATTAGTTTTGGGAGAGGAGATGGTGGGTGTTTAAACTAGCAGCTTACAGTGCTACTGAATTCAGCCAATGTAAACTGATGGTTGCATTTTTTTTTCTTTTCTTGTCTGCCATTTTAAGCATCATTGATGGGGGAGAGAAAAGGGTGTGGGTTGAAGGAGCATAATGCCACAGCAATTGCCCCTAACTGCACACGGGGTAACAGACTGGGGTGTCTACATCCCAGCTCAATGGGAGAACCACTGCTGGAGTCCCAGGCTGGGAGGAGAGACCCCAGCACCTCCCATAGCCCCCTGTCCCATGTAGGGCAGCAGGTGGGAGGGGGCTGCTGCACTAGAGGCCTGGGATTCGCTGGCTGGTAATGGCTACTAACTTCCTTTAATGCTCTGTTAAGTGGTTTTGGATCAATGAATGATAGACTCATTCCATTCCAGTGAGTAGAAGGCTAGGCAGCCAGCCCTAAGGAAAGGAGTGGCCGGACATCCCAAGCCTGGTGCCAGGGCAGGGAGTAACCCAGAGAACACAGAGGGAGGTACCGTTCACCCCTTGGGGCTCCCAGCAGCCCTGCTCCCTTGGAAAGCCCCAGTATCTGGGTTACGCCCCCTCTCCCTATTACTGCCTCATTTGGGACTCCCATCCCAGTCTGCAGTGCCAGGTCTCCATCTGGGGCTCCCCCATTGGGCTGGGAGGCAGGCACCACAGCCTGTTACTCCTATACAGGGGTTGGCTCCCCTACCACAAGGCTGCCAACTCTGCTGTCTGGGGCATGGATGGGAGGGGAGGCAGAGGCTGCTGGATCTTTGCTCAGAACCAACAATACACACAGTACAAATGTTTATAGAGCTGTGGCTGCCACTGCTGTAGTATCTCCTCTTGCTGTTGATCACAGTACTCTGTGCCCACCTTTGCACACTGTATGCTACAATGTTTTCAACTGAGCATTTACGCCTGACCAGCTGATATACTCCGTGGATCATTTCAAGCATGTTTCCCACATGTGACACGTCTCCTGATGTCAGCTCTTAAATCTGATGGGATTAGTGCTTGGTTCCCTTTAAGCAAAATCCCCTCTTGTGTACACAGCTTGTCCCTGTGGCACTTGTTTCTTTCAATCTGGCCAATCTTGGAATCATAGAATCATAGAGTTGGAAGAGACCTCAGAAGGCCATCAGGTCCAGCCCCCTGCCCAAGACAGGACCAATCCCAACTAAATCAACCCAGCCAGGGCTTTGCCAAGCCGAGACTTAAACACCTCTAGGGATGGAGACTCCACTACTTCCCTAGGTAACCCATTCCAGTGCTTCACCACCCTCCTAGTGAAATAGATTTTCCTAATATCCAACCTGGACCTCTCCCACCACAACTTGAGACCATTGCTCCTTGTTCTGCCATCTGTCACTACTGAGAATAGCCTCTCCCCATCCTCTTTGGAACCTCCCTTCAGGAAGTTGAAGGCGTCTATCAAATCCCCCCTCATTCTTCTCTTCTGCAGACTAAATAGACCCAACTCCCTCAGCCTCTCCTCATAGGCCATATGCTCCAAACCCCTAATCATTTTGGTTGCTCTTCAAATGCATCCACATCCTTCCTGTAATTGGGGGCCCAGAACTGAACACAATACTCCAGATGTGGCCTCACCAGAGCCGAGTAAAGAGGAATAATCACATCTCTGGATCTGCTGGCAATGCTCCTCTTAATGCAACCTAATATGCCATTAGCCTTCTTGGCTACAAGGGCACACTGTTGACTCATGTCCAGCTTCTCATCCACTGTAACCACCAGGTCCTTTTTTACAGAACTGCTACTTAGACAGTCAGTCCCCAACCTGTAACAATGCTTGGGATTCTTCCATCCCAAGTGCAACACTCTACACTTGTCCTTGTGGCCCAATCCTCATCAGATTTCTTGTGGCCCAATCCTCCAATTTGATAGTTTTATTGCTGGTATTATCCTATCTGGTGCTTTGTTGGGCTGCCTGGAGTTTTCCATCAGAGAAGTGCTGGTATTGTAGCTAGACAATCTCCTATTCCACAAAACCATCTATATTGTACTTTTGAAGGTATGGTCTGCTCAATGTGTCTGCCACCCATTGGAACTTCCCTGGACAATACCTTATTCTCGCCTCATAACAGTGGAGTCTCAATAGCATGTGTTGTAGACGCTTGGGTACACTCAGCAATGGCTTCTTTATGATGCTGTCTAATGGCTTGTAATTAGACGGCATGTCCAGCTGGTGCCCAAAAGGAAACTGATAGAATCATTCCATTCCAAGAGAGCACAGCCATTAGCTTCTTTGCTGTCTGAGCATATCCCATTTCTGGGTCTGACAGGGCTCCGGTAGCAAATTCTATGCAAAGCGAGGAGCCCATCAGTGCTGTTCCTACATCTCCATCTGAGGTCTCACATGGTAATGCTACCTGTTCTACAGGCTTGTAGTACTTAGGGCCAGTGCCTTGATTATGATTTTTAGTACTCTTCCAAATGCCTGTTCTTGGGTCTCTGACTCATCCCATGCTCTGTAATTGTGTGTTAACTGGGACAAAGGATCGCAGGGTGCACAGAATCTAGAAAGACAGTCGGCTATCCCTGTAAATCAGTGGACTTCCTTCCCATCTTTTGGTATGGGTATTTGTTTAGTATCTCTCACTTCCCATGTACCACAGAAATCAGCATATATCTGATGTAGAAGACTCCAGTTCTCCTTAGCTTCAGCTTGTCTGCATTCAGCTTAATTTCCTGCTACTGGCACCTGAACAGGAGTAGTAGCAGTTCAGTATCATGGTCCTGGAGTGGTTCTTCCCTGATCTCTCTGAATGTCTTGTGCTGCCTTGACACCTGTGAAACCCTCTGGTCTCTGGTTCAGTTTACACCTCTGAGTTGGGTGGACACCAACAGGCATTTGTAGCCAGTGGTACCTAACAAAAGGTGTGGCCCAGGTTGAAAGGTGGCTCATGTAGTTCAGTATGCCAGAGCCTATTCTTTGCACTAGTAAAACTGAGTAGTACGTCTTCATTGGCTGGTGATGGGTACTGATTTCCTCTGGGTCAATGCAGATCCTCAGTGTACCTGAACGGTCTATCACTATTGCTAAGCTGCTGAAACCGTCCTGAACTTCATTCAACAGGTGTAACTGGTTACTGGCAGACTTGCCATTTTATTCTTCAATGAGCCCATCAAGGCTAATACAGGATCCATCAAAACCAATATAAATCTACCTTTTATTAGTCTCATGGCCTGTATTGGCAAGTCTATGTCTAATGTCAGCTTACCCTCTAGGTGTCCATCTCTAGGTGACAATGTAAAAGAAGCAGTGAGAGACAAAAAGGTATCTTTTAAGAAGTGGAAGTCCAATCCTAGTGAGATAAATAGAAAGGAACATAAACACTGTCAAATCAAGTGTAAAAATGTAATAAGAAAAGCAAAGCAAGATTTTGAGGAACAGCTAGCCAAAAACTCAAAAAGAAATAACAAAATGTTTTTTAAGTACATTAGAAGCAAGAAGCCTGCTAAAAAACCTGTGGGTCCCCTAGACGATGGAGCTATAAAAGGAGCAATCAAGGACGATAAAGCCATTGTGGAGAAACTAAATTATTTCTTTGCTTCAGTCTTCACGGCTGAGGACGTTAGGGAGATTCCCAAATCTGCACCGTCCTTTGTGGGTGATGAATCTGAGGATTTGTGTAAAATGATTTTGTTATAATACAACTAAAAATGTATATAGTAATAAAGGTTTTATACAAATTACCTTCTGGGGTCTTACTGTGATATTGTAAGTGAAAAACAATATTCCAAAATATTCCAGTCTTCATCTTCAGACTTTTTCAGTTAAGACTCTATATAGGCTAGTAGTAGTGAAATAGATTTTAGGTAACAGCAAACTTTTCTTCATGACACTAAGTTCACAGCAGTGTCTAAGACAGAGCTACTCAACACGCAGCCCGTGGTGCGGTTTGGGTTTTCGTAGGGCTCAACATGCGGCCCGCGGGTGGGATCTTTTGAACATGGCCTCCACTGGGAACATGCTCCACCAGGGCGAGGCGTCTCTCAGGTGGGGTGAGCATTGAAAGACACAAGCGAAAGGGCTGGCTGGAACAGACGGGTACAGGATGTTGGTGTTTCTAGCCCCCAGAGAGGAGGTGCCGGGAACACCGGGGCATTGTGGGAAGTGCTGGCTGTGTGGCTTTGTGGGCAGAGCCTGAGAGGTGCTTACTAGCTCAAACCAACCACGTTTGGGTCCAATGCCACGGCTTAAGGCTTAATCTTTGTATTCATGCCTGTCAGTGTGAAAGAAACTATTTGCATATATTTGCATGTATATGCAACCACACTTAAGTTGCAGCCCTCAGCATGTGCTGTGAGTATCATTGAGGCCCCTGGAGCTTCCATAGTGGAGTAGCCCTGGTCTAAGACATGTTCATCGTTAGTTTCCGTCTTTAAGAAGAGTTTGAAGCTCCAGTCTTCTAGGGAACTTTCGAGCAAAGATATCCACCACTTCATCCAAGTCCATTTTGGCTGCATAGTGGATGTGCATGAGTGCAAGATTTGACCATCACTTTTGTGTCATGCAGGCACACATGTAAGTGTGCAGTCTCTGAAGAGCACTTACGCTGTGTTCGCATTCACAACTCGTGATAAGAATAGTACAGCATATCTTCAAGAGTGTAAATATGACATCACATTTCTTGATGGCTTTTGCAGCTGTATCTGGTGTTTCACTTTCTGGCTTGCTGCTATATTTGACTTTCTACGGAAATATTTCTTCATGAATCAGGACTGGTGCTGGAAGGTCATCTCTGGAAGCCTCTATTTCTTCATCAATGGTTTGCAAGTTATTTCCACATAACAGAAATGGTATTAAACCTAAAAGATGGCTTCAGACACAGACTTGATAATATGTCTGTTTTGAGTTATGTTTTTTTGTTTTATATGATCGTAATGGTTTTGGATGCTTTATTCTGGCTTCATTATAGACTGTTTTTGGTGTTCTACAGCACTCATAGAACTGTTGTGGTATTTTGTTTGATGATGATTGTTAGGGGCCTCAGAAGGGGGGGCCTGCCTCCCCCAACGCTAGCCTCACCAGCTGCCCTTGGGAGGCATTTTTGAGTAGCTGAGAATGAATTAACAACTTGGATTATCTCTTCTTTCATCATTGTGGCATTCAAAATAGTACCGATATCATCAACAAAAAGTCTGTCTTCATCACTCTTTCCATCTCTAGTAGATGGCTTTCTTCATCTGCATGACATTCACTGACTTCAAATCCTGATTCTACATGCCCCGATTGCTGACAGACTATAGCTGATTCTCGAGTTTCATCTGTATTCCTATCTGTCTCAGCAACAGCCTTCCTAGGCTTTACAGGAGCATCTATCTTCAGGCAAGGTTTGGCTGCGGCCTTTTGTTTTCTTTCCTGCTGCTCTTTTTTCCCCATAGCGATATTTAAATCTGTTTTGAGTATGATGGAAACCACATCAAGCCGGGATAGGAGGGTGCCGGGACAGGAGGGAACTGCACTAACTACAGTTACAGGCAGAGCAAGAAACAGGAAATCACCAGCCATCCCACCCCACCCCCTTCCCCTAAAGCGTGAGCACGGGGAGGGGAGTTTCCAATGCATTGCTAAAGGGCAGTGGCCTCCCCACCTAGCTCGGCAGCCCCAGCCCCACTCTCTGCCCAGCCTCTTCCCCAGTTTACAGCGGGGATCTTACCAAAGAGTAGGACAGGGGGAGCCCCTGTGCCTAGAGCTCTGGTCCGGTGGTGGTGGCTGTGCAATGTAGCCTGCAGCTTCCTTTACCTCAGCTGCACGTAGTGGCCTATGCGTTGTGCTGTTCGCACATGGCCTGGCAGCACCCCACCTAGGGGACCTCCAAGGGACTGGACCCTCCCTCACTGGCTGGCGTAGGGGAGGGGCTGACACCAGACTCTCCCATCATGCCTGCTGGGGGGACCATGGAAAGGTGCATTTGCACCCCCCTTACATACAGGCCTGCCCACCTCCCCACCCCTGTTGGCGAGTCTGCTCTGACCCTTTTAAACAGAGCTAGAGCAGCATGACGATCTCATCCTACCACCTTTTCTGATGCTGATCTCATAAAACTGGCTTTTACGTGTTTTTCTGCATGATTTTGATAACTGTTTCTGATATACTTTAATTTCTCATTTGTTTTTATGTCTTTGACCATTTTCTCTTCAAAGTTCACTTCACTCTGCTAATTTGTGTGTTGCACATTGTCTGTTTAATTTTTGTTCCTTTCTGGAGCCTTTATTAGATTAATTACCTGCCATCTACCCCTATTCTTTCCCCCTCCCCTTCTGCTATTAGGGTTGTGCGTGCCTTCTGTGAGTATCATGGGATGCTTATGTTACCTGCATGAGAAGTCCAAGGGTTTTAACATCTTCATTTTTGGCTGTAGTGTTATTTTGATTGCCTCTATATTTTTAGAAGACTCCTTTAGTTAAAATTGAGTGTCCCAGTGCTAGTTTTTGGTGTGATCCCTTTCTCAAGGACCATTATCATTTTGTTGATAAAGTTTAAGTACAAAAAGTTAATTGATTTAGAATATGTTTTTTTTCACTGCCTATGCACAGTAAAGTTTTCTCTTTGAAAATGAATGTATGTACAGTATTTAGCTCATTGGCTTGGACTCTGCTCCTGCAGCTGGGTTTTTTAGCTCAGACTTCTGTGCCAGAGCTTAGCCTAAAAACATCAGTGGGGCTCTGTGCAGCTGCAAGGGTCTGTTCTAGAGGATCCAGTTGCAGGATCAGACCTTAGTGTGAATACACAACAGTGGAATAATTTGGATGCAAGAGTCACCAAGAACCCCCTGATAGGGGTGTCTACACTAACAATAAGGAATCCATTGTTATAAGCTATTGGGTGTGTCAAGTGTAAAAAGACTTGAAATAAAATCCTTAAACTGAGTCATGGTCGGCCCCTGTAAGATCAAAAGAGCACTCCCTTTATCTGATCAGATTGCTTTAGATGTAGAATCTAATACTTAGCTTTCCTTTATAGAATACTTTTCTCCATGGATTCCATTATCTCAGCACAGGATATAAATAACTTCAATTCACTTTGAAAGAAAGGGTCAAGATCTGTCCATTCTAGGACAGTTATTTTAAAATGGGCAATTACCACTGTAGCTTGTTTTCTGAAATAGAGTGGAACAAAAGGAAAGGTAGCAGGGCTGAATGGGCACATTTTGGTTGACTGTGCAGCAAGGAAGTTTGGGGCCTGAGATGAAAGTGTGCAGACATCATACCAAAGACAATAGCTATGCTCAGAGATGGCCAACTGATTTACAATAGCTGAAGTGTTCCCCGTTGTAGATTCTATATGTATTGTGCAGACAAACACAAGACTTTAACACTTACCTTGAATCCACCTCACATTTGAAGAAGTGTGTGAGACCCCTTCAGGTCAGATGGCCCTTACTCTGAGACTGGGCTCTGCAAGAGAAAGTCACTTTGGATTTTGTGGAAGGAAAAGGACCATGGTCCAGCTAGTTCATCATTATTTCCAGCCGTGACCCAGGGCAGATGCTTCAGAAGAAAAAACAAGAATTCCCAAAGTACTTGCCAAAGAGTTTCCTGCTCAATGAAAGCTTTAAATAACCTAAACAAACCACAGGCTAGATAAGCAAAGCATTTGGGATGAGATTCTGTGCTGTGCACATGAGAGAGCTCACAGTCTAGGGTACTGTGCAATTGATTTCAGCCTATCTCAGGGAAGCCACATTTGGAGCACCCTCTTGTGGCTTTCTACACTGGTGGAGAAAACTGATATAAGATACACAATTCCGGCTACAGCAATTGCGGAGATGGAGTCAACATACCTTACATTGATTTTCTGAGGCAGCCCTACAGCAGGAAGTCAACAGGAGAAATGTGCCCATAACTTCCTCGCGACTGTGAAGAGTACCACGATCATCAGGGGTGCTGTCAGCATTCAATTTAGCAAGTCTTTATTAGACCTGCTAAATCAAATGCCAGAAGATTGACCACCACAGCATCAATCTTCACAGCAGTGAGGACAAGCCCTCAGTATCTGTCCATCAGAGTCCCCAGAAATAGTCCAAGCAGCCTTTCTGAGTATAAGTAGCCCTTGGGAAGCACCAGGCAAACCCTCTGCACATAAAGCATAACTCAAGACCTATAACCAGTACTTTTTTTGTGATGGTACTGCCTGGAGTGGCGGACTGTCACCTATTTTTCCAGCCCACAGAAAGGGAATGGGATTTCCCTTGCGTGTACTGGCACCTGTTTTCCTGAGGTGGCTTGGCTCCTGATGGAAGCCTGCTTGGGACGTGCAGTGTTTATTTTTTCCGGCTCCCATCACAGTTTTTTTTTTTTTTTTTGCTCAACAAGTTTGCCCCAGAGTACCGGCACCTTTTTTCTTACCAAAAAAGAACTGCCTATAACCATAGTCCAGACAATCCATCAAGTAGATGTGGAGGCCCAGCATCACTCGCCACACCTCACCTCCAGCTGTCAGCCACCTTTGGCCCTCCAGCTTTAACTCTCCAGCTTTGAGAGCAAGGAGGCATCTCCCTCTGCTCCTGTCTGCCTTCAGCCCTTTCCAGGCTTTTCCATGGCTCTCTGGGTCCAGCAAGTCAGCAGGATAGCCCCTCCCCTGGCTTCCTAGCCCTCTTCTGCCTTCTGGCACTGACTTTGGCTCAGGCTAGTTCCTCCACTGGCTTCCAGGGACGGCCTGCAGAGAGCTTTCTGCTCTCAGCAGCTTCCCCGGAGATCTCTTTCAGCTTCCTGACTGACTTTCCGCAGGGCTCCCCTGAATCTTTTTTTAACCCTCCAGTGCTGCCTCACCCTCTTAGGTGGCCAAACTGACAACATCTAGCCTAAAGGAGCCAAACCTGCTTCATGAGCAGCCACCCTGTGTCAATGGCTTTAAACTACCTTTTCATCCTTCCAAAGCTGGGCAGCTCTGGCAGCTGGAGAAGCCATTGGTATAACATGGATAGCCCTGGGGACTGTCTGATTAATGGCAGCACCTCTCTGCTGCACTCCCTGGAATCTCTGTGGACTGCACCGTTCCATGATCCCTGGCCTGATACCCTTCTGCTCTCAGCCTTGCCCCCTGGGGGCCACTTCTGCCTGGGCATGTGGTGCTCAGGATGCAGCGGCCTTCTGTGGGTGCCTGCATCAGGGGAAATCACTCCCAAATAGACATGCGGTTTTGAGGGTCCCTTATATTGCTCTGCCCCCCAAAGGCTCAGAGTATGGCTGGGGACCAAACCCTTAGCCTGACATTTAATGTGCTAATTATGCAATTATTTTAATTGAAAATCATCTCAAGATTCCTTCTCCTGGTCAGACAACAGGTGTTTGCTTCTGTGTGTTCCCCAAATCTGTTGCTTGTTTCTGAAACTGCTATAAAGATTTACCAATTATAGCTTTTATAGTGTATGTTTATGCTGACACCCAGAAAATGTATTAAAGATACAAAGAGAGAAACGATTATTTCGAAGATGATGATGATGATATAAGGTTGTAAAATGAACACCAGTACCATACATCTGCAGTTTCTAATCATAATTCTAAACACTCTCTGTATCTGATGGTGTATCTGAAGGTGACGGGAATGCAAGAGTGTCAGATGAAGCCTTTGTTTTTGTCTGTTCTTTGCAGAAGAATCATGGATTACTATGGGAAGTACGCAGCAGTCACTGTAGTCATGTTGTCCGTATTTCTGCATATTCTTCATTCTTTTCCAGATGGCGAGTTCCTCATGCAGGGTGAGTTTCCTTTAACATTCAGAAATAACAATACAAACTTAAGATGTGTATCAATAAAAACAATTCAATTTCCACTTGCCGGATACTGTGGTCATAAATCTTATCTAGCAGGTACATTTCTTGGCATGCTAGACTGTACTATGAACATGAAATGAAAATATAATGCTTTAGTGATATGTAACATATTCATTAAGTGCCACTAGGTACATTTCATCTAACTCTAAGACATCTCTTATTACATTGTTTAGCTCAGAGTTTGACAAATGGAAAATTCCCTTTGTTCAGTTGCAACTTGGGCCTAGTCTGGACTGAAAAGTTACATTGGCATAGCCACAAGGGTCAAGGATGTGGAAAAAATCCCCACTCCTAACCAAGGAAGCTGTATCAACATAACCCTCAGTTTAGACACAGCTATATTGATGGGAGGAGGCATCCATGAGCATAGCTAACTTTGTTCACCCAAGTGTGTGCCTAAATTCCTATGGAGTTATGATAGCACATACAATCTCTGTCATACAGACATACCCTCCATCATGTTTTTCATTTTGAGAAGCCAACCAGTCTGTCCATCCTACACGTAAGATTTTTGCCCGTTTCATCTACAGTCTACTGACTAACCCTTCTCTACTAGGGCAATTTCTATCATTCCAAACTTCTAAGAAGCTTCAAGCGGTTATTATTAAAAACACCCCATATGCCAGCCTCCCATAACCAGGGCTCGACAAATCACTGAATCTACTCACCCATGGTGAGTAGATTTCAGCCGGTCGCCCCGTTTACCTGCGGCGTGTGCATGTGCAATGCGGGTCTTGTGCATGCTCAGTGCGGAGCTGGCGAGTAGGTTTTGCCGCCGTTTGTCAAGCCCTGCCCATAACAAATATTTCCTTTTTCTTCCCCAGACATGCGATTTTTCCCAAATGTGGGATTTTTTTCCCAAATGACATTGCCCTCAGGCACTGGTGGATAATATTAATTCCTGAACTAGAGCAAGTTGAAAATCTATTTGGGACCCTTCAGGGCTACAAATGGCAGCTTTATAACACGAGAAATGGAAGAGCTATGGCCTTTCATGATAACATACAGCATATGTGTCTACCCCTAGTAGATCTTGGGATAGTGGATTTTAAAGTCATTAGATTTTATAGAAAAACTATCTTAGTTTCAGAGGTATTTTAAATTTCTCATTTTTTCCCTCCCCCCTGGAGTCCTGTGCAATTGATCTCATGCTAACACACCAGGGGTGACATCCTTACCTCTGCTCTGGCCCTTATGCTGTGTAAAATGGCAGATACCTTGTAAAAAGGCTCTAGGAGCCTCTAGAAGAGTCCTGGCATAGGCATTGAAGAAGACAGCAATAAGGCTGTCTCCCAGGGCTCTCTCTCAAACCCTGGTGTAAAGGCCATGTTTCGGGGGAGGGCTGTCATCTACATTGCCCACTAAGCCCAGATCTGCAGTACCAGGGCTTATGGACTCGGTGTTTCCAAGCTCATGCTTGAGTGCCCACACTGCATTGTAGACCTGCATTTACTGTTGCTGTACTTGAGTCTCACAACTGTGCTAACATATCCAAACTGCACTGGACAGCCCTTCTGACTCAGGTCTGTGGCTTGAGGTGCATCAACACTGCAGAATAATAGGGATTTAATCTGAGTCCCAGTCCTCCTTCCCTCAACCTTCCTCTAGCAGGGTCCCTGGATTTGGGTCCTGAGTGCTTGCTGACCTGAGTCAGACTGATTTGTGTGTGAATGAAGAGGGATGTTGGCTCAATCCTGAGTCAGAACCCAGGCTCAGTGTGCAGTGTGGACATAACCAATGTGGGAGGGATGTGTCAAGGGCCAGGCCACAGCATGCAGCTCAGTGCTGTGGAGATCCCAGGCAGTGCTGCAGTTCATGAGGAGACAGCTGGAACTGAAATGGACTCACCTGGGCTACTCCCTGAGTAGTGAGCTCTGTACTGCTGTTCTTTGATACGTGTGCAGCATGGAATCTGGCCTCTGGCCTTTATGTGGGAGGATTATAAAAATAAGACCCAATAAAAAATGTAAAACTCTCTTCAACATTTGTAAAATATTTGTTTCTGTACAATATGGGGCACATGTATGCCCTGATTCATCAAGGTCTAAATTCAGAACAACACTTATATATAAGATCAATTTTAAGCACATTCAAGACCCATTAACCTCAGTGTGGGATGACCATATTACTCATGACTGGCAAGGAGGATTATGCCAAATGAGACCCCATTTCAGCAGCAAACTTTTGGCACATAATTGAGTTAATCCCTGCTCAAGAAAGCACTTTACCATATGCTTGAATTTAAACACATACTCCTGTTAATAAAGATTATGGGTGCCTGAATTTTTGGGTGCCCAACCCAATATGTTTAAAGGGGCTTGACTTTTAAAAAGTGAGGAGCATCTGCCCTCTGAAAATCAGGTTCTTTTAAGGTAGGGCTACTTAACATGCGGCCCACAGGCCACACACGGCCCGTGGACCGTTGTTTTGCAGCCCATGGGTGAGCACTAAAACAAAAAAGTAGTCAATATAATGGTCTTCTGTTGATAGGCATTTTAGTAGTTAAATTCCTGGACTGTCATTGCTCATTAAAAGTGCTGCCATATGGGTGCAAATCAGGTAAATATTGCATTTTATTAATATCAGCAGAACTGACTTAAATGGAGCCTATGTGTTGTGTAGCCTTGCCTTAATCTTTGTATTCATGCGCGTCAGTGTGAAAGAAGCTATTTGCATATATTTGCATGTATGTGCAACCACACTTAAGTTGCGGCCCTCAGCATGTGCTGTGGCCCTTGAGGCTTCCAAAGTTGAGTAGCCCTGCTTTACGGAGTCCCTTTTGAAAATTTTGGCTACAGTGATGCAATTTAAAAACTATTCTTCATTGCCTTAGACAATTTAATTGCTTAACACAGGGAATGTCTAAAGAATATTGCAGATACTGTGATAATACTCCTTACTTATCTAAAGCCACTACCAAGCGTTTAGAAAGGACAACTGAATATACTTACTTACCTACAACCCGCCCGCAAAGAAAAATAACTAGAAACATGGAAAGGAAACAATAAATGTTTAAGGCTGGAAAGATGCCATGAAGATAGCCTTGCAAGTGGTGAGTATTCCAGAGCTCCAAACCCCCAACAGAGAAAATCCATTTTTCTGTTAAATGATAACTGGCGATGACCAGCGATGTCACCCAAGTTGTACTTTTTTTTGTATCTGTTAGTGCAAATGAGAATCTAACTTCAAATTGGCTATGCTGAATTGGGAAACATTTCAGTGGATTGTTTACTGTCTCTGTTACTTATGTATTTGTGATAGGTTGTCCAGAATGCAAGCTAGGGGAGAACAGGTTCTTCTCAAAGCCGGGAGCCCCCATTTACCAGTGCACAGGATGTTGTTTCTCCAGGGCGTATCCCACTCCCATGAGATCAAAGAAGACAATGCTGGTTCCAAAAAACATTACATCAGAGGCAACATGCTGTGTAGCAAAAGCCTTCACAAAGGTGAGGACAAAACTGAAACCTGTTTGAACTTGCTTCGTGATACGGCATAAATCAATGAACAGAATAGAACATGTTCCTGCCCAAGGGCATTTAGCCACCATTTGAGTGGGAAAAAAAATCCTAGATGCTTACATTCTGAGCAACTGATTTCTATTCTTTTAAAGAAATTTATACGTTTAATACGAGATAAACATTGAGGGCTGGTGTGAATAAATCAGTGGAGCTCCAGTGATTTATATAGTACTGCAATGATTTCTATAGTACTCTTCCCCCATGGTGTTATTTTTTTTGGCAATTCCCCTTGACATTCAGTCTCTCCCTAAATATCACAGAACTGGTGTCTGATTCTGTTTGGTGTCATTTCCTTGCCTATTCTCTTCATTGGCAGGAATCCTTGTGAGCAGCAAGAGACTGCCCAAGACAAGAAGTGATATGTTAAGGGAGAAGAAAAACAGTACCAGTTTACCTTCAATGAAGCCCATTTTTCCAAACACCCCTGTGTGACGTAGTGGGGGTGCCTTACTAGGGCTGTGGCGACCTCTGCTGTCTGGTCATTATGCAAAGGGGGCTCCAAACCAGTCTGACCAGCTACCCCCCATGGGGAGAAACAAAGGAAGGTGGAATGCTGCCCCTGGCTGGGGGGCAGGGCTGGAGGAGAGGTAGTTTAGTTTCTGTCTGGGAGCATGGAGGAAGCAGCCTCAGCAACAGGCTGGGGGGTTTGGAAGCCGAGACCCCCTTCCCCATATCAAGGGGGGGCTGAGGCATCCTAGGCCTGCCCTGTAACCTGATGACATCTGTGCTGTATCCTGGAGAAGCAATAAACCACCTCTATTCTACTGGCTGGCGGAGTCTGTTCGTGCCATTTTGGGGGTGCAGGAGGCGGGGGACCCCCAACGTGCCGTCACACCCTGTTTATTTGTAACCCATTTCCATATCACCCAAGGGTGTGGACATGTGTAAGGCACCAATCCAGTGAGTCCACAATGGCTGGATATTGGCCATGGAGGTGTAGTGCCCCTGGTTGTGATCCACTGCTTTAGCTCACCCAGATCACACACGCTCCCAATCAGCCAATATACTTTGGCCAACATATTTTTAAATTATTAGTTGTTCTGAATGTCTCCACATTAGGGGGGTGAAGGGGAGGGGCCTTCAGATACTGAAAAGGGGCCTGATTGTTCGGAGAGTGGATGCTTGACAGTTTCTGAAACACGGGCCTGTCTAAGATGTCTCAAGTTAGGCATTCAGAATCACTTTTGAAAACCTTGCCTCCAGGCTTGTTGGCCCTGAGCTTTAGAAAACCAGGGATATACTATGCAGGGTTCAGGTACCATTTCACTACTTATATCCAAGCCCACTAATAGGAATTCCAGTCCCCAGGACAACATGTCACAGGCCCCCTATTCCCCTCCCTTTCACAGAGCCACAAGCCACTCCCCTCTCAGCCCGAGTGTTGCCCCTGAATCAGAAGTCCCTCGGTTGGTCGCAGCTCCATCCCCCACCTGCCTGGAGGTGCCTCTCCCACCTTTCTTCCCCTCTCTGCTCCTACACCACTGCCAGCCTGCTCTTCCCTCCGTGGTCCCCTGTCCAGTTGGTTCCTTCCCCTCTCTGCCCCCTGCAGCCTCTCCCAGCCAAGCTCTGCCTCCCCCAGCTCCTTCCCTCTTTGACTCCTAGGCAGCACCAGCCCAGCTGTGTCCCACAGTGGTCCTGTTCTCCCCCGCCTCCACTCACTGCCTTTTCCCAGCCATCCCTGCCTATCTCTGTCCCCACCTTTTGCCTCCTCAGCCAGATTCCTCCATCCCCTTCAGCCTTCGCTCCTTATAGTCCTGTGCCCAGCTCAGCTCCCTCCTTCTCTTCCCAGCCTGGCTCCTCCCCACTAACAGGAATTCCCAGCCCAGCTCTCCCTGCCTGCTCCCTCACATGGTTACAAAGTAGCAGCGATCGGTGCTGCAGCCAGACCCACTCCTTCCTTTGGCTCTGCCTGCCCAGTGCAGCTGGGGGCTGCTGTCCTGACTCACCCCTGGCCGCCCAGGGCCCCTCCTGCCCCAGCACTGTCCAACAGGGTGCACCACTGGCCTGGCAGAACTGCTCAGCAGGTGGGTGCTGGGACTCAGAAGCATGGCTGTGTCTACCAGCTGCTGCTACTGTGGTGGCACGCAGAGGACCCTGGGCTCCTTTAAATCACTCAGGCCCCTGTGCAATTGCTTCCTTTGCTCCCCCTTGCCTGCAAAGATATTTGTACAGTATCTAGTTGATTAAAAAGGGCCTCAGAGTGCTTTGCATGAATAACTTTTTTTTTTAGCCATGTAGCTAATTGTAATTTTTTGTGTTTCTTTCCAAAAGATTACTCTGAAGGACAACGTGAAGATAGAGAACCACACAGACTGTCACTGCAGTACCTGCTATTATCATAAATCTTAAAACCTGTCCCATCGGTAGTCACCAAGGATGGCAATGAATGAAGTTGTTTGGTTTTCAGCTTTTATTGCACCGCTGTTTAAATTATTAGGTTTTCTGATCAGGGCATTTTAGTTCATGATCTGATGATATGTTCGTCTTATTATCTCCACTTTACTTCATCACGTATTTAACTGAGTTTAATTATTTCCATTAGGAGTGAAATATAGCACTTTGCATGACAAAAAACCAACTTGATCCATTTTTAAGTAAAGTGTGAATTAAATATCAATGTTTTCTTCAGGCAAAAGACAACATAATGGTTTAAAACTAAAAACATTTTTGCAGGGGTTAAAATCTCCAGGACTTTGTGAGGGGCAGATGCGAAGAGGAAGGGAATACACTTTTCTCATTTTGCTTAGCTCTGTATTTTTTTTTAAATGTGCAAAGTGTCTATTCTTCTGTTTTCCCTCCTTTCCCTTTCACAACTTACACTGTGGGCTAGGAAGCTCAAACATATAGGCTATGTCTACACTGCACCTCTCTTGCACAAAAGCCTATGCAAATGAAGTGTGGTTTAGCATATTGCTGCTCTTAATTTGCATAATTAATTAGGGGCCTTTTTGCACAAGAGCCTTTTGCGCAAAAAGGAGCTGTGAAAAAATGAGGAAGAACGGCTCTTGCGGAAGATGGGGTTTTTGTGGGAAAAGGAGCTGTCTACACAGTACCTTTTTGCGCAAAAGGCTCTTGTGCAAAAACGGCCCCTAATTAATTATGCAAATGAAGCACAGCAATATGCTAATCCATGCTTCATTTGCACAGGCTTTTGCGCAAGAGAGGTGCAGTGTAGACGTAGCCATAGGAAGTCACACAGAACCCCTATGTAACAGTCTTTTTCTATCTCATCTTTCCTCCCCCCGTCCCATTTGAACTGGTCCTTCTCAGACATGTTATATTGGATGTAAAATCAGATGCTGCTAAGGTACAATTCACTCAGGATGCATTCATATGTGGAGCAGTACGGAGAACAGGGAGAGGTACAAACAGACTATCCACATAAAGGGAGCCTCAGAATTCTGTGTACCGCTGAAGTGGAGTGTTTATAAGCTCCAGAAGCAATGCATGAACCCTACATGGGCAAGCACATGAGAGGAGTGATGATTGGCTAGGATGGAGCATGGAACTTGTGCCTGTGCAAATCCATTGATCCTAAAATGCTATGTAGGATTAGCTGGATGGGGAGTCACTCCTCCAGCATACAGGCTGGGGTAATGAGTAGGGAGGAATTGCTTTACAGCTCTGTGGCTTGCCTGCAGTTGGCGGGATAAATGAAATCCATCTCTCCCAGTCCTTGCTTATTTCCCACACAAAGCCCAAACACTTTGTGTAAGCACCTCACGCTGGCTCTGAGCCCTTTATGCCATAAATAAGGGCCGAGGTGGGGGGGTCAAGGTGTCTCATTTTTCCAATACAGGAGCCCTCTGGACAGCAGGGCTGATAGCCTCACTGAGCTCCTGGGCAAAGTGTGTGTGGGGGAGGGCGCCCTGCTCCTCGCCTCCAGAAGGGGCTTGCCTTGGGCAGAAAGGGCAGGGCTAGGAGTAGGCAGCCCTCAGTGCTGCCCGGAGCATGCCATGCGGTACTCCAGAAGCAATTTAAAGGGCAGGGGGCTCAGCGGAAGTGACCAGGAGCTCCAAGTCTTTTTGTATCACTGGGCCCTGGGGCACTTACCCACTTTGCCCTCTGCTCCCATTGGTGGGCGTGCCGCTGGTGCAGACACAGCCGAAGACACGCGTAAGGCGCCTTCTGAGAACTCCTTCACCAGCTCCGGCATAAGATGGGCTGGTGAGGATGAGAGGGCCATGTTGGGAGAATAACTGCAATGGAGATTGTGGCCAGTGCTTCACTTCACCCTGCAGCCCCAAGAGACTGTTGTAATACAAAAGCCCCCCAGAACCATCTGAATTATGCCAGGGACTCTGGAACAGCTCAGGATTTGGCAGGCAGCTCAAGTCTCACACCTGAGTTGTGTGAGACTCGGGTATGTGAATCCTGTCTCACACACACATGAAATCTCAGAGTGGACCCTGGGACTGGGAGCAGGAACCCAGCTGCTAGGGTTGCAGTGCCATTTCAATTTGGCCTGGCTGCCCTTCTGTCATGTCAGCTCTGCTTACTTCCTCGCCATTGGTGGGAGCGTGCCATGGCTCTGCCCGCTGCTGGGAGAGGTGGTGAGGTAGGCCTGGTCAGAACCTGATTGGCATTCAGCTCCCAAGCAATCAAGCTAAGAGGTATTGTAGAACTTTCAAGAAACAATGTGAATAAACTTTCTTATTTAAATATAATATTAAATATGAACAATATCTAAAAACAATAAAACATTTAACAATACACAATGCGGTCTTTACCCCCATGTCATGACATATTTTATATCAGCCTTTTAGATCTGGAGAGGTTTTTTTTAATAATAGATAAATAAATAATAGCACTTACTCATTGATTTAGAACACGTGTTCAGTCATTAAATATTTAAATTTAGCAATCTAATTCTCTGGTTTGAAATGTTCAGATTCCTTGATACCACAGACTCACATTCTAGAAGGGAGAATAAGTGGAAGTCCAGCTAGTTGATTGTATGTGAGTTTTTTGGCAGAGACATTTAAAATTAGAGGTTCTGGCTACTTTGTGTAGACACTAATGCTTTTGTTCTAGAGTCTCCAGATTTCCCTTTCATCTACCATTGGTGCTTGGGGCACTAGAGTTGGTAGGCCATTTTGAGTCTTTTTTTATAGGTGTTTTGAAGTGTTATAAAATATATCCCATGGCATTTCCTGAAACCCCAGTGAGGAGCACAATCAATCATTAGGCTCATTGCTCAGGACATTGTAGAAGTACATGTGGATGCTGTTGTGCTAACATAAATGGAATATATAGGCTAAACATATTAACATAACCCAGCCATTGTACAACATTAAACCATTTTAAGCAAGGTCCAGAAAACTCAACCTGCTTAGCAACATAGCAAACACACATTCAAAATCCTTTTAACATTTTGTTAATGATGCAGAAAAGAAAGAAAATAGTTAAAACATTTGAATGTAAAAAATTACATAAGATCTTCCCTTGTTGCCTTTCCCTTTCATTGGAGAGAGTGTTAGAAGGACCCCAGCCTCTCTTTGCCAGTCTGTTAGATGGCATCAAAGCTAATATCTGTTCTTTTTGGAGAAAAGAGACGCCACTAGCTGAGATAGGCTGGAGATCTCATGGCTGCTGTTAAAGTCCAGTCTTAGAAGAAAAAGCCCCCTGGTTTGACTTAGGCCATTTCTTAGTCCATGTTTACACAACAGGTAAGATTGAAGCAGCCACAGTCAATCTTCTGGGGTTTGAAATACACTAATTTCAGGTGCTGGATTTCACAGAATTGAAATGGAGAGCATGTCAGGAGCTACCTTCTGAAGTTTCGCCTGCTTGCTTAGCTTTTATCTTCTTACACTGTTGTTCTGCCAGCCTCATTTTCTTGCTTGTGTCTACCTAGTTCTGTGCTGTCCACAAGAAAGGACTGGCTGAAAGGCAAATAGTAACTTTTATTTACCTTTTCTAAATAAATTTTAGAATTCTAGCAAGAAGTTTTCATAATTATCATTTAATAACCACAAAAATATTGAGAAACAGCAGTACATGAGAATGAAACCAATGCTTTAAACTTGGCCTTCCTGGAATAACATGGCCCTTCGTGTAGCTCTGGAATTACCATTTTAATTCTCTCTCACCATCCAAACTTCCATTCCTTCAGGGCTTTAGAAGCGAGTGTTCTCACAAAGCCTGAGGGTTAAAGATTAATCACAACTTCATGCATTATGAGGTTGCAGATGTTGTACAAACATTATCCTAGCTATCACAGTTTTTGAGACTATGGTTACTAAAATCAGATAAGAACCGAAGAGAAAGTAAAACAATACAAAATCAGAATAATTATGACTTCAAATCTGATATCTCATGAACCATGAGAAACAATTGCTATCTGCTACTGGAAGGTTAATGGATTTAACCCTATTAGAGGATAAGCAGTTTCCAACCCATTTGGGATATGGATAAGGTCACACACTGGGAAACACTCATGATTTATATATAAGGATAATCTCTGCTGGATTGTTAGTGGAAATAAGTTTCAGAGAGGTACTTAGTCTGTTTCAGCAAAAACAAGGAGGAGTCCTGTGAATACAAATGGACACAAATCAGATATCAAGAATGGTAACATACAAAAACCAGTGGGAGAGCAGTTTAACTTCCCGGGACACACAGTAACAGACTTGAAAGTTGCCATACGTGAGCAAAAAGCTTAAAAAAAAACCCAAATTGGAAAGTGAAACTGCCGAGCTGGAATTCATATGAAAACTTGACAGAATGGGTCTGACTAGGGACTGGGAATGGCTAACTCATTACAAAAAGTAACTTTCCCTTTAAGATATCCTCATCTTCTTATCAGCGTTGTAAGTGGGCCACATCTACCCTAATAGAATTAGCTTCATTAGCACAATGTAACATTCCCATCTCTTGAATGTGTTCATAAATCTCTGCTGACTCCACTTCCTGCATCTGATGAAGTGAGCTGTAGCCCATGAAAGCGTATTTCCTAATAAATGTGTTAGTCTTTAAGGTGTCATAGGACTGCTCATTGTTTTAAGTAGAAATAGAAAATAAAGGAGGGAAATGTAGAAACATAACACTGAAAAGGGCCTCTGGGCCACCAAGTCCAAGACCCTTCTCTTTCAGGCAATCCAATCCTAGAAATTCATTGATAAATTGATCAAGCTCCTTCTTAAAACTAGTTAGATTGGTTCACTACTTCTGTTGGAAGGCTGGTCCAGAACTTCATTTCTAGAAGCCATAATTTCCTTACATATAAGATGGCTCAGCTGGAGACTAAATCAGTGATGTATTATCCAAAGATAACAGAGAACTTCACCAAATCAGGACAAAGACTAATCTCTTGTTTGCACAAATAGCCCAGGAAGATTTTCTCTACCTGTGGAGCAGGATATATGAATATGGAGGGTAAAACTGGGTCATCGTGAGCACGGCTTATAACTAGAGATAAAGTAGCCAGGCCAATACTCAGAAATGCTGAAGACCAAGCATGGTCACATCCTGCAGAGATAAATAATGTTATTTTAGATTATTAGTGACCTATATAAATCCAAAAGATCACAGTCCTAAAATCAATAACCCATTATCAATTATCAGCATCTATCCCCAGTGCATAAATAAAGGGGTGCCAATCTCATGATTTTTTATGAGCTTGACTCACAGTTTTTGAACATGTGGGTCTGGCAATATTTCCTTATCTTGCTATCCAATTTCCCAGTTAAATGATGACATTAAAATAGTGACAAGTCTCAGAGGCGTAGCTGTGTTAGTCTGTATCTGCAAAAACAATGAGGAGTCCTATGGCACATTAAAGACTAACAAATGTATTTGGGCATCAGCTTCTCTAGGTAAAAACCCATTGATAAAGTGGGTTTTTACCCATGATATCCTTCCTCCTTCCCATTGTTTTAAAATAATGGTAAGGAGGAAGGATATACTGGTTCCAGGAATTATTATTCCTATTATTCATTATTATTCACTATGACCAGTCATGGCTTTTCTACAGCTGTGGCTTTAAGAAAACCATCCTGCATTGCTCTGGGAAACAAGGTAACCATATGCAACAGCCTCACTCAATGATAAAAGTACCTTTGATTGTGTCACCAAAAGTTTCCTTGTGGAAATATTGCTTCACTCATGGTTTGGATATAATTTCAGGCAATGAATAAGCACATTGCATTATGAGGCAAAAGTGACAGTTAAACCATTTCATTAGGGTCTGTAGAATTTCCTCTTTTTTTGAGGTGCTCTCTATAGTTGTTCCTGATTGCTATTCTGATCTGCAGTTTCCCGAGTCCCTCAGACATTTTTCTATAAAACACTCGGTTAATAGATGACTTCTGGGTGGGAACGAGAGAAGTAAATGTCTCTGTGTATACATGATACCGTATCTTATGTATTAAGCCCAACAGAATTGCTTCAGCTAGTGCTTTTAGGACATGTGTTTTGGTCAGAGGGTATGTTACTGAGTGAAACAACAAAAGAGAAGTTGAACACACTCCAGAAATGGACTTAGGTAAATGTAACTATATGGCAATTGGGTTCAGTCCAAAGAAATATCAAACAATCCCCTCAAATGAAAAATGTTTCCCTCCATTAATGTAGTTTTTAAAAGCATATGCATCCTGTAGGCTGAATACTGTGCTTGTTCCAGGGCAGAGCTGTCCCAACACCTTCGAACAAAAAATCTGCACTTGACTACCATCTGCCTGAGTCAGGATGTAGGGGGAAAGACTGTATATAGTCTAAGGATCTGAGCCCTTAGACAGGTTGGTGCTTTGCTTTGCCTAGGGGATCAGGGCCTCCAAGGCTGCTAACTCCCTTTTAGGTCAATCTTTGCAGAGATGCAGCAGCAAGGAGGTGTGACGTCCCTCTGGGCATGAATGGGAGGGATGGCCAAGACCTCCCGCATACCTTTCAAATAAGGGGCAACAATAGGACTCTTTTGATCTTCTCAAATCTGTTTAAGTTATCAGATGAAGGGACTTGAGGTCTCGACATGCCAACCAGCTGCTCTACTAGAACCCAATCCAGCAGCACAAAGCTGCCCTAAAGCTGGTGAAGCCAATCCCTAAAGCAGTGTTTCTCAAACTGGGGGTCATGAGCAACTTAGAGGGGGGTCGCAGGACAGTCTGTTTTTTTGGGACAGTCTGGTAAAAAAAATTCAGAAAGGCTGGACATGTGCAATGTCCAGTATTTTCTAGTTTTCCGGCTGGGCACCAGATGGAAGCCTGGCAGGGGCGGGGAGAGTGGCTGGGAGGCAGGGTGTGATCAGTGCTGAGAGCCTCTGGTTTCATGTGACACCTTGGGGAGGAGGGGAAACCCTGTACGTGCTCTTGAGCGCTGTTCCAGTGCGTGATGGAGCCGCAGCTGAACTCACTCGCGCTTCGCCGGGACTGTGCGCGGGACGGGCAGCGCCCTGGGAGCTACACATGCCCGGGTCAGTCCCGTTCCCTGCCAGCTGATTCATGCTCCCCCCAACCCCGTCCCAGCCGGTTCTCCCCCACTTCTCCTCTCAATGTCTCCTGGCCAGCCCCGCTGCACCCAACCCCCCCACCCGCCAGCCCTGCTTCCTGCTGGCCAGTTCCCCCGCCAGATCTCCCCTGGCCAGCCCCGCTGCCCCTGACTCTCCTCCCCCCGCCAGTCCTGCTTACCGCCGGCCAGTTCCCCCACCTGATCTCCCCCACCCAGCCCTGCTGCCCCCAATTCCCCCTTTACTCATGGCGCAGTGAGGGTGGGAGAGGGGTCACACAAATTCAGTTAGAATTTTAGGGGGTCGCGGTATTACAAAGTTTGAGAACCCCTGCCCTAAAGGTTCTTTCTGCCTAGAGGAACTCTTAGATGGTTAGAGCTGTGATAGTGCCCCTACAACTACCCTGACCACATGAAGCATTGGTGGCCTGAAGAAGTGGTCATGGACTAGTCAAACATATGTGCTTTAGCTGAAAACTTCTTTTCTTGGAGTAGTGAGGTCACAAAATGATGGCATTGGGTCTCTGTTCTATGCAGTTTTGAAGGTTGACCAAGCCTGTCAATCATTGGCAGGGGAGCTTCTTCTGCAGCCTAGAAATCTCTAACCATGTGGCTGTATGTTGGGGCGAGCCTCCTCCTCCAGTAGACAGAGATTGTGATGGTAGCCCTGCATAGCAGCACAGGTGTAGGGGAATCCTGGCCCTTCCACTTCGTCAGGTTCCAACCCAGGACCCTGCTGGGCATTGTAAAGCAGGAGTCCATTACCTGAGGCATAATTCCTTCTCTGCTTTCACCTCCCTCCAGAGAAGTGGGGGGCTGGTTACAACAGCATAAGCCACTCAGGCTGTGTGAGGTAAGCTAGATGGTAAGTAGGTCAGAAGACCTATCCCCCTTCTCTCCTTGCTCATTTGCTCCAGAGAGGCAGTAAGTGAATGAGGCAGCATTTTTTATACTGAGTATAAGGGCTAATAGCTTTCACAGGATTTTTCACATGTGCTTAGTCCAAGTTACAAGACCACATACACAGCCCCAGATAAGGCCAGGAAAGAGAATGTAGAGAGAGTTATTAATTTCCCCCCATTTAATTTTTCATTTCATTTGAATTAGAATAATTGTAATTGTACATTCATTTGTCATTTTGCTTATTTTTATGCTAACCCTTTCATAGCTTCTTTATCATGCAAATACCCTCCCATGGGAGGCTTCCAGTAATAACAACAGTAACACAGCAATTCTTCAAAGCCACCAAACAAATGAAAGCCCCAAATATTAAACTTTTGTCTTGAAAAGACATAAAGGCAGAGCAGTTTCCTGGAAGTCTGAGGAAGGAGTTACAGATGACAGGGGTTCAGAGTCAAAAGGCTGGACCCAGCAGACTCAACCGGCTGGAATTTAACATGTAAAAGAACTGGAGAATGGTCTGACTATTAGTGACATTTGTAGCTGTGCAGGCAAAGATAATGATAAGAGTAAATATATATCATGCATCAGGGAGTAAGTGGCTTTGGGAGCATTAGAAATGATTTTTTTCCATCTTCTGCTGCTCAGCATGAATGGCTGTGCATGATATTTTTTTTCCTCACATTTCCTTGAAACATCAGGTAGTAGTCACCACTCTCTTTAGACACTAGACTAGATGGCTCTAGGGCCGAATCCAGTGTGACAATTCCTATTTTTCTGTCATTACTGAATTTTCCCGAACATAAAGGAAAAGCTAGTTTCTGCTTGAAGAGCTTGTCAGCTAAAAAACCAGACAAACGGAAGGGGAAAGAGGTACAACCAAGAAGTAAAGTGGTCAGGGTAGCAAACTGGGCTTGTGGGGTAATGTAATGCTTTATTAAAACATCTTTTAAAAATATATCAATTTCCCTCCAATTTTGCGATAATCAGCTTGTTGGTTTCTTCTAAGGGAGAGGCGACACAGTCGGCGGGGCTGCTCTTAGGGTTTCCAGGTGTCTGGTTTTGAACCGGACAGTCCAGTATTTGAGCTTTCTGTTCAGGAAACAAATTGAGAAAATATAAATGTCCGATATTTTCTAAATAAGAGGTAAGGTAGATTGTCATGTAATGTCAAGTGTATCCGGTATGTTTGTTGAAACCATCTGGCAACTCTCGCTGCTCTCAGGCCCCCTGGCTCCATATCAGGGCTTGTAGAGGGTCTAAGGCTTCTCACAAAGGACAGAGCTCCCTGGAAGACTCTTATTATGAGCTGGCTCCACCTTCTATTTTGAGCAGGGCCTCAGAGGAAGAGGAGAAGCATGGGGCTGGGCCATGGGGTGAGGGCTCCTGCACGTGTCCCACTTTCGCTATTTGAAAAGGCGGTCACCCACTACCAATGTCCTCTTACACTGTCCCTCCACCGGGAGCATGCCCTGCTTATGTGAAGGATGAGGCCTCTCTGGCTCAGTGCTGTTCCATGCCTTGCTGGGCATTACAGGCAGTCCCCGGGTTACGTACAAGATAGGGACTGTAGGTTTGTTCTTAAGTTGAATCTGTATGTAAGTCGGAACTGGCGTCCAGATTCAGCCACTGCTGAAACTGACCGCCAGTTCTGACTTACATACAGATTCAACTTAAGAACCCCAGGCGTCCCCAAGTCAGCTGCTGCTGAAACTGATCAGCGGCTGATTCCAGGAAGCCCGGGGCAGAGCAACTCTGCCTCGGGCTTCCTGTAGTCAGCGCTGGTCAGTTTCAGCAGCGGCTGACTTGGGGACGCCTGGGGCAGAGCAGCTGGGGTGCTGCTGGGTTGCTCCAGTAGCACCACTCCTCGCTCCTTGGCGCTACTGGACCAACCCAGCAGCACCCCATCTGCTCTGCCCCAGGCGTCCTGATTCAGCCACTGCTGAAACTGACCAGCAGTGGCTGAATCAGGACCTGGGGCAGAGCAGCTGGGGTGCTGCCGGGTTGGTCCAGTAGTGCCCAGAGCGGCGCTGCAGGACCAATCGGCAGCGCCCCAGCTGCTCTGCCCCAGGGTCCACAACAAAAGCCTGGTCTGCTGGGGGGGGGGGGCACACTAGCTGCGCCCCCCCCCCCCCAGCAGACCAGGGACATGGGGAGCAGAGACGCAGTGGCAGCAGGGTGCCGCGCCTCTGAGGCTTTGCTCTGGCAAAGCCTCAGAGGCGCGGGACCCCGCCGCTGCTGCGGCTTCAGTCCTGGTGCCCCTGGTCTGCTGGAGACGGTCCCCAGCAGACCACAGGCACCGGGAGCGAAGCCACAGCAGCGGCGGGTTCCCGCGCTTCTGAGGCTTTGCTC
Source organism: Pelodiscus sinensis (assembly GCF_049634645.1). Taxonomy (NCBI): domain Eukaryota; kingdom Metazoa; phylum Chordata; order Testudines; family Trionychidae; genus Pelodiscus; species Pelodiscus sinensis. Next base: position 62,350,736 of record NC_134713.1, on the reverse strand, counting down.
TGGCAAAGCCTCAGAAGCGCAGGAACCGCTGCTGCTGCGGCTTCAGTCCCGGTGCCCCTGGGTCTGCTGGAGATGGTCTCCAGCAGACCAGGGGCACCGGGAGCAGCTTACAAACGGGGCTTTCTCGCCCCGGAGCTCGCAGGCAGCAATCCGCCACCTCGACCTCCGGGGCGAGAAAGCCCCGTTTGTAAGTGCGGATCCGACATAAGTCGGATCTGCGTAAGTCGGGGACTGCCTGTAGCTAGTATGGGGTCTGTCAAGCTGCACCACAGCCATGTAATATGGCTTGAGCCACCTAAATAGGCCCTCACGACCCTTCATTATCTGACCAGGGGAGGATTCTGCATGGGCAGGTACTGTGGAAGACAGCCCAAAAGGCAGGTGCTGAGGACTTTCTCTCAAGCCCTGGTGTAAGAAGTATGTGAGGGAGGGGGCTGGAGCTGGAGACAGGTGGGCTATATCAGGGCCGAGGCATTAACATGAGGGGTAAGGAAATGCCAGGCAGTGCCACAGCTCACAGGGCAGTCCGGAAAGGCTGCTGTAATTTAAGCAAGCATTCACAGCTAGGTTATATGGGGACATTTCCAGGATCAAGGGGCTGCAAAAGTACCTGACAGCTACAGGAGTGGGGCTGGAATTGGGTCAGGGATGGCAGGGGGTGCATGGGGAGGGTGCATGGGCATCTCTTGAGGAGGGGGCATGAGCATTGCTTGGGGAGGGAGTAGAGGCATCGCTTGGGGAGCAGAGGGAGGGGGAATGGGCATAGCAGGGAGGGCAGGAGGATGGGAGGCAGGAGCAGCGACAGCAGCTGGGTGTTCTATCATTTCCCTCACAATGGCACACATGCTATCACACTGCTGCATGAGCTGGGCCCAGACACGGTTCTGCCACTCTGCGTTCTCCCGGATCTTCTGCACCAGGGTTTGCTGCATGTCGCGCAGGATGCTGACATGCTGCCACGTCAGGTCTTCCTGGAGCCTGGTGCGCTTTCGGATCTCCTGGGCTCTGGCGGCTGGCTCGGGTGCTGTGGCTCGCCTCTCAGTCCCGACTGGTCCAGCCGTGGAGAACACAAAAAGAGGCGATTAGTCATCCATGCAGACACTGTCCCTTAGGCCATGCCCTCCTCTGTGAGCAGCGAGCAGCAGTCCTCGGGCCAGAGGAGGGGGATGTTCTGGGAGCAAGGCCATGTGTGGCCTGCACAGCATGCCCTGCTTCACAGAGGCCCCGAGTTGCCCAGGGAATCATGCTGCCTGCGCCCCCCACCCTCCCTGGCCCATGGACAAGCAGAAAAGGGAAGTGTCAGGCCACAGTGAGATCCCCTCACGGGTGGCAGAGGAGCCTGGAGCAGCCTGACCATCCCTGGGGCCTACACAGCTGTGCCTTGCAGCTCTGCCTGCGGGAGTGGGTGCTGCCTACCTTGCACGTGCAGGCATGCCCATGTGCTGTGTGCAGCAGTCCTCGGTACGTCTAGGGTTGTGCCTGCGCCCTTGTGGCTGGCCTGCTTCCAGCCGTGGCAGGTGCTGGAGGGCTTCCCCTCTCCCCTGAGGCCAGACGCGTGTGTGGGCTCCCCAGAGCCTGGGAGCAGGATCCTGGGCGTGCTCAGGGCCTGCCTGCTCAGTCCACGTAGCGCACACTAATGCTGCACGTGGGTCCACATGCACGGACTGCAGCACGATGTCCAGCCCATGCAGGCCGAGCGGCACTCACATCCCTCCCCCTCTGCACCCGCCTCCCCCACCCTGTGCGTGTGACAAACTAAGAGCACTCACCTGAAGTTCCCTCTCCAGCATCAGAGGAGGCCTGGGAGATGTCCAGGATCACGGGAACTGGCTCTAAGGAGAGCGTGATGGTGGCTGTGTCATCCGCCTTCTCCTCCTTGTGCTGTCCCTGGTCCTCCTCTGCCGTGGCCTCCGGCTTGGCGACAACGGGCGTGTCAAGGCCCAAGTCCTCCACCACGGGTGAGGAAATGGCTTCCCTACCCCCCAGGATTTAGTGCAGCTTCTGGTAGTAAAGGAATGTGTGTGTGTGGGGGGTCCTGCCCTGGAGCACGAGCTGCGATTTCTGGCCCTCGTGTATCCCTGGTGGAGCTCTTGGACCTTACTCCGGACCTCTTCCAAGGTCTGGGGTGTGTGTCTGCGCTCCGCCAGGGACTCGGCCATCCGGCTATAAATGTCGGTGCTGCGGTGCTTGGAGCAGAGATCCTGGAGTGTCTCCTCCTTGCCCCACAGCTCAAGGAGGGACAGGATTTCTGCTCTGGACCAGAAGGATGCCCGCCTCTTGGTCCCCCTGGGTGGGTTCTGGGAGCCCTGGTGCTGCTCCCTGTGAGCGCCAGGAGTGTTTCAGGGGGCTTGAGTGAGCAGGCCTGTGGCAGGGAGAGCTCTTTTGGAAAAAGGCTTCTTCCTCATAGAAAGAGGTTTACCAATGTTGGGAAAACCCCTCTGTTCTTTTGATTTTCTTTCAAAAGAACGCGATTGCAGTGTGGACGTAATTCAACTCTGTAGCGTAGACATACCCAGAGACAACAGGTTACAAAGGTAGAACTCTCCCAGTTCAAACATTGCCCTCTGGGACTGTGCAAGGAATTTAAGCTTCCACTGCAGCTTTATCCTAAATGCTGCCACTTGCTAATCATACCCCAGGTGACAGGAGATAGCAGAATATTGATCCCTGCAAGTCTCTTGTGCTATCTGTTTTTATCCAACTGCAGATTCAGTTAAGTCTGATAGGAAAGCTTTCTTCCCCAAAGAATGTCTTCAGTCATCCACGTTTGTTTTCTTCGGTGTGTGACAATGTGAATATGATGTAGAAAATGTGTGAAGCTTTACTGAGAATCAAAAAAAAGCACATGATGGTTTAAATGCTTGTTTTCTTTTTCTGTAGAAGGTGCATTTTCCATTGCGTCTATACAGCATTTATGGACTTTGAGTGCCACCTAGTGACAGTGCAGACCAGTTGTATTCCAGATTATTCCATATCCAGTATTAAACACATGGTTTTCAATCTTTTTTTCATTTGCAGACCCCTAAAAAAATTTCAGATAGTGGTGCAGACACCTTTGGGTTTCTTAGACATAGTCTGTGGATCCTCAGGGAGCCATAAGCCACAGATTGAAAACCTCTGCACTAATGGAAAAATGGATGGAAATGTTATAGTTTAAAGTATTTATAAATTGGCAATATTATAGCAATATGAAATATTTATAACAAACCTTAAATCTTGCAAACTTTGCATGGTTTGGAGTTTCATTGTGAGATCAGCCTATTTGAGGTTTCATAGTTTCACAGACATTGCATAGACATCCTGGGTTGACCATGATACTGTAGTAACTGACCTTGGTATGTCTTGTAAACATGCATACCATTTGTGCTTGTGTGTTAGGATTAGTGGCCATTTCAGTCAGTTCTAATATCTATGGTGTGGCTGGCAGTACAGCAGGGAGACATTTTTTTGATCAAAATATTTTTGGTAAAACTTCAGATTCAGCAGCATGAAAACATTTCATGAATTTGTGCCAGTTTCACTGAACTGTTTATTTTAAAAAATGACAGAAAATGTCTGAAAAAAATCAGAGCATTTTATTTCAACATTCTTAAAATGAAACATTTTGGCTTTTTGGTTTCAAGGGACATTTTATCTAAAACCTTCCTTCAATTTTATTTGAAAAATTTCAAAAGCATTTTAAAATGCTCAAAATAAAAATGAAATGTTTTATTTTAGAGTCAACAAAATGTTTAGTTTGAACTGAAACAGTTTTTTCAACTTTAAAATTTGCTGCAGGTTTTGAAAAGTTGAGATTTTGGTTTGTCCAGAACTAAACTTGCCTTTGGCTTTTTGACATTGCCAGTGAACAGAAAAATCTGCTATTTACCTAGCTGGAGCTGTCAGGCTTCTCAAAATGCCATCCACATGCACTTCTATAGCATCCTGAGCTTTTGGAGAGTCTGGATGAGCTATACGACTCCTAAAGACAGTAGCAACCAGTATATATTTTTCAGTGCATGGCCCATGTTTGGAAGTTAAGGGAATGTCCACACAACCAGTGACAGTGAGTTTCTGATCCCATATTGACAGACTTGACCTATAGCAAGGCTTGTGCCAAACCCAGACATTGTGTAGACATTGTGACTTCAAGTTCCAACCTGAGTGGCAATGTCTCCACAACTACTTTTAGTGTGGTAGTGTGAGTTCTGCCAGCCTGAGTCCGCTGGTCCAGACTTGGGGGGGTGTCTGCTGTGGACTGTGCTGTGCAAATGTACCCTAAAGTCCCCATAGTGATTTTTTAAAAAGTAAGTAAATTAACCTAAATGTTGTGTCGTCCAAATGAAAAGAGGGTAAACTACCCATAATTACCCCTGCCTGCACTACAGCTTGAACCTCTCTGGTCCAGCACTCTCTTATCCAACAACATCCGTGGTCCGGCATGATTTTAGTTAGCTGGATGTCCACTTATCATGGGTGCAGCCAAGCTTCCTATGGTTCCATAAAGTTTGTTCACAGCCATCAGTCCTGGCTCTGTGTTCTGTGCTGTTCTTTAGCTCTAATTTACCCTTAAAGGTCTTCCAAGTGCCCAGTAAGCAGAGGAAGTGCTGGTAATGCTGCTAGATAGTATTGACCTACTATGACTTGGTAAATTCTCTGCTTTGGTACCAGTCAGGTTCCGAGGGTGACTGACCAGAGAGGTTCCACCTGTACTGTAAAAGGCATCTTGTCTAGGTATTCACTGCTTATTAAGAGTAGGAGCAGCTTGTGCGCTTTCATGTACTTGAATTGAATTTAACAAGACACATAAGAACAGATCAATGGTCCACCTAGCCCAGTATCCTGCCTTCTGACAGTGCTGGGTGCCAGATGCTTCAGGGACAGGGAACAGAACAGAACAATTTATTCAGTGATCCATCCCTGGTCATCCAGTCCCAGTTTCTGACCTTACTTGCCTCCTGATGTCTGACTCCCTGTCTGCTCTCTGGTCTTTCTGGGTATGTCTACACTACCACCCTAGTTCGAACTAGGGGGGTAATGTAGGCATACCGCACTTGCAAATGAAGCCCGGGATTTGAATTTCCCGGGCTTCATTTGCATAAGCTGGCCGGCGCCATTTTTAAATGCCGGCTTGTTCAAACCCCGTGCCGCGCGCCTACACGCGGCACGGGCTAGATAGTTTGAACTAGCAAGCCATTCCGCACTATCTGTACGTTCCACGAGGAGAGTCCACAATCTCACTAGGCAATTTATTCCAGTGTTTAACCACTATGACAGGCAGGAAGTTTTCCCTAATGTCCAACCTAAACCTCCCTTGCTGCAATTTAAGCCCATTGGTTCTCATCTTAACCTCAGAGGCCAAGCAGAACAATTTTTCTTCCTCTTCCTTATGATACTCTTTTAGCGTATGTCTACACTACAGCGCTAATTCGAACTAACTTAGTTCGAATTAGTTAATTCGAACTAAGTAATTCGAACTAACGGATCCAGACTAAAAAACTAGTTGGAATTAGCGTTTTGCTAATTCGAACTAGCATGTCCACACAGAGTGGACCCTGAACCGGGGTTAAGGATGGCTGGAAGCAGTGCCGGCAGGGCATCAGATGAGGACTCAGAGCGTGGAGCTGCTGTCTCAGGCTAGCTGAGGGCTGTGCTTAAAGGGACCCGACCCCCACCCCGGACAGACAGTTCTCAGGGGTGCCCCGCTTGCAAAGCAGTCCTGGCTTGGATTGCCTGGAGTACCCACACTGGGCACATCACAGTACTCGGCCATCAGACCGGCTGCACTTGCCGCAGGCTGCCATCTGGGGAGAGGGGGCAATCGGGGGGCTGCAGGAGAGGTTCCACCCCCAGAAGCCTGCAGAGCCAGCCCAGTCCTCCCCATCAGGAGCTCGTACCCCATTCCTCCCTCACCTCCTTCCACTTACCCTTCCCTAGCCCCCCTTCCTGATGTACAAAATAAAGGACAATTGTGTTAAAAAATAGAATCTCTCTTTATTGAACAAAACTGGGGGAGACTGGGAAAAGGAGGTGGGAGAGGGGAAGAGAGAGGGTGGGAGATGGGAGGGCAACTAAAATGATCAGAGGTTTGGAACAGGTCCCATATGAAGAGAGGCTAAAGAGACTGGGACTTTTCAGCTTAGAAAAGAGGAGATGGAGGGGGGATATAATAGAGGTCTCTAAAAGCATGAGTGGGGTGGAGAGGGTGCATACAGAAAAGTTCTTCATTAGTTCCCATAATAGAAGGACTAGAGGACACCAAAGGAAAGGAATGGGTAGCAGGCTTCAAACTAGTAACAGAAAGTTGTTCTTCACAAAGCAATGAGTCAACCTGTGGAACTCCTTGCTGCAGGAGGCTGTGAAAACTAGAACTAGAACAGAGTTTAAAGAGAAGTGAGATAAAGTGATGGAGGTTGGGTCCATGGAGTGGTATTAGCCAGGGGGTAGGAGTGGTGTCCCTGCCCAAGGTTTGTGGAAGGCTGGAGAGGGATGGCACGAGACAAATGGCTTGGTCACTGTCTTTGGTCCATCCCCTCCAGGATCCCTAGGGTTGGCCGCTGTCGGCAGACAGGCTACTGGGCTAGATGGACCTTTGGTCTGACCCAGTATGGCCATTGAAAGCTCAGGGCTCAGGGTCGGGGGTCTCAATGGACCACCTTGATTTTCATGCAAACCTGCTCTTGGGTGGCCAGGCTGGCATCTCTCCTGCCCTAGACGGCCACTTTCCTGTGCCTACTGCGGAGGTTGTGTACAAGGTCCACGATGTCCGCACTAGACCAGGAGGGTGCCCGCCTCTTGCGGTCCCGGGCAAGCTCCCGGGAGCTGCCAGCCTGGTCCCGGGAAGAGGCAGAGGGCTGGGGGGCATTGGGTGGCTGGCTTGAGCCGTGCTGGGTGCAGGGTCTGCTAGCTGGGTGCTAGCAGGCTTGCACCTGGCATGGGCACCCTACCCAGCCTGTGCCCCTTTAAGGAGTCCGGGGCTGGGAGGGGGGCAATAGAGTTTCCCTGGTGTTGGCCAGAGTGGCCACCAGGGAAAGCTGGGGAGGGCTAGCCTCCCACTAGTTCGAATTAAGGGGCTACATACCCCTTAATTCGAACTAGTAAGTTCGAACTAGGCTTAGTCCTCGTAGAATGAGTTTTACCTAGTTCGAACTAAGCGTCCGCTAGTTCGAATTAAGTTCGAACTAGCGGAGCGCTTGTGTAGCGCCTATCAAAGTTAATTCGAACTAACGTCCGTTAGTTTGTATTAAGCTGCTCTCATGTCCCTTTTCGGTCTTCTCTTTTCCAAGGTAAACAAGGCCAATTCCTTCAGCCTTGCCTCATATCTCATGTTCTCTAGAACGTTCATCATTTGTGTTGATCTTCTCTGGGCTTTCTCCAGTTTCTCCACTTTTCCTGAAATGTGGCTCCCAGAACTGGACATGATACTCCAGCTGGGGCCTAATGTAGATGGCTCAGTCCCTGCCTAGGGGACGTGAGACTGGGCGGGTTAATTTCCAATACTCCTGTTTAGTCTTTTCCTAAGCCAGGAGGGCACAGTAGTTCTGATGGGGGCTCTGCAGGAAGGCAGCCCATACTGCTCCCTGCCTGAAACCTTGTGCAAGTGTTAAACAGCTGTCCAGCCCACCCTAGAGGTGACTGCATTTCAGCGTGCCTGAAGCAACACAGCACCAGCAATGGACAGGAGAATGGCTCCTGGGCATGGCTTGCTCATGACTGCTTCAGTCCCATTGATGGGCCTCAGCCTCTTTCCTTCCACTCCCCCGCTTAGCAATGGGGCTGTAGACTCTGGGGGAGAGGGGTGGAGGCAGGCAGAGGTGTCTCCCTGGGGCAGATGTAGACACGTCTCTGTATTAATCATTCTCTCATTGAAGTTTTTAGCTTTGTATTGAGTCTTGGTAGAATAGTCCCTGGGACAAGTGAGGCAGAGACTGTCCCTGTGGGGTGAATGAGGTGGGAATGGATAAGGCGGAAGGTGAACACCTCTGGGCACTTGCAAAGATTGGAGAGGGGATGGAAGTCAGATCCAAGATCAATGAGCCCTGGGAAGTGGGCCACTGAAAGAAGACTGGACCTGTGGATGCCTTGGGGGTCTGCATCAAGGGCCTGCTTTGGGAAGCCCCCTCTTTGGAGGTGAATGTGGCAGCATTGAGACACCACGTAGAAGCAGGAGCCACAGACACTAACTGCAGATTCATGGGATGGCTCTCACACATCTTGCACATGCATAAGATGATAGATCTGCAGGAGGGGGGGCAGTGGCGTAGTGAGGGGGCCAGAGGGGTCAATTGCCCCGGGAGAAAAATAATATAAAATTTAGTTAAAAATAGATGTCACATGTTTTTAAAAGGAATACCATATCTCCTGACTTTTGTCTTGAACAGATGTTTATCCTGGCTAGAAAATTATCCCAGAATTTGGCATTTTGTCAGCCTCTGATTGGAATTTCTTACATATCAAGGGTAAGTATTGAGGTTCCACAGAAAAGCTGGGTGGGAAACTTGTGCGCCCTGTGATCACATTATAGCTACATCAGCATTTTTAAAATTAAGAAATATTTCCCACTTTCTTGCTGGAGAGGGCATCACAACTCCAGTCTGAATTTTATGCGCATGACTTTCACAACCAGTGCAACATGTTAATGAACTAATGTACTGCAAATTAAATAAATTGTAAATTATGCTAGTGAGGTCTTCAGTTGTGTTCACTCTTCTGTTGTGACACCATAAATGAAGGCTGGCCTGTGATTTTTGGGTCTCTTTCAATTTCAGAAATAGATTATATCATTACTCCTGCCATTTGTTTCACAGAGATTGTTTTCAAGTAACTGTTAAGATGTGACAAATTAATGTCAGTTATTTAGCACTGGGTTAATTAGGAAGGATACCATGGGGAAGTTCTAGCTGATTTAATTATTGTTTTAGCAGTTAATTAGGCACAATATAAAATTAAATCCCAAAAGTGTAAGGGGTGAAGGGTATGCTGCTACTATGTAGAGAAAAAGATTTATTTTTGTTTTCTTTCTCTAAGTACAGGCCCAAAGCATTTGACTGTGGAGCTTTGAAAACCAGATAATTCAAGGCAGCCTTTAATTCCCGCTATTCCCATAGCACTTGACCTCCATTTGTGGATGGTGGAGGATGAATGTAGTTGCTGTTAATACTATTTTATGTACAGAGTAGTGATGGACATACTTCATCGTGTAGGGTGACAAGAAATGAACACAGTACCCTAGCTCCAAAAGGATATAAAAGGCATTAAAAGGAAGGTGATGAAAATTATCAAACGAATGAAAGAACCACCATATGAGGTTAGACTGAAAAGATTAGCAATGTTTATTTGAGAGAGAAGAGGGAATGACAGATAACATATGATTTATGGAAGGTCATGCATTCTTGTTTACTGGGTCTCATAATACAAGACCTATGCTCATTATAGGACATTCAATAAAATGGAAAAGCAACAAATTTAATACTGATAAAAGGAAATACTTACACAGCATTTAATTAATCTGTGGTACTCATCTCCACAAGATATTATCAAGGTCAGAGCTTCAGAAAGGAGATTTAAAGAAACAATATGGATAATAAACATCTCCACAGTTATGTAACAGAATTAAATGATACGAGGCATATAAACTCTCTTCAATTAGCACGAGGACTAACCCTGAGAGTAGGAAGAAAGAGCAGGTTATTCCACAGTAGCCTATTTTTGTTACTTGCATTGTACTCTGTAGCATCTTGTCCTGGCCTCCGTCAGGAACAAGCTACCAGATTAGATGGACTGCTGGTCTGATCCACAGTAGCAACTCCTTCATTCCTGTGGAATTTGGGAATTGGCTAGCTAGATGCTGTACCGTGCTTAAGGAGAAGGTGTTGGTGTCAAATAGAGCTGGATGGAAAATTAAAATCAGTTCTTGTGAAAAATGTCATGTATTAGAACAAAATTTCATCCTGAATCAAGACAAAAAGGCCAGGTAATGATTTCTAGAAAAATTCAGTTTTGGGAGAACTGAAATAGGATTTGCTGGCTGCCCACCTTCAGCAAAAAGTGAAACTGACAAGACCCTTTCAGGCAGGCTACTGGAAGCCAAATGCCCTGGCTTTCCACCTACCTGCATCTCTTCTAGCCTGGTAGCCAAGCAGACAGAAAACCAGAATGCTGAGCATCCCTGCCTAACCTTCTTTGGCTGTCGGGCTGGAGAGTGATGAGTCTCTGGGCAGGCAGCAGTCATTTCAGTATACTCCAGGAGAGGACTTCCAGGGAGATAAGCCATCACAGTTTTTGCTGCCCTCATCCCAAGGTCCATCAGAACTTTGGTGTCAATCTCAGTGCAACTAGGTGCACGCTCTCCCAGATGCCGTCTGATGTGTACAAGTGCAACAGGAAAGCTATGCGAGGGTTAGAGGTCTATGAACACCAAAGAGGTTGATTTGTACTGTGTGGAGGTAACATCCAATCTGGAAACAGGAAGTGGGCAAATGGAAAAACAAACAAAAAAAAAAAGGCCCTGGGAAAATTTTGGGGAAGGCACTTGGGACACTATCAACATTCAAGTGGACTCTAGCTACAACCACACCACACATAGTTGTTTATGTGTCATTCACACTTGTTTTTCAGCCCGTGTCCCCTGACAGGCAATGTAGCTTGAGTTTAAAGTGCCACCACACTCAAACTAGAGATTTTTGTGTGTGGGTGGTTGGACTAGAGGTAACACTGGAGTTAGAACTCAAGTTAATTTTGCTGTGAAGACAAACCCTAAGAGAGCATATTGTATATAGCAGCTTGATTTAGTCTCTGTAAGAATATTAGGATTTCAGATACAATATAATGAACGGATGTCTCAGTTCCAATTCACTAGTCTCAGTTTTGGAAATGTGAGTTGCATTGAGTGTGGCTGATAAATATTAGCACAGAAAAAACAGATGTTCTTAGAGAAGGCCAGATTTCAGAGGCTTTCAATGTGCACTTAGATTGACAGATTGAACATTCACTTGGGAGCTTTTCTCTACAAAGAGATTCATAAAAGCAGTGTGTATGATCACCACATGTGGAGTTTTTGATATTCACTATGCCAGTTCATTATAGAGCTCTGTAATGTAAAGAAATCTTAACTGTCCCTGGAGAATAATGTGTCTATATTAGTCTTTCTTCCAACTGAAGTACTGTAATTAATTCAGAATTTGGATAAAGCACACACATATAAACATGGCATTTGAAATAAACAGAATAGTCAAGATAATCCATAAAAATCTCAATGTCTTTTTAATTCCTACCCCAAAGAATTAATGTGCTAGGAACTGGGTGGTAGACAGTCTTGCCAAATGGGCAGACGATGAGAGGGGACAAGGTGTGGACTGTCTTGCCATCAGTAAAATTGTCTCTAGCCTGGAGTTGATCAGAGCCCACTGAGAAGGAGGTGGCTAGAGGATTCCCACCTCTGTTGGAACTTGGAAATTCAGGGAAACCCTTTTGGTCTCAGTTCACTTCTGAGTGGTCAATTGGAAGGTAGCACTGAGATGGGAAAATAAATGGTGCCCAAGTTGGCTTCCAATTACCATACCTGGGTTCATTGTTTTCCTGGAGCTTTTCTGATCAGGAAGGAGATGAATGTGTATCCCAGCGCCAATGTTCCCTCTAATCTTTTCCAGCTATGTGAGGAGGACAGTGTAATAAGAGCACATGGCACTCATTAAAAAATCCCCTACACTTCTGATGATTGTTGTTTGTGCTTTGGACACAGGGAGAGCTCCTAATTTTCCCCAGGGTACTCAACCCCCACTCCACCCACATTCTGATCCCAACTGCTCCTTGACCCAAGCTACTCTGCTCCACCCCCATTCCTGCCCCCAGTCCATCCCTTCCCCAAAGATCCCACTCTGAGTCACACGCATCCGCAATGCTAGATTTTTGGTCTGGAGTTGGTTAACTTTTTTTGGGGGGGTTGGGTGCTAGTGTAATGGTGCCAGGTAGTGGCAGGCCCATGTCCTTCTTTCTGGCACTGTAAGGAGAGAGTCCAAACAGTCTAAGCAGCTTGTTAGGAACTGGGACGTAGATAGTCTTGTCTATTGGCCACAGCAGAAGTAGGTGTCCAGTAGATGGGGTGGTTGTCCAGCTCATAAACAGTCAGTTGCCAAATACCAGAGGCAGAGGTAGAGCCAGGATTTAGAACCAGGAATAAAGCTGAAGATCAGAGCCAGGGTTGGATGCCAAGAATCGGGCTAGAGTCAGAGTCAGGAATGGTACTCGATGGTCAGGAGTGAGCAGAGGTGGCACTGGAGGAGGGAAAAATAAGAGAGGGGGCTACAGCCACCCCCAAATTTGCCTTAGCCTCACCATACCCCCCACCACAGCCACCCTGTAGCAGCTGCTGCTCTCTGGCTGCTCAACTCTGAAGGCAGAGCAGAGGGAGTGGTGGCTGCTGACTGGGTGCCCAGCTCTGAAGGCAGCACCTTTGCCACCAGCAGTGAAGGAGTAAGCCTAGTTGGGGAATGAGTGGGCCAGAAAGTGGCCCCAGGCCCATCTCCCCACCTGAGAGGGTGTGCTGCCAGGGCCGGGGGAGGATTCAGGGATCTCCACAGAGATCTAGACAGACGTGCTCTGGCCTGAGCTCCTGAGCCTGCCTCCCACAGTCACTGCTTCCCAAGAGCTCTGCTATTCCAGTCCCCATTCCCTGGCAGCTGTTACTGCTGTGACCAGTAGAAGGGCAGTGGGGACTTGAGGAGCAGCTGGAGACCTGGGCACCAGCAGGAGAAAGAGATGGGACCTGCCAGCGCCGCAGCCACTCTACACAGTTGGAGTACAAGTATTATATTTGTATTTTAGGTTTAATAATGTAGTAATGTAGGACTTAATTTCATCCTGGACAGACCCTTTAGTTAAATATACATTTCTTTTAAAGTTTAGTAAGTAACGAGACAGGATTTTGGTATTGTGTCTATGTTAATTAGATTAGAAATACTGAAGGCCCAAGCCTTCAATGTGAATTGTTTTGATTACAAGATTTAGTAAGGCAATTTACAATGCTTTTGCTTTTGTTCAATATAAAACTCTGCTGTTTGTATCTCTGTGAAAGTCTGCGTGAATGAGATAAGGTGTGAAGGTCGTTGTTAGAGCCAGATGGTCAAGAGAGAAGGGGGAAAATGCGGGGTGAAGACAGACTGTGAAAAACAAACTTATCGGCGGCAGAAAAATCATCAGCGCGCATCATGATTAAGGAAGGGGCAAGATTGATGGCTCTAAACGTGAAGGCATTCCTAAAAACAACGGATTAACAATCCAGGACAGGATGACCTCTCGGAGATGTTTGGAATGTCAACATAAAAACAAACAAACACTAACTGGTCACAGACTGACACAGCAAAATCCGTAGACTTCAAGAGGGAAAGAGGATTATAAAAGCAGGGTGCTTTGCTATGGAACTTTGGGTTCTTCTTGCCACCAACTCCAGGAGAGCATCAGATCGAGACCAACAAAGCCCAGCTCCCCCTCTGTGATTGATCTGGCTGGCCACTAGATTGATCCAGACTCTGGACTGGTAACTATAACATCATCTGGCGGGACTGTGTGTATGGTGTTTGTGCATGTGAGTGACTGAAAAGCATATGCTACTGTTGTATTCTCAATAAATGCAGCGTACTGCCTTTTCCCTATAAAAGATCTTGTGTGCTTTGTTTAAGCATAACAACACTTCCCAGCTCCAGTTTCTATCTTCCAACATGACAGCAGGAGGGAGAGGAGGAGGTGAAGGTGGAACTTACCTGAGGAGAGAGAAAGGCAGTGGAGTGGGTGGGGCCTCATCACATCCCATCCAATTTTCTGTCTAGTCTACCTCTGCACCTCCCACTAAGAAGAGGTTTATGTTCCCTAGGAGTGAGGCATCAGGACAGGGACCAGAAGTCAACCAAGGATCAGACACAGAGCAGGAACAAAGAGTTAGGGCAGAGGCGATATAGGATCCCATCAGGAGCAGATCAGGAGTCAGGGACAGAGTTGGATTTAGAAGGCAGGAGGCAGGCAAGAGCAGGGTCAGTCAGTGCTGCAAGAAGAGCGGGCCTGCACAGTTGTTTAGACAGCCAGCCAGGTCACTTCCTGGCTTAAGCAGAGGGAATGAGCTAATAAGGCTACCACAAGCCTTCGGTGCTCTGCTAGGACCTCCTGTGAGACCTGACCTTTCAGGATTGGTGAGATGCTTCTTTGCCCTTTTCCTTTGGTAGCAATACGAGTGTGTCAGCAACCTAGGATGCCCATGGCCACAGTGCTAAACCTGCACCTTTAGATCTTTACATAATGTACTTATGTGTATCCCCATAATACCAACTAGCAAGGGGGTTACGAGATTATCCTGATTCCGGCATATAGAAGATGGCTCACTAGGGAATGTCATGTAAGGTCTTCAGTGAAAGCTGGGATCACACTGGTAATTGTTATCATTGTGCAATGTATGTACAGATACTGTGTAAGGAGTTATGTATCTACAATGAAAATAGGTTCTTAGGTTCTGTATCATAGCAAAGGGAGAGAAAAAGGTTTCCTGTCAGACAAAAGATATTTATTTGTCTTTTCTCTTTGTCAGCATATAAATTAAGCATTGTAAGCTAACATATGGAGGCACATTTACATACAAAGTCAACAGTGAGATATGAAGTCAACAGGAAAAAGCACACAGTGGGGGAAGAGAATTTTATTTGGAGATACACTTGAAAGGATTACTGAACTATATTGGGGAACAAAGACATCCTACATTCTGCACATAGGAAGCAACATTTGAATGAGATTAAAAATTAATTAAACAGAAGGTAAACCTAGTAGGTAAGTTTAGTATCTAGACAGCATTTTATGGATTTGTTTTATATATAAATCTTTTGTCTCCAGTATCCTTAGCCACTGTCTCTTGATTCTTGAATTTTTTTATAATAAACTTATTGTTTATAAATTCACATATATAGAGAATAGTATCTCAGTGCTGTGATATTAAGCAAGGAGCTGATCCTGAGTTGACCCATGGCAGATGCTGTGTACACTGTTCCCCAGAAGACCTGATATTTCCAAGAGCGTTCAGTAGATAAAGAGCTAGCCATGACAAGGGAATGCTTCAAAGGGTCTTGGAACCTGGAGGACTCTACAGTTAACTTGTGAGGCAAAGTAACAGCTGGCATAACTCGGAGGAGGTTATTTGGACAGCTAACAGGCTGACAATGTCATAGAGCTGACAGTCAGTTAAGTACAAATAAGTTTCCCTCAGGCAGGAAGTGGGGGCAGTGACAAGGTCACATCTGTGTAGTTGTGGGTACCCTGAGAACCGTCACAAAGGACTACCCTTTCCATGATGCTATCTGAATTGCCGGTAGCCTTATGGCTCCATACTCTCTTATGTAGTGGCACAAATCAGACCAGAGTCTGGCCCAATGTTTGGACTACATTTTGGACAGTGGTTGCATGTGGATGCAGGGTCTCGTATTTGCACCACATGCTATAGGAGTTTCAATTACCTGTTTACAATGCCTTTCTACCTGCTGTAGACAATGACTTTCTTTTGTACACGGCTATAAAGAACATTGCTTCCCCTCTTTTTAAAGACATTCAATAGCTGCCATTAATAAAAAATACAAGCTATGGTGTCCAAACAGGCAGAAAAAGCAGGTGCACCCACAACTGAACTGGTACAGGCACTGTTGTTTAGTCACAGGTAAATTCTTTTCTCAAGGTGGTCAAGTCCTTCACTTAACAATAGGTGGCCCATAATCTTAGTTTTATGAGCCACCTAGCATGCAGTGAATGTATTGACCCCAATCATTCTTCCTAGTGGGCTGATACATTCACTGCATGCTAGGTGGGTCTTTCCCTTTCTATAAATGATTATTCTCACCTTTCTTTATTCCCAAAGGGAGTCACTCTGTTTTCCAGCTTACTGGTCAGCACATGAGTATGAAGAAATGAGAGTCAGGGAATATTTGTGTGCAACTGAGGGAAAGGCTGTGGCAAGTGCTAGATGAAATTTTTCTCATACACCACAATATAAGCTCTTTAGTCAGGGAAAGTTTTTCAAACACTTTGTTTTAAAAAACATAACTAGAAAACCGGCTTTTGGGTAGTAATTTGTTGGCATTTGAGCAGTTTGTTTGAAGGGGCTATTTTCTCTTTAAATAGCTTTCTGTGACTATAGGGATTTGAAAAGGTACGCAGCTGACAGCCTCAATTCTCTGCTTTAGAGTAATTTGTCTACCATTATTATTATGGTAGAATACACTGCTATGAAAATTACATGATACAGTATGTGATTTGCCCTCCTTCTTTTTCTTTTCCTGCTCCTACAGTATTTTTGGAGTATATCGCACAGTCTTCTGCACATTACCCTCTCAGAGGGAAATGCAAACAGGACAAATTTATGCACGTGCAAAGTCCTTCTGACTTCAATGATTCTCTGTGTTGGAGCAAGAACCCACTCCTATAGAATCCTTTTTCAAGGTCAAGGTTTAGGAAATGCTTTTGATACATCTCCATCCATGACGCCTAACTTCTAGGCAACTCAGGAGATCTGGGTTTGATTCATAGTCCTTCTGTAAATTGCATGTGTGACCTTGAAGAAAGTCACTCTCAAGCTTTCTGTGATTCAGTTATATATATTTAAACAGTTATAAAGCTTTTTTATGAGTGCTTAAGTATGAATATTACTTTATGATCATAGTATAATTGTATTTAGGAGGCAGTATAGTCTCCTGGATCGAATTATAGAGTGAAGAACAAGGAATTTCTGCACCCTAACACTGATTCTGTTACTGCATCTGTGTAATTGTGGATATGTCACTAAAACTCTGTCTTTTATTTTTCCCCCTAAATAAAATGGGGATCACCATATCCATTAACTCACATCCCATGGCAATACAAGGATTAATTAATTCTTGTGTGTACATTACAATTTAAGTGCTAAATATTATTTAAAAATATTTCAACAGTGCTTTTCAAACATAATCTTCATCACACTCGTGAATCTTATATTAGCCTAATTGCAGGAAAGATGAACTAAAATAAGCCCAGTGTTGTTTAACATAAATATTTCAATGATGTTTTAATTATAGTCTCATCATTTATTGTAGTGTGACCGAGCAAAATTATTCTGGAAGAGTCACTGCTTTGTAGACACAAAATAGTCATATTCCTTTTCATAAAAATCATATTTTGTGATGTGTGAACCATAGAAAAGCTTTGTTGTCTTCATATCCAGTTAGTCCTTGATAGGTCTATTGAAGCTTCCAACATAAGTTCCACTTGTTGGAGTGATACCATGTAGTATTGAACTGAACTGGAACTTGACTTGAGACCTCCATGTTATTTCTCGTGAGCCATCAAATGGTAATTGAAATCTGTGGCCTGCACTATACAGACAATAATATATAACATCTTTTAAATGCTAGTTAAACTAAAGCCACAGCAAAGCTAATGCCTTACCTAGGACAGGACTTTGCAAAATGTTGGCCTGGAATCAGAACAAAAACACACCCCTAATCTTCATAGACTTGCATTTTGCTGTTGGCAAACTTTAGCTGTTTTCTTAAGAATCTTATGCTTTCAAGAAGTAATCTGAACATCCATGGCACCCTCAAATCAGCATTTTTGAGACTTTTGTCATTCCCGAGATGACAGGGAAAAGCAAACAAACCACAGCAATGATTGATAACTGTTCTATGTGCTACACACATAAAGACATCATAATCTTTTAAACCTGACACATGTGCTGACAGGTATAGAACCAGTATTTTCAGCTCCAGAATCACAAGTGCCTGTCATATGCACTGAAAGGAATTCTCCATGAGTAGCTGCAATATTAAGACTTGTATCCTCTGTGGGCCAATAACTAGAGAGACAATTTTCCTCACACACCTGAGCAGTGCTGTCATTCCATGCAGCATTAGACAGTGATGAAGATACACAGACTTAGCCAGTAGAAGTACCCATGGATGTGTCAGATTGGTTTGGCTCATCTTGAGCCCTGACAGGATTAAAATTTGGTTTTAGCTAACAATTAGCAGATTTTTTCCCTCCTGCAGCTGATACCTGACACTTTTTGTAACACTAACATATTTCTACTCAAAAATAGTTAGAGACCAGGCCTGTCAAGCAGCCTGCTGAGTTTAAAAGAATACCAGACAGGCTCACATACATGTCAATGCAATGGTTTTCGCAGGCTGTGTATTAATTCAGAAGATCCAGATATCCTTCCTCTATGCAGCCCACTATTTGCTCCTTGTTGTGCATAGTGATGGAAACTACAGCAAGCCATACACTTTCTTTTGGCGTGTTAAACTCCCAAAATTTATTTCAAATAGAGTGACAGTTTGAAAGCATTTTAAACAAGCCAGAATGCTTTCTAACTGCAGAGCAAGTGCCTATTCTCAGTGTGCGGAGCCTGGTGAGACAACTTGGACAGCAGAAGCATTTTTATCTTAGCCAGCCAGAACAGAAGCTAGCTGACAAGTTATTTTTTAGTATTGCGGATCAGAAGGTAAACATACTTCATATATTGATTTGGAAGCATAACATTTTCTGGAATACCACTAGAAATGTTAATACATTAGACTATAAGGCAGGCAGACAAATTTTAATTTGTTTGTTAAAGTCAATTGCAAAACGAGTCTGAATTTTAATGATTTTTTGGGCCAAGTTATGCAAAGCAATTGATGTCAATGGGTTTCCACACTGGATGAGGTTGGCCAATTTAGTCTTGATTTAAAGTAAATTATTTTGTACCTTAAATTTGCTAATTATTTAACATGACGCATTTTATATTTGTACTTGGCATGTTATGAATCACTCAGGGCATATATTGTTTTAATAATTTTTCAAATGAATTGAAGCATGTAACCATCCAAAACATTTTTTCTTAAAGGCTTATCATAATATTTTGCTAGTGCAAAAAAAAGTCACTCTGTGTATAGAGCATTGGACTGAAACTTTTGTTGTTCTTAGTCACTGGCCTGCTGGTGACCCTGTGTAAGTAACTTCATTGTCCCATGCCTCAGTTTCTCTAGTTGTACAATGGGGGTAATGACAGCAACCTCCTTCATAATCATTTTGTCTGAGCAAAATGAGCAGGTGCATCTCTCCTTATTTGCAAGTGAAGAAACCCTTAATGCACACCAATAGATGCATATTTGTAGAGGGTGCTGGAAGTGTGAATTAGTAGGTGCACTTTAGAGATGCTTTTTCAAAAAGGTAGTTGAAAGAGGTTTCTTTGAGTGATTTTTAATATCTCATAGGGCTAAATTGTTCGTTTTCAATCAGAAAATGGCTTTCAATGTCTAACAAGCACCTTGAGAAACAGACAATAGACCCTGATATTGTTGTCGTGACAAGAATACTTGAAATACAATATTCTCTCCCGCTTTTCAGTGGGAGTGACTGTTTGACAAAGAGTCTGGCAACCTGCGAAGATAGCAGCTCTATCTCCCACAGCAATTCAAATGCTGTAGCTTTGCCTAGGTGTATTTCCTACAGGAAGCACAGAAGCCATCTAAACAAAATGATGGAGAATGGTGGCCCTTTTTGTTGTTGTTGAGAAGATCCAGAATACTACCTCCTTATGTTGAGAGAAATGACACAAGTCCACACAGTCTTTGACAATAGACAAAATGTGGAGAAGCACAAACTGTCTCTTGGAGGCCGATCCTCCCCAGGGATTCAGCAGAGCCGTTATTGACAGATATTCCGTAAAGGGAGAGAGAATCCTCTCCTATGAGAGATGGTCTCTCCTTGGGGTTATGGCACTGTAGTACATCGGGGTTCATGTTAATTGCTGAGCTCTGCCACACGCTTCATGTCTGAGGATGAGAAAGTCATTTAATATCCGAGGCTCAGTTTCCCACCTGAAAAACGGGTTTAATAATATTTCCTCTCTGTCTTGTCTACTTAAATTTGGGATAGGAGTGTCTCCTGCTTTTTCTTTCTGTGTGTATATATGTATGTACAGTCCCAGAACAATGGGCCCCCAGTTCAGCTGGAGGTGGTAGGCACATCTATATGCTAAGAATAGTCTCTCAAAGGGGTTCAGAGAGCGTACGCTAGGCCTGGGCAAAATATAGCCCGCAAGCTGGACCCGGCCTGCCAAGCCACTGGATTGCAGATGCAGCCCTAGCCCCAGGCAAGCTCCCCGCTTGCCTCACCTTGCCTGCACGCTGCTCAGAAAAGCGGCTGAGTGGCCAATGGGAGCTACTGTTTGAAAAACAGGCAGCACACAAAGCATCATCCCCCAGCTCAGAGTTATTCACACATGCACAGGGGTAAGGCAGGCAGGCTGCCTGAGAACCCTGCTGGGCTGAGAGTCACCCAGGTAAGTCTCCCGGCCAGAGCCTGGCTCTGGCATGCCAGCCCCTCCCTTCCCCACCCTCTGCTCCTCCACTCCCGCCTTCCTACCCCACATAACCCAAACCCTCTGCCCCCTCCTGTACCCATATCCCGCCAAGATCCGGCACCCCATCCTCTGCCCCTCCTGCCTTAGCTCACATTCCAAACTCCTGCAGCACAGTCCCCTGCCCTAGGTCACAACTGCCTTCTTCACCCAAATTCCTTCCCAGACCCCACGCTCCCTCCTGCACCCTAATCCCTTACCCCAAGCTCCCTTCTGTGCCCAACCTCCATCCCAGACCCTACACCTCCATTAATATCATGAAAGAGAGCGGCCCTCGACCACCTTCCAAAATCTTGGAGTGGCGTCCCATCAAAAATTATTGCCCACCCTTGGCCTACGCTGACTGCCAGCCTACATGCCTTCATTTGTGTGTTTTGTTAACTGTCTCCGCTAATATGTGATTGTTGTTCTTGGTCACTATCAAGGTCAATTACCACTAGTGATTCTCAACCAAGGACCTGGGGCGAGGCTGGTGTTAGACATGCTTCAGCCCAGGGCAGAAAGCAAAAGTCCTGCTGCACAGAAATGTAGCCCAGGGCTGCGAGCCCCACCACCTGGGGATTAAGACAAAACCTGAACATGTTAGTTTGCAATGCCCCGTGTGGAGTGGAGCCCTGGGCAATAGCCCTGCTTGGTACCCCTTCCTACCAGCCCCAGCTTTTATATAAAGAAAAAGAGTTGTGGCACTGCTGGGTCATGGGGTTTTTATAGCATGTTTGGGGCACCTCAGAAAGAAAAAAGCTGAAAACTCCTGAATTACATTCTGTTTATTTGTATTTGGTTTTGGAAAAGAGAGTGGGAGGGAAAAACAAGGGAAGATGTAAAGTAGCTACTAGAAACAGGCCATACCGTCCCCTGCCATGTGCCAGATGTACTAAATCTTTTGTAGCGCTGACCTACATCGTGTGATTGGGCCCTGGAAATAAAGACAGGTGTGTCACAGCTTTACTACAGATCATGGTGACAAGAATTTGGGGCTTACATTGGGAATGCACATCCTTGGAGCAAAGCACAGTCCCATGGCAGGTTCTCCATGTCCCACTTCACATGCTGCAGACCAGAAAAAAGTTTGGAGAATGCTACTGCCAAACAGACTCAGTCATATCCATCCTTCCCATGCAGTGGAGGGGCCATGAGGCCAACTCCACTTCAGGGCTGCAGGAACAACGGTCGAGTGTATCTGTTGTTGCTCTCTTACTTGATAGTGAGAATTCCATTCTTCTCCTTCCCCTACATCTACACCAACAACAGAGGCTGGCCTCTGGGCTGAAGTTTTGCCTTCGTGTGTGTGTGTCTTGGCTGCTCTCATGCATCTTGGTAACTGATGTGAAGCCTGTTAAAATCACATGACCAAGCCCCAGCTGTTACACGCTAGGATTAATGGGTCCGATTTACAGTAGATGTTATTGATTCTTTCCTTAACTGTTGTCAGTGCTACCTTGTAATTGACTCAGTGTGGAATATTAGCTGGCATTGCCATTGTCTCTTTGAGTTACCATGTAAGGCTTGTGTTTACTCTCAGTAGTTTTAACATACTATTTTGTATTGTCAATTATCCCTCTGGTCTGAACAAACTGGTGATGGGCTTTGTAGTACGGGAATGGCTTGTTTCCAGACAGCATCAATGGGAACAGAGAATGTCACATACTTTCCTTTTAAAAAAAAAGTCTAAGTCCCCCATTCTGTTATGTTTTTCTCTGAGGGAGAGGGGAGAGCAGGTTTTATTGTCCTAGTTTAGGGGAGACCGAAGAATGAGCTCTGAATGTGAGTGGTCCATATAGCAGAGGCCTTTTACAATGGGAGTGGGATGGTTTGCTATTGCCCCAATGGCACGTGCGGATTTACATGCCTAATGAATAGGAATTCAGTGAGGGATTCCCCCCCACAGCAGTAGTCAGGAAAGCATTGTGGGAGCTCATGGAGATCCAATACTATCACCAACAGTAGCTCTGCTGCAGCACCCTGGTAGAGACAGTGTTGGACAGGTTGCACCTCCCTAAACCGGGACTGTCTCATCCAGCAACGTCCATGGTCTGGCAGCCAGCCTGTGTGTGCCGGTCCGGCAACGGAATTGTGCTGCAGTAGCCCAAGAGGGGCCGCGTGCCAGCCTGGCAGTGAGGACAGAGCCGTGGCAGCCTAGCTGGCAGCAAGGCCAGGCCACAGAAACCCAGGATGGGAAGCCCGTCTCGGGCTGTGGCAGGTCGGCAGCCCGACTGGGGACGTGTGCCAGCCAGCAGTGGAGCTGATGCTGTGGCAGCAAGGCCAGTGCTGTGTGCTGCTGGGCTGGCAGGGGGCAGGAGTAGCAGCTATGGCAGCAGGTCTAAAGCAACCATGTGGTCAGAGTGGCCAAAGGAGCTAGAGGTGAGGAGGGGCGGCAGGCTCAGGGGGCCGGTGGCAGGGGACTGTTTCTGGTCTGGCAAGTTCTAGTGAGATCCAACCAGTATTAGAATTCTGTGCCTCTAGTCTTCTTCAACCAGGGGCCATTGCTACTGCTTCATCTCTACAGCTGGCAGCTGCCTCTTCTTACTCTCCTGGCTCCTCCATTCTCCCTTTCCTAGTCTGTTGTACTACGGTGCAGGAGCAGAAGGGCCAGAAGACCGGAAACAGCTAGCTGCAGAGCCCCTATGTCAACATCCAGCCCCATTGTCACTTCTCCAGGGTGATGTCCAAGATGGGAACTTCCTGTAGTAAAGGCTAAAGACTCTGAGGATGGTAGCTTACAATAGAAAGCAGAAAGCTGCCCTAAGAGGTAACCTGCGTTCAATTTCTTGTTCCATCCCAGACTTCCCATGTGACCTTAGTCACTCTGTGCCTCACTTCGCTGGCATCAAGTGGAAATAATGGTTCTTCCCTACCTCACAGGAATGTTGTACGGGTGAATTCATTGATGATTGTGAGGTGCTCAGATACTAGAGTAATGGGAGCTGTAAGGATGATGGGAAGAGATGCTTTATTGATTGTCAGACCCTGAAGAAAATAAAACAGGAGAATTCAGATATTTGTGGGCAGGAGGGAAGGCAGAGTTAGGGTATGTCTACACTACAAAGTTAATTCGAACGAACAGCCATTAGTTCGAATTAACTTTCATAGGCGCTACACAGGCAAACTGCTAGTTCGAACTTAATTCGAACTAGCGGTGCGCTTAATTCAAATTTGGTAAACCTCATTCTACAAGGACTAATGCATAGTTCGAATTAAGTAGTTTGAATTAAGGGCTGTATAGCCACTTAATTCGAACTAGCGGGAGGCTAGCCCTTCCCAGCTTGCCCTGGTGGCCACTCTGGGCACCACCAGGGAAACTCGTCTGCCCCCTTCCCGGCCCCAGAGCCCTTAAAGGGGCATGGTCTGGCTAAGGTGCCCGTGCCAGGTGCAAGCCTGCCAGCACCCAGCCAGCAGACCCTGCACCTGGCACGGCTCGAGCCAGCCACCTGCTGCCACTCAGCCCTCCACCTCTTCCCGGGACCAGGCTGGTGGCTCCCAGGAGCCTGCCTGGGGCTGCAAGAGGTGGGCGCCCGCCTGGTCTAGTGCGGAGATTGTGGACCTCATCCAGGTTTGGGGGGAGGCCTCCAACGTCCACGACCTCCGCACTAGGCACAGGAAAGCGGCCGTCTAGGGCAGGATAGCTGCCAGCCTGGCCACCAAAGGCCACATGCGAACCCAGGAGCAGGTTTGCATGAAAATCAAGGTGGTCCAGAGAGACTCCCGATCCTGAGCCCTGAGCTTAGAACATAAGAACGGCCGTACTGGGTCAGACCAAAGGTCCATCTAGCCCAGTAGCCTGTCTGCCGACAGCGGCCAACACCAGCTACCCTGGAGGGGATGGACTGAAGACAATGACCAAGCTATTTGTCTCGTACCATCAATCTCCAGCCTTCCACAAACAGAGACCAGGGACACCGTTCCTACCCCCCTAGCTAATAGCACTCCATGGACCCAACCTCCATGACTTTATCTAACTTCTCTTTAAACTCTGTTATAGTTCTAGCCTTCACAGCCTCCTGCGGCAAGGAGTTCCACAGGTTGACTATTTGCTTTGTGAAGAAGAACTTTCTGTTATTAGTTTGAAGCCTTCAACCCATTCATTTCATTTGGTGTCCTCTAGTCCTTATATTATGGGAACTAATGAAGAACTTTTCTTTATGAACTCTCTCCATACCACTCATGCTTTTATAGACCTCTTTCATACCCCCCCTCAGTCTCCTTTTTTTTAAGCCGAAAAGTCCCAGTCTCTTTAGCCTCTCTTCATATGGGACCTGTTCCAAACCCCTGATCATTTTAGTTGCCCTTTTCGGAACCCTTTCCAAGGCCAAAACATCTTTTCTGGGGTGAGGAGATCACATCTGTACACAGTACTGAAGATGTGGGCGTACTATAGTTTGATACTTCCCCTCCTCCTTCTTCCCCTGGCTTCCCCTTTCCAGCTCCCTCCTCCCAGGTTTACCTTTCTCCTCTCCCACCCTCTTTCTTCCCCTCTCCCACCTCTTTTTCCTAGTCTCCCCAGAGGTTAATCCCCCCCCCCCAGTTTTGTTAAATAAAGAGAGTTTCTATTTTTGAACACATGTGTCCTTTATTTTTTACATCAGGAAGGGGGGCTAGGGAGGGGTAAGCGGAAGGAGGTGAGGGGAGGACTGGGGTGGCTCTGCGGGCTCCTCAGGGCGGAAGCTCTCCTTCAGCTCCCCGATTGACCCCCCCCCGGATGGCAGCCTGCTGCAAGTGCAGCCGGGCTGATGGCCGAGTGCTGTGATGTGCCGAGTGTGGGCACCCAGGGCACTCCAAGATAGGACTGCTTTGCTGTCCCTCATCGAGGTAGACAAGCAAGCGGGGAACCCTGAGAACTGTCTGTCCGGGGTGGGGGTCGGGTCCCTTTAAGCACAGCCCTCGGCTAGCCTGAGAAAGCAGCTCCACGCTCTGAGTCCTAACCTGATGCCCTGCCGGCACTGCTTCCGGCCAGCCTTAACTTTGGTTCAGGGTCCACTCAATGTGGACATGCTAGTTCGAATTAGAAAAACGCTAATTCGAACTAGTTTTTAGTTCTAGATGCGTTAGTTCGAATTAGCTTAGTTCAAATTAACTAATTCGAATTAAGTTAGTTCGAATTAGTGCTGTAGTGTAGACATACCCGTAGTGTTTTTTCAAAAATTAATTACTTTTATTTTTTAACTATGGAATAAAGGAAAACTTGCTATTGCCTTAGATATGTATTGACAGTTGGGGGGGCAGGCCACATAGCATTAACATGCTTGGTTAGTTGTTTACAAGCTGTTTTGAAGAGGAAGAAAGAGGGGAAATAAGCTATTCTTCTGAAGTATAGGACAGAATATAATCTTTTACTGATCCTTAATGAAAATACAGCAGGTTCAAATACACCGTCCCTTACCAGAGGGGAGGACAACTGCTGTGGCATAATCAAAGGATTGTCATCTGTGATTTGTATATAAGGGCTAGATAAAATCATCTATGCTTGGGAACCACTTCTGCAATATTAGGTAAATATCTGCAACCAAATCCATATTTAGATGAAGGCTTCTCTCCCCACCTTCCCCTGACTGCTTCAAATTAAATGGCTAGTCATAAAAAGTAATTCTGACATCTGCAACAAAAGAAAAAAAGAATATGTGCTTATAATGTAAAATAAAAGGGAAGCAATAAGTATTGTATTCCTCGAGTATAGTCGTGGGAATAACAAAATGATGGATAGCATTAAAAATGTATATAAGTAAAAGGAAAGCCTGAACAGAGGTCCGTAAATTTGAATCTAATGGGAAAAAGTCTCAAATAGAGTGTGTTAGGCTGATTTGTTTTATAGCAGAAATGTAAGCCTGTCTGGGCTTATCCATGCACCCCAGCAGCTTGTCAGATTGCTGCAGTTATAAATGAGTGAGATATTATTTCTGGTTGTGTCACAAAAGAGAGGCAGTTGCCTGGAACATTTTATTGCTCTAAGCAGGTTATGGTGGATAATCTGGAAAGGAAACAATAACTTCTTGTTAGACTCATGAAAAGGTCACCTCTGTTTATTGCCAGTAATTTAGACTTGTACCCTGTGATGTCTTGGATGAATTTTTTGTGCTTTTTTGAAAACTGATTGCTGGCAATTGTGCCATTCCAACTTAAACTGTCATCTTAAGTACAAAACAATGGCTTACAAGGCAACTCTCCCCTCCAGCTCCCCAAGGTGGATTTTATTTCTAAATTGAGGAAAGAAATGTAGTTTATAAAGTGCAGTTGGAAGGACACAGTCTTTTTATTTTTACTCATCAAATCCAAAAATGTCTATTTATTGTCATAAAATCCAGTACTTGAGAAGATGCGAGTACCCTAAGAACATGGGACCTCATGCCTAATTGAAGTAACTTCCTGCATGACAAATTACAGGCAGTCCCCGACTTACGCGGATCCAACTTATGTCGGATCCGCACTTACGAACGGGGCTTTCTCGTCCCGGAGGTCGAGGTGGCGGATTGCTACCTGCGAGCTCCGGGGCGAGAAAGCCCCGTTCGTAAGCTGCTCCGGTGCCCCTGGTCTGCTGGAGACCATCCCCAGCAGACCAGGGGCACCGGGCGGGTTCCCTCGCTTCTGAGGCTTTGCCAGAGCAAAGCCTCAGAGGCGCGGCACCCCGCTGCCGCTGCGGCTCTGCTCCCCGTGTCCCTGGTCTGCTTGGGGGGGGGGAGGCGCAGCTAGTGTGCCCCCCACCAGCAGACCAGGCTTTTGTTTTGGACCCTGGGACAGAGCAGCTGGGGCGCTGCCGATTGGTCCTGCAGCGCCGCTCTGGGCACTACTGGACCAACCCGGCAGCACCCCAGCTGCTCTGCCCCAGGTCCTGATTCAGCCGCTGCTGGTCAGTTTCAGCAGTGGCTGAATCAGGACGCCTGGGGCAGAGCAGATGGGGTGCTGCTGGGTTGGTCCAGTAGCACCGAGGAGCGGCGCTACTGGAGCAACCCAGCAGCACCCCAGCTGCTCTGCCCCAGGCGTCCCCAAGTCAGCTTCTGCTGAAACTGACCAGCGCTGACTACAGGAAGCCCGAGGCAGAGCTGCTCTGCCCCGGGCTTCCTGGAATCAGCTGCTGATCAGTTTCAGCAGCAGCTGACTTGGGGACGCCTGGGGTTCTTAAGTTGATTCTGTATGTAAGTCAGAACTGGCGGTTAGTTTCAGCAGCGGCCGAATCTGGACGCCAGTTCCGACTTACATACAGATTCAACTTAAGAACAAACCTACAGTCCCTATCTTGTACGTAACCCGGGGACTGCCTGTACTTGCAAAAGCATGAGGTAGCTGTTCTGTATGTTAACACTCTCTCTCCAGTATGATGCTGGTGAGTGGAGTGGGATAAAACGTGTTATGATTACCCGCTCAATGATAACTGCGGTGTTCTGTGGTCAGGTGTGTTTTGTGGTGGCATGAAACCAACCTGTGCACATGGAAAAAAGCAAAAGATTCCAAACTAGGTTTTAGTTTGAGAGCCTCTCAAAGCATTTTACAAATCACATACTGTACATGGCTATCATTTAACTACTGCTGAAATAATGTAATTTTCCAGAAAATGATGATATGCTGGGACGTGCACAGCAACACCACAGTTCAGTTTGACTTTGTCTACACTGGTGGCTTCTTGCACAAGAACAGCTGTTCTTGCACAAAAACTTGCCTGCTGTCTACACTGCATGCACATTCTTGCGCTAGCAAATTTACAGTACAGTGTCGGAAAACAGGGCTTCTTCCGGAAGAGTTATTCCTCTCCCCATGAGAAATAAGCCCTCTTGCAGAAGAGCTCTTGTGCAAGAGGGCAGTGTAGACAGGCAACATGAATTTCTTGCGGAAGAAAGCCCTATGGCTAAAATGGCCATCAGAGCATTCTTGCACAAGACAGCATCCACACTGCCATAGACGCTCTTGCGCAAAAGCACATCTCTTGCGCAAAAGCACATGTCAGTGTAGACGTGCTCTTGCGGAAGACTTTTTGCGCAAGAACTCTTCCGCAAAACAGTTCTTGCACAAGAAGGTGCCAGTGTAGACGTAGCCTTTGGGTTCAGGATCCTAACCGCCTGAAATGAAGCTGCATGGTATTACCCTGTAGCTACAATAGGAAGAAGATAGGGATTAGTTAACAGTGCAGTCCTGGTCCTTCATAAGTGCTACTGTAATGCAAATAATTAATAATGGTTTATTCCTCTTAAAAGTTAGGAGTGTATGAAAATCAAAGAATCAGAGTAGTGTGAACATTGATTAAGAGGGGAAGATATGAAAGAACTAATTTCTTTAGAGCATAAAAATAAGGGTTCATATTGTCATCTACCACATGTTGTTTTCAATGAGATGGTGGTTGTATTTTTACCCAGATCAATAGTTGTAGAAATATTTAAGAAGTAAATTCCAACCTCCACCAGGCAAGAGCGTCCACAGGTGTAAATCAACTGATTCAAGGCAGCTGTGTCATCTCAAGATCTTGCGCATGAAAAATGTAGGGTGGGAGATGGCATAACTGGGAATCTGTGCTTCTAAGTCTTGATAAGGATCACTGAGGTCTACGGGATTCTTTTTAGTCACTTCAGTGAGCATTGGATTAAATCCACAATGACTAAGTAGTGATCCCTGCTGAATTGTAGAGTTGGGCTAAAACACAGTCTAAATTATGTTAAATCTTACTGACTCATTCCCAAGAGTTTGTTGATGTGTTTGGACACCTCATTCCTAATTCATCTTGAAATGTGTTTTGCAGCATAGTATTAGATTGTGGAGTGGTGGGTGGAAAAGGAATATTTTTAGCACACCATACAATTGTGTAATATATAAAGAAGTAAAAAAGCACCTGTGGAAAAACAAGTACATATCAGTGTCACATGGTCATCTTTACCGTAATTTGTAGGCAGCTTAAAGAATAACTTTTCAGATGATGAACTAGCAATTAGCCACCTAAATAATTTTTTTTTAAAATGAGTGGGCCTCAGGAGTACAGGTGATAGTAATTACAAAGGGAATATTGTTTTCACCTGGATTCTTATGTAATACATGCTTGTAAATTATTGGCTAGTCTAATACAAGATATCACTATATCTACCATGTCCACTAAAGCAATAAAGCAATTTAAGATAATTCTTCCTACCGATCATTTGGATGTGTAAAATGTGAACTAAACCAGTATACCTGACATTGACATTTGAAGTGATTAAACAGACTACACAAAGCAGACAAGCAATCTCTCCGCTTGTACTGAAAGATTGTATTTCCCCTCAACACTGTAGTACTGTTTGCTTTCCGTTAATGGAAACTAAATACAGACAAAATGGAATAGTCTCTAAAAGCAGGAAATAGAATGACTAAAAATACTTGTTCTCTTAACATCTAGTGTCAAAATAAACCCAGTGATTCTGGTTGTAGTTTGCTTCACTCTTTGTTACATGTACAGGAAAAAGGCTACTTCTAGATGGAAAAAATAGAGTTTGACGGCTGAGAGGGAGAGAGGGCTGGGTGCCTCAGGGGATTGGTAATGAGATATTTACAATTAGTCTTCTATATTTCAAGCTTTTTGGGACTGGGATTCTCTTTTTAACTGTCTCTTAAAAATCCAAGGTCATCGACACCTATCTGTCAACTTGAAGATCAGCATGCTCTGTTAACTCTCATGCTCTGTAACCTACTCCAATATACTATTGTGTGATGGAGTGTACCCAGGTGTTTGCTACCCCTGCTAAACGATCTGACACTTAGGTGTACTTCTCCATAAAAAAGATGTCTCACTAGAAGAGAAGAGTCATGAGTTTGGCTCTCCAGAGATTGCCTAGAGAGGCCTTCCATAATGAGCTCTAGGCAGAACAGTGAGAGTTGGTCCTCCCGTGCCTAAAAGGGCTGGGAGCAGACAGACTCCAATCAGAGTCCAGCAGGTCAGTTAAAAAGGGATGACTGCTTCTTTTAGGCCAGGGGCTAGTTTTGTGTGAAGCCAGAACCCTGTCCTAGCCTGGTCTAGACAGGGGCATAAGAAAAAGAGGACTAATGTTTATATTATGGCTACTCTGAGTTCATCAGTAATTTGCTTTTTTCTGAGCAGGCCTGAATGACTGTTATACTGCAGTACTGTTAACAATGGAAAATACTGGGGGTGCTGAGAAGGACTTGGCAGAAAAATCAGACATTTTTTGGCCCATGTTAAATTTAGGTTGGCAGAGAGGCATCCAGCAGGAAATGTGAGAGAGAAACAGGACTTGTTAGAAACAGCTGGGAGTGGAAAGGTGGATTTGTGATTTGGTGCTATAAAGATAGCTGTTGAAGCTATGTCGATAGAGATCACCCAAAGCAAAGTGTAGGCAGCAAGGGCGGAGTTTTGGGAGGGGGGGGCAGTACCCGTGCATACCAGGATGAGACTTGCTTTTCTTCCTGTTCCCCAGACTATCATGGAGCAAGGGGAAAGTAGTTGGACTCCCTGCATGCTTCTCACTCCTGTCTGGTGAAGGGAGGGGGAGGAGGAGTTAATCACGGAATGCAAGTACTTTCCCCTCATTCCCGGATAGTTCACGGAACGGGATGAAAAGCAAGCCACATCCCAGTATGCACGGCTGCTGCCTCACCTGAAACTCTGCCTTGGCAAGCAGCGAAGAGGAAGGGGCCAAGAACAGATCTCTGTGTCATCCCTTCAGAGAGTAGGTCAGACAAATGGGAGAGGATCCAACAAAACAGGTGTGGAAAGAATCACACGAGAGGTAGAAAGAGAACTATCCATGACAGTAGAATGAAAATAAAAGGATGTGGTTTTGAAGGAAGATGGATGTGAAGAGCAGCAAAGAGATCAGTGAGGATGAATGCAGAGTGGGATTTGTCAATGAAGTGACCATTAAACATCTTGATGAGAGCAATTTCAGGCATGTGTCAAGGCTGGACGCCTGACTGGAGAGCCTCCTGGATGGAACTGGAGGGAGGTATCTGACGCAATAGCTGCAGAGATCATGAAGCAAAAACTTTTCAATTGTCCTCCATCCCTCTATAAATCTACCGAGACTGAAACTAGTCAAATGAAGTTGCCAACTAGTGGTGCCATGTTAATGAATGTTTTTACTTGCATCGAGTAGTTTCCAATCAAGTTAGGAGCTCAGTTTAACTGTTGTAAATAAACAGTCCTTTGAATTGTTTTCAGCTTTGTTTTTGTGTGGGAAAATGTACAGGGGAGGTCTACATCAATTTGGTGTCTTCATCATTTGTTAGAAAATTTAGTTCTGTGTTTAGCTGATGACTTAATTAGAAAATCTCTAGTCAGCTGGCAATGAATGTTAAACCATTATTTAACAGGAAAATGTGAGTTATATTTCCATCTGTTTTACTGTTAATTATCTCTGAGTATTAAAATTAAATACAATCTTTAAACCTAACACTAATTGGTAATTTGAGTGGTAGTCGCTGAAGGGAAGAGTATGCAATGAAAAGAAATTAATATTGTACAGTGCTTGAATTTTACAGCTTTCCTATCCATTTCAGAAGGCTTCTGTATACCTGCCATAGTTGCCTATAAAGTGAAATTAGTACATTTTCTATTCTCTTAGCACTACTTCACTCATTAGACAAGTAGCAGTCCAGGTCACCTTTAAATCAAGAAATTACTGTTGTGTAAGAATCAAGGTCCTTCAAATTCTGGAGGTAGTAGTGGTAGGTTAGCCTCTTATGCTAACAGCCTATGTGATGCTCTGGGTTATTTCCTCCTCAATGAAACCACTTCAGTCTCTTTCCCCTCTTCTTCTTATGGCAGAGAGAGGTGCACATGTGCATGGAATTTAAAACAGGCTATATTTGCCCCCATGTTACAGTGTTGGAAAGGTTTCCTCTAGTAGTAATTTTAACTGGAGAAGAATGACTGTAAGCTGCCCACAATCACAGCCCAGCTGAGGAGGGAGTATGGACACAATGGCCAAGGTATGCCCCTTTGCCAAAGGGGAATCTCTGGAGCCCATTTGTATGGAAAGCTTTGTGAACCCTTCTTTGATGTGTGAGCCCTAGGGATAAACAGTGGACAAAATGGCTTCCTGGGCACAGGAGCATGTGATTAGCAGCCCTGAGAGGAGGGAGTCAAGCCTAGGAATAATAATCTGACTCCATGGTGCCAGGGCCAAGAAGTTTCAAGGTCCCTGCTTTAGCAGCTGCAGGAGAATTTTCAGAGTCAGAAATCATTGCCCCCTCAAGGGGTATGTCTACACCACCCCGCTAGTTCGAACTAGCGGAGTAATGTAGGCATACCGCACTTGCAAATGCAGCCCGGGATTTGAATTTCCCGGGCTTCATTTGCATAAGCGGGGAGCCGCCATTTTTAAAACCCCGCTGGTTCGAACTCCGTGCAGTGCGGCTACACGGGGCACGAACTAGGTAGTTCGAACTAGGCTTCCTAGTTCAAACTACCGTTATTCCTCGTGAAACTAGGAAGCCTAGTTTGAACTACCTAGTTCGTGCCCCGTGTAGCCGCACTGCACGGGGTTCGAACCAGCGGGGTTTTAAAAATGGCGGCTCCCCGCTTATGCAAATGAAGCCCGGGAAATTCAAATCCCGGGCTTCATTTGCAAGTGCGGTATGCCTACATTACCCTCCTAGTTCGAACTAGCGGGGTAGTGTAGACATACCCAAGGGGACTAAGTCCAAATCAGACAAGAAGGGAGTTCCAGCAGAGTAGCAATTGTTCCAAGTTCAAAGCAGTCAGAGATGCCACAATGGCATTAGTGCCCGAAATGTGCTAGCAATAGCCAACAATACTGCGGCAGTGGTTTTTATCTTCTCTGCTTATGGGTGGAGAACTTACTGTCCCTTTGAGCCCTGCATGTAAATGGGAAGCTGAGTTTCCAAGCAGACTAGATGAACAAACAAGTGATAGAGAGTGTTGTCTGCATCCCACGTATTTGAGCAGATTATTGGACATTTTGGTCTATTAGCAAGGACCTCTTTGCTTCGGGGAGCAGTACACAGGTTGTAGGAAGGAATCAGGAGGCATATGACCTTACAGCCATGGCTCAGAAGATTGCTATATACATGTCTCCTGTTCCCCACAACATCTAAGGTGATTCAGAAAAAGAAAGAGAGATTTACCAGAGTAGCAGTTGTGTAAGGAAAGCAGAATGCGTTCTGAGCAGGTTTATTTGGAAATAAACCAAGCTAAAAATTGTGGTTATTTTCTTTCTCAATGAATGGTAGTTTTCTCCGTATTACAGATTTACAGTTCAGTTTGTACTCATTAGGTGCTATGATTAGCAGCTGAGTTTATCCTTTACCAGATAAGTACTTATGTGGATATATATATATACTTATATATGATAAGCATCTATGTCATAGTGCAAATTAAATCAACCATTTGTTTTATAAATATGTATTTTTTAAATTGTTTCTTAAATAAAATATTTTAAAATGAATGGTTTTTAGGGTTTTTTTTTTCAAGAATTCTGTGGCTCAGTATAATAAAATTTATTTAAAACTATGTACCGTAATAACACAAGAGGTAGAAAACAGAAAAACAAGTTACAGGCCAAAGAGAAGTCAAGCATAAAGACAAACACAAAAATCCCCTTTACCAAGTAGAATGTTGCTAAACTCAGCTCATTTCACTCATTTTTAAGGCCAGGGAGTCACATCATATGTACCTTTGGGTGCTTTTAAGCATTTTCCCAACACCTAATAAGCTTTTTAAAGGCCAGCTTAAAATCTTCATTAAAACTAGTGTACAGCAGAGGATTGATAAGGGAATTGACATAACCAAGCCATGTAAAAAAGTCAGCAACTTCTGCAGATACGGTGCAAACGCTCAGGCCCACAATAAGCTCCTTAATAAAAAATGGCAACCAAGACAAAATGAAAGCCCCTAATATCAGTCCCAGGATGCGAGCAGCCTTTCGTTCCCGTGTACTGGAAATCTGCTGACGGTCACCGGCCAGCTCCAGATCATTATCAAAAGGAGGAATTCTCACTGATGTATTTATTTTATCAAATTCCGTGGTTGGGTCAGACGTAGAGAAGTCTGACACACAGAATGTCTGCGTGAGCTTACAGCTAGCAAACGAATTTTGGCTGTCCGTGCTCCTGTTGCTAAGGTGGCGGCTTGACCCACGTTTTTGGTATAGACTCTTGGCAGCATGATAAATTCTGTAATAGAGGATCAGGATTAGTGTCAAGGGGATATAAAATGCCCCAAAAGTGGAGTAAATAGTGTAGATCACATGATCATGTTGAATACGACACTCGCTGGGAATACTGATGCTGTGATGATTTCTCCAAAACAAAGGTGGCATTGAAATGAAAATGGATATAGCCCATACAGTGACTATCATAAGCCCAGCCCTTTTTGCTGTTCTTTTCCTGGCATATTCAATAGCATCTGTGATCGCCCAGTATCTATCCAGAGCAATGACGCAAAGATGAAGAATTGAACATGTGCAACAGGTCATGTCAACGCTAAGCCATATCTCACAGATAAAGTATCCCAGAGTCCATGTATCCATCACTATGTATGTAATACTCAAGGGCATGACTAAAATAGCAACCAGCAGGTCTGTCACAGCTAGTGAACATATTAAGTAATTTGCAGGCTGGTGTAGTTTCTTGGTTGTGCCAATTGCTGCAATTACACCAGAGTTCAGCAGCATAGTCAAGGTTGTGATTATGGCCAAGGTTACGGTAATAAGCATCTTTTCAGTGACTGTTTTGGGTTTGACAGCCACGTTGGCTTCCGTTGTGCAGTTTGTGAAATTCATTTCCCCACCCCACTCCAGGATACACAAAGAAAAAGGCTGTCACTTCTAGATGATGTAAAATCCCTCCATTGCTCCCATGTAAAATCCCTCCATTTGAGAAAAGTGTGCAGATGCTTCAGATGTTAACTTCCTTGTGTGCCATTTTCACTAGATCAGTTCATATCATCCAATTTTCCTAAAGCTCAAAGCATCCAGATTTCCTAGAAGATAAAAATTATATTAGTTAATCAGGGTAGGAAAATCAAACTATTTTCTTTTCTTAAATCCTTGTCTTCTAATGTTATTGCCACAAACAAGAATGTTGGTAATTTACTTCTTTTTTTACCCTCTTCTCCCCCCTTCTTCTTCCCTCCCTCCCCACTATTCACTTTTCCTGCTACTGTTTAGTCCCAAAGAACACATTTGGGCTGGGGTAAACTAGTATAATCCCATTGACTTCATTAGATCTGTGCCAATTTATATCCTCTGAGGATCCAGTTCTTTTATTTCTTTGCAAATCAAATTCCAAAACATTATGGGTGAGTCTAGACTGGCAAGATTTTGCGCAAAAGCAGTTGCTTTTGCACAGATACTTGCCAGCTGTCTACACTGGCCGCTTGAATTTGTGCAAGAGCAATGACGTTCTAATGTAAGAATTCAGTGCTTCTTGTGCAAATACTTTGACGCTCCCGCTCAGGGATAAGCCCTTTTGTGCAAGAATACTTGCGCAAGAGGGCCAGTGTAGACGGGCACCTTAATTTTTTGCACAAGAAAGCCCGATGGCTAAAATGGCCATCGGAGCTTTCTTGCGCAAAAGCGTGTCCATACTAGGCACGGATGCTTTTGAGGAAAAGCACTTTTTGCAATCTAGACGCTC
This sequence comes from Pelodiscus sinensis, assembly GCF_049634645.1. Taxonomy (NCBI): domain Eukaryota; kingdom Metazoa; phylum Chordata; order Testudines; family Trionychidae; genus Pelodiscus; species Pelodiscus sinensis. Next base: position 62,314,795 of record NC_134713.1, on the reverse strand, counting down.
TTTTGCGGAAATACTTTTAACGGAAAAACTTTTCCGTTAAAAGTATTTCCACAAAATCATGCCAGTCTAGACGCAGCCTATGAGTAGAGAAAAGCTATCCTATTATTTTAATTGCTACCTTAATAAACATTACTCCTGCATATCTGTTTAAAACAAAAGCCCTTTTCAGCTAATGTTTACTAGCTTTCATAGATTTCAGTGCATTTTTCATGTTCAAATATCTGTCTTTAATATTGTGGAAACAACACATTTTAAAATACCCAGATTATTTTATAATAAGCAGCCTTCAAACAAATGTTTAAAGTTTCATAACAAATATTCAGCTTCACACAGTACATTAATGTTGCTAAGAGGCTATGCAGTTTTGTGTAATTATTGCTGACATTTGGCATATCCTACTGTGCATACCTTTGGAGGAGAGACACAAAAAAGCATATGCCTTTGCTTGGAGGTTCACATCAAATTGTTTATACTGTCATACAGGCCAGTGAGATGACAAGCATGAAGAAATCTCCAAAGACATTATTTTGAAACAAATTTTGTATTTTTTTATTTTGAAAAAGTTCAGATGAAAATTCCAGATTGTGAACCTACCCCGTATTTCTTGTACCTCCAGACTGATTGGTGTCAGTGAGAATTTTGGGCACTCATGATCAGTGTTCCCTCTAAGATTTTCCATTCATGAGCGGGGTGAGTTTTGTCTTGTGCACTAATACTGAGGTCATGCGCACTTGCTCGAATGTGTGCCACCATGGCACCCAAATTATAAACATGAGATAATTAACGAAGTGTATGGATTTATGTGTTTATTTAATATGAAGTCAAATAAAAAGAAAATTAATACTGCAAAGTTTTCAGGATGTTAGATTAGCCACAAGGCTGCTTTAAATCTGCACTTTCCACAGTTGCATAGAAGTCACAGGAGGCCAAGAATAAGCACACTGCAGCATTGCTCATACTGTGGCAGTAATGGCCAGAGCCCTAGGCCCTTTCAAATCACTGAGTCAAAGAGAAACTGCCCTCTCCCCCATCCCCCATTGATGGGCCTGGTAGGGCACTGGCTCCTGGAATCGGCAGCAACACGGTCATGCCACTAAAATTCAGGCAGAGTAGCTGCTGTTCATCAGCTCTTTTGCAAGCGGGGCGGCTGCCCTGGGCCCTGCGCTTCAATAGGCCCCGCGCCAGTGCCGGTGTGAATATGCAATGGGCGTCGGTGTGCATCGGCGCGCATGCGCAAAATTGTGCTGCTCTGGGCCCTGTAAAACTCTCATCCGCCCCTGCTCCTGCCCATCACACACTGATCACAGTGGTACTTGCCACTGCAAAACCTTTGCCTTCGGAGGTGAGGGGTAACACTTCTGAAGGATTTAAGCTTTGTGGTTCAGTAGCCAGCGCAAACATAGCCAAGCCTGCTGACAGACAGCTGAGCTGCAGCAGCCTGAAAATTGCAGCTTTTCAGAACTACTACAGTATCCGAGCCAGATAAATCACCAGCTGAGGAGAACTATTATCAGTGTGCATCTACAGTTAATTAATTGGGTCTTCCAAAGGAACATGCAGACTCAAAATTACACTATTGTGATACAGGATTTCTTTTACTTGCTATATCTATAGAGGAAAGTAGAATATGTCTTCTGGACTGTATTGGGAAGAGTAACCAGAAATGGTTACAATTAATGACACATATAATTTATGGCAAAAGCACAAGAAGCTGATGGTAAGCTGGTAAATAATGTTTGTACCAGCACTGGGAGATGAAGAATGCATTTGACAACAGTATTAGTTGCAGTTAGTAGTAAAAATGTCACTGTCAGTAGTTTCACAGAGAGCACCAAGCAAGTAATAATTTCAGATTAATTAATGTTTTGAGAAAGAATACAAAGGAAGAGTTGCACAGCAATCCTCCTACCTGTGCTGTTATTGTTTCCAGTAGAAGCACAACCAGCAGCTTCTTATTTCTGGTTCAAAATCAGACAACCTTTCCACTCACCCCAACACTCTTTTTAAAGCTAAGAGCAATACAGATACGTATATTTTAGATAGGCTGTGGCTTTGCTTTGTGCAATACTGAAGAGGCTGCGTCTACACTGGCATGATTTTGTACAAATACTTTTAACGGAAGAGTTTTTCCATTAAAAGTATTTGCGTAAGAGAGCGTCTATACTGGCATGTGTCTTTGCGCAAAAGCATCCATGCCAATGTAGACGCTCTCTTGTGCAAGAAAGCTCCCATGGCCATTTTAGCCATCGGGCTTTCTTGCACGAGAAAATGATATTACCTGTCTACACTGGCCTCTTCGCAAGAACACTTGCGCAAGAAAACTTATCCCTGAGCGGGAGTGTCAGAGTATTTGCACAAAAAGCACTGATTTTGTACATTACAATGTCAGTGTTCTTGCGCAAATACTCACGGCCAGTGTAGACAGGAGGCAAGATTTTGCGCAAAAGCAAGTGCTTTTGCGCAAAATCTTGCCAATGTAGACACAGCCAAGAATGTTTAGATTTTCCATATTCCACTGCTTATGATTACTACAGAAAATCTCTTTTTCCTTCCATTTTTAAAGATTCTTTTATGTCAGTACAAGTATGGGAGAACGAAGTCTAATATCAGGTACGTTGCACATACCACCAATAGCTGTAAAACCCCTACATTTTAGTCTGCAAGGGCAGTTCAAAACAGAGTGATCCCATTTCTAATGCATCAGAATATAAATGTACAGAGTATGCTCCAAAGCTAGTGCTGAAGTAAAACAGCTCCCAAAATGTTATTGTGTTCATCTGTTCTTTTTTTAAAGGAAGTGTAAACATTTATTTGCATACCTGTTTTATTACTATTGCTAATTTTCAGCTGTGTGAGAGCAGAATCTGTCCCACTCAAGACAGAAGAAATGCTGATTTTGCTCTCACTATATCTCATTCTGCCTTTTCTCCTCCACACCCCGTGTTTGAACCACACAGTCCTGGTTGGCTGCTGCCTCAGCCTCTGGACAGCAACCCTCCCGCAACCACAAACATCGGCAGCAGCACTCTGCCCACATGGCCCAAACCCCAGTGGCAGTAACCTGCCCGCCATGTCGCCCCAATCTCCAATGGCAGTAACCTGCCCACCACGTGGCCTCAAACCCCAGTGGCAGTAGTGTGCCCACCCGCGGCCCCAACACCTGGTGGCAGTAACTCACCTGCCACGTGGCCTAAACCCTGGCACCAGCAACCAGCCAACCCGCCCATGACCTGAATCCTAGTGGCAGCAACCTGCCCGCCATGTCGCCCCAATCTCCAATGGCAGTAACCTGCCCACCACGTGGCCTCAAACCCCAGTGGCAGTAGTGTGCCCACCCGCGGCCCCAACACCTGGTGGCAGTAACTCACCTGCCACGTGGCCTAAACCCTGGCACCAGCAACCAGCCAACCCGCCCATGACCTGAATCCTAGTGGCAGCAACCTGCCCACCTACCTGCAACCCAAACCTGGGCAGCAGCTGCCTGCCAGCCCGCGGCCCAAACCCCAGCAGCAGTAACTCTCCATGTGGCCACAAACCCTGACAGCAGCACCCCGCCTGCCCATGACCCAAATCCTGGCACCAACCACCCACCTGCCATGCAGTCTCAGCCCTGGCAGCCCCCAGAACAGCCAGCCCCCAACACAGCTCCAGCTGCCAGAGCAATGGCCCTGGGCCCATTTCCACCCCTGCCCACCATGCAGCTCTAGCAGCGGGAGCAGCCTAGCCACTCACCTGCAAAATCTAGCAGGAAGGTGAGTGCTGCCACCCAGCTCTGAAGTAGATGGGCGAATGGAGAATTTTTTATGTGCGGTTGTGCAGGTGCACACTTTAGAGGGAACACTGCTCATGATGTGCAGGACTGAGCTCTAGATTCCCATGAAGTCTTTAAAAAGTAACTTTGCTGCTCCAGTTACTACACTTGACCTTAGCCAGAACAAGGACAAGGGGGGATACAGTGGATACAATGTTCATAGATTTCCACAAAGCCTTTGACAAGATCCATCACCAAAGGTTCTTAAGCAATCTAAGTTGTAAAGGGATAAGAGGGAAGGTCCTCTCATGGACTGATAACTGGTTAAAAGATAGGAAACAAAGGGTAGGAATAAATGGTCTGTTTTCAACATGGACTGGTGTTCTTCAGGGGTCTGTACTGGAACCAGTCCTATTCCGAATATTCATACATGATCCAGAAAAAGGGCTAAACAGTGAAGTGGCAAAAATTGCAGATGATACAAACTACTGAAGATGGTTAAGTCCCAAATAGACTGTGAAGAGCAACAAAAGAATGTCACAAAACCAGGTGACTGGGCAGCAAAATGGCAGATGCAATCCAATGTTGATAAATGTAAAGTAATACACATTAGAAAACAATCTCAACTATACATATACAATGATAGGGTCTAAATTAGGCGTTACCTCTAAAGAAAGAGATTTTGGAGACACTATGAATTGTTCTCTGAAAACATCTACTCAATGTGCATCAGCAATCAAAAAAGTGAACAGAATATTGGAAAACATCATATTGCTTCTATATAAATCCATGCTACACCCACATCTTGAAAACTGCACATATGTGGTCACCCAACTCAAAAAAGATTTATAAGGGAATTGGAAAGGGTTCAGAAAAGGGCAACAAAAATGACTGGGAGGTTGGGATGGCTGTCCTATGAGGCGAGAGCAGTAAGAAGGAACTTTTCAGTTTAGAAAAAAAATGACTAAAGGGGGATATGATAGAGATCTGTAAAATCATGCTAGGTGTGGAGAAAGTAAATAAGGAATTGTTATTACTCCTTATAACACAACTACCAAGGTTCACCAAATGAAATTAATAGGGAGTAGGTTTAAAACAGTCAAAAGGAAGTATTTTTTTTTACGCAACACACAGGCAATTTGTAGAACTCCTTGCCAGAGGATGTTGTGAAGGGCAAGACTATTCCAGAGTTAAAAAAACCTAGGTAAGTTCATGGAGGATAGGTCCTCGATGGCTATGAGGCAGCATGGGCAGGGATGGTGTCTGTAGCCTCTGTTTGGAAGAATCTGGGAATGGGCAACAGGATTGGATCATTTGATGATTTCCTGTTCTGTTCATTCCTTCTGGGGCACCTGACATAGGCCACTGTTGGCAGACAGGATACTGAGCTAGATGGACCTTTGGTCTGACCCAGTATGACCATTCTTATGTTTTATGTTAATAGACGCCTTTAAAAGCACATTTTTTTCTTGCTTACTATAATTTCCATAAGTAAGCTATCCTAGGGTATGTCTACACTACCCTCCTAATTCAAACTAGGAGGGTAATGTAGGCATACTGCACTTGCAAATGAAGCCTGAGATTTGAATTTCCCGGGCTTTATTTGCATAAGCCGGGCGCCGCCATTTTTAAATCCCGGCTAGTTCGAACCCCGTGCCGCGCGGCTACACGCGGCACGGAGTAGCTAGTTCAGATTAGGCTTCCTAATCCGAACTAGCTGTACTCCTCGTGGAATGAGGAGTTCAGCTAGTTCGGAATAGGAAGCCTAATCCGAACTAGCTACTCCGTGCCGCGTGTAGCCGCGCGGCACGGGGTTCGAACTAGCCGGGATTTAAAAATGGCGGCGCCTGGCTTATGCAAATAAAGCCCGGGAAATTCAAATCCCGGGCTTCATTTGCAAGTGCGGTATGCCTACATTACCCCGCTAGTTCGAACTAGCGGGGTAGTGTAGACATACCCCTAGTTAAACAGGCACATGTGTAAATGCTCTCATTAGAACACAACATACTGCTGCATGCACATCAGCCATTGGGTTGTTTATGTCCTGCTGCTGAACGGGATTGGATTTACCTCCTGGAAACCACTGTAGTAACTAAAAAGACTGAGCAGAACAAATAAACAAACAATCCTTCCCCCACACAAAACCTCCAAACCAAACCACAACTGCCTCTCTCGGTAAAGCATAAATCTGCGGGTACTTCAGAACAAGCAGGCTGAGATGCCAATTTCTGGCCAACAATATTCTGATTCATTCATGTCAAAATCCATAGCTGTGAAAGCTGTTTCCACTACCTGCACTCAATGATTGGAATGAACTTTGAGCACATGAGAGATAACAGAAATAAATATTATTCACAAATAGCTAGATTCAAAGAACAGGATTAAGGTTGAAAAATGAAAGTCACTCATTAGGAAAAGCCAGAATGAAGTTTGCCTATGCAACCTCATTGCCTCTCCCTTTTGTGTTTGTATTACGATATGGCCTTGAATGATATGGTGCCACACTATATTATCAATATATTACCATTGCCTCATTCAGAGTATATAAAATGTACCATTCTCACTTAACTAGCCAATTAGCCCGCCAGAAGACGGGATTTTCAGGTCTCTCCTCCACATCGGTCTTCTCTCCTGAGCCTCCGGTCTCTCACTCCGTCTCTCTCTCTTTCCTCCTCCTACTGCTTCCCCTCCCCCTCAGCTCTCCTCCACCTTCTGTGTCTCTCTCCGTCTCTCTCTCTTTCTCTTCTCCTCCTGCTTCGTCTCTCTCACTGTCCTCCACCTCCTCCGTTCTCCTCTCTGTCTCCTCCGCGTCCTCTGTGATGACCACATCTGCTCCACTTTCCTCCTTTTGAATCTGGCACCCTTTCCTGATGTCAGAAACATACGCTCGTCCAGGCCCCACCTCCTGGCTGTTCCCTCTGGGGGGATGCTGTTGCCTCCCGCCATGGCGCTCGGCTGACTTCTGCGCTGCTCAGCCGGGTCGCCGTGCGGGAGCAAGTGGCGCAAACAGCCTCTCTCTCTTCTCCTCCTACTGCCTCACCCTCTCTCTCTCAGCTCTCATCTGCCTCCTGCCTCTCTCTCCATCTCTCTCTCTTTCTCTTCTCCTCCTTCTGCTGTGTCTCTCTCACTCTCTCACTGTCCTCTGCCTCCTCCGTTCTCCTTTCTGTCTCCTCTGCGTCCTCCGTGTCTGCTCCGCTTTCCTTCTTTTGAATCCGGCGCCCTTTCCTGACGTCAGAGACGCACACTCATCCAGGCCCCGCCCTTCAGCTGTTCCCTCTGGGTGGCGCTGTTGCCTCCCGCCACGGTGCTCAGCTGAATTCTGCACTGCTCAGCGGGGCCGCCGCGCAGGATCAAGCCCCCCGTGCTGCATGGGGAGCGCGGACCCCAAACAGCCGCTTGCGCCGCTTACTCCCGCGCGGCGGCTCAGCTGAACAGCGCAGAAGTCAGCCGAGCACCATGGCAGGAGGCAACAGCGCAGCCCAGAGGGAACAGCCAGCATTTCAGCGTTATAGAGTCACAGACATTGGGCTACTATTCTCACTTAGGCTATGTCTAGACTGCAGGCTTCTTTCGAAAGAGGCTCTTTCGAAAGCATCTTTCGAAAGAGCCTCTTTCGAAAGATCGCGTCTAGACTGCAGGCGGATCTTTTGAAAGAGAAATCCGCTTTTTCGAAAGAGAGCACCCAGCGAGTCTGGATGCTCTCTTTTGAAGACGGCCTCTTTACATTGAAGAACGCCTTCTTTTGAAAGAGGAACTTTCGAAAGAAGGCGTTCTTCCTCGTAAATTGAGGTTTACCGCCATCGAAAGAAAAGCCGCGTTCTTTCGAAATAATTTCGAAAGAACGCGGCTTGAGTCTGGACGCAGGGGAAGTTCTTTCGAAAAAAGGCTACTTTTTTCGAAAGAACCCCTGAGTCTGGACACGGCCTTAATGATAAGCTAGTCAATATTTCATTTTCTCTGCAGTGTTCAATGGGCAGCCCCAGGCCTATTTTACTGCACACTATTAAAACCCTGCTCTGGAGACAGAATTATTAATTTCCTTATGGTGCCCATTACTCTAGTATCCGAGAGCTTCATAAACATGAATTTATCTCCACAATGTGACAGGATTGTATTATCTCTATTATAAGGGGAGCAGAGACAGATCAAGGTCAAAAGTTTCTACTAATTTTGGGTGCCTTATTTGAGACGCCAGAAACCTGATTTTTTTCTCAGAGCACTTAGCATTCTACAGAGCTTCATATATTCAATCACAGTTTCTACTGACTTTTGTGGAAGCTGGGAGTGCTCAGCATTTCTGAAAATCAAACCCTACGCTCTCATGAGGACCCAGAAAATGAGGAATACAAAATTAGTAACCACCTGTGAAAAGTGTGGCTTCCGTGACTTGACTTGCAACATATAGGAAATGTGTGCAAGAAGCAGGAATAGAATCAATTTACCAGGCCTGAATGCAACTGCCTTTATTATAAGATTGCCCTTCTGCAATGCCCTGTTTCATTTACTACACATCTTTCCACATCTGCAACAAATGACAAAGGAGTTAAACAACAAGCAGCCTCATTTACTACACAGCTCAGATTCCTCCCCAGAGTAGGCCCATACTATGCACTAAATTAATCAGGGGTCCTATAGAAAAAACAAGTGATCATGTAGTTAAAGACTGTCACAGTGCATTTGTACAGGTGGGCCAAATAAAGGTTGTGCATGTGACGCTACTTCTGGTATTTCTTATCTTGTGAGTGTTTGACTTTGCAACCTGAATAATTTTGTTTTAACATAAGCTTTTTCTTCTGTGTAATTTCCTAAGTTTTATAAGAGCAAACTGATAAAACAGAAAATCCGTCATCTGGTGTCATATTGAAACCTGCATAGGTCATCAACAGGGTGGGAGCTTTTAGAGCCACCACACAGACCTTTGCCACTTGAGCTAATGCAGTGTTTCTTAAACTTTTTGAGACTTTTTGTGCCTACCAGTCTGGGACTGTCCCAGCTCTGAGACTCCCAATTCCAGTAGCCCTTGGTGGAGGAGAGGGGGGCTGTAACTTGCCTCCTCCCTGTATGTGAACGGGAACATTGCTGGCTGTTCCCCTTTGTCAGGGAGCAATGGGAAAGTGCAGTTTACTTCATTCCTCACTCTGGCTGGGGAGCACTGTGAGCATCCATCGACAGGCACTTCTTACTTTGCCCCACGCTGCTGCAGTGAGAGAGGGCTGGGGTTGTCCTCTCTTCCCAGAGCAGCCTGAATACTGAACCCGTCACCCAGCCCCATCCCAAAGAAATGATTTAAATAAAGAAAAAAATTAATTGAATTAAGGACCCAAGTAACACCAGGTACATTTTCTGGTTCTCTAAATGGACTAGCCCTAGTGGGGAATGAGACCAGCACTTTACCAGTGGGTTTCACTGATGTTCGCTGACAGCAGAGAAATGGTGAGTCAGAGGGGTTCCATTGCAGGCTTTAGAGTGGAGTATTTTCTAGAGGACTCTAGCAAAGGTGAAGCTCCAACACCTCCCTTCCAAGCTGGCCAGCTATGGTGCTGCAGCAACTTTTGCCTTGGGTTTTCTCCCTGTTGTTTGGCCTACTTTGTCCAGAAGAATATCTTGGCCCTCCAGCCAGATCATTTTGAGGAGTATTTTACCCAAAGTCTCACAGCAACGTAAACACAACCAAGCCTTGTCCTCTTGGGCTTAGCTGGCAGCCACAAAATCCCAGGCATGCCTCAACTGGCCTCCTGGCTAGCCTCATCCAATCTCTGTACACCTGGCTCACTCTTCCAGTCTCCATGCTCCATGTCTCAATCACTTTTACAAACCAATCCTGGTTCTCCCCCTGAGTCACAACACCTTGTCAGATATGTATCTTTTCTCACTCCTGGTGGTTCTTGGCTTGGAGTCAGTCTATGTTTTCTAAAATTCTTTCTTACTTGCTTTGGTGCAGACATCCAGATTCTCCATTGCTCTGCATGTTGGGTTCATTTAAAACAGTGAAGTGCATTACCATTCTAATTAGGTAGCTTTGTATACTCACCTTTGCACTGATGACGTGGCTGCACCAGGAGCAGGAGAATGGAGAATCTATTCCACTATATTGTCTGAAAGTGGTTCATATACTCAAAGCTCCCCAAAGTTGCCATCTTCTCAGATGAGAACATTTTGTCATGGGAGCTCACTAGAGAGACAACTCTCTAGATTCCCTTGGTTTTTTTTTCTTTTAAAATTGTCTCTTGGTTTTGAGTCCACAGTAAACAAATTAATTATATATCTCTGCTCCCTCGGTAGCAATTTGAAGTGTAAGCACTTTCCTTACAACATGACTTGATTTGAGTACTTGAGCCTACTGGCCTTTTTGAGGCTGCAGTTGTGAATGGGAAGAAAATATTGCTGCATGTACTAAAAATGTGGTATCTTGTGGAAAATAATACTTAGCACTTATATAACACAGTATTTTTCAAAGTGCTGTAAAATGTTAATTAAATCTCAATACTGGAACTGGCAAAACTTGGAATTTCCAGTTCATAAAAAATGATACTTTGAAATTCAGTTTCATTCCAAATCAGAACAAAACTATTTAAAAAAAATTCCCATAAACGAGAAATTCAGAGAAATGTTTTGTTTCAGAAAAAACACACTGATCTTAGTTTGCTTTTTATTTGCCAGTCATATTACTTAACGTTAACTAAAGGCAGTTGATGTTTAAAATGTATTCTAGGGTATCAGTACTTCTTTAGACTTCCATAAAGTTGCATGGTGCAGGAGTCATTCTACCAAAGTTGTTTTAATTGACAGCACAATATAGGGTATTTTCCTTCTTATTGAACAAATAGTATTGGAAAAACTTTGTGCAACAGCTAGGATAATGGGAGTAGTCAGGGCTGTAGAGCAAACTAAACCTGTCAACTTGCATCTTAGTCCTACCTTCCTTATAGTGTGAGATTTGGGGACTGCAAAACCATAAAGAACATGAAGTCAAGCTGTGAGAGGGTCTGTTATGGTTTTCATTACTGGAGAGTAAAAGTGCAGGAGAGTAATAAATAGGGGGGCTATTTTTGTACTAGATCAATGAAATGTATTAGAAATTTACAAGAGTCTGTGTTCATGAGATGTCTAGCTCAGTAATGGAGACTCAGGGTTAGGGTTGAAGGCTCAAACCTACTTTTATTCAAGTAAGCAGCAAAACACACTGAGGTTTGCACAAGTCATAGTAAACCTCAGGGCCTAACCCTCAAGTTACATTTTGTAGGGTGCAAACTGGTGAACTGACTGGTGGCCTGTGGGTGAAAGCAGCATGCAGAGCACCTCTGCGTATGAATCAGACCTGCTGCTGGCTACTTCTGGGGCACAGTGCAGTCCAGGAAAGGCAGGAAGCTCGCCTTAGCACCTTAAGCTTAAACCCTGAGCACAAACCCACTGACTTGGTCCTGAGCCTCCCTAAACCCAGAGCCCCTTCCTACACTCCAAACATCTCGATCCCATCCCACCCCAGAGCCTGCACCCCAAGATGGGGCCTACACCTACCCTGAAACCCACCTCAACTCTAGCCCAGAGCCACCTCTTATACCCTGAACTCCTCTGCCCTGCCCCCCAGCCTGAAACCCCCTATTATACTTAAAAAACTCATCCCACCCCACCCCAGAGCCTGCGAACCCAGATCGAGCCCTCTCCTTCCCCCCACATAACAACTCCATCCTGGCCCCACACCATAGCCCTCACTCTAGTCAAAAGATATAATTGTGTTTGGTCATGCGTGTGACGTTGTGGGGGTGCTGTCTACTCTGTAACCTGGGGTTCCCCTGCGCTGTGATGTATGATTCCCACTAACTCACCCACATGTGCAGGGCTCGACAAATAATGCAATCTACTCGCCCGTGGCAAGTAGATTGCAACCCGGAAGAGCCAGGTTCGGGCGATCTGCGCATGCACAGATCACCAGACAGTGCGGCTGGCGAGTGGGGCTCGCCATGGTTCAGCAAGCCCTGCACATATGTATTGGCTCAGACACCTAGTCCCAGCCTGAGCAGATAACAAGGCTCTTCTGGGGCGGGGGGGGGGGGGGGGAGGGAAAGGGGGAGAGACAAAGGAAGGGAGGCGGAGACGGCCGGGGGGGCAGGGCCTGGGAGTGAGGAAGTTTTTTGCAGGGAAACCATGAAGAGAAGAGACTAAGGAGAGTGCTGGGAGTTGAGGGGCCTATTCACCCCTGCCCCAAGGGGTCTAGGGCTGCCAGCTCCTGACTCCTTATGTCCATGTCTATGCTGTGCTGTATCTCGGAGAAGCAATAAACCCTCTCTATTCTACTGGCTGGCGAAGTCTCATGTTGCTGCTACGGGGGTGCAGGATCGGGGGGATCCCTGATGCACTGCCACAATGGGCATCAACAATTTTCTTCAACTGGGTCATGAGGGAAAAAGTTTGAAAACCACTGCAATACATTAAATTAATGCAGATTATTGATGTTTTAATTTCAATGACTAATGGAGCACATAGTAGAGCCTAGGTATGTTTTGCAGTATTTACAAAATTTCATTCTTGAGTGGCAATGTGATGCACCAAGTTTGTCAATTTTATTCCACAGACTTAGCATCTTACACTTGTTGCTTCATTTCCGTCCATGGTCCTTCACTGAAGGTCTTATGATAAGTCCTCTTTTTAAAGAGCTATCCTTACCACACTTTAACTTGCTCCTTGAATTTGAATTGCAGTCATTTGCCATACTGTGTCTGCCCCCCTCTATTTTAAAACACCATTTTAATTGTTTATAATGATGTTGGATGGATACAAATCAGTTTACATGGACCTAGGGTACATATATAGCAAACTGTGGCTAAACACATAGACAGCATGGCTCTCAATGGGCACTGAGCCTGGATCGTCAACATTAAAAAATAAAGCTCTACTATGGTGCCAAAGTAGCAGGCCTGTATTTCTGGTGCTGAAGGCTCCAGGTTTAAACCTACTAACAAGCATGTGCATATGTGGCTATGGCTCATTTTAAAAAATAAAGTACCCCAAACAGGGTTTGAACTTCAGTTGACCTCACATGCTTGGGAAAGATTGTCTATCTAGACTATTTAACACGCTGGCCTAATCCTTGTGAGTACATCTTCCTCTAGTGGTTGATTTCTGTGACTGCACAGCCAAGGAGTTTTCCCTTAGCTGAAGTGGTAGCATTTGGCTATGATTTTGAGAGTGAAAATTCTGGTTTCCGTCCTTGCTGACAAAGGTTTGTTATATGTGAAAACTTTTTAAAACAATACACATCTGCTTTATACACATCAGTGTATTTTTATTAGAAACAAAAGACTTTAAACAGAAATTATGTTAAAACATTGCCTATATAAAATTGTCCCCCTTTTAGTTGAACACATGTGTATTCAAGCTCATATTTGTTTACTTTTCTGACAAATGCCAGGTTTTTAATATGTGTAACTCCTCTTAGTCCTGAAAAACTAACATCCCGAGGAGAAGGTGGGCTGGAATTTTTCCCATTATTAACAAATTTATGAATGTTTGCAATTACAAAATCTTTTTGCAGATGATGCTAAAAAGACAAAGAACTGAAATCCCAAGCACACCCACAGGTCTGGAAATTAGAAATTATCTTTCTAAAAACTGTGGGCTGATCTGCATGCAAACTGTTATTTAAAAATTAATTTACATAAACTGATATAAAAGCCCTACATGGAGACTTTTAATCGATTTATCCAGGCTTCCAGTGATTTAACTGCATTTGCTAAAGAATCACTTTAATCTAAATTGATGTAAACTAAGTTTAAATTAATTCAGGAATATCCACACAGAGTATTGAATTGGCTTAACTAAATTGGTATAAAAACCACACGTAATTAGACTGGTGCAAGACTGTGTGTAAACCAAGCCTGAATAAATCTGATCTGAAGTCATTGAAAGACAATATACAAGTCAATTCACAAGGCATAATATCAGTTTTAGAGAGATATTTTCAGAATGCCATGATAAAAGGTAAACTTCCCAGGTAGGTCTTGGCCCAAACAAATGAGAAAGAACAATTAGTGTAGCAGCACAATTATCATTCACAGATAAGTATTCATTTTTGCACAGCTCTGTTAAGAAAACTTTAATAAATCTCAGGCAAGCCTGTCAGACAGTGATGAGCTGCAGTTTGACACTGAGGCTATGACTGCACAGCAGTGTTATTTTGGAAATAACGTAGTGCGCATCTACACAGCAAGCCCGTTATTTTGAAATAAATTTGAAAAAATTATGAAATAACTGTTGTGTAGACAACATCAAAAGTAGAAATAAGCAATTTTGACTTAAGCTACGCAATTAGTGTAGCTCAAGTTGCGTAACTTATTTCGAGATTAACCCTGCAGTGTGGACATGCCCAGGGCTCGCTGAACCGTGGCGAGCCCCGCTCGATAGCCGCGCTGTCTGGCGATCTGCACATGTGCAGATCGTTCTGAGCATGCGCAGATTGCCCGAACCCGGCTCTTACGGGTTGCAATCTACTCACCACGGGCGAGCAGATTGCATTATTTGTTCAGCCTTGGACATGCCCAAACTAACATGAACCACACATTTCATGTTGTATGTACCAGACATACATGGTAAAATATCCTCATTGCCAGTAAAGTGGATGAGTGATTGTCAGATTAAAAGTCGTTTAAAATAATTCTGTACCTCTCTTGATAACACCTTAGGCTGTTGAATTTGAATATTTAAAAGTCTAACTTATTTCACACCATGGAAAATATTTGTTTACTTTTCACTTATTATTTAGTCAATGCTGCTGTAATGGTTAGGCAGCAAACACCAAAGAGGAATACAGTATTCAAACTAAAAGGAAAAAAAGTTGTTCTATGTCATCTTTGCTTTTGTAACATACAGATGAAGTTTGTGGCATCTACTGGACAGAATTAACAAAGTCAGTTGTGTGATAAGTCGTATACTACTGAAACCTATGAACTTTGCAGATCTTTCAGATCAAGTGATGGAGGCCTATGATTTTTTTGAGCCACAAGATCTTGTTTCTATTCCAGCTTCTTCAAACAAGTACTGAATGGTCATTGTGTACAGTACTGACAGCTGTCAAATTTTAGGTAGCCATGAATTTATTACACGGTTAGTATTATCTTTTAAAACAAAACCTTAAGTTAAGGTGATTGTTACCCTAACTACACATTTCTCTACAACCCATCTTTGATTATTAAAGTATTATCTTTTTCAAACTTCCCATCTTACAGTTATTTGAGTGTGTGTGTGTTTAACTATACCATATTATTAAGAAGCATTCCTTAAGTTTTAATTTACCTAAAAGTTTAACTTTGGTTTAGCAATATTTTTCTTGAAATTTACAAAGATTGTGCAAGATTGTATGTTTGCAATGCTGAAACATTATTTCTAAAAACAAACAAAAGTAAATATACTTCACAGAAAACTTGTGAATGTAAAAGAACATAAGAACAGCCATACTAGGTCAGACCAAAGGTCCGTCTAGCCCAGGATCCTGCTTTCTGACAGTGGCCAATGTCAGGTGCCCCAGAAGGAGTGAACAGAACAGGTAATCATCAAGTGATCCCTCTCTTGTTATCCATTTCCAGCCTCTGACAAACAGAGCCTAGGGACACCATTCCTACTCATCCTGGCTGGTAAATATTGATGGACCTAACCTCCATGAAGATGTTGATGAGGAACAGAATCTGTGCTTTGAGCAGTGCAGGTGCTCACATGAGAAGAAATACGACATAGTTTTTGTGGAAAACCTGAAATTTCAAAATATACAAGATCTGCAGTTATTTTTGCCATAATTCACAATATCTTAACACTGTATTTTTCACTTTTATTTGACTATATAGAAGAAGAAAAGAAAAGAAAAGAAAAGAAAAGAAAAGAAAAGAAAAGAAAAGAAAAGAAAAGAAAAGAAAAGAAAAGAAAAGAAAAACACTCATCAAGTCAATAAAGTGAGACATAATATACTGAGGATTGGCAGGTCCTCAGGGCTTTTCATAATCTTTCCTCCTCCGGTTCAAAATTCCATTCACCTTATTCATTGAATATTTGACTAAGATCTGCAATCAGATGAAATACTGGTGGGAGGACAGCTCAAATAATGAGAGAGCTGACAACTAAGTTCTGAACTCCTTAGTGTAATTCATAGAGAGAAAGAGAGTGTGTCATCTTTATTACTTACAGAGCTGATCAGGAGACTATATTTGACTGATCTGTCTGGAGCAGAGTGGTTAAGGGACAGTTTTCTAATATGTTTAAATTGCAGAATGAGGATGCAAATATGAAAAGGTTTATTTTCTCTTCAGTGAGCATATGTAATTTACAGTGCTGTCAATGTGTGTTTGGCTCATGTACCAAAAAGAGAGAGATGAAATTTCCTTTCCTGTCAATTTCCTTTCCCGGAAATTAGTATCTATTAATTGTCACAAGGAGATGGGGCTAAGACTCTTCACTGCAGTGTCTGGATGTGACGGAATCTGTCAGTCACCCAGACACAGGATAAAGGAGCATATCCATCTATTACCTGCCCCAGAGAGCATTCTCCCAAAGTGAAAGCTATTACAAATGTCTGTGCTTTCAGAAATTACAGAGGACACTCTGTGGCAGCAGCTATTATTTCCCAGAAAAAAGAAACTGCCTAGTCAATATGTTTTTATATTTAGCCGCACATAGTCAGTGTGTTGCTGACTTTCCTTGAGCTTTGTTCTCTGGAAAAGTGCTCTAGTTCATGATGTAAACAGATCCAGGAACTACCCAGGGGATCTCTTTTTAAGGTAAAAAACAAGGGTAACTTTGAGTGAAAAGGGGCTGTTTCCACTCACTAATGGTTCTATTGCTGAACAAAGCTTTGAAAGGTACACACAAACACGTATTTCCATGCTGATATGAAGAATATTTGCTATTTCTGCACAACCTGTTGTCTAAGTAATTTGGAAGAAATAAACTCGTCTAGGGCTCTGTTTCCAATTTTTGGGAGTTTAAGGCCATTTTTTTCTCCTTCATTTGGAGAGGACCATTGTGGAGGAGAGGAAGAGGTTGAATCTGTACAACGACTTTAGTACAATCAAACCATTCATGATGGGTGCAATTCAGTTCTGAGGAGCACTCAGATACTACAGTTATGAGAATGATGTAAGAACCTATACAGAATAGAATAGTACAATTTTTAGATTTGTGTTCCTACTTTTGGGAGCCTTTCTGATGGGACAAAGTGATCCAGGTGCTTTCTATTTGCCAAGGCAAAGCACCTACTTGGGTCTCAACCAATATATGTTGGGATGCAGTGGGAGAGACCCTGGGTGGAAGGACAACCATGAATGGCAGAAAAAATATATAAAAGAGCTATTCTTCTCTTCTAAAAGCAAATGTGGTTCATCAGCAATCAGCCCATGACTAAGCCACATCAGTGGGGCATTTTTGAAACCCTATTTTCCCCCTCTAGTTCTTTGAAAGGCACCTCTCAAATTAAACTCTCTGGAAGCCAAATCAGGTCTAACAAGAGTTACTAGGTGGAACAAGTTTTTATCATGAAAAGTGGTCTTCTCTTACACATTATTCCATCCAAATTTTTCAGGGCTCTTTACATAAATTAATTAAACTTCACACGCTTCTGTCACTACCAGATGTACTGATTATGAGTGTGGTTGACTGTTGACTCCCATTGGTAAGCACTGCTGCCAGTACTAATGGTGACTTTTTCAAAAGACCCCTTTATGCCCAATTTTCAAAAAAGATTTAAACACCGACGAGAACAAGTCTCACGGAAAGTCACTGTAGTATAGGCTCCTCAGTCACTCAGGCACCTTTGAAAATTTTACCACAAATGTTTTCAGGATTGAGTCCTTACACTGGAGCTGAGTTGTGTGCTAGGATCATGTCATTAGCGGGGGGAGCTAGCATGACATCAATTATTTTCAATTTAAGTCACCATGTAGGGTAACCACCTTTGAAAAGGCAAAAGAGGGACAAACGCAGAAGCCCTGCCCCCTCCATGGCCCAGATCCTGCTCCGCCTCTTTCGCCAAGCCCCCCATTCTGTCTCTTCTCCCAAGCTATACCTCCTGGTCAGGCTGGAAGCCAGAACTGTCCAGAGAGCCTAGGTTACTGTGGGGAGCTTCAGACCCTCCGCCAGCCGTGAATGTGATTCTAGGGTGTCCAAAAGCAGCCCCCGCCCCATGTCCCTGCCCCACAGGGCATGCCACCCAAGGCAGGTAGAGAGTCCCTGGCTCTACAGCATGACCTGGGCTTTCTGGGCGACTCTTACCATGGCCCAGATCAGGGAGGAGGAGGAGCATGGTTAGGACCTTGTAACAAGGGGGTCGGAGGCTAAGGCACTGCAAGGAGTCTGGGATAAATGTTGCTCAGAGTCATTCTGTCTAGTATTGTAACTTGAACTCTGCATTTCTGTCTCATGTGATTCAGGATGGGTGATCTCCCTACCACCAATTAGTAAAATACATGTATCATATTCTGCTATTCCAAATCCTCCAGATGCATTTAGCCTTTGTGGGCAAAATAGTGATGACATATAGATTTTTAATGTGGGAGCCTTCTCTTGTGAATGCATTTTCCACTTCTTATCTGCTACTTAGAGACATGTTGAACACATAAATATTTACCTCAGAACCAGTGAATGTCATTTATTCAGCTCTGGGGAAATGGTCCTACTTAGATTTTACATGGAGACTATCATATTGTACAAGCTGTATGTCACAGTGTATGTCTCGTTTTTAAAGCCAGTGTTTGTTTCTTTATAATATCATTACAATTCTGTGTCAGGAGGCTGAAAGACTATTTTAACACATGCTGTATTAGACCTATACATGTTGTTGTTCAATGAACAACTATGGTTCTCTCATTCTTAAAAGCCCAACTGTATAAATTAGACAGGCTAAAGCTTCTCATTATAACTAAATAAATAAGCCTGGAAGGATTAGATTTTTATTGATAAATGGACAAAATGTTGATTTCACCATATACACAAACCAAAGAAAAATTATTTCTCTTATTAATAATTAAAATAATTTAAATTTATTGATAGGCTAAGTAAGAAAAAATGTGTTTGAGAACTTTTTAGGGTTTGATCTAAGGATATTTACTTTGTATATTTTGACATATGATGTTAATGTTGACAACTTGTGTTTCAATGGTTCTAAAGCTCTACCTTTTAAAATCTTAAAATCTATTGTCATTAAATAATTATTACCTGACTCTTTCCTGATACTGAAAATTTAAATAGATATAAATAAAAAGTACTTAAAATAAACATGAATTGTATCAATTAAAATGTTAAAAAATCAAATTCTGCTAAGCCTATATAAACAAATGTGCCAATGAAGTGATACTAACCCCTCAATGGTTCAGGAGCCAAATTAGCAATACAAAAGAGCCATAGCAGTAGTGTGAATTCATTGTTTCATTAACACAAATAATATATACAGTCATATTTAAATAGTAGAAAACATTTAATGCGAATATATATAATTCATGGAGTAAAATGACTGACCAAGTATTATTGTTTTATCAACTATAAGTGGTTAATATACACAGTAAAAGCATCTTGATTGGTTAGTAACTTAGACTGGTTAAAAATGAAATTACGGTGTTTTAATATGATGTGCTGCAAAGAGCCACAGGGGAGACATTAAAGATCCACTTATGCTTCTGAGCCTCTGTCTGGGAATGGTTCTTAGGATTTATGGAGCCCTATGCAGTATTCTTAATAGCATCATAGAATCATAGGTTTGGAAGAGACCTCAGGAGGTCATCAAGTCTAGACCCCTGCCAAAAGCAGGACCAATCCCAACTAAATCAACACAGCCAGAGCTTTGTGTTAAAGTGGTGCCCCAGAACAGAGACTCCTCCCATTGCTGACACACCAGATTCCATATGCAGCAGATGCTGCGGCAACCTGTGCTCACAACCTGGAAGGAAGGGATGAAGCAGCAAAGGGTACTGAGCTGCCCGGCTCACCTCATGGTGGCGGTGAGTCACAGATCCCCATGGACACTACCATGCTCTCTCCCTCACATAAAATGTGCTGTGCTGGCACATTCAGCTCTGTGAATACTTCTGCCTAAGGAGACTGCAGTGTGCACTGTGTGTGTGGAAGACAACCTGATCTTATGTGCTGTCACAAATTTCCAGGTGCCCTATAGAGCCATGTATGCTGTGTATTCCTAAGGACAGCCTGGAGTCTGAGTATCACTGTGCTAGCGTGTGATCCAAAACACTTTGAAATCAATGGAAAGACTCCCACCAACTGCACTGAGTGTTGGATTAAACCTTAGTATATATCTGTCTAAGTTCTGTTGGATAAAATAACACAGCTACCTCATAGAATGGCTTTAGATTATACTGAAAGAGGAAAAGTGACACTTATACAAATAAAAATGCTGATTGTATTATATTGGTAAAGGGTCATATTTTTTTTACCCTGAACAATATCATATCCCAATGAAGCCAATGATGGTGCATGAAGAGTATGGTTCTACTCTCTGTGATAATACACACCAAAAAGGACATACTGGAAACTGAGAGGGGAAATACATCACTAAGGGACCGTCTACGCTGCAACACTATTTCAAAATAACTAGCACTATTCCAAAATAATTTAGTCCGTGTCTACACAGCAGGCAGTTATTTCGAAATACAGGCAGTCCCCGACTTACGCGGATCTGACTTACGGCGGATCCACACTTACGAACGGGGCTTTCTCGCCCCAGAGCTCCCAGGCAGCGGTCCCGCCACCTCGACCTCCAGGGCGAGAAAAGCTGCTCCCGGTGTCCCTGGTCTGCTGGGGACCGTCTCCAGCAGACCAGGGACACGGGGAGCAAAGCCGCAGCAGCGGCAGGTTCCCGCGCTTCTGAGGCTTTGCTCTGGCAAAGCCTCAGAGGCGCGGGACCGCGCCGCGGCTGCGGCTTTGCTCCCGGTGCCCCTGGTCTGCTGGGGACTGTCTCCAGCAGACCAGGGACACTGGGAGCAAAGCCGCAGCGGTGGCGGGGTCCCGCGCCTCTGTGGATTTGCCAGAGCAGAGCCTCAGAGGCGCGGCACCCTGCTGCCGCTGCGGCTTTGCTCCCCGTGTCCCTGGTCTGTTGGGGGGGGGGGGTGCAGCTAGTGTGCCCCCCCCCCCAGCAGACCAGGCTTTTGTTGTGGACCCTGGGGCAGAGCAGCTGGGGCGCTGCCGGTTGGTCCCGCAGCGCCGCTCTGGGCACTACTGGACCAACCCGGCAGCACCCCAGCTGCTCTGCCCCAGGCGTCCTGATTCAGCTGCTGCTGGTCATTTTCAGCAGCGGCTGAATCAGGACCTGGGGCAGAGCAGCTGGGGTGCTGCTGGGTTGGTCCAGTAGCGCCGAGGAGTGGCGCTACTGGAGCAACCCAGCAGCACCCCAGCTGCTCTGCCCCAGGCATCCCCAAGTCAGCCGCTGCTGAAACTGACCAGCGCTGACTACAGGAAGCCCGAGGCAGAGTTGCTCTGCCCCGGGCTTCCTGGAATCAGCCGCTGATCAGTTTCAGCAGCAGCTGACTTGGGGACGCTTGGGGTTCTTAAGCAGCGGCTGAATCTGGACGCCAGTTCCAACTTACATACAGATTCAACTTAAGAACATACCTACAGTCCCTATCTTGTATGTAACCCGGGGACTGCCTGTAGTGTCAAAATAGTCAAGCTGGAGGACTTCTTACTCCAAGTCCTGTAACCCTCATTGTATGAGGAATAAGGGAAGTCAGAGGAAGAGTGCTCTGTTTCTAAATAAGTTCTGTGTAGATGCTCCCTATTTCAAAATAAGCTATTTCAAAATAAAATACACAATTGACGTACCTCAATTTGCGTAGCTTATTTTGAGTTAAGCCCCACATGTTATGTCACCTTTATCCAACCTCTTAAAGCCAAAACCAGGTTTCTGCACCCTGAGATTTTTGTGGGTACAAATATTTGATTGGATGATTAAATTGGGGCATCCTTTTGAATATGCATGATAAGGTCATCTGATGCCCTGCTGGACAAATTCCCTGAAGTGGGAAAAATGGGAACTTGAGGTCAGGTACCAATGCCTTCTGTTTCCTTGGTCAGGATGTCAATTTGGCTGGGTCATTACATTTTGGACCATTTTAGATCTCACAAGACATTGACTCATATATTATCACACAGTCTGGTCATTATGTGTATTCTGACCCAACTGAAGATTTCACCACAAACCCTTTCACAACTTCTAAAATCAATAAATGGGATATAGATTAGCCCTTACTTATAAGTATGTATTAACCTTTACTTATAACACTACTGAAGTTAACTTCATACAGGGCAAAATCCCCTGTTAGCCCTTGCATTACTGCTAAAATATAGTGAAAAGGTAAAGTATATGGAAAGGAATATAGATTACAGGTTCACAGGCTACATTCCATACCTTGGGGAATGCAACACATTTCCCCCTTCATTTGTTATTACCCCTTTGAAAGGACTTATTGTCAGGCTGGTAGAACTGTGTAGAGTTTAATGGAGTTACCTTAGCTCACACTTATGCAGTAATATGGCAAAGACTTTAAAATACTCTCCACAGTGTAGTGCCCAACAACATTCTTAATGAAAACAAAATTGTAAAATAAATGGGAAGGGCAGCTCTGTAAATACAATTTTTTATAAATGTAAAAATATATACAAGAGGGTAGCTGCTATTTTTGCTGGAGCTTTGCTATTGCTAGCAAAGGCCACCTGATCACATGAACTCTCATCAAAGCATAACTGAAGTTGGCAACACCTAAAGATATTTCGTTTGTAATACAGTGACTATAATTACACTGTAATTATAGTGGGATAATTTAAAATTCATTTTGATGCTAGAGATTACTACTTTTAGTGATAGTCCCCATGTAAATACACTTTTTACGTGTGGCCAATTGCCAATGTAATTAAACTATATTTACACTCTTTGATTCTTTTAAATTTCTACTAAACTCAGATAACTGATACAGGACCAATATGACTGGAGTAAGTTAAGTGTAAATACAATGTAGTAAGTGACCTTTAAAAAAAAACAAAAACAAAAACAAAAAACCTTCACCTGCGTCTAGACTGCCATAGCGTTCTTTCGAAATTAAATCAAAAGAACGTGGCGGTTTTTTTGACAGCAGTAAACCTACAAGGAAGAATGCCTTTTTTTGAAAGAGCTCTTTCAAAAAAAGGCGTTCTTGAATACAAACAGGGCTTTTTCAAAAGAGTGGCTATGTCTAGACTGCAAGCCTCTTTCAAAAGAAGCTTTTTTGAAATATACTTTTGAAAAAGCCTCTTTCGAAAAAGAGCGTCTAGACTGCAATCAGTACTTTTGAAAAAGCAAGTCGCTTTTTCGAAAGACAGCACCCAGGCATTCTGGATGCTCTCTTTCGAAAAAGCACAGTTTGCATTACATAGCACCTTTTTGGATTTCTACTTTTTTTCTGACCATAATCATCAGAGAGATCCATGTAGAATGGATTGCATTTGTGAATTACAGCTTTAAAACACTGCCTGTGAGTTGCATCATGCTGTGAAATTCAAAAACAATACCTCATGCAGCGTTGACTTAAAGCAAAACCTTTTTATTTTATTCAAGCTTTATGAGTTTTGTTATCTTTCACACTGAAAATCAGTGACTCAGAAACACATATCTAAATCTACAGAATATCCGCATTATGGAATATAAGGCATCTTGTCCCAGCTCATTTTACAACAGTGATTACATGTAAATTTTTCATTTGCCCATATATATTTTGGTTACACTTACATATATACTGTGTACTTGTTACTGTCTTACCTAGTTTCTCACAAGATGCAGTATTGGGCTACATTATCCTGAACATTACTGCCACCATGGAAAAGTTAACTTCCAGTACACTACAATCAGATTTTCTGGCTACCGTACCACCATAAACTCTCCCACCACCATGAAACAACCATGTGGAAGCAGGACTAAGGGAAAGGGGATTTGGGTGGCCATTTCAGGGTTTGTCAGTAGCAGAGCAAGAGTCTGGGTCACTCTGACTCCTGCTAATGCAAGAGCCAGAAGAGACGCTGTGTTCGCCTCTCTGTCTCTCCCATATTGATAAGTGTGGAATGCTTACCTCAGTGAGAGCCTTGAGATAAGACAGTGTCCGATGGGAACTGAGTGGGCAGGGAAGTAATTGTTTAATGTTATATGTAATAGAAAGGTATATATATTGGCTTTTAATTGTTTTGTATTTGAAGATCTGCTTATGGATGTCTTCCCTTGCAATATTGCTCGAATAAACTGCCTCTGGCTACTTGTTGCTTAAACACAACGCAGAGTGAAGGTTTATTTTCTTCCACAACCATAAATACAGATATGTTGTTTGAGCTGACTCAAAACCCTGACTAGAATGTTATAGTCCCTGGCTGGGATGATTTAGTTGGGCTTGGTCCTGCTTTGAGCAGGGGGTTGGACTGGATGACCTCCTGAGGTGTCTTTCAACCTAATCTTCTATGATTCTATCATCAGATTCTACATGAGACCTTCTTTACTCCTTTTCCTTTGCCAAAAGTTCCTTGTGCATATTTAAATCAAGTCCAATTAAAACATTGACATGTAAAAATGTTTTTACATTTTTATTATTGTTACTGATAATAATTTATATTGTACATAAGAACAACTATAATGGATTAGACCAAAGGTCTATCTAGCCCAGTATCCAGTCTTCTGACAGTGGCCAATGCCATGTGCCTCAAAGGGAGTGAACAAAACAGGGGGATCACGTGATCCCTCTCCTGTCATCCATTCCCAGTTTCTGACAAACTGAGACTAGGGACACCAATTCTACCCATCCTGGCTAATAGCCATTAATGGACCTATTCTGCAGGAATTTATTTAGTTCTTTTTTTTTTAATCTAAGTCTTCACAACGTTCACTAGCAAGGAGTTTCAACTAGCAAGGTTGACTATGCATTGTGTGAAGAAATACTTCCTTTTGTTTGTTTTAAACCTGATACCTTTTAATTTCATTTAGTAACTCCTAGTTCTTGTTTTATGGGAACAATTAAGTAACTTTTCTTTATTTACCTTGTCCATGCTGGTCATGATTTTATAGATCTCTGTCATATCAGCTCTTATTCTCCTCTTTTCTAAGATGAAAAGTCTCGGTTTTATTAATCTCTCCTCGTATGACAGCTGTTCCAAACTCCTAATCATTTTTGTTGCCCTTTTCTGACTTTTTTCCAATGGCAAGGTATCTTTTTTGAGAAGAGATGGCCATGTCTGCACGCAGTATTCAAGATGTGGGCATACTCTGGATTTATACAGAGGCAATAAGATATTCTCTGTCTTATTCTCTATCCCTTTTTAAATGACTCCTAACAATCTGTTTGTTTTTTTGACTGCTGCTGCACATTGAGTGGATATTTTCAGAGAACTATCCACAGTGACTCCAAGATATCTCTCTCTTGAGTAGTTGTAACTAATTTAGTCTCCATCATTTTATACTTATAGTTGGGATTATGTTTTCCAATATGCATTACTTTGCATTTATCAACATTAAAATTCATCAGCCATTTTGTTGTCCTGTCAACTGGTTTTGAGAAATCCTTTTGAAGCTCTTCAAAGTCTGCTTTGGACTTAACTATCTTGAGCAGTTTACTATCAGCTACCTCACTGTTTGCTCCATTTTCCAGATCATTTATGAATATGTTGAATAGGATTGGTCCCAGTACAGACTCCTGCTGGAAATCACTTGTTACCTCTCTCCATTCTGAAAACTGACCATTTGTTCCTACCCCTTGTTTCCTTTCTTTTACCCAGTTACCAGTCCACGAGAAGACCTTCCCTCTTATCCCATGACAACTAACTTTACTTAAAAGCCTTTGCTGAAGATCCTCGTCAAACACTTTCTAGAAATCTAAGTACACTATATCCACTGGTGTAGTACAGGTTGGACCTCTCTGGTCCAGCATTATCGAGACCTGACTGGTCCTGAATGAGAGAATTTGTTGGGCCAGGGGAGGTCTCCTGCCCCCAGGCCCTAAGCACATCACCTGTGGCTGACAGGCTGCCCGAGCAGATAACCCTGCCTCCCCTTCCCTCTCGCAACCTAGCTGGGCTGCTTGCCCAGCTACTGCTAGCTCCCTGGCCAGCACAGGCTCCGGCTTCTGCCACAGGGCTCCGGTTCCGCACAGTCGGGGGCAGCCACAGGACTACTCCCCCAGCCCCATACTCCTGGTGGCTGCTGCGGGACTCTGGTGGCCAGGCTGCCGATCCTGATGCCCCCTCAGGCTGGCCCTCCTGTCCTTAGGCTCCTGGGCTGTCTGGTTCAGGAGCATCTGTGGCCCTGCCAGAGCACGGATGTTGCTGGACTAGAGAGTGACGGATTTTGGAGGTACAACCTGTAGCCTAGAGAAGCCCCAGTCAAGACTGTGGTCTTTGTACTAAGTACTGTTTTTAAATAGTCTGGGATACAATGTATGCTCACCTAGATTGTTCACTGAGCACCTAATTTTCAGAATGCAGCCCTGAACAGACTAGTGGGTGAGTGTGCTGCATAAAGCACTTGCAGAGGCACAGGGCTAGACAGTCAAATTTGTACATGCTCAATCAACAATACAGATGTGAAAAAGACCTTAATTCTATAAACCAAGGCCCTGCATGTCCTTGGAGGAACAGATTTATTTTACTTTGGGACATAAATAATGTAGCAATAAGGTGGTGACACCAAGACAAAGAGATCGTATGAAGTGAAAAACAGATTTGTCAAAAAAAAAAAAAGGATGGTACGGGCATTTCCTGGCAATTAATAATTAGTTGAGAGAGCCAAAGCTCTGTGCCTTTAATCCATATCCATCAGCAAGTGTGGCAGAACTCAATATTTTTTATAATTTTTATAGATCATAGCCATATTTATTTTGAACTATTTTTTCAATTTTTATCAATTTAAGTTTTTACAGCTGCAGTAAATTAAACAATTTTTACTGACAGTAGATGCTGAGATTCAAAAAGTGAAAGCTTTATTATTGCTAAAACACAAATTGTCAACATCATGTGTCAAAACTTACAAAATGAATATCCTGAATTCAACTGTAATTAGTTCTCAAGCAGCATTTTTCTTAGTTTGCCTGTCTGTATATGTTGGTTATTATTGCTGGAAATTAGTTTTTGTTGGGTTTTTTGCATGTGGGGGGAGAAGGGGTTTAAATTGACATTTACTGATGTACACTGATAAAGATTGACTCCTTCCAAGCCTAGCTGTCAGGAAGAGCTTGAGTCATATCTCATTATTACTATTCCATATTGTGAATCTATAAAACATAAAGAAAAAGAAAAATGTATTATGCTTTATGTCATTGGAGCTGACAGCCTCATTGGGCCCCTGGGCAAAGTTAGACCCTGAGCATGTGGTCAAGACACCTGACAAAGAATTCTCTGTGGTAACTCAGAGCTTTCCGCATCTAGTGTCCCATCACTGGTGGTAGGAGATATTTGCTACTAGCAGTCAGAGATCAGCTGCTGGTCATTGCAAGCAATCTCACTATACCAAAATTTATCAATCTCAGTCTTGAAGACAGTTAGGCTGTGTCTAGACTACATGCCTCTGTCGGCAGAGGCATGTAGATTAGGGTTGTAGGCAAAGGTAAATGAAGCCGCTATTTAAATGATCCTCGTGGAATGAGGTTTACCGGGGCTGCCGACAAAGGGCTTTGATGTCGACAGGGGGAACGTCCAGACTAGCGGCGAGCCAACAAACAGCTGATCAGCTGTTTGTCGGCTCAGCGCGGCAGCCATGTAAATGTAAATGAAGCCGCGATCATTTAAATCGCGGCTTCATTTACCTTTGCTGAATAAACAAATCTACATGCCTCTGCCGACAGAGGCATGTAGTGTAGACGTACCCTTAGAGTTCTTTGCCTGCATTGCTCCCCTTGGAATGCTGTTCAGGAATGTCACTCCTCTGATGGTTAGAAATGCACCATTATGGATTGGGTTATGATGGGTAAAGGGGCTGGAGCCATTCAAAGGGTCCTTAAATCTCCAGATTCCAGCTAAGAGAAAATTCTCTTGGCAGATACACTGTGAAAGATAACCATAAGGCTGTCTTACGAAGAGGTCCTTGCAGGCCCTGGTGTAGGAGGCATGTTGAGGACAGGAGAGCAACATGCAGCACTTTGGATATTCTGAACAATATTCTTGCCAAAGGGCCAATCCAGAAGTGGCTGCTATAGCTTAGACTGGTCTCCAGGGATGTCTAAGTTTCACAAAGGGCCACACAGAACAGACTAGGATCAGAGGAGTGGAAGTTTGATGCTGCTCTTTTAAGAGGCACAGCACTTCTTCCCATCTGTGTATCCACACATACGAAATAATTTAGAACAAAGAGAAAAATAGTTTTTCTATGAATCCAAGACTTCCATAGCAACCTGGGCTATTTCTGAAGTAAATATACAACTGGCTATATTGACTCTGATTTCAAACTGCATTTAATATTGAAAAACAGATTAACACAAGAATACAGAAAATAAATATTGGAACTGAGAAGAACAAGAATGTCAGAAAAATATTGGGATTATCTTAAGGCTTGGCTGCATGGTGAGGTAATATGCGTGATATTGCACCCCTTTAATTTTCATGCAAATATATTTTTGAATATTAATGTGCCTAACTTGAATATGCATTGTGCAAAATGTGGCATGGAACTTATCATTGAAAAACTTGTAATACCTTGAATGTGTATATTCTACCTGTGTGCATGTGTCATTCTTGCATGTGAAGTTAGACATATGAAGTATAAATCCATTGATATATCTAGATGAGCTAGTGAAGACCATTATCAATACTCAAGGAACTGGTGCTCAAGACAATGATCTGTGAACAGTCTTGTTTTTCCTGTAAGTCTGAACTATGATTGGTCCTACAAAGACATGTGGCCAGATCACCTGATGCTGGAACACATTTTGGCTGTGCTACTTTTCCATGGGGGGCTACATCTATATTGCAGCCTTCTTCAGCAAAAGCTTATGCAAATGAAGTGCGGAGTAGAATATCGCATAATTAATTAGCAGCTGTTTTTGTGCAAGAGGCTTTTGCGCAAGAGTCATTCTTCCTGAAAAAATGAGGAAGAACGACTCTTGTGCAAGAGGGGGTTTTTTTTGCAGAAAGAAGCTGTGTAGACGGCTCCTTTTTGCGCAAAAGCCCTTTGCACAAAATGGCGGCTCATTAAGTATGCAAATGAGGATCGGCGATATTCACCACTTCACCTCATTTGCATATTATCTTGCACAAGAGGAGGCAGTCTAGACGTAGCATCAGTGTAATAGTAGTTCAAACGCTACATTAAAGCACATCAGTAGGGTCTACAGAGACAAATTAATACACAACACCTTCGTGTGTCTTAGAAACCACATCCCTGTGGCACGCCCCTATGATTTATTCCTACCCACATCTAATATATATTTGAGAGACTGTCTGTCTGTCCATCTGTTCAAGAAGTCCTTCTAAATGGTAAGAACTAGGACCACTAAACTTGATGTACAGCTTAATCTTATCATAACTTAAAGCCAGGTAAAAATGTGGTTGTGCCAGGAAAACGGGATGTGCCTGGAATGGGACTGCTTCTCAGCAAACCACATGGAAGAGAGACAGAATCACCAAGCAGGTGAAGGGGGCTGACTGGGGGTGCACACCCCTCCATCTGGGACTGCCCAGCCCCAAGATTCCCACCCCCCCCCGTACTCTTTAAGGAGAGAAGTGAGGACTGAAGCTCCCCCTGCCCAGATTTGTACGGGGATACCTCTGACATTGCTGGCTACTCCCCTTTGTCAGGGAGTCATAGAATCATAGAATCATAGAATAATAGGACTGGAAGGGACCTCAAGAGGTCATCGAGTCCAGCCCCCCGCCCTCAAGGCAGGACCAAGCTCCGTCTACACCATCCCTGACAGATGTCTATCTAACCTGTTCTTAAATATCTCCACCTCCCTTGGCAATTTATTCCAATATTTGACCACCCTGACAGTTAGGAATTTTTTCCTAATGTCCAATCTAAACCTACCCTGCTGCACTTTAAGCCAATTACTCCTTGTCCTGTCCTTAGAAACCAAGAGGAACAAATTTTCTCCTTCCTCCTTGTGACACCCTTTTAGATATTTGAAAACTGCTATCATGTCCCCCCTTAATCTTCTTTTTTCCAAACTAAACAAGCCCAGTTCATGAAGCCTGGCTTCATAGGTCATGTTCTCTAAACCTTTAGGGTATGTCTACACTACCCTCCTAGTTCGAACTAGGAGGGTAATGTATGCATACCGCACTTGCTAATGAAGCCCGGGATTTGAATTTCCCGGGCTTCATTAGCATAAGCGGGGAGCCGCCATTTTTAAATCCCCGCTGCTTCGAACCCCGTGTAGCGCGGCTACACGGGGCTCGAACTAGGTAGTTCGGACTAGGGTGCCTATTCCGAACTACCGGTACACCTCGTTTCACGAGGAGTAACGGTAGTTCGGAATAGGACCCTAGTCCGAACTACCTAGTTCGAGCCCCGTGTAGCCGCGCTACACGGGGTTCGAAGCAGCGGGGATTTAAAAATGGCGGCTCCCTGCTTATGCTAATGAAGCCCGGGAAATTCAAATCCCGGGCTTCATTAGCAAGTGCGGTATGCATACATTACCCCGCTAGTTCGAACTAGCGGGGTAGTGTAGACATACCCTTAATCATTCTTGTCGCTCTTCTCTGTACCCTTTCCAATTTCTCCACATCTTTCTTGAAATGTGGCACCCAGAACTGGACACAGTACTCCAGCTGAGGCCTAACTAGTGCAGAGTAGAGCGGCAAGTACTCTAGAGTAGAGTCGGGGGAAAGTACTCACTTTGATGCATACCTCATTATGACCGGGGAGTGCAGAAAGCAGATGAACATAACCTGCCCCAGCCAGGGGACATGCACCCTTCCCTGGCAGTACTCGCTGCAGCTGCAGCAACCATGGAAAGGCATTTCTCACCTGGCCCCAAGCTGCTTCAGTGAAACAGGCCTGGGATTCTCTGGGGGCAACCTGTATAGTGAACCTCTCATCCCCAGCCTTACCCCACAATGACTTAAATGAAGCATGTACATTTTCATTTTATTTTCCAAAACATAAAAATGACTTAAGTTAAGGACCTGAGCAAGGCTGGTAAATATCCTAGTATATTATATTATTACATGATAAGAGCACAAAATGAGCACCAGGTCACTATTAATTAAGATTTTTAATTTAATAGAAATACATTTATTGTTACTTTCATTCATTTTTCAAACTCTAAAAGAATAATCATACTCTGGAAAATAACTATAAAGATAAGAGCCAGCTCAATCATTTGTTGCAAATGTTGCCTTTTTCCTCTGGATAATTTTCTATTTGACTAATTCTGATAAGGGCAGCATCCCAGGTTCTATATTTGTCTTTCACTTATTTCCATACCAAATGTGCACAGTTTACAGGAAGACATTTTTTTTCTTACTACCTACCCTGTAAAGGTCCTGGGTTCTGAAAATCATACATTAATGTGTCCTCAATGACACCTGTACAGCCTTGTTTTTTGGCAGTGGGTTTACACAGGTGTAACTGATTAGAACTGAGAAAACAATTCTGTTGATGCATAAGATGGGCTAGAATCCAGCTTACTCTCTCTTGGCTGTATTGTCTCTACAGTGCAAGAGGAATTAAAAAAAATCAACATTTATTTTGCTTTCAAAAGGTCAACACCCCTTTGAATATCATCAGGGTTCTGTCTGGTTGGAATAAAAAGTTGCCTTTTTACACAGTTCTTTTCACAGAAATTTCCTTTTAAAAAGCATGTTGAAACACCTGGTTCAACAACCTTTTGCCATAAGCCTAGAAAATAAAATACTGTGAATCATGCTATATGCAGTGTAATTGCTGCATGCTATAATAACAATGAACATACCAGTAAACAAACAAATAAGTTTGTTGCCAATTTATTGTTGAATGCACTTCCTGCAATAAAATACCTTAGGGTATGTCTACACTACAAAGTTAATTCGAACTAACGTCCGTTAGTTCGAATTAACTTTGATAGGCGCTACACTAGCGCTCCGCTAGTTCGAACTTAATTCGAACTAGCGGAGCGCTTAGTTCTAACTAGGTTCTACAAACCTCATTGTACGAGGACTAAGCCTAGTTCGAACTTACTAGTTCGAATTAAGGGGTATGTAGCCCCTTAATTCGAACTAATGGGAGGCTAGCCCTCCCCAGGTTTCCCTGGTGGCCACTCTGGCCAACACCAGGGAAACTCTATTGCCCCCCTCCTGGCCCCGGGCCCCTTAAAGGGGCACGGGCTGGCTACGGTGCCCGTGCCAGGTGCAAGCCTGCCAGCACCCAGCCAGCAGACCCTGCACCTGGCACGGATCGAGCCACCCACCCGATGCCCCCCAGCCCCCCCCCCTCTTCTCGGGACCAGGCTGGCGGCTCCCGGGAGCTTGCCCAGGACTGCAAGAGGTGGGCACCTGCCTGGTCCAGTGCAGACATCGTGGACCTCGTCCACGACCTCTGCACTAGGCACAGGAAAGCTGCCGTCTAGGGCAGGAGAGCTGCCAGCCTGGCCACCCAGGAGCAGGTTTGCATGAAAATCAAGGTGGTCCACTGAGACCCCCAGCCCTGAGCCCTGAGCTTAGAATGGCCGTACTGGGTCAGACCAAAGGTCCATCTAGCCCAGTAGCCTGTCTGCCGACAGCAGCCAACCCTAGGGGCCCTGGAGGGGATGGACCAAAGACAGTGACCAAGCCATTTGTCTCATGCCATCCCTCTCCAGCCTTCCACAAACTTCGGGCAGGGACACCACTCCTACCCCCTGGCTAATACCACTCCATGGACCCAACCTCCATGACTTGATCTCACTTCCCTTTAAACTCTGTTCTAGTTGTAGCCTTCACAGCCTCCTGCAGCAAGGAGTTCCACAGGTTGACTCTTTGCTTTGTGAAGAAGAACTTTCTGTTACTAGTTTGATGCCTGCTACCCATTCCTTTCCTTTAGTGTCCTCTAGTCCTTCTATTATGGGAACTAATGAAGAACTTTTCTGTATACACCCTCTCCACCCCACTCGTGCTTTTATAGATCTCTATCCTGTCCCCCCTCCATCTCCTCTTTTCTAAGCTGAAAAGTCCCAGTCTCTTTAGCCTCTCTTCATATGGGACCCGTTCCAAACCCCTGGTCATTTTAGTTGCCCTCCCCTCTCCCACCTCCTTTTCCCAGTCTCCCCCAGTTTTGTTCAATAAAGAGAGATTCTATTTTTGAACACAATTGTCCTTTATTTTGTACATCAGGAAGGGGGGCTAGGGAGGGGT
The DNA here is from genome assembly GCF_049634645.1 of Pelodiscus sinensis. Classification (NCBI taxonomy): domain Eukaryota; kingdom Metazoa; phylum Chordata; order Testudines; family Trionychidae; genus Pelodiscus; species Pelodiscus sinensis. The sequence continues at coordinate 62,281,755 of NC_134713.1, read as the reverse complement.
AAGTGGAATGAGGTGAGGGAGGAATGGGGTATGAGCCCCCGATGGAGAGGACTGGGGTGGCTCTGCGGGCTTCTGGGGGTGGAACTTCTCCTGCAGCCCCCCAATTGCCCCCTCTCCCTAGATGGCAGCCTGCGGCAAGTGCAGCCGGTCTGATATCCGAGTGCTGTGATGTGCCCAGTGTGGGTAGTCTGGGCAATCCAAGCCAGGACTGCTTTGCAAGCGGGGCACCCCTGAGAACTGTCTGTCCGGGGTGGGGTTCGGGTCCCTTTAAGCACAGCCCTCGGCTAGCCTGAGACAGCAGCACCACACTCTAAGTCCTCATCTGATGCCCTGCCAGCACTGCTTCTGGCCATCCTTAAGCCCTGTTCAGGGTCCACTCTGTGTGGACATGCTAGTTCGAATTAGCAAAACGCTAATTCCAACTAGTTTTTTAGTCTGGATGTGTTAGTTCGAATTAGCACTGTAGTGTAGACATACTCTTAGAGACAAACCCACTTTTACACAATATTACGTTTCAACATACGGAGGCTGAAACTCGGTTTCAATACTAGGGTGAATTGGTAACTTTTGAAAAAGTACAGCCTCAGGAATATATTGCTAAAAAAGGCTTTTGTGAGTAGAAAAGTTGTTCTGGAACATGCAGTGCCTTTGGCGAGGATCCTCCCTCCAATGGTGAATTCAATCCTACAATCTACAGCATTAAATTTGTAAACCCACGGAGATCAGGAAATGCAGAGATAAGATTACCTAAATCTGTGCTCATCTAATCCTTCCCTTTTTGCTGTCCTCCCCTCTCTTGCTGGGTAGTTCTTGCTACAACCCTGAACGGCATTTTATATGCCAGAGAGATAGAGCACCTGTGATATATTTTAGTCACATAACAGTCACATAACATATTAGTCACATAGCAATAGTAGGCTAGGGGACACACACTTGAGGAAATATTGACTGGACTACCATGCGGTAACCATGCTGACGTTTTTGCATTATTTTGTGTGGTACTTACAATAACTGATTAGCTTCCATGGGAAAATGGATATGAAGTTCTGCAATGCCCTCGATGGTGATATATGCACTCCAAGCTCAGGGTGTGAGTCCCAGTTCACATCTCCTCTTCAGAGTCAGCTGTGCTTACAGCATTGCAGTCACTGTCACATGAACTGAGAGAAACAATGAGCTGCCCAGTTATCTCAGATGGATTGCCCTCACCCATCCTTATCTTAGTTTGAAGCAATCTTATGCCTTGTCCATGCTAGGTAGCTTTTTTCAGTTTAACCTAAGTTGTGATTTCCAACTGCTGTTGTTGTGCTGTTGTATCTGAGGGTGCACACCCCACATAGTACTAAAAGGGTTAACTGCAGCTAGCAAGCACCTGTTTGTACTGGAGGTGGGCCAGGCCCAGATGAAGACAATGCCCAGCTCGGGGCGGCGGGGGGGGGGGGGGGGGGAGAAGCATAAAGGGATGAAACTCAGATGAGAAGGGGGCTTTAGGGAGAGAAGGGAGGAAACCTGCAGTTCTGCTTTGAGTGCTACAGAGTAGAGGAAGGGCCCAGAGCATAGGTGGGGAACCTTTTTTAGGTCGGGGGCCACTGACCCACAGAAAAACCAGTTGGGGACTGCAAATGAGTGAGAAACAAACAAAAAAACCCACCCCTCACCAGTGTGGGCTCCCCAATGCTGAGGGGAACCCTGAGCCTCAGGGGCCAGATCCAGGCAAACTGGGTTCTGCATCTGGCCCCTGGGCCTTTGGTTCCCCACTCCTGGCCTAGAGAGAAGTGGAGGTACAGTAAACCCATGGAGGAGCTGTAGGAAAGGGCCTGAGGAAAGGCCAAGGTAGGAAGAAGTCCAGGCTGGCAGTGAGAAGGCAGAAGGATCTGCTCACCAGAGGGAACCCAAAGGAGAGGAAAGGTGTGGATTCCCCTAATGGCCATTGGGAAAGGGGCGCTGAGCCCCCTGACAATGTGAGGAGAAGGAGTGCTGAATTTGGAGCTGGGCCACCAGGGAGAAAGCCCTGAGAGGTGTTACTCTGTGCATGAGCAGGAGGAAAACCCTCCAGCACTTGGGAAAGGATGAATAGTCTGTGGGGGTGCGACTCTAAATGGGCTGAAGTTATATTTTGTTGCATTTAGTTTACTGGATTGCTTTCACCAGTGGGGGTGGGACTGTGATGGGGCAGAGCGGCCCCACATGCCACCCGGCCAAGTAAATGGCGGCCCAGCAGATGCCTCTGGGCCAAGCGCCGAGGGCACGCGACGTGCCAGAGGGGCATCCCCAGCTGATGACATCACCCCTGCGCCGGCCGGCATCACAACACTGGCACCGGCTGATGAGGTGGGCCGGGTGGGGTGTTCAAAAGTGGCTGGGACGCCGCCGAGAGGGGGGAGAGTCCCGGGTCAGCCACAGGGAAGGCGGGCGTGACAAGCCTGGAGGAGAAGGGCGGCATATTCCGGTAACCGGCCGGGGTGAGCTGTGACCCCGCGCCAGTCGAATTGAGTGGGACCGCAGGCAGGGTAGGAAGTGGCCCAGGGCTGGCCTGAGGATCCCAAGTGCAAGCGAGTTTAGGGGCTTGCACCCCATCCGCCGGCAGGCAGGAGGTCGTTTTCCCCCCTGCCTTAGGGCCCTGGGCTGGGGCTCAGGAGAGTGCCCCACCACTGGTGGGCATAACGCTGGACAGTGCAGCTGTGCGGCCTGGCGTGGCAGCCATCTAAGTCGAAAGGAGGGAACTGAATTGTAAGGTTGGCCTGTGGGGGCTTGGTAGTAGGGAAGACATGTAATAAAAATCGACCACCGACCATGACCTTGGGTGTGGCCTTTGTATGTGTGGTGGAGAATGTGGGTAAGATCCCTGTCCCTGCAGAAGGGCTAGGGAAGCAGGAGAAAAGGGATTAAGACATTTTAGTGTGATTTTGTTTCGCAAGGTGATCTAGAGATGGAGGTTAACAAACTGCTAGAATGGCTGATGGACAGCCAGAGACAGCAGCAGCAGCAGCAGCAGCAGCAGCAGCAAACTCAACTGTTATGATAATTAGCTGCACAGAGACAACAGAGGCAGCTGGTCCGGGAAATGGGCGAGACCACTCCAGGGCTGGGGGGCCCGCACAGTGAAGGAGAAGGGCCACTTGCTGGAGAAGGACTGAATGTGGGGACTCAGCTGCTGATACGGCTATATAAGCTGGGCCCCCAAGATGACCTAGAAGCCTTCCTCGTAACCTTTGAAAGGATGGCGACCATGACCCGATGGCCGCAGGAGCAGTGAGCCACCCTGCTGGCCCCATACCTGTCCGGACCCACGCAGATGGCCTACCGGGGCATGACGGCGAAGGAGGCCCTATGCTATTTTAAGGTCAAGGAGGCGATACTGGACCAGTTGGGCATCACTCCGGAGTCCTACCGGCAGTGCTTCCGGGAGTCCTGGTACAGCCCAGGCGAGACGCCACGCACTGTCGTCCACTGGGTTAAAGAGGCCGGAAGAAGATGGCTGGAACTGGAGAATAAGATGGCGGGGCAGGTTGCCGACAAGGTGATCCTGAAATAGTACGTACAGATCCTTCCCCCCGAGGGCCAACGATGGGTCCGCTGGCACCTTCCTGACACCCTAGAAGAAACCGACCCTGATGGAGCGGTTCACAGCTGCCGAAGGCACGGAAGGGAAGGGAAAGCCACCTGGTCCCATTGGGGGTCTCAAACATCCACCTCCCCCACGAGCAAGGGAGGGACAGACCCCAACCCCGGGGTCAGAGCCGGAAAGGAGGTTAGCGCCGGTGTGGCAAAACCCCGACCCTGCGACCGGCGGAGTAAAGCCAGCTGGAGAGGAACCAGGAGCCCATCTGAAGGGAGCCCCACCAGCCTGAGGGGCCTGTTACCAGTGCGGGAAGGAGTGGCATTTTCGCCAGGATTGCCCTGTCATGGACTGCACCTATGAACAACCGACCCAGGTGGGTGTTCCGCGGGACAAACTGGCCCAACGGCCAGTCACCCGATGGGTGACAATAAATGGGAAGTCGGTCAAAGCAATAATGGAGTCGGGGTGTGGGCAAATGATGGTGAGGATGGACATGGTGGGGGCGCACCTACCGCCAGGGGGCAGGATCTGGATACGTTGCGTACTTGGGGACATAAGCTCCTACCTCACGGTCCAAATCTGAATTAACAATGGGTGGGAGGAGGCAGTTTGCAAGGTCGCAGTGGCCCCCCGACTTACCCACCCTGCATTGCTGGGGACAGATTGGCCTGGGTTCAAGCGCTTAGTACAGTTCTGCTGGGCCAGACAGGAAGGGAGCCAGGCGGGAGAAGGCGATGTCACATCGGTGGCTCAAGGGGATGAGGCCCGCTGCACTACGCCTGGACCAAGAGCCACTGCCGCCGAGCAACTGACCCCGATAGACTTGGCGTTTGATGAGTGGGACTTCTTGACGCAGCAAGGCAGTGACCCTACCCTCCAGAGGGCTTGGGAGCAAGCGTGTGGGCCAGGAGGGGCCCACAGGCAAGAAGCTTCCCAGAGCTGGGCAGGGCCCATCAGCAGGCAGGTGGGAGGTCGTTTTTCCCCCTGCCTTAGGGCCCTGGGCTGGGGCTCAGGAGAGTGGGCAGGCCCGAGCCTCCCTACCCCACCGCTGGTGGGCGTAATGCTGGATGGTGCAGCTGGATGGGTGTAACGTGTGGCCTGGCACGGCAGCCATCCAAGTTGAAAGGAGGGAACTGTATTGTAAGGTTGGCCCATGGGGGCTTGGTAGTAGGGAAGACGTGTAATAAAAATTGACCACCGACCATGACTTTGGGGGTGGTCTTTGTACAGGGACCAAACATGATATGAGAAGAGGATTGTGAAGGGAGAACAAGCAGACAACTGCAGGGCTGGGTCAGCTATCAGCAGGGTGCGCACACAAGGAATCTGCTACTCTACACCCAGCCAGGAGGAGGTGCGCTAGCAGTGAGTGCATTCTCCTCCCCATGTGTAAAAGTGGTCTTTTCAGTTTAGTTTAGGTCTGATGGGAAGGGGTTTAAGTGAAGCTACAAAAAGCTCTTTTATGCCAGAATAAATGTCTCCTGGGGATTATGACTACATCAGTGTAACTGGTAAAACTCCAAGTCACTTGCAACCCTGTGCAATTAATCCAAGAATCACTTCCCACATGGAGAAGTACTAAACATCCTACTCATCTGATAATAGATGAAAAATAGGGGCTTAGTGAATCTCTACCCTGTCTGAAGAGTGAATATTCTCATTATTCCTCTGACCTAGCCGTGAGGGGTGGGCTAGTGAATTGCTGCCTGTCTGATGGGTGAGCTCTCTTATTGTCAGTGTGGCACACACAGAACAGAGGGTTTGTGGGGGCTAGTGAATCCTTTACAATCTCGGAAATGTCACAGGGAACATTTTGTTTCGAGGAATCACCAGAGACACGCTGGCCTTCTGCCAAGCCAGTGCTGTCTTACGGTTCATGTTGCAGCAGCTTTCCAGAGGCTGTGCTGTACACTGAGGCTATGTCTACACTGCAGGCTTCTTGCGCAAAAAGTGTTTTGCATAAGAGTTTTTGCACAAGAGCGTGTCCACACTGCCATGTGCTTTTGCGCAAGAGATGTGCTTTTGCGCAAGAGTGTCCATGGCAGTGTGGACGCTCTCTTGCACAAGAAAGCTCTGATGGCCATTTTAGCCATAGAGGTTTCTTGTGCAAGAAACCCTTGTTGCTCGTCCACACAACCTTCTTGCGCAAGAGGGTTTATTCCTCATGGGGATAGGAATAACTCTTGCACAAGAAGCCCTCTTTTCTGATGCTTTACTGTAAATTTACTTGTGCAAGAACACGTGTGCAGTGTAGACGCTTTGCAAGTTTTTGCACAGGTACAGTTGTTCTTGTGCAAAAAGCCTGCAGTGTAGACATTGCCTGACAGTTCAGGCTCATGTCTTGTCCTTTGTACGTTCTGCAGGCATAACCAGCAAAGATCTTTCCCAGAACTTGCTGGCCATGAGACTCCTTATTCCCCTCCTTCACCTTATTGTAGGAACTGCTTCACTTTTTCCTGAATTTAGTGAAGAGTGGTTTAACCCTTTCCTGGAGAGGCACAAGCTGTACAGAGAGGTGAAGCTTCACCACCAGCTGATAATTGATACAGGGAGCAGTCACTTTTCATAGACCAATGAGCCACATTTTAAAGTGCATTTGAAACCCCTGATGTGAGAACCTTTGGCCACCACATCAAGTTCAATACAATAAGTCATATGAGCAGTTTCATATGCTATATTAATAAGCCCTTTAAATCAATGGTTCTTAACCAGTAGTAGAGTGTTTCGGGGGTACATCAGCTCATCTAGGGTATGTCTACACTACAAAGTTAGTTCAAACTAACAGACGTTAGTTCGAACTAACTTTCATAGGCGCTACACTAGGGGAGCGCTTAGTTCGAGCTAGGTAATCCTCATTCCACGAGGATTAATCCTAGTTCAAACTAGCTAGTTCGAATTAAGGGGTGTGTAGCCCCTTAATTCGAACTAGTGGGAGGCTAGCCCTCCCCAGCTTTCCCTGGTGGCCACTCTGGCCAACACTAGGGAAACTCTACCGCCACCCTCCCGGCCCCAGACCCCTTAAAGGGGCACGGGCTGGCTACGGTGCCCGTGCCAGGTGCAAGCCTGCCAGCACCCAGCCAACAGACCCTGCACCTGGCACGGATCGAGCCAGCCACCCGATGCCCCCCAGCCCTCCCTCTCTTCCCGGGACCAGGCTGGCGGCTCCCGGGAGCTTGCCCGGGACCGCAAGAGGCGGGCACCCGCCTGAGCTAGTGCGGACATCGTGGACCTCTTCCACGATCTCCGCACTAGGCACAGGAAAGTGGCTGGCTTGGGCAGGAGAGCTGCCAGCCTGGCCACCCAGGAGCAGGTGTGCAAGAGAATCAAGGGGATCCACTGAGACCCCCGACCCTGAGCCCTGAGCTTACAATGGCCGTCCTGGGTCAGACCAAAGGTCCATCTAGCCCAGTAGCCTGTCTGCCGACAGCAGCCAACCCTAGGGACCCTGGAGGGGATGGACCGAAGACAGTGACCAAGCCATTTGTCTCATGCCATCCCTCTCCAGCCTTCCACAAACCTTGGGCAGGGACACCACTCCTACCCCCTGGCTAATACCACTCCATGGACCCAACCTCCATGACTTGATCTCACTTCTCTTTAAACTCTGTTCTAGTTGTAGCCTTCACAGCCTCCTGCAGCAAGGAGTTCCACAGGTTGACTCTTTGCTTTGTGAAGAACAACTTTCTGTTACTAGTTTGAAGCCTGCTACCCATTCCTTTCCTTTGGTGTCCTCTAGTCCTTCTTTATGGGAACTAATGAAGAACTTTTCTGTATGCACCCTCTCCACCCAACTCCTACTTTTAGAGACCTCTATCCTGTCCCCTCTCTGTCTCCTCTTTTCTAAGCTGAAAAGTCCCAGTCTCTTTAGCCTCTCTTCATATGGGACCTGTTCCCAACCTCTGATCATTGTAGTTGCCTTCCCCTCTCCCAGCCTCTCTCTTCCCCTCTCACACCTCCTTTTCCCAGTCTCCCCCAGTTTTGTTCAATAAAGACAGATTCCATTTTGGAAAACACGGTATCTTTATTTTGTACATCAGGAAGAGGGGCTAGGGAAGGGTAAGTGGAAGGAGGTGAGGAAGGAATGGGGCACGAGCCCCCGATGGGGAGGACTGGGCTGGCTCTGCGGGCTTCTGGGGGTGGAAGCTCTCCTGCAGCCCCCCAATTGCCCCCTCTCCCCAGATGGCAGCCTGCGGCAAGTGCAGCCGGGCTGATGGCCAAGTGCTGTGATGTGCCCAGTGTGGGTAGTCCGGGCAATCCAAGCCAGGACTGCTTTGCAAGCGGGGCACCCCTGAAAACTGTCTGTCCGGGGTGGGGGTCGGCTAGCCTGAGACAGCATCTCCACGCTTTAAGTCCTCCTCTGATGCCCTGCCGGCACTGCTTCCGGCCATCCTTAACTCCGCTTCAGGGTCCACTTAATGTGGACGCACTAGTTCGAATTAGCAAAACGCTAATTCAAACTAGTTTTTAGTTCTAGATGCATTAGTTCGAATTAGCTTAGTTTGAATTAACTAATTCGAACTACGTTAGTTCGAATTAACGTTGTAGTGTAGACATACCCCTAGATACTTGCTTAGTTTTACCACAGGTTATATAGAAAACACTAATAAAGTCAGTGCACACTAAAATATGGTACTAACAATGACTGGTTTATACTGCTGTATACACAAATACACTGAGCTGCAAGTGCAATATTTATATTCCAATTGATTTGTTATAATTATATGATAAATATGACAAAGTTATACTCCATTAATCTGAAGAAGTGGGTTGTGCCCAACAAAGCTCATGATACCATCTACATGTTTTGTTAGTCTTTAAGGTTCTGCTAGACTATTAGTTGTTTAAGTTGTTCCAGTTACAGACTAACTTGGCTACCCTCTGAAGCTAATGACAAACTTAGTAATTTTTCTGTAATAGTGCACTATGACATCTTGGTATTTTTATGTCTGATTTTGTAAGCAAGTAGTTTTTAAGTGAGGTGAAACTTGGGGTACTCCAGACAAATCAGAGTGCTGTAATAGGTACAGTAGTCTGCAAAGGTTGAGAGTCCCTGATTTAGACTGGAAAATATGTGATTATATTTATTGCAAAATGTGACAGGACACACAGAAAATCATTCCCCGTCTGATATGGCCCTTTTGTATTTCTACAGCCATGGATCTGGCCGAGGGAGAAATCCCCTTGCTTTAACCTTTGCACACAGCATCTTATGTTATCTAACAAAGCCACTGGCATGGGAATATATCAGGAATAGAGATTGGGTGAGGAGAGATCTCTTGGTGGGAGAAGGGGGGAAGACAATGTGTAATGTTGCAGTTAGTATTGGTGGTGCTTCTGCCCATAAGCAGCTGGGGACAGTTTGCTATAAAATACTCTGGGTGCCAAACTCTGCAGCAGCCCAAATCAGAAGGGTGCAAAACTACCTTTGCATTCTGTGCTGCAGAATATCGAGGGGACTAGTGAAACACAAGATAGATATGGAGGAAGCAGCTGATGTATTTTCTTATTCTTGAGGAACCTGTTTAGAATAATTTGTTTAACTTTTTGCTAGCAGTACTTTGTCAGCAAAGTCCATGCACATGTTTACAAATTGCCAGGTTAAAACTGTATTCCGGACACTAAAACTGTATTTGTGGACACTACCCAACAATTCCTCCTGTGAAGTAGTTTAATACCTTCATGCAGGTGATACACCCATGTTCTAAAGCACTTCAGTGAGCTTTCAGTCTGGTGATATATTGAGCCAGAACTGCTTCTTGAGAATTAGGAATGCTTCAACAATTATTGACACAGAGTAATGCTATCCTCACTATGGTGGAATCTTTACCTATTTAATTTTTCCTTCGGTAATAAAGGCAGTGACCAAAGTGTATCTAGGCCAAAAGGCTGATCATCTGTAACTGAAAATCTAGACACCTCAGGAGACCAGTTGTGATGTTTTGTGTGCTTTCATTACATTAACAATATTTATTGAAAGCATGAACAGTTGTACCAACCCTAATACTCCCCTGGGATCCTGACTTTCTATGAGTACTCACTTTGGAAGAATCTGCAAGACTGGTAGTTGTTTTTATACCATCTTACAAACAGGACTGGTTTCCTTGCTGATCTCATTCTTGTAGAAGTCAGTTTTCCTGATTCCTGCATGATCACATGCAAAATTCTGATGACTTTCATATTCTGTGTTATCAAATTGTTTTCAAAAAAGTTTAGTAAATTCATAGAAATACTTTCAAAGTTTAGAAGGGCTCCTTGATTTTCTGTGATGGGGTACATGTGCACTTCATGGGATGTTCCAGCTCTGGTTTCATCTGAAACCTTTTTTTGTTTCTGTGTACTTGGACTTTGATGTCATCAAGGACTGTATCATTTTGAAAGGTTTCCTTTTTGTGATTCATTCAAATGCCTGTTGGATTTTCTTGCCTGTTTTCTTTTCTTTTGAGTAGACAATACTTCTCCTCAATCAAAGCAAAAGTGATCAATCCATTTGCACTTGGGAAACGGGTGCAGGGACCAAACATAAAAGAGATCAAATTTTGCCATTACACTGCTCAGATTCTCATTTTATTATGTCTTGCTATAGCTTTGTCCATTCTGATGTTGTATTATGTTAAAAGATGTTGTTCCAATCTTTATATTAAACCTCCATTGAAGATGGTCTGAAATAACTGGTGTCTACCGCCTCAATTGTAACTGTAGGAAAAAAATGGAACAAAGGTCCACAGAGAAACTGATGAAAAACACATTCGATACTGCACCATGCAGTGCCAGTGCCAGTCCAGCTCTGTTCCAGGAATGGGCAGCTCAGAACATTAATCGGTCACTTTACTGAACTGGGTCTTTATTATCTGACTAAGGATTTGCTATAACTTTCCATAAATTGGAGGCCTGTTAATGTGACCTTTGAATGAGATGTTCGACTATAAAACACATAAAGAGGAGGTTTCAGTAGTGTGGATTATCATTACAAAATCTCAGAGTCCTCCTGCTACTCAGTCCATGGCAGACAAAATAACATGATTGCTCTGTTTTCACCCCACAATTTATGACAACCCGCAAGTTACTCCAAAATTTTAGTTGTAGGTAAGTCTGTTCAATTCTCTTGTCAGTGGTAAGGAGCAGGGAACTATGATGCCTTTAATTTACACACACTAATTCTTTACCATAACATTTACATTTATGAGAGCAAAGGAATAAGAAAATGGAACAACATAAAACTACTCTTCAAAATGTAAATGGAAGAATATTAGATCTCAATAGTCAACCATGGATGATGAACTTCATTTGTGGCCACCCAAGTTCATTTTTAGTTGGCGACCAATGAGGTCTTATGGATTAAGTAGACTTGTTGTTTGTTCACAACTGTATCATTGGATTTATGGGGTAATATGGGCCAAGTCACTTAAGACAATATTTTAAACTCAAGACCTAAAGCTAGGTGCCTGAATTCATATTAAGGCATCTCAGTACAAGTGGCATGATTTTCAGAGGTGCTGAGCAATTCACCTTGTCACCCCAATATATTCTCTTGGACTCTGACCCAAAGCCTAATGGAAAGACTCCCCTTGACTTCACTGAGTTTTGGGTCAACCTTTGCTGTACTGTGGCCTCAGTTCGACAAGCATCTATGCAAGTACTCAACTTTAAGGGTGTGTCTAAACTACATGGCTCCATCAATGGAGCCACGTAGATTAGGCTGATAGGCAAAGGGAAATGAAGCCGTGATTTAAATAATCGCGGCTTCATTTAAATTTACATGGCTGCCGCACTGAGCCGACAAACAGATGATTAGCTGTTTGCCGGCTCAGCGAGCTAGTCTGGACGCTCCCGCGCCGACCTGAAAGCCCTTTATCAACCTCCTCGTTATGCCTCATAGGATGAGGTTTACCGGGGAGGTTGATAAAGGGCTTTCATGTCAGCAGGGGAGCATCCAGACTAGCGCGCTGAGCTGACAAACAGCTGATCAGCTGTTTGTCGGTTCAGCGCAGCAGCCATGTAAATTTAAATGAAGCTGCGATTATTTAAATCGCGGCTTCATTTCCCTTTGCCGAACAAACAAATCTACATGGCTCAGTCGACGGAGCCATGTAGTTTAGACGTACCCTAAGTGTGCAAGTGGTTATGGCTAGGGATGGTTATTCTGAGGAGAAAGAGTCTAAGACCACTAGATCAGGCCCCGTAGTGCTAGGTGCTGTACAATGGCAAAGAAATAACACAGTCCCTTCCCCAAACACCTTACAATTTCATTTGTATGTCCTCTGGGATACGAGCGATAGATCCCAGGTGATCAGATGTCCTGAAACTATTTTTCAGGACAGATTTTGAATTTCATGTTTGTACATCCCGTGAACAGTGTGAAACAGCTTTTGTGGAAGAAGCTGACATTTTCCATTGCTCACCATCACACCAAATGATCTGTGTGACAGAATAAAGGAGACACGGATTACTCTAGAACAGTGTTTCCCAATTTTATTTGGCCACGGAACCCTTTTAAACTCGGAAGAATTTCGAGGAACTCCTACAGCCCAGAGGGAAATTTGTAAAGCAAAGAAAAAAAAAAAAACCAAAACCCACCACTGGGGAGTGGACCGGGGAGACCTGGGGGCCAAAATGCAGATATGCATGTCCTGAGCAGGCTTTGGAAATGCAGAGTGGCAGCGGGGGAGGGGAGGTGTCTGAAAGTCGGCGGTAAACCTGAGAAGGAGCCGGCATCTTTGCATGCTGGCTCCTCTCTGTCTCTTTAAGGGGGTGGAGGGAGGAGAGTGATTGAGTTCTTGTGGAACCCTTACTTTCACTTCACGGAATCCTGGGGTTTCGCAGAGCACCATTTGGGAAACACTGCTCTAGAATGCTTTTAAGTAAAATAGCAGAGTGTTTCAGCCTTTCTGAAAGGTGACCTGAAAATGTTTCAATAACCTCCTTCCCCAAGCTCCCCTACCAAGCTCAGAACTACATTCTGAGCACTTCAACTAATCAGATTAGAAGGGGCATTCAGCATGTAATTGATTTTAAACACACTTTTCTATGTCTTGCTGTGCCATCCAAGCTCATTGTGTAGCAGCAGTTCACACTCTGAATGACTCCCAATATGCAAGTTTTGTTACATCAGATGTATGTCTCCTGAAGGATTACAGTGCCAGCCTACGGGGCCTTCGACCATCTAGACTTTCTGCAAAAAGACAGGATGTTGTAACCTTTGAAAATATAAATGACACAATCCCAAGGACTTTACCAAGTGGCACATTTTTTTTCAATTCCATCGACCATGGAACCCCACAGGCTTGGTTCTGCATCACACAGCAGGGCATCACTTGGTTTTGTGAGCCTGCAATCAAGACACTTAAAAGAAGCACCTGGGTGGAGTGAATTTTAAGGTGATACACACGATTCTCATTGGATGGGTATTCAAAAGCACTTAACTCTGCTCCCATTGAAATAAATGGTTAATTTCAATGGGAACCATGTAATTTAGGCCCCATATATTCATCTGAGTAAGGGGTTGTAGTGTAGTGCTTAGTACTTTGGAGATACCAGAGAAGAACAGGCCCCAAAGATCTGCTTGCTCAGTTGGCTGAGGCAGAAAGGACCAGATTTACAAAGATATTTAGCTACCTAGAGCTGCAGATAGGTGCCTTAGTGGTTTTCAAAATCACGTAGGTAAGATACCTAACTCTTATTGATTCCCATGGGAGTTAGATGCCTAACTCATTTAGGCACATTTGAAAATCCCCTTAGGCAAGGGCAGAGTTTCAAGAGGCTAGGGGGGCAACAGCTTTGTATTCCAGGATGCAGCTTGTTTTTCATCCTGTTCCCCGGACTATCAGGAAGTGAGGGGAAAGTACTTGCATTCCGTGCATGCCTCTCACACCTGAACTCATGCTGGGTGTGAGAGGCATGCACAGGATGCAAGTATTTTCCCCTCACTCCCTGATAGTCCAGGGAACAGGATGAAAAGCAAGCCACGTCCCACAGGCAGACCCAGTGTTCATTCTTTACTGAAACTGAATTCAATTGCCTGCAGCTGTGCTTGCTCCTTAAGAGCCAACATCACAGATTACCCGGCACACTTGGACATGCTCTTCTGACCGCAGGACTTTAACATACATTATGCTACTTTTCAGCTCTATTGCTTTTATCCCAGACTCCCACCAAAAGAGAACGAGTTGGCTTTAGATTGTTCAAGTGCTGAAGTCTGTACATTCAGGAACTGACAGCCTGAAATGTTAGCAATCTCCACACAGCAAGACAATGCTTTTGAAGAGGCCTTTGCTTGTCAGATTAGTATTGAGAAAGGATGACATTACTGGACCTTATTAAAAGATGTAATATTACCAAAGGAGGATAATTGGTAGTAATGCTGGTACCAAACGGAACACCTGAAAACTGCTCATTAGTCTGTCTGTCTGTCTTCATTTTGTCACCACTTCAGCACCTAAACATTTCCCTTGATTTCTCATGTGTCTGTGGGTCAGCATTTGTTTGTCTCCTGGGGGGAATTAGGAGAAACAGCAGCAACATTTCTAGAGCAAAAGCTAGGATAAAAAGAGGGGTGAACTTCACAAGTCAGGGGAATATGTCACAATGCGCTAGATAATCTGTCATGCTGGGTTTTGAGCAGAGAATGTGGCCACAGGAGAGTGATTTAATTCAGTTAATTCTTTATAGGGTTGTTAACACTCAGCCTGTTCACAGGGAGTGCTTCCCACTGTTTCTGTGAGGAAAGTTGTAGTTGAATGCCACGAATGTATCAACAAGCCAATTATTGACAAGTAGTGGCGCACATCTTACTTTAACTGAAGCGTTGTAGCTGATGTTGTGGATTATTGCCACATTTATCCACAGCATGAACAACCTGAGCACAAGGAAGCTGCTTCCAGTACTGCTCAGTGACACTGTGGGGTGTGTGTATTTGAGTAGTGTGTAATGGTGGCTTTGTGTCCCGTGCCCCAGTGAACAGGGGAAGGTGACTACAGGGCTGTCGTTGGAAGAGCGGCGACTGCAGCTGATGATTGTGCTCCCCACTGCTCCTCTGGAGGCTCCTATATGTTTGTGATCTCCTCCAGACACCAGTTCCTAAGGGAGAGCTGTTAACCAACAGTCCTAGAGTAGTTCAGTCTGTTTGTACCTGAGCCCCATGTAAAGTTATGTGAAAGCTGCACATTAGTCAGGAGAGATGATGTCTTTAGACATGTGAAGATGAAGGAATTATTGGGAAGTCCAGATACATAGTTCAATAAATATGCATCTCATGAACAGTCCCATTGGGTATGTCTACGTTGCGGAGCTATTTTGGGATACTTCTGGTATCCCAAAATAGCTATTTCGCATCTTTGAAACAAGCCCGTTATTTTGAAATATAACGGGCTTGCTATTCTGATGTCCCTGTAAACTTCATTCCATGAGCATTACGGGACATTTTGGAATAGTTGTTTATTTTGAAATTTGGAGCTGTGGTAGACCGCGCCAAATTACAAAATAAATTATTTTGAAATTAACTTGAAATAAGCGACTTAATTTGTCTAGCTCAAATTGCAGTTTATTTCAAGCTACAGGTGCAGTGTAGAAGCACCCAGAGGCTATGTCTACACTCGTGGCTTCTTGCGCAAGAAATATGCAAATGAGGCTAAGCGTGGAATATCGCCGAGCCTCCTTTGCATACCTAATGAACCGCCATTTTTGCAGAAGAGGCTCTTGCGCCAGAAGGCGCTGTCTACACTGTCCCTTCTTGTGCAAGAAAAAACCTCTTGCACAATGCTGTTACGCCGATTATTTTCAGGAATAATGGCATTGCGCAAGAGGTTTTTTCTTGCACAAGAAGGGGCAGTGTAGACAGCTCCTTCTGGCGCAAGAGCCTCTTCTGCAAAAATGGCAGCTCATTAGGTATGCAAATGAGGCTCGGCGATATTCCACGCTTAGCTTCATTTGCATATTTCTCACGCAAGAAGCCGCGAGTGTAGACATAGTCTTAGAGTATGTTCTTGAGCATTTCTTTGTGCGGGTACAACTCATCCTTCATCACACCACCGGCTACAAGATAAAAAGCTGATAAACACTTTTCAAAGAGTGAGCACTTTGGAGAAATTTGTTAAAATTCCTGTTTAAATTCTGCAAAGTGAATATCACTAAGGAGAGAGAAGGGGCACAGAGAAATGTTTTTAATGCCTACTCCCCTAAATATATTGGGAGTTTTGTCAGCTTTTCTGAAATGGTATGGAAATGCCATGGAAGCAGCACTTTTGAGCCATTCTGATCTTCGCATGGAGAGATTATAGAATCATAGACTCTTAGCGCTGGAAGAGACCTCAGGAGATCATTGAAAAG
Source organism: Pelodiscus sinensis (assembly GCF_049634645.1). NCBI lineage: Eukaryota > Metazoa > Chordata > Testudines > Trionychidae > Pelodiscus > Pelodiscus sinensis. Next base: position 62,265,872 of record NC_134713.1, on the reverse strand, counting down.
AAGAACCAATCCTAAAAGCAGGACCAATCCTAACTAAATTATCCCGGACAGGGCTTTGTCAAGCCAGGACTTAAAAACCTCTAGGGATGGTGATTCCACCAACCTATTCCAGTGCTTCACCGCCCTCATAGAGAAATAGTTTTTTTCCTAATATCCAACCTAGAGCACCCTCATTGCAACTTGAGACCATTGCTCCTGGTCATCTGTCACCATGAGAACAGCCTCCCTCCACCACTTTGGAACCCTCCTTCAGGTAGTTAAAGGCTGCTATCAAATCCCCCCTAACTCCTCTGTAGACTAAATAAATCCAAATTCCTTAGCCTCTCATCGTACGTCGTATGCTCCAGCCCCCTAATCCAGCTATGGCCAGCCAGAGGCTTGTGACCCACATGCAGCTCTTCCTTCCCCCCTGGGTGCAGCTCTTGAAGCCTCCTCCTTCCCCCTATGGCTCAAAAGCTGCACCCGTGTCCCGAAAAACGGCCCTCTCATCCTGGCTCCCTGTGCTGATCTAGGCAGGGGAGCCATCCGGTGCAGCCATGAAAGCTACAGAAATAAAAATGGCGGCAGGCAGCAGACACCTGCTGTGGCCAAAAAGCCTAAAAACATGTTTAAATGTGGTTTCTTAAAGGGGCAGAAACTTTTTAATTTTTTTATTTTTATTTTTATTTTTTTTGCTCGACAACTTTGCTGTGGCTCTTTGCACTGGATCCACTGCTATCGTGGCTCTTTACCCAGAATGAGTTGGCCACTCCTGCCCTAATCATTTTGGTTGTCCTCCTCTGACCCTCTCCAGTGTGTCCAAATTCTTTCTGTAGTGGGGCCCCCAGAATTGGACTCAATATTCCAGTTGTGGCCTCACCAGTGCCAAATAAAGAGGAATACTCACTTCCCTAGATTTGCTAGCAGTGCTCCTACTAATGCACACCAATATACCATTAGTCTTCTTGGCTACAAAGGCACACTGTAGACTAAAATCCAGCTTCTCATCCACTGAAATACCCAGGTCCTCTTCTGCAGAACTGCTGCTTAGCCAGTTGGTTCCCAGCCTATGCTGTGCTTGTAATTCTTCCACCCCAAATGCAGAGCTCTGTACTTGTCCTTGTTGAACCTCATCCAATTTATTTTGGCCCAATCCTCCAATTTGTCTAAGTCACTCTGCCCCTACCCTCCAGCATAGTTACCTTTCCCCCTACTTAGTGTCATCTGCGAACTTGCTGAGGGTGCAATCCATCCCCTCATCCAGGTCATTAATAAAGATGTTGAACAAAACCAGCCCCAGAACTGAACTTTGGGGTATTCCTCTTGACACTGACGGCCAACCAGACATCGAGCTGTTGATTACTATGCCTTGAGCCAGACCATTTAGCCAGCTTTCTATTCATCTTACTGTCCAATTATCCAATCCATACTTGTTTAACTTGCTGGCAAGAATACTTTGGGAGACCATATCTAAAGCTTTGCTGAAGTCAAGGTATATCACTTCCACTGCCTTCTCCATGTCCACAGAGCCAGTTACCTTGTCACAGAAGGCAATCAGGTTGGTCAGACCTGACTTGCCCTTGGTGAATATATGTTGGCTATTCCTGATCACTTTCCTCTCTTTCAAGGGCTTCAAAACGGATTCCTTAAGGATCCCTTCCATGATTTTTCTGGGGACTGAGGTGAGGCTGACTGGTCTGTAGTTCCTCAGCTTGTCCTTCTTCCCTTTTTAAAAGATGGGCACTAAATTTGGCTTTTTCAAATCATCTGGGACCTTCCCTGATCACCACGAGTTTTCAAATATAGTGACCAATGGCTCTGTAATCATATCAGCTAGCTCCCTCAGCACCTTTGGATGCATTAAATCCCTGGATTCGTCCTCTATGTGTACCCAGTCTCATCTCTGCAAAAGAGGCTGCTAAGGCCCTATCCACTCCTCTTTTTACTCTTTACACTGTTGATAGCTTACTGTAAGGTCCAACCTACATTTAAAAAAGAAAAAGAAAAAAGGATGGAGTCAGGTCAAAGGGGACATGCACATTGTTCCACTTCCAGCTTTGTGACAGATATTCTTTCAGGTGGAAGGCTATACAGGTTGAACCTGTCTAATTTGGCATCCCAGGGACCTGACCATTTTTGAACCAGAGAGTTTGCCAAACCATGGGAGATCAATATTGTCTAGCAGCATTATCAACACTTTCACTGCTTACTGAGCTCTTAGAAGACATTTAGGGGTAAATTCTACCTAAATAACAGCATAAAACACTGAAAGCCAGGACTGGTGCCTGAAAATAAAGTGTATGGGGCCATGGGAAACGTGACCACACCCATGATAAGTGGATATGCAGCTAACTAAATTCATGCCAGACCACAGATACTGCTTTACTAAAGAGTGCTGGACTAGAGAGGTTCATCCTGTATTAACATTTCCATTGAGTTCTGCTCTGGTCCCTAAGCTGCCAGAGCTAAGGAGGAGTTCTTAGCAGCATGGCTCAATGGAACTACGCTGCTGGGGGAAAGAGGAGGCTGCCAGCATACAGGGCCTCGAAGCCTTAGCCTCCCACAGATCCTGAGGGAATCTGGTAGCAGCTATTTAGGGTCCAATCCGACATTCCTTGCACTTTCCAAATTTCCTCTAAAATTCAAAGAATTAGATTTTTTTGTTTCAGTTTGTAGTACTTCTGATTTTTAATATCTTGGCTGCTTCCCTAAATGGAGCAACTGGGAAAAGTGGGGTAAGACTTGAAAATGAGTGCAAACATATTCTGAACCCCAGATATCTGGCCTTCTACTGTCCCACCCTCTTAAAGCAAGAAAAAATGAAGTCAGTTTAATAATGTTCCCATTTTAAATTTAGAGGAGCTCTTAGCTTTCTTTTTCAAATCCAAGTTAGAAAAAAAATGTTTCCATTTTGCACCTGTCAGCTTTCATAGTGTCCCTTTAAAATTAGCTGTTAGGTAGGTAGATTGTTGGCATCAATGTATGTCTGGCAATAATTTATTTGTATGGCTGTTGCAAAGATTAATTTTACCATCTAAGGGACTTATTGGGATAGATCATGCAGGAAAAACTGCAAGAGACTATTGTTTTTTCTTGTTGACATCAAGAAACCATGTAGTAGTAGAGATGGAGAAAAGGTTTTCTTTCCCAGGGAGTGGTCAGGAGCATAGTCCTCCAGACAAAATGTAGACACTCTTCTATTTGGAATGGGCACAAAACCAGATAACAGACACAATTCATATACACATAAGGTGGCAAGGCACACAAAAAGTACTGCTTACGGAATTTTGCTCCATGCTGTATGAATGGCTTTATTATTCACAGCAAGGGGTTAGGGAAAATACACCAAAAGAAGATAATAATGACATAAGTCCTTTGAAACCACTGTCAAATTCTCTCTGTGTAGCCATTTAGCTGCTGCAAAATACTTCTTTACTGGCAAAATATTGGAGACCACCAACTAGGAGTCCACTGTTAGCAGGCTGTATTTCAATTTCCTGTGAACAGTTTTTATTCCATTTTAAATGGTTTTATTCTAAAGCGGTGGCTTGCCTAGTCATATACCTAGATGAAGGGATTAATCGATTTTTAAAAAAGAAATGGCAGTTTTTCTTTAATTCCACATCCCTATCAGCATCGGGACCTAGACGACAAAAGTGAAATAGCTGAATAATGCGCACCCGTGATAATTCTGATGCCATTGCTTGAAGCACTTTATGAGCCATATCATCCACTTGAAGGGCAATGAAGACGAAGAAAGACCCGCAAAAATGGACCAAAAAGCACGTGCTTAAGCCCCATTGACTTCAACAGATCTGCTCACATGCCTGAAGTTGAACGTACACATAAGATAGTGCTTTGCCGAGCCAGGACCTGAATTCTGACTCCATGCAGTCAGAAGCACTTCACAGACAAACTAAAGAGCAGGCACGCACGGGCCAGTCTTCCCAGCCTGGCTGCACGGACAGCGGTTGTAAGAAATGGCAAGAAGCAGCAAACCGTCAACATAGACGCTGTGGATTTTCCCCGCAGTTCTTAGGACCCACGAGGGTGTGAAGCCCTGCGCATACACTATGCGATACACACAAGAGTGCAGGTATCACGCAGACGTTCCTTGTTGTGAATACAGACCAATAGCTTCCCCAGGAATTGAAATGGGGGGGGGGAGTGTTCGAATTTACAAGGGGGGTGTCAGGGCCGATGAGGGGTGACACCGTGAGGGTGAAGGTGGGCTGTATGGCACCATAGTTCACAAAACTGGGGGAGGGGAAATTCGGGGGGTATACACCGCATGGGGGTGTAGGGAAATCCCTGATACAGACACAGCTCACTATTTCCCCAGCCTTCCCTTGTGAGAATTCTCTCAGACCCACGCCCGGTGGCAGGGGCGCTGTTCAGCGACAGGCTCCTGAGGCAGCTGACCCGCCACCCTTCCCACATGTGCCCTGGCGCGCTACTGCACGGTGAGAGCGGCGGGGCAGCCCACTGCTGCGTGGCTGGGGGGACCTCAGCGGGCCCCCTGCGCTCTGAGTTATCCGACTCTTTCTGGTTCCCCGGCGTTACGAACCCAGCATCATTTCCCCGCCGCCTCCCCGGGCCAGGTGTTTTAGAGGGGCAAAGAGACAAGCCCTTTCCGCTCCCGGGGCGCCCCTCCCGGCCAGTGAGCGGCGTCCCCACTCCCAGGAGCATTTTTTCCGTCTCGTATAGTCATCCCGCTACTCCGCAAATCAACGCACGAGGCGAGGCACCGAGGGAACTTCACAGCAAGTGACATAAGTGACACGGGTTATGCCCCAGGCTCCCCAGCACCTGCCCTGCCCCGCCTGACTGTACGGAACTGCAGCAAGGGGTTAAGCCACGAGCCGAGGGGCTGTTTTACAGTCGCCTGCGCGCTGGCAAACACGCTCCTGTGCCGCGTGTCACTCACCTTCGGAAATCCCCGGCTCCTCCAGGCCCCCGCTTGGCTCGAGCCGCGCTGCTTTCATTCATCCCAACACCATGCTCGGCGCTGCTGGCCGGGGACCCGGCCTCTCCCCCTGCGCCCCCGTCGGATCGTGGCTGATCTCAGCTCAAGTCTCCCAAAACCAGAGCCCGCCAAGCAGAACCTCCAAGGGTCTCCTCATGCTGCGGCAGGTCCAGCCCAGCCGCTGAGTTAGGGGTGGAAGCCGGGTCCGTTCACTTGGGAGGTAGCAATGGTGCCAGGACACACGGTGCGCGCGGATCCCAGCGAGGGTGTGGAAAGCAGCCCGGAGGAGGGGCGCAGAAATGGGTGGGCGCAAGGCGGCAAAGGCGCAGGGGGAGGCAAGAGGGAGCGCAGGGATGCGCGCGCGGGAGGGCGAGGAGACAGCGGGCTGGGGAGAGCGGCGGCTCTGACTTCTCTGCCAGGGTACCAGCTGCAGCCAGTCCCGCCGCGGCCACTAGGGGGCAGCGCGTCCCATGCAATAGGGGGCTGGGTGGGAGGGGCGCGGCAGGGCTAGACCCGCCTTAATCGCTGGAGCCACCAGGGAATGCGAAACTCCCGCTTGTTCAACCTGGGAGCTGCTGCGCAGCGCGGGAGCTCTTGGGGGAAGGGGACAAAGGGGGAAAGGTAAAAGCCCCTGCCCAACCCCTAACTGCCACTGTTTAAGCCAATAGCATGCCCAGCTGCGCCAGTCCCCCCACGGGAAGCCCTGGATCTGTCAGCTGGACCGTGGCCACTCTGGGGCTGCCCCTTCCCCAAAGCCACTGCTTAAACACAGACCAGTGTCCCTGCCAGCCCCTCTCCTTCCAGCTACGGGGTCTGGACACAAATGCCACAGAGCTGCAAAGTCCCAGTGTAGCCCACACATCGCCTGGGGGTGGTTCGCTGTCTATGTAGTGGCACTGAGACCACTTGCAGAGAGAAAGGAGGGTGCTGCAGCCGCAGCTGAGAGCCAGCTGGCTTTTAGCTCAAGCTCTAGAGTTTTGGTTCCACCAGAGCCATGACTGGGTCCTGCTAGCTTGTGACCTCTAGCCCCTCAATTCGCTTGCCTAAGGAATGGCCTTGTCTCTAGCCCAGGAGTGGCCTAACAGGAGCCTGAAAAGAAGCCAGAATTTACCAATGCACATGGCCAAAGGGACACAGTAATATGGTGGCAGCTTCCCATCAGCTCCACCCCCACAGCACTTCTCACCTGTGGGCAGCCCTGCACAGAAGCACCTCTCCTTCCCTTTCCCACCCAATGCCTGTTTTGAGGCTTACAGGAGGCTAGGGGAGAAGGGAGGAGAAAGGGCATGGCAGACTGGGGAAAAGGGTTGGGGCCCTGGAAAAAGGAGTGGAGTGGGGGCAAGACCTGGGGCAGAGTGGGGATTGAGCAGAGAGCACCCCCTGGCACATTAGAAAGTTAGTACCAGTGGCTCCAGTCCTGGCATTGGTGCCTATGGAAGGAACCATATATTAACTTCTGAAAAGCCACATATGGCACAGGGTGGCTACCCCTACTCTAGCCATTCCTACTGTATCTTAAACATTTGGACCCTCTCTGCACAGAAGTCCCACAACTGCTCAGATTCTGCCAAATTTTGGTCACAAACCAGAAATTTGTCAATTGAGCCATCAAAATGAGAACAAGTGTTGCCTTTAATGCCGAACAACACAAACAGAAAACTGGGCCCGCCCCTCACATCCTGGGAACTCTGATCTGGCAATTGTCTTCTGCTGAGTTGAGCTAATTTGTGGCTGCATACTTTCCACTTTTACCATCTAAAATTGGTATCCATGCACCTACTCCTAATACTCCAAATAGGGCAGGTCTAGATACAAAATGATATCATTGGCAAAGACATCTACATCTTGGGCTACATCTACAGTTCAGTTGGGCTACATCTACACTGCACTGTAGTTTGAAATAAAATACTCAATTTAAGCTACACAAATTGTGTATCTTATTTCAATCTTATTTTGAAATAGCTTATTTCATAATTTGGGCTGTCTACACAGCACCACATTTTGAAATAACCCACTATTCTGAAATATCCCTTACTCCTCATGGAATGAGGTTTATCATACATCAGAATAGCGAGCCCAAAATAACAGGCTTGCTATTAAGATGCAAGATAGCTATTTCGGGATACTCTGGTATCCCAAAATAGTGTTGCAGTGTAGATGTAGCCTTAGAGAGTTGGCAGAGTAAAAGGAAATGATCAGAGTCTGGGTACGACTAAACTACATGGCTCCGTCAACAGAGCCATATAGATTAGTGTACTCGAAAAAGGGAAATGAAGCGGCAATTTAAATAATCGCTGCTTCATTTACATCAAAATGGCTGCCACGCTGTGCCGATCAGCTGTTTGGCAGCACAGCGCGGTAGTCTGGACTCTCCGCGGTCGACAAGGGAAACCCTTGTTGACCGCTCCGGTAAATCTCATTCCACGAGGCATAACGGAGTGGTCGACAAGGGCTTCCCTTGTCAACTGCGGAGTGTCCAGACTACCGCTTTGTGCCACTAAACAGCTGATCGGCACAGCGCAGCAGCCATTTTGATGTAAATGAAGCGGCAATTATTTAAATCGTTGCTTCATTTTCCTATGTCTAGAAACCTCATCTTCATGGCTCTGTCGACAGAGCCATGTAGTCTAGACATAACCTCAGAGTCTAAATTGTGATCAGAAGGAGTGAAGTCAGTGGAAGTTGATTTGTACTTGAGAATATGATTCAATACTTTTTAAAATTTGTTCTACTAGCACAGACGAGGGTCAGGGTGTAAACCAAACTAAAGCACCCGAAAACCGTTAGAATGAACCCTTCCTTCACCACCCCTGTTTTAAAAGATAGGAAAGATCAAAAGATAGATAGGATAGATCAAATTAATAAGAACATTAGGTAGAATAGCTGTACCTGTAATAGCTACAAAAATAATATGTGTGATAAGAAAATAATTGTTATTCATCATTGATAAAAATAAAAACTGTACCTAGAACAAAATGCCCCTTTACTTTCTAATTGAATTAATGAATAATGCTTGTTTTGTTTGACTCAGCATACTTTTGTTCCTGTTCAGTTTTCTAAATAATTATTTTGGGTCTCTGCATTTATTTTCTATCTGTGTGTTTGTAGTTTGATCAATTTCCTATTACTTTATGTGTCTAGACATTTAGGTTTACTCTTCTGACCCAGTGATTTTTTTATAATTACAGGACCTGTTTCAAGTTGATGTATCTGAATTTGTGATGTAAATTATCATGAGTTGATGGATATAAAGGAGTAAATTGTTGAAGGGTTTTATAACAACACTATAGGACTATAGTTAGCCCATGATTACTCATGTGCGGCTCCTAGTGAAGTTAAGGTGAGCAATATTTATGTAGCTATAGGCAGAATTTATCTTTTGATAAACAACTCTGGGTTCTACTTGTTCTATTTCACAAGCATATTGTCTGAAATATAAACATATCTCAGTGGTATACTGCCAAATGAAGTCTGGAGGAAAGCTGAAACAGTACTAGAGATGTTCTGCTCTTTATATGCATAATAATGTTTGGAAATGTCATGCTTATTTCAAACAGAAGTTATGGTACCAGAGCATTCTCTTTACTGTCAGGCCAGTATTCATGGAAGGGGTGGGAGAAGTTAGTACTTCAGGGTATGTCTAAGCTAATTCGAACTAGTGCATCTAGACCTAAAAAGTAGTTCGAATTAGCATTTTGCTAATTCGAACTAGCATGTCCACATTGAGTGGACCCTGAACCGGGGTTAAAGATGGCTGGAAGCAGTGCCGGCAGGGCATCAGATGAGGACTTAGAGCATGGAGCTGCTGTCTCAGGCTAGCCGAGGGCTGTGCTTAAAGGGACCCGACCCCCACCCCGGACAGACAGTTCTCAGGGGTTCCCTGCTCGCTTGTCTAACTCGATGAGGGACAGCAAAGCAGTCCTGGCTTGGAGTGCCCTGAGTACCCACACTCGGCATATCACAGCACTCGGCCATCAGCCCGGCTGCACTTGCCGCAGGCTGCCATCCGGGTAGGGGCGTTTATCGGGGGGCTGCAGGAGAGCTTCCACCCAGAGGAGCCCGCAGAGCTACCCCAGTCCTCCCCATCGGGGGCTCGTACCCCATTCCTCCCTCACCTCCTTGCACTTACCCCTCCCTAGCCCCCCTTCCTGATGTACAAAATAAAGGACATGTGTGTTCAAAAATAGAAACTCTCTTTATTGAACAAAACTCGGGGAGACTGGGAAAAGGAGGTGGGAGAAGGGAGGGCAACTAAAATGATCAGGGGTTTGGAACAGGTCCCATATGAAGAGAGGCTAAAGTGACTGGGACTTCTCAGCTTAGAAAAGAGGAGACTGAGGGGGGATATAATAGAGGTCTATAAAAGCACGAGTGGTGTGGAGAGGGTGCATAAAGGAAAGTTCTTCATTAGTTCCCATAATAGAAGGACTAGAGGACACCAAATGAAATGAATGGGTAGCAGGTTTCAGACTAATAACAGAAAGTTCTTCTTCACAAAGCAAATAGTCAACCTGTGGAACTCCTTGCTGCAGGAGGCTGTGAAGGCTAGAACTAGAACAGAGTTTAAAGAGAAGTGAGATAAAGTCATGGAGGTTGGGTCCAAGGAGTGGTATTAGCCAGGGGGTAGAAATGGTGTCCCTGGCCTCTGTTTGTGGCAGGCTGGAGATGGATGGCAGGAGACAAATGGCTTGGACATTGTCTTCGGTCCATCCCCTCCAGGGTACCTAGTGTTGGCCGCTGTCGGCAGACAGGCTACTGGGCTAGATGGACCTTTGGTCTGACCCAGTGTGGCCATTCTAAGCTCAGGACTCAGGGTCGGGGGTCTCACTGGACCACCTTGATTTTCATGCACACCTGCTCCTGGGTGGCCAGGCTGGCAGCTATCCTGCCCTAGACAGCCAATTTCCTGTGCCTAGTGCGGAGGTCGTGGATGAGGTCTATGATGTCTGCACTAGACCAGGCGGGCGCCCGCCTCTTGCGGACCTGGGCAGGCTCCCGGGAGCTGCCAGCCTGGTCCCGGGAAGAGGCGGAGGGCTGGGTGGCAGCGGGTGGCTGGCTCGAGCCGTGCCAGGTGCAGGATCTGCTGGCTGGGTGCTGGCAGGCTTGCACCTGGCACGGGCACCGTAGTCAGCCCGTGCCCTTTTAAGGGCTCCGGGGCCGGGAGGGGGGCAGAAGAGTTTCCCTGGTGGTGCCCAGAGTGGCCACCAGGGAAAGCTGGGGAGGGCTAGCCTCCCATTAGTCCGAATTAAGTGGCTACACAGCCCTTAATTCGAACTACTTAATTTGAACTAGGCGTTAGTCCTCGTAGAATGAGGTTTACCTAGTTCGAATTAAGCGCTCCGCTAGTTCGAATTAAGTTCGAACTAGCGGTTTGCTAGTGTAGCGCCTATCAAAGTTAATTCGAACTAATGTCTGTTAGTTCGAATTAACTTTGTAGTGTAGACATACCCTCAGTTACTCTAGTTAAATAAACCATGTCTTTGTTTTAAGACAGCTGCTTTGGGTCACTGTAATGCAGGGGTCACAGACTGCCATTCAGTCCTGCAGGGTGAGAAAGGTTGATACACAAGGTATTTCAGGCTGTGGGAGAATTGTGGGATTCCACCCTGAGAGGTGAAGATGTGAGACCTGAGGGAGTGTGCACCAGAGTCTATGGATGGGGTCAGAGGCAGTGCTAGCCAATTGCTGGCACTAAATCTTTCTGCCCCCACAGACATACTTAAAAAGTGAATGGGGACCCCCTTGAGCTGCTCAGGGCCTTTTGCAATAGTCAGCCTGTGATTAGTTCTGGCTCTGTCAGAGGTGCAGCTGGCCCTGCAACCATGGCTCCCCTACTGTCTGAGAACTGGTTCCTTTCTTTCACAGAGCACCTCTTTAACTAAACAATTCCCAAATAAGCAAGCATCCAACTAGATGACTTTTCTTCCTGTGACACCAAGTGGGAGCAGAGAAGCAAATCGCACTGTGCAATTTGTTTTCATTAAACTGGAAAATATTCTTTCACATTCTTTATATCCTTAGCCTCATAGCTTGTGAGATTAACGTTCAGTACTTTTCATAGCACTTTCTATCTTGTCTAGTTAGATTGTAAACTTTTGGGAATTAGGAATGTTTCTTTCACAGTGCATAGTATATTGGGGACCCAATCTCAGTTGGGAGCCCTTAGGTACTATCTAAAAACATATAAGAATCTATTTAAAAGATAATACTTATTTAGAGACTCATTGGGATGTGACACAGCATATCATATAACTTCATAATACCATCTCTCTCTTTACCATCATACCAAGTAGTGATTCATACATCCTACCGTCCCTCCTAAGTCATATCTCAAATATGGTTAGAATAAATGATTTCCACTCAATTCAGTCTAACTGCTTTATAGGATGATGCGTGGATTCATTCATCATTTACTTATGTAGAGCCTTCAATACAAACATCTCAAAGTGGTGGGCATTAAAAATATTATTGTAATAGAATTTAGAACCTCCCTGGTTTAGCAAAAGCAATGTTAAGCAAATAAAGTATTCAAGGAAGGATTTCTACCCAGACAATGGAATTTCAGTGAAAGGAACAAATATCAAGTCACTCGGAGCTATATGGGTAAGAGTGTCTCATAGCGACTGTCAAGGAAAGCATTATAAACCAATGAAGTCTTATAATTATCCTTTTTTAATCTGTAAAGATTACGTGAATTTCAGTTGTTATGAAAAGTGTTGGAAAGACAGCTATAGATGTTCATTTTTATCCCTATGTACAGAAGAAGCATGCTCCAGTGGTTAGGCTGTTAGGATAGGACATGACACAGCTGAGTTTGTGTCTCTTGATCTGACATTGGATACATTGCTCAGTCTCTGTGCCTCAGTTCTAGTTGGGTACAATGAGGGTAATAGCACTTCCCTGCTTCAAATGGTTGTTGAAAGTATGAAGCATTATTGTGAGGGTGTCAGATACTAGACTAGAGTAATGAGGACCATACATTAAATGGGTGGTGTTGGCAAAGCCCTGGTAATGTATCCTAACCCTAATCTGGTTTAGTTTCAGTGCTCACTTGGGGCATGTCTACGCAGGGAGTTATTTCGAAATAACTCCTCTTATTTTGAAATAACAAGGCGAGCATCCACACTACCAAGCCTAGTATTTCAAAATAATGGGCTTGTTATTTCAAAATAATAGCTCCTGCTTGTAAAGAATAATAAGCTTATTTCAAAACATTTATTTTGGGAGTTATTATTTCGAAATAACTTGGTAGTGTAGACATAGCTTTAGTTTTTGTCAAGATGAAGCGGAGTCACCTTTTAGATGCACAGGATTCTCATTCTGAAGGGAAATCTCTTTGTCAGGTAAGATTGGTTGGATTCAGGCTTCATTCAGTGATTGCTTGGAGGTCTTCCATGTCAGACATGAAGGATATGGAAGATGTGATGTCTTCTTTACTTGGGTTTATGCTAATCTTGCCCACATAGTTGCAGAGCTTTGGGATACAACATATGAATTAGAATGTCATTCTCAGCTGGTAAAATCTATCAAGGAGACTATATGATTGTACACACAAACTTTTTCTCTCTTTTTTGTATTGTTCTTTTCTAGTCCAGTCCCTTCTTCGGTGTTAATGGTTGCTGCTTCTTCTCCAACAAGTGTTTGTGCCTAAACCCCAACTATGTGGGACCACTTCCAGACAAAAGGCTTGTCCGTTCTCCATACTCATTTAGTCCGTTGGCGCCATAAACAAGGATATCAAAGTACTGTTATATCCTATATTAAATTATACTCTAAATAGCATTGAGACAAACAGTTTATTTCAGTGGCTATTGCATTGTGGGCAATACCAAAACCAAATAAAATAGTAGTATAAATGTAAACTTTAAATGAAAGCCCGAATATCCTCTACCCAAGTACCAATCTCCTGACTCATTCAGTCTTATTTTCATTGGCCTTTATTAATGTTATAATATATGTTCACAGATTAACATACTATAGCCTCCTTGTAACTGACTGCTGTAGTCATTAGTTATTAAAGGTTATTAAAATCCAGTGGAACTTTACTGTATATCAAATAAGTCAGTAACTTAGCAACCAAACCAAACCCCTTTACAATTTCCCAGTGAACAATTGTAATGTTGAGCTAGTAAGCTAAACCCAAATTCTGAAAGATGGCACTTGCTGAAGAAGGGATAAAGAAATGATGGTATAAAATATCTATAGTTTTCAATGTGATACGCATGTACACATAATTTTTACATACAGCATGTGTGAATACGGTAACTGTACTATGTGACCCCCAAATGCTTACTCTTACCAAGAATCTTTTTTCTTCAGCAGTTGGAAATTAACTCAAATGTCCACTTCAGAGAATCTTGAACCTACCCCAGAAACACCTGGTGTCCACAGTCAAACACAGAATACTGAACTAGACGGACCTCAGATGTTACTCCGTTTGGCAGTCCTTCTGTTCCTGTGTTGTCACATCTTTTTAAACAGAACCATCCCAGGATTCAGTTGAGTTTTCTGCATTAGGAGAAGTTTTCTGTTATCTCATGTAAAAGAATGATATAGAAATAGTGAACCCTCAGCATTCAATAATTTACTGTCCACCACTCACTGCTCCACAAACCAATTTACAAACTAACATCCTTCTTTGTATTTGGAGCTGTAGACTTGGATCATGCTTACTACAGTTAAACCAAAATATATGTAAGATTACAATATAATATCCAGTATATACCATTAGAGGAAGTACTAGTGACTATCTTTGGTGATGGTTGTACTAGCAACTACACATGTCTTCATATACAAGGTGGTGCTGTAACCTCTCAGTTGTTCACGTATAACTCCCAGAAAGCCATGTCTGTGCTGGGAAATTTAATGGAGGCAGAATAAAGTGGTCAATGAGCAGATGACTGCCCAGTGCCAGGAGAACACCAAGGACTTGAAGATCCTGTAAAGGGGGAGGGGGAAGGGTAGGGCTGCTGGCCGGCTCTCAGTTCCCAGCCTGTGAGGACTGGGAGCTTGCAGCCCTTCCCCCCACCCCGCCATTTCTGGCCCTGCCTGTAGCTGTGTGGGCCCAGCATGGGGTCAGAAGTAGCTGGACTAGAGCAGCACAGTGCAGGTTCCCCCCCTCCCCTCACCCCTGTTTAATCAGTTAACTGGTTAAATTTAACAGTTAACTAATTAAATGGAATTTTACATCCGTAATATATTATATTATTATTTTATATAGATTATATTAGGGATGTAAAATTCCATTTAATTAATTAACTGGTTAAATGTTAAATGTAACCAGTTAACTGATTAAACGGGTGTGCTGCTCCAGCCCAGCACACACACACACACACACACACACACCTCTCTCTCTCTCTTACCTGGAGTTGCTTGGGTCCTTCAGGGCAAGAGGCTGACAGTGGAGTGTGTGCATGCAGGAGTTAGGGTAGGTCCTTGGAAATATGCAGCTGAGGCGGTGGGGAGCAAAAGGTTGGACGTGGAGGATGCTAAACTGTGGTTTGGGGGCTGAGGAAGGGCTCAGGGTAGGGGAGGTCCCAGTGGGCATGGACCTTTTCTCTCCATACAGCCCTTCCTAAGTACCAGGGGCTTTTTTTCACTCCCCCCAGGTGCTGTGGAGTTGGGGCAAGGGTTTTTTTTTGGGGGGGGGGGGGGCTGATTACCAGTGTGATGGCAGGTAAGATGGCAGCCTATCTATCTATATGTTAGTATACATTAAGCACCAATAATATTAAGCACAAATATTGCATCAATGATCTGGTCTATATCATAATCCTGTTCACTTATGATAAGTATCCCATAACTCTTTGCATTTGCTGAAGTATTTGGCATATGTGGATAGGAAACAGGTCAAATTCAAAATACATTCATAATATATCATAGTACAAGTTAGGACCAGTACCTGGAATAACAATAATCAAAACAAAGATAAGGAAGGAACAGAACAACATGTTAGAGAACTGGAAAAACTGATGGGTTGGGTTTTAGATCTCTAAGAAGATGCATAACTTGTAAAATAATATTAATAACACCCTTTGAAATGTATAACTTGAGGAGCATTTACCTTTGGGTAAATGTAATATTGCTGCCTGGGACAGTTCCCTGGAGACTGGTATTGTTATAGAACCTTTTCCCTAGACCATTTTCATAAACCTGACTGATGCTGATTATTTGATTTCTTGAGTATATTCATAATGAACCAAAGTATGGTCATAGAATCATAGGACTGGAAGGGACCTCGAGAGGTCATCGAGTCCAGCCCCCCGCCCTCAAGGCAGGACCAGCAACTGACTATACAGTTTATTCACTGTAATTACTCAGAATGTCATACATTATAGCTACATTTTTAGGATATGCTAAAATAAACAAAGAACCAGTCCTAATCTTTGTATGGCACTAGTGTAAATTGCGAGGGGTTTCAACTATGAACTTCTGCTGTCTGATGACAATTAGGCTATGTCTACACTACAGGCTTTTTGCGTAAGAAGCTTTTTCTAGAAGATCTTTTCCACGAAAATTTTTTGTGCAAAAGTGTGTCCACATCTCAAAAGCGCATTGCAAAATTGATGTGCTTTTGCACAAGAGAGCGTCCACACTATTGGATGCGCTCTTGCATATAAAGCCCCCTGGAACCAGATCTAGCCGGGCTTTAGGTCATCAGTTGCTCTTGAGTGCTGTTGCTGGAGCCCTCCAAAGGCACGCACTTAAAGGAACCCCCTCAGACAGCCGCTTCTGTTTCTGCTGCCAACTTGCTAGCCTCTTTGGGAAAGCAAAGCTTCAGCAGTGCCTGCTGTGTGTGCCCTGTGCTTTTCTGGGGATGCCACAGCTTTTTCCTCCTCTCCCTTGTGTGATTTGGAGCCGGAGCTGCCCCTGGACATGAGAAGGACCCCCATGGCCATGCTGCACTCCCTGCAGTGCCTGCTTCAAGCAGCATTCCTGTTCTAGCTGGAGGTGGACCCCAAAATCCTCTTCATCAGCCTCTGTCTAGCTGCGGGTGCTCCACTCTGGCTGCCACACCCCACCATACAGGAAAGATTCTGGAGGCTGGAGACCAGCATGGACTGGTGGGACTGGGTGGTTTTGGAGAGGTGGGATGACCAGCAATGGGTCTAGAATTTCTGGATGTACAAGGCCACCTTCCAGAAGCTCTGTGCCTGGTTCACAGCCGCCCCCCAATGATGTGACACACACCTGCGGCCTGCCATCCCACTCCAGAAGTGGGTCACAATCACACTATGGAAGCCGGTTACCCCAGACATCTACCGCTTGGTGGCTAACCAGTTTGGGGTGGGGAAGTCCACTGTCGGGGCCATTCTGATCCAGGTAAGGAGATCACAGGCTGTCCAGGGGGGAGGGTGTTGCATAAGGGAGACCCTCAGGACAGGGGAGCTGGGGACTGTATGGGGTGGACTGGGGGTGGGGCAAAAGCCCTGGCCCTAGGGGCTTGTGCCTTCTCGGCTCTGCTGCGCGGGGGGGGGGGGGGGGGGAACAGACTCACAGGGGAGGCTCTTGGGAGTGCAGAGGTCCGGGGGAGGGAGAGAGAGTGGGCACATCCCACTGGGATCACACAACCCCTCTCCCATTCTCTGTGTGGTTTTTTTGTCTCCTGCAGGTTGTCCGGGTTATCAACTCCCTGATGCTGCGCAGTCATCTATGTGGAGGACCTGGACCGTGGGTGGCTTTGCTGTCCTGGAGTTCCCCAACTGCGGGGGAGCCATCAACAGCACGAACATCCCCATCCAGGCCCTGGACTATCAAGTGGCCCAGTTTGTGAACCGGAAGGGCTACTTCTCGGTAGTCCTGCAGGCCCCGGTGGACCACCATGGCCACTTCACAAACATTTACATGAGGTGGTCGGGCAGTGCACACAATGCCCGCATTTTCAGGAACTGCAGCCTGTGTGCCTAGCTGGAGGTGGGCACCTTTTTCCCCCGCCGGGAGTTTCCTGTGGGTGAGCACACGATGTCAGTGTGCATAGTGGGGGATGCTGCATACCCACTAATGCCCTGGCTGGATGTGCCCCTACACCAGCCAGCTCAATGAAGCCAAGAACATTTTCAATTCATGCCTCAACAGAGCCTGCATGCAGGTAGTGTGCATTTGGGCGCCTCAAAGGACGCTTCCGCTGCCTCCTCACCCACCTGGATGTTGGGGAGCAGAATATCCCCGAGGTGGTGTTGGCCTGCTGTGTGCTCCACAATCTAGTGGAGTGCAAGCGGAAGGCCTTCCTCCCAGGGTGGGTGGCAGAGGACACTCACGTGGTCCATGGCTTTGAGCAGCCCTGGGCAGCTGCTACCTGCCAGGCCCTTGTAATGTAGACATAGCCTTAGATGCTGGAAAGAAAATTCATTAAAAAAAAAAAACCCACAAAAATGAGCAATGTGCAAACTACACACTTGCTAAAAATTCTTTCAAAATGTATATTGATTTTACTCAATTACAGTGTATATTATGAGCAGGTTCTAATACATCAGACAAAACACGTGCCAGTATGCAGAGTCAGACTATTTCACAGGGGAAAATAGATTTGTATTAAAATATGTACATTGCAATCTATTCCAAAAGATTAAAATGACAGATAGCTTTTAAGTTTCTATATGTATTTTTAACAGTTCAGTGATGTCCTGAGAACGTAGCAGAAATTCTCTAAAGTGACTTTCACACACCTAGATCACAGATGAATACATAAAGAATGATAGATTAAAACTTTATAATTCTAAATATCTAAGTGTATTTGTAAAGTAAGTTTAGAAAACTGAAAACATTGAAGAAGCAGATGCTTCCTCTAATTGAATTTGAAGCTTGAAAGCAACAGAAAAGACACAGTTGGGAATAGTAAAAAAGCAAGATCAGTTTCACAGAGAGTTCAATGAAATAGATATTCCTGTGCATAACTTTATGTACATGTGTAAGTATATGTAGGAGTAGGGCCATAGTTTAACTACTCTGGGATGAAAAGCACTATATAGCTATAGTTTTGAAATAACTCCCACAAAACCTTCACTCATTTTGGTGACTTCCCACTATAATTTTGTCAGTCATAGTACTTGTATAGCCATGAGATACATGTAGAATTTACAGACTCCACTACATGATGTTCTGCTAATGTGGGTTCAGCATAAAGCAGATGTCTTTCAAATAACATTTTTGGCCAAATGATAATGAATGAATGGGAATGACTGTTGCTTTTTTGAAAGTTTTATTTGTTAACAGATCTATTTATAACATAATTTTGAGCAAACTTGTTTTACAACTTAAGTAGAGATAAACTCAGTATATACAAAAATATACAACTATAAATTGTCATAAGAAAATTCCTAAAGCTTTATTGACAAGACCTACTAGCTGTCACTCTCTTCAAATTACCAATATTGATCACATACGGTGGTTGATACTTTCCTACTCTTCATATTTTTCTTCAGTCTTGTTCATCTCATGTTTAGGCCCAAACTTCTGCTTTTCTTACATTTAGTTGTGCAACCTGTTTTTTAGCTGTCCTATCAAAGCTCTATGCAACATTAAGCTTTTCTCCTTTTCTCTCCTAATTGTGTCTATAGGAGCCAATTTTTTATCTTTTCATACGTCAATGGCATATCTGAGCTACAGTGATAAGATTTTCATTCTCATTCTCATTTAAGAAGACAACTTAAATTTCTTTATTGATTTCCACCACAACTTCAACCATCATCTATCCATGTCCCTAGAAAACTCCCAAACCAGCATCAACTTCCCAGATGCCATGATCTGCTTCAGCAGTGAAAACCTACAGACAATTATGTACAAGAAACTCAAATGACCAGACTTATCTCCACAGATACAGTAACCACACCGTAATAGGCTGTTACTCACCACCATGGCACCTCCAGCTGGCTGTCCTAGGAATTAGCTCTGGTTCATTGGTGTGCCTTCATCTAGTGGCTTCATTTTGCTATCATCATTTCTGTCATCGGGACTCATGTTAATCTCAGGACTGCAGTGTCCTCTTCTGGAAACAGCCTTCTGGCTGTACCTCGTTCCATTCTCTCCCCCCTTCTGGAGTGCTGGCATGCCTCTGGCCAGCTAGTTGCCTGAGTATCAGGCTGCAGTTCAGTGTCTAGCCATTCCCCTCAGTGGCAAGTGAGGACAAAAGGGGGAGGAGAGAACTGGGTCCTGGCCCAGAGACCATCTAGCTTGCAGCCACACACAGCATCACCTACCACTCTCACTGTCTGCTTCTTTGGGCCATTTCTCTGCGGCTCTAGCACCTTCTCTGCCCTTATATTGGGGCCTTAGTCTGGCAGCAGTCAGCGGGGAGGTCACTCATGTGCCTGTTACCTGATCCAGCACTATTCTGTCTATGGGGCTGTTTCTTCTCCCTCCTTAAGGGCAGCCAGTTCTCTCTCCTCAAACTCAAGGGAGTGACTAAAGCTGCTCTGCTCAGAACCCTTTCTTATATAGAACACTAGAACTGGAAGGCACCTTGAGAGGTCATCAAGTCCAGTCTCCTGCCTCATGGCAGGACCAAGCACTGTCTAGATTATCCCTGACAGTTGTCTGTCTAACCTGCTCTTAAATATCTTCAGTGATGGAGATTCCACAACCTCCTTAGGCAATTTATTCTAGTGTTTAACCACCCTGACACTTAGGAAGTTTTTCCTAATGTCCCAACCTGGCCCTGACTGTTTGTCTCTCTAAACTGTTTCCTCATTGGCTGTCTCTACAAGCCCTTTCCTAATTGGCTGGCTCCCACACAGCCTCTCCAGTATTGTTATAATCCTTCTGCCAGGGTGTGACAGACACTGCACAATGCACACGAAACATACCAAGAAATCTGTTATCTACAGCCAGGCAAGAAGGTACCACAAACTATGCTCTGAAGAAAGAGTCTGAGATACACACCTGAACACACACAAAATTGCCTTCATTAGATTGCATCGTTGAATGGGCCACCTAAATACAGCAAGAGGACCTGCTTCCATACAAAAATACCACCTGTCACGGGGCAGGCTCACCGCCACGGTGCCTCCTGCGGTAGCCCGGGGAATTAGCTTTTGTTTGCTCGCTAAATGCATCCCTCTGGGTGGTGTCTCTCCATATCCTCACTTCAGTCTCCAGTCTGAACCTGCATCACTCTTGGACTGCGGTGTCTTCTTCAGGACACTGCCCTCCGGCAGTGCCCACTCCAGTGTCTCTCGACCCCCTTCTAAGTATGTGTATTTATCAGTCTCTGTACTCCAGGATCCTCCCATCTCAGGGAACACCCTGTTCTCCTCCCAGGTAACACCTAGCTCCCCTCTAGGGAACCCCCAATCTCCCATATCCTCCTTGCCTCAGTGATCCACTGCCAGATTTTCATCTAGCCCCTTACCTCAGGGGCGAACTGCAGTCTGAAATTGACAAGGGGATGTGGAGCAGCTGCCTTTGCCTACTCTGGATGCCTCTCTAAAGCCTTAGTAGCCTCAGGTCTTGCTTCAGGCCCTGCAGCCTGGGAGCTTGCCTGGCAAGAGGTTCCCCAGTACTGCCTTGCTTCCCCAGCACTGCTCCTACTCCACGAAACCTCCTGCTTCCCAGGCAGCCAGCTCACTTTGGCTCTCCAGCCAGAGTAAGTCTTCCTATATCCCTCCAGGAGCCCTTCTTTATATAGCCCCCAACTGGGCCCTAATTAGCAATACCTGCCTCAGAAGGGGCTTTGTTTTCAGCCCTCACTCAGGGCTGTGTTTTGCCCTAAAAGAGGCAATGCAGGGCAGACGCCTTGTCACACCACCCTTCTGATGACAGAGGCCTAATTGTCACCCCACATTATAACCCGTACAAGAGAGTTTTGGCCAATTACAACCCATGTTTGATGGGGGAACTGGGAAAGATGTTATTCCAGGATGTGGTCTCCTTATGATCTTCAAACAACAGCCCAGGCCTTCCAAGTGCATGATCAGAAGCAAATGTAATGCTAGTAGATGGAACTAAACCTGGGACATCTGGAGCTTAGTGGATGAACCTCTATAGCTTGAGCTAAAAGCCAGCTGAGTCTGTAGAGCAGACTTATTCTTTCTCTCTATATGTGATCTAAATGCCATTAGAAGGGACAATACACCACATCCAGCAAGTGTGTGGTTTACACAAGCACCTCACAGACCAGGACACACTAACTCATAGTAGCACCAGACCCTGTCAGAACAACACATGCAAAACCAGTAGACATATTTTCTTTATTACAATGATCTATACCCCTACAACAAACATTGAATATCCATGGGGCTTACACATTCCTATCACATGTGATGTACTTCACCCAGTCCAACAAATGTCACAACAACTTCTATCTACATGGGTGAAATCAGACAATCACTATGCACTCCAATGAACTCACATAAAAATGATAAAAAGAAAAAAAAAACTATCACCCATGATGAACACTTTTTACCTATCAGTCTTTGTTCTCATAGAAAATTGGTACAACTCCTTCAAAGACAAACAAGATCACTTAAATTCATACGTCTGCTAAACACTAGGGGTATGTCTACACTACCACCCTAGTTCGAACTAGGGTGGTAATGTAGACAATCGGAGTTGCAAATTAAGCCCGGGATTTGAATTTCCCGGGCTTCATTTGCATCTCGCCGGGCGCCGCCATTTTTAAATGTCCACTAGTGCGGACTCCGTGCCGCGCGGCTACACACGGCACGGACTAGGTAGTTTGGACTAGGCTTTCTAGTCCGAACTACCGTTACTCCTCGTTTCACAGAGTCCGAACTAGTCCGAACTACCTAGTCCGTGCCGCGTGTAGCCGTGCGGCACGGAGTCCGCACTAGCAGACATTTAAAAATGGCGGCGCCCGGCGAGATGCAAATGAAGCCCGGGAAATTCAAATCCCGGGCTTCATTTGCAACTCCGGTTGCCTACATTACCACCCTAGTTCGAACTAGGGTGGTAGTGTAGACATACCCTAGGAGGCT
Organism: Pelodiscus sinensis; assembly: GCF_049634645.1. Taxonomy (NCBI): domain Eukaryota; kingdom Metazoa; phylum Chordata; order Testudines; family Trionychidae; genus Pelodiscus; species Pelodiscus sinensis. The sequence continues at coordinate 62,243,996 of NC_134713.1, read as the reverse complement.
TGTCTACAATACAGGATAAAGTCAATTTAAGATACACAACTTCAGCTATGTTACTTGCATAGCTGAAGTCGAAGTACCTTAACTTGACTTTTGTCGCCGTTCAGGCTGTGGGTCGTCAAAGGGAGCACACTCTCCCTTTAATTTCCCTTACTCCTCATGGAAGCAGTGTTACTGGCATCAACTGGAGTGCCCCTCTCAGTTCAAATTAGCATGTCTTCACTAAACCACTAATTCAAACCCTGGAAGATCAACAGTAGCATCTTCAATCTTCTCTATAATGTAGACATACCCTAGGAGTCATGAGACATTGGTTCTATGACTCATTATAGCAATTTGTAACATACTAAGCATCTTTTGTTCTGTCACTGCAAAGAGGCCACGTCCTTTTAAGTTGTTTTTTGAAACATATATTAATGCCTCATGCTTCGCAATCTGTCCCATCTTCTATTTAGCTGTGACAAACTAGTTACCTTTCCCAGAACTGAAGAAGAGCTCTGTGAAGGTTGAAAACTTGTCTTTATTATCTGCAGAAATTGGTCCAATAAAAAATGCCACCTCAGCCACCTTGTCTCTCTTGTCTCTAAACAGTTGGCAAAACTTTAATATACTACCAAACGCCCAATGCCTTTATTGGGGTTAAATTCTATGTGATCTATTATAGACGATAAAGATGATGGGTATGGGTTTCACTTTCTAAATAAATTGTCCCAAGTTTCTATTATTGCTTTCATAAGCAACAACAGATAGGTCCATTGATTTTGGCCTATAGGATTTATTTTATCCTGGGATCATGTGGAGTTTATTAGAAGAAGCCCACAGATGTGCAGTCTTCACCTAGTGATGATTAGGTTTTGATGTACAAGCCATGGCACAAGGTACAAGCAGTACAAGTTTCTGAATTGACTAGCTGTATAATAGTGCTTAATATTTGGTAAAGTAAATCCTCCATTTTGCCATAGCTTTGTAATATAGATTGCTTAACCCTCCCCGAGTTTCTTATTTTCCCAAGTGAATCTGTTTGTCATGGACTTCCTAGGACTAGAATTGAGAGTGTTTGGAAAAGGAAATAATTTTGTGACAATTTCCTCAGCTATCTTGAGCTTTTTCTGGTCATATTGAAAGGGGATGTTTAATTTTTTAGTTTTAGGTGTGTCTCCCAAGTTTCAGGTAAGAAGGATACTGGTGCATGATCTCACAACGAGATGCAGCCATGCTAACCTGACATTGCTATATTAAGCAAAGATTTGGACATTAGAATCATATTAATCCTTGGCTGTGTCTAGACTGCATCCCTTTTACGAAAAAGGGATGCAGTCTAGACACAGCCCTTGTATATATTCTATGGGGGAATTGAAAAGAAGTAGTCTTTTTTCTTTTAGAGTAGAACACCTTCAAGAGTCTCTGAAAACATGCCTGTTCATTAGGGAGATTAATTCTGTGCCTGATTTTCTAATCTTTATTATTCTGCTGCTTGACTTATCCAACCTCTGGTCTAGAACACAGTTATAATTGCCTCCAATGATATTTCCTTCTCTAAAATCTTCTAATATCTGAGAGAATTTTCTAAAAAAAGGCACTTGACCTTGATTAGGGACATAAACATTTCCTAACATTATTATTAAAGGTACAATTGGTGATAGATTGCTAGACATTTGCATTCATTATCTATAGGTTTATCTTTTAATGAGAAAGGTACATGTTTGGGAATAAAACTGCTACTCCTCTTTTATCAGATGCTCCAGCTAGAGAAATGTAAGGGCTGTGTCTAGACTGGCAAGTTTTTCCACAAAAGCAGTTGCTTTTGCGGAAAAACTTGTTAGCTGTCTACACTGGCCACTTGAATTTCCGCAAGAACACTGACGATCTCATGTAAGAAATCAGTGCTTCTTGCAGAAATACTATGCTGCTCCCGTTCGGGCAAAAGTCCTTTTGTGCAAAAGCTTTTGCGCAAAAGGGCCAGTGTAGACAGCTCAGATTTGTTTTGCGCAAAAAAGCCCCAATCGTGAAAATAGAGATCGGAGCTTTTTTTGCGCAAAAGCGCGTCTAGATTGGCACGGACGCTTTTCCGCAAAAGCACTTTTTGCAGAAAAGTGTCCGTGCCAATCTAGACACTCTTTTCTGCAAATGCTTTTAATGGAAAACTTTTCCGTTAAAAGCATTTGCGGAAAATCATGCCAGTCTAGATGTAGCCAAGGAGTGTGGAATCAGTTACCATTGATGCATTAATCACGGTCCTTCTTAAGATGCATTGTAGGTAGTATAAAACTGAGGTTTCTATTTGGACAGTATAAAAAGCTTTTTTTTTTTTTTCTTTTTAAACTACTGTTAAGGCCATTGATATTTGAGGTATAGAATTAAACAGTATTAGCCACAATCAAAGAGATGTAAATTGTTTCCTGGTTGATATGTCTGCCTTTAATGTTTCTTTATACAAATTTCTAAAGCACTAATTTTAATTACTGGATTCTTTTAACTGTCTGATTTTTTAGAGTTATTTTTTTAATTGAAAGTGCATTTATGCCATTGGTAGGAACTCCACTCACTTAAAGCTAAAGTATTTTTCATCATGAAATATCCATTTGCGTTCTGTAAACTAAAAGTGTATTTGGCTCTGGAATGGGGTAACGCTTATCTCTCATGAGTGTTTGTCCTCTCCTTCCCCACCCACTTTGCTTTGCAGTAAGCTTTCTTGCGAATCACAATGCTCAGTATGTGAATCAGCAAACAGATAAATCTTCCAAGGTGCAAGTCTAATAGCGGACCTATCCTAGTACACCTGGGTTGGTCAATGTCTTCCCGTAGTCCTCCCCAGGCTCATTCATTAAATAGTCCCACAACCTTTTCTGAGCTAGCGTTCAAGTAGTCCTTCAGTTTTCATCCAGTCTTAGCCATTGGGGTGTGGGGCCATGACCTGAGGTCTCTTTCCTTAGCAGAGATGAAAGTAAGCTGGTATAGTGTACCATTAAGAAAGTGGCCAAAGCAGTGTAAGTAAACTGATCCACTCCAATAAGCCATACCAGTAAAATATTTATAGATCTCCTAACAGTCTTCAGGTATGTTAAGACCTGTTATCAAGAGGAGTGTGATCTCTTTGTCTACTGAAGGTAAGAGAAGAAATAATGGTCTTAATTTGCAGCAAGAGAGATTTAGGTTAGTGTGGACGAGTCGTGGGGTGCGATCGCCCCCTGCCGGCCGGGCAGGGGAGTTCAGCGAACTCCTTCGTCTGTCGGTCTGACCCCGGGCGGAATTCCCGACCCGTGGGGCCAGTAGGTTGGGTGCAATCACCCCCTCTCCGCCAAGCAGGGGGGATTCAGAGGGCCTGCCGTCTATACCCCGGCTTGGGGTGTGGGCCTTAGGCTCCAGGTTTGGCCCCTCCATGGGGGCTAATCCCGCTGGCTTGTGCCTGGTTGGCCCACTGGCACAGGTGCGCGTTTGCATAGTTGGCTGAGTTGCGGGGGTTGTGGGGAAGAGGAATAGGGAGAGGGGGACCCGGGCCCGCCCTCTCCACCGGGTCCCAGCCCGGGGCCCTAAGTGCAGGGGCTCGCCGTCACCCCTGCACGACAGATGGGGGTTTACTCCCAAAACGCGTCTGTCCACGGCTACCAGAAGGGTCCCGCCCCGGCCTGCTTCCTCCCCTCCCCCCTGGGTCCCTGGGGCCTGCCCTCTGGCCCCCCTGTGCCTACCGGGGTTCCGAGGCTCTGCGTTGGCACCAGTCCATGGTTGTGCTGTCCCGGGGTCCACTCCTCCCAAGTCGCTCCTCGAGGTGCCTGTCCCGTCGTTGGGGCCGGGGCCGCTCTGGCTCGGTGCCTGAGCCTGGGCTCGCCGTCAGCCATCTGCGAAGGCTGTCTGCGGCCAGCTGGGGGCGGTGCCCAGCCGTCGGCGGGTCGTGGGGGCTGCACCGGTTCGCACTAGGGCCAGTGCTCCTTGACCAGCGGCAGCAGAGGTTGCCCCCGACCTCGCTGCCAGTGGGCGCTTTTGAATCGGCCCACCAGTTGTGACAGGGCTCGGAGCCCCCGCCCCCCTCGTGATGTGGTGGTTTCTCCCGCCTTGCCCGGGCCATCACTCCCAGCGCCCGCCTCCCATGGCTGCACGCCGGAGGTGGAGCCGGCCATTTGCTGGCCATGCAGGCGCGGGGACAGGTTCCGGCTCTGCCGACCTGATGCAGTGCTGCTGGGCCGTCCGTGCTCTCTGCCCGCGGCACCGTTCTCCTCCCACCTCCCTCTGTGGTACGGAGTGTGGGCTGCTAGCGGCCCGTCACAGTTAGATATTAGAAATAACTTTCTAGCTGTATAGATACTTTAAGTTCTGGAACAGGCTTCCAAGGGAGGTGGTAAAATCCCCATCATTGGCAGTTTTAAAGAACAGATTGAAGAAAGAGTTGTCAGTAATGATCAGGTATCCTAGTTTTCCATGATAATCCCCTCCCTCAATTCTTTGATTAAAAACAAATCTGATTAAAATGAAATTCTGAACTTTAGTTTCCCAGCCACAATATATAGGTACCAGTTGAACATAAAGTTTTGTTGCTATATTTACAATTTTAGAGCAAGCTTGAAGTCTACCAGTACCACAAGTCTTATAATAAAATAAAATGAATAGAAGGATCCAATCACAGTGCATTATTTTTTTACTGTTGTAGATGGCCCTGCTGTATCAGTCTCTTGTTTTTTGTTTTTTTTTCATTCAGTTTATATTTAGCAATTTGCATGTGGTCTACAATTGTCTGTCTTTTGAATATAATCTGCAGCCTTTCTCCATATGCTACAGACAGCACATTATGATCAACGTGTTCTTGCCAAATTCAGTGACGTGGTCCTTAGGGGTGATTTTTAAGATTTTGGCATCTTTTTATAACTTTAATTACACGTCTGGAGGATGATGTGAAATTTGAAATGCATTAAAACATGAACCCCTACGTGCTATGGAATAACTTCTATAAGCTGGAAGCAGTTGACTGGAGTATGTTTAGCTACATAAATTTAAAATACATTCAAAATCAACCACAACAGAGTGAAGCTGTGGACACTGAATAAGTAACACTCATAATTTCACTAACATGTAGTTAATCTACTATATAGCTCAGAGAATTTGTGAATCTGTTGGTCTATGTGTCTGTCCATCCATCTGTGTGTCTGTTTGTTCAAGAACTCCTCCTAAATGTTAAGAGCTAGGACCACCAAATTTTGATATGCAGCTTCCTCTTATCATAACTTAAAGCAAGGTCAGGGGTTGGTTGTGCCAGGACAATGGAATGTGATTGTTTCCCTTCAAACAGAGAGGGAGGGGTGTGATAGCAGGGACAGTTATACTCATGAATGACCACAGGGGAGCAGCAAGTGCCCCAGCCTCATAGAACAGACATCGGCTAGCAGCACAGTCCTTACCACACTGACCTGCCTCAGGTCACAGCTGCTGGTGGCCACATAGCCCAGGTGGGTGCCCGCCTCTTGCGGTCCCGGGCAAGCTCCCGGGAGCCGCCAGCCTGGTCCCGGGAAGAGGGGGAGGGCTGGGGGACATCGGGTGGCTGGCTCGAGCCGTGCCAGGTGCAGGGTCTGCTGGTTGGGTGCTGGCAGGCTTGCACCTGGCACGGGCACCTTTAAGGGGTCCGGGGCCAGGAGGGGGGCAATAGAGTTTCCCTGGTGTTGGCCAGAGTGGCCACCAGGGAAACCTGGGGAGGGCTAGCCTCCCACTAGTTCGAATTAAGGGGCTACACACCCCTTAATTCGAACTAGCTAGTTCGAACTAGGCTTAATCCTCGTAAAATGAGGTTTTCCTAGTTCGAACTAAGCGCTCCGCTAGTTCGAATTAAGTTCGAACTAGCGGAGCGCTAGTGTAGCGCCTATCAAAGTTAGTTCGAACTAACGTCCGTTAGTTCGAACTAACTCTGTAGTGTAGACATACCCAAAGGGAGGAAGAGTTGTACTGTAGAACGACCACGGGAGAAGGGAGGGAAGGGGCCAGAGATGGGGACTGGGACAGTTATAACCCAATTGGGACAGTGGGGGATAGGGACGGAGAAAGGGACAGGTATTTATTATATATTTGAAAGAGTTTTTGTTTGTGTGTCTGTCTGTCTGTCTCTCCCCCAGCTGGGGGACATGCACCCTCCCCCAGGTGCTTCTCACCTGCCCCAGCCTGCTGCAGTGAGAGGTTGTCCTCTCTCCCTGGGGCAGCCTGCATACTGAACCCCTCATTACCTGCCCTATGCCAGTACAATGCTTTAAATGAAGAGAAACAAGAATTATTTCAGTTAAGGATCCGAGCAATGCCAGGTAAATCCTCTAGTACAGTGTTTCTCAAAGTGGTCTGTGAAACCACTTTGAGAAACCTGTTAACTGGCTAAGTCAGTTTGTTTATTAACCAGCGCCATGGCCAAGGAGGCTCGTAGCTCCTATTGGCTCCGTTTTGCCATTTGCAGCAAAGGGGAACCATGGGAAGTGGTGTCCTGATCCACGCCCCTTCCTGCAGCTCCTCTTGGCTGCAAACAGTAAAACTGAGCTAACAGGAGCTGCAGAGCTGGTAAATAAACAAACCGGTGCGGCCAGTTAACAGGTTTCTCAAAGTGGTTTCCCTGACCACTTTGAGAAACAGAGCTTTAGTAGTTAATATATTTTTATTTTTATTACAAAATGTAAAAACTAAAGATTCTCTGAAAAATGCAAATTCTGCATTTTTCCATGGCAAACAGATTTTGAGGCTCCCTAGGTTTACTTAATTTTGCTTCATTACAAAGGGCTGGACTTGATGGTCTCTCGAGGTTCCTTCCAGCCCTTCATTTCTATGAGAATCTGGACTCCCTTTTATTAGGTTTAATCTTTTAAGGTTCCTAATCCTCTCTTTTTTCTCTTGTATCATATCTGTCCCCTGTGGATGAACAGATGCTTAAAAGTGAAATCCCATCTATATCTTATCTTATCTTAGACCTTAGTCCGTCCTATGCTTTGCTGCACATTAGGCTACCCATATTTACCATCCTTGCCTGCTAACTGCCCTTCTCTCCAAATCTTCTTATTTCATGCTGAGGTGCTTGCTGGCAGCCACAACGGTTAATTCACAGTCTTCCTCTTTTCTTTTTTCTGGCTTCCTTTCAAGGGCGGTATGTAAGCATTCTTTTTCCATTCTCAACACATGCCCCAGTAACCAATGTCTTCTTTTGTCAATTATTTGTGAGAGAATGCCTTGCTAAGTAATTTTGCTAACTTCTTCATTTGTTTTCCTATCTCTATAAAATATTCCCAATATTCTTCTCAGACATTTGTGATGAAATGTATCCAGCTTTTGTGTATCTTTTTTGTGTGTAAGTTGCCATGTCTCACTGCTATATGCCTTTCAAATTCTTCTTATTTCCTTGGAATTGGTATTGTCTTGACTAATGGTACTTCCAGTATATGTAAAGTTGTTCATCTTCTCCCATTTCTCTTCTTCAATTTTGATTTCTGTCCCTATAATCCCTATTAGCATGGCTTTACGTTTTTTGCATTGAATCTCAGACATATCTTCTCCATTATTTCTTTTTCTTGATTTGCGCATTTTTATAGTCCATTGGCATCTTCAATGATAGGAATGTTCAGATTGCCATAAGGCAGTGGATAATCAAATTCATTGGGAAATGCCCACTTGATTCAAATTCTGATGTCTAAAAAAGTATATCCATAGCTACCTGGAATGTACCTTATTTGATCTTCCCTTAATGTGGCTCTAATTTCAGCTAGCTGTTTTCTTTTGGTGGCTTCCATTTTCTGGAAGATCAATTTTTTTATGCTCCCCAATCCAGTGGTACTACGGGGTGCTCTATTTCTCTTCTTCAGATTTGCTCTTTTTGCACAGAATGGTGAAGTTTTGAAATCACATCTCTTGAAATTTAAGGGAGGGAGCACACTCTGTGAGTTCTGTCTATTTCTATTGTTTGGTCTGCTTCTAGATCCAGGAAGGTATAAATAGTCTGCTTTAGAAATGACATTAGATCCTCTCTCTGCATTTGTTCAGAAAGATTTCTGATCCTCAGGTTATTTATTCTCTCACCATTCTCCACATCTACCACCTTCTCTCTGCCTGGTCTCTTTTTTCCCCTACATTTCATGTCTATCCTGTAGCACAACTTTTGTCTCTATTCTCTCCCTCGGGCCAGTTTCCAGACTAGCAACTCTCACTTCCATTCCACTGAGATTAGCCTTGATTTATTTTGTCCAATTAATTTGGACTATATTAGGAAACATTCCCACTGGCAGTGCCAAGTGGTTAAGTCATGGTGTTTAATTAGGTGCTAAATAGATATATAATTCTAAGGAATGTTTCTTTAACACAGAGGGACCTAAATATAGGCTTAAAAGAAGATTAAGTAAAAATGATATACAGTGAATAACATTTTTACTTCTGTACTTTCATTCAATACCATATATAATTTCTTATAAATTTTTCAGACAAGTTTTTATGACATGTTTTTTAAAAGCTTGATCCATTGCCCAAGAATTCCCATAGATCCATTGGACTTTGCATCAACCCTTCCTGCCAATGAATAGGTTGTTTACTGGGCTGTTCCAGTTGATAGATTCTACAGTGTGTCTGTTCCTTCCAAACGGAAACAAATACTAAAATAACAGTTTATAATCATAGGGTATGTCTACACTACTACACTAAGATAATTCGAATTAACGCGTCTACACACAAAATGTAGTTCGAATTAGCATTTTGCTAATTAAAAATACTGCATCCACACTGACTGGACACAGAATCGGATTTAAGGCCAGCCAGAACCAGGTCAGGTAGGGCATCAGGTCAGGAGTGTCTGTGTGTGGCTGCTGCCTGAGGCTATCTGACGCCTGTGCTTAAAGGGACACCCCCCCCACACCTCCCAGGCAGCCAGTTCTCAGGTGTCCCTGCTTGCTTGCCTGCCTCAATGAGGGATAGCAAAGCTTTTGTGTCTCTGCGTGCTCAGTTGCCCTCACTTGGGACACCAAAGTGCTCTGCAACACAGAGCCGGAGCTGCCTCTAGGCACTCTGGTGCTTCTCATGGATGAGTTGCTGCGAGTCTGTTTGCAGTTTCTGCAGGCTGCCATCCCAGAGGTTCATCGGGGGGCTGTCAGTGTCCAGGAGGCCCTGCGGGAGAGCTTCCACCCTGAGGAGCACTAAGAGTCTCCCTGGTGTGCCCCACTGGGGGCTTGTGCCTCATTCCTCCCTCCTTCTACTTACCCCTCCCTAACCCCCCTTCCTGATGTCAAATAAAAACACATTTCTTGCCAAAAACAAACTCTCTTTATTGACTGAAACTGGGGAGGGAATGAGGGTGGGAGAGGGGAGGGGGAAACCTGGGAGGAAGGAGCTTGAAGGGGGAGGCAAGGGGAGGAAGGGGGAGGAGAAACTCAGGGTTGGGGGTCTTGCCGGACCAACTTGATTTTCATGCAAACCTGCTCCTGGGTTCGCATGTGGCCTTTGGTGGACAAGCTGGCAGCTTTCCTGCTATAGACAGCTGTGTTCCTCTGTCTAGTGTGGAGATCATGGACGTTGGGGGCCTGAGTATGGTCCACCCTGATCTCAGCTCTGGACTAGGAAGGCGCCTGCCTTCTCTGGGCCCTGGTAGGCTCCTGGGAGCTGGCAGACTGCTCCTGGGGGTGCAGTAGAGGGCTGGCTGCCGGGGGCTTGTTTTGGGGCCACTGGGTCAGGGGCCCTGGTGGCCACTTCTGGCTCTGGGCTGGCAGGCTTGGAGCTGGCACAGGCACTGTGGCCAGAGTCTGCCCCTTTAAGGGCTCCAGGGCTGGGGGGAAGGAGAAGAGTTTTCCTGGTTTGGCCCAGAGTGGCCACCAGGGGAAACTGGGAAGGTTGGAGGCCCCCTATTTCAGAATAAGCATCTACGCTTATTCCGAATAGCTAATTTGAGTTAGGCATTATTCCTCGTAGAATGAGGTTTAACTAACTCGAATTAAGCACCCCACTATTTCGAATTTAATTCAAAATAGCGGTTTGCTTGTGTAGACGCTATGGAAGTTAATTCGGAATAACAGCTGTTATTCCGAATTAAATTTGATGTGTAGACATACCCATATAGAATAAAATACCATGAAATCTGAATACCGGGTTCACATAGAACAAATCCTGTTAGATACTTGACTTCTTTTTAGCACTTTTTTACCACTAGTAAGTCATGTGGCTATCCCAAACTCATGCCAAAGACATGTTTATGTCACCCCACAATAGCCTGTTGCCTATGTGTAATGTGTATGTAATTTTATGTACAAGAGTCACAAATACATACACACATGGATCTGCATGTGGGAACTTCCTAGAGATGGGGCTATACACCATGAGGAGTGTCACATGGTAGCTGTCTATTAGACATTGCGGAATAGGAATTTATGGGATCTTAGGCACAAGAAAGAGTAACTGATGACAGACCTTCAGTTCACCCAGCAAGACAGAAGGGCTGCTGTCTACACTGACCGCTTGAATTTCCGCAAGAACACTGACGATCTCATGTAAGATTGTCAGTGTTCTTGCGGAAATGCTATGCTGCTCCCATTTGGGCAAAAGCCCTCTTGCACAAATGCTTTTGCGCAAGAGGGCCAGTGTAGACAACGCGGTATTGTTTTGCGCAAAAAAGCTCTGATGGCAAAAATGGCAATCGGGGCTTTCTTGCGCAAAACCGCATCTAGATTGGCATGGACGCTTTTCCGCAAAAGGTGCTTTTGCGGAAAAGCGTCCGTGCCAATCTAGATGCTCTTTTCCGCAAATGCTTTTAACGGAAAAACTTTTCCGTTAAAAGCATTTGTGGAAAATCATGCCAGTCTAGATGTAGCCAAGATGTTTAATCTTCATGGTGAATGATTTTGAGACTGATTTAGGTGGAGAGAATGAAAAGCCTTGGGATGCAGGCACCCAGAAATCTCAGCAGAAAAGATGAAATTGTAAACTGACTGTTCCCAGTGTGTGACCCTGACCTCACTGCATAGGACTCAGAAGGACTGGATTTAGGGGTTTGTTCACTGTGCTTTGTGTTATGTTGCAGTCCTAAGACCCAATGTAAAATGTTTTATGGAATACTCATGCTATGTTAAATGAATGCAAGGAATATTTTGGTTGGATTGGGAAAATGTGGGGGTCTGCCCCTGGAGTATTTATATGGCTTGTTTGTGAAAAATGTATGTGGGAAATGGATTTTTCCATGGCAGCAGATGAGAAGACTTGGAAGTGTCCTTCAGGTTAAAAGGGGCAAAAAAATTTAAGATTTTGCCTTAAAAAGGATGAGGTATGTCATAGGGTAGCTGTCCGTATGAGTAGATGAGGCCCAGTCCCTCTAGATCAGAGCAGGTGAGCCTAATTGAGCCAAATTAAAGGGGTCAGGGCTACAAATGGGACCCTAAAGTGGCTAACTCCTGTGGTAGAGCCTTGGAATGAGAAACAGGGTACATGGGAAGGTAGCACTGGGGCTTGTGTGCCAGAAGGAGACGGGAGCTGGTTGAGAAGGGTGAGCTGAGGAACCGTCTGTTGTTGGAAACCTATTAGACGACTTGGGGGTGGGGTGTGTTTGGAAGCTGGGGAGAGCCCTGCCGAGTGACAAGGAATCTTCGCAGTGGATGAAAATTGATGTAAAAAAGCTGATTCCTCCCTTCATCCTCCCCTTATTGGTACCAATGGATTCTCTAGTATACAAAGCAGGCAGGAAGATTTGCATGAATTTCTAAAGCTTTATGAGCCCTGATCATCACCCAGTTTTCTGGGTCTGGTCTGTTTAATCTATTGTTATACTTTTTATTATGGAGTGCTTTACATAAAACAAGCGATCACCCACTGCTAGGAGTAATTTAAATGGAAATGGACTCTTGTGTGCAATCAGGCTAAACTGTATTGAAAGAATTCAAGCAAATCTGTTGTACAAGAAATTTCTATTATGAATATATGCTACCTGATGCTGCTCCATATTTCCAATACCTTTGGCATCTCTGCTTTCTTCTTCCCCGGGGCTTTTCCCTGGCTCTGTTGACCTGCTCATGGAAATTAGAAATGAAAGAGAGCATTATGAGGTTATACACTCCTGTCAATGTATGCCACAGCTTATGACAGTCTGGCGTCTAGTGCGTCCTCCATATCTGTGAATAATTCCCATGCTCTATTAGACACTAGAAATCTATAGGTGGAAAGTGTTACATAAGTGTTCCCTAAATAGAAGAACTAGAGGACACCAAATGAAATTAATGGCCAGCAGGTTTAAAACTAATAAAAGAAAGTTCTTCTTCACCCAGCGTGTAGTAAATCTGTGGAATTCCTTGCCAGAGGAGGCTGTGAAGACTAAGACTATAACAGAGTTTAAAGAGAAGCTAGATAATGTCATGGAGGTTAGATCCATAAAAGGCTATTAGCCAGGGGATAAAATGGTGTCCTTGGCCTTTGATTTTCAGAGGCTGGAGAGGGATGGCAGGAGACAAATCGCTTGATCATTGTCTTCGGTACACCCTCTCTGGGGCACCTGGTGCTGGCCACTGTTGGCAGACAGGCTACTGCGCTAGATGGACCTTTGGTCTGACCCAGTACGGCCGTTCTTATGTTCTTATGTTCTTAAGTACTAAGCATTGTCATTGTTACCTTATAATGGCCACAATACCAGCTAAGGAATGGAAGGGTTACCCTTCAGAAATCATCAGTTCCATGCCATCATTTGCCAGAGACCATGCTATTAACAAGGTGAAGGAGAGGTTCTTGTCATACTTCAGACTTGCACAATCTCTCACCTCCTGCCTTGTGGAGGCTGCACATTCTAATGAATATAAGAACATAAGAATGGCCATACTGCGTCAGACAAAAGGTCCGGCTAACCTAGTGGTTCTCAAACTTTTTGGCCTGTGGACTACCTGGCTTAATGTAAACCTTTCCGTGTACCACCAGTTGCTAATGGAAACTCATAGTTAATTAAATAATTATGCCCAAGCCATTTTCCTAGTGCTGCAGCTAGGGAGAATGGTTTAATTTAAACAGATTAAGTGTTTTAACTTTCTCATGTTAGTTTATCAAACTTCATTTTAAAGAAAATAAAATATTAATTTATGCCCAACACAAAAGATTTTCTGTACAGTATTAATGGCAGGGGTGGGGAACCTTTTTTGAGTCAGGACCACTGACCCACAGAAAAATCAGTTGGTGGCCACACAAGTGAGAAGCGAAAAAAAACCCTCCAAGATCCCCCAACCCTCACTGATGTGGCTTCCAAATGAGACACCTCACTCATATGAGGGCTCCAGCCCCACAGAAGAAGGGAAGGGACAGGGAGGACTGAGGTTCATGGCTTCTTGTAGGCCTGATTTACTTTTCTGGGGTTCTGGAGTTGGTGGATTTTGTGGACCCTTTTAGGCTCTGTGGTGGGCAAAAAATGAGGGGTTCAGTGTGCAAGGCAGGGCTTCCAGTGAATGGGATAGGAATAGGGGTGCAGGATCTGCATGGGAGATGAGGTGGAGGAGGGGGTGAGGGTGCAAAGTCTGGGTGGGAGATAGTGTACAGAAGCAGGCAGGGAGTAGAGTCTGGTTAGGAGGGAGGGTGTCAGAGCAAGCTGGGGTTGCAAGGTCTCAGCAGGAGTAGATGAGTGAGGGGGGATTGGGGCACAGGGGGTTAGGTATAAGGGGGGCACTTACCTGGCTTTGCACCCCCGTTGCTCCAAAGCACCACCTCCCACTGCTCCCATTGCCTCCTGACAGCTTGTCACTGCGCTGCCATTCCTTGGCCGGGAGGCAGGGGGAACTCAGCCTCTCTCCTTCCTCACACATCAGGGAGTCTGCGCAGCTGCTCCAGCCTCAAGGACATAGAACCATAGAAGAGGAGGGTTGGAAGAGACCCTAGGAAGCCTTCTGGTCCCACCCCCTGCTCCAAGCAGAACCAACCCCAAGTAAATCAGGCATCTTGCTGCCTCCTCTCCCCTCCCCTCCCTTTCCTTCCCCTCCCTCCTTTGGGCATTGCAGCCTCAGAGCGGCTAGAAGGGGCCCTTTCTTAAGGGTCAGGCTCAGCTCTGGTGCTATGCTGAGCTCACCTGGCTAAAAGGCGCAGTGCTGTCCCCAGAGTAACCCAGCTGGGGAAAGCCCAGGGCCCTGCAGCTCAACCAGCGTGGGCCAATTCACAGTGCAGCAGCCAGTTCCTTTCCACCCGCTCCAACTGCAAGGCTTGCTCCCTTGCATCGCTGCAGACTCCCTGATCCTGGATGAGCCTGCTGCTTTGAGACCCGCTCCTCCCAAACGCACCAGATTTTGCAAATAATCCCTCGCTGCATTTTTGCAAGAAGGATGCTCCCCCCACCCGCCAGGTTTAGCCCCACCAGCTAGCATGTGCGAAGGAATCTGAACTGCAAAGCAAAGGGAGTGGAAACTTTCCAAGCCCCTGCTGAGCACTGTTTGCAAGCCTGGGTTGCAGCCCATTCACTGTGCCTGCCGGAGAAAGGTGGAAGGGCAGCAAGAGCCTGTCTGAGGTGCACACGCAGTGCTCCTGCCCCCAACTTTTGTGTTCTGCATGGCCCAGTCAGCGCTATAGCCCTTTTACATTCTCCACCCCATGCTGCATCCCTTAATAAGCTGATGGGAAGAATCTAAGCTGAGCCCTGCACTACCAGAGTGAAACCCACAGAGCATGTCAGATCTGCTTGCCTGTGCAGCTGGAAAACCCCCCTACTAGTTTCCACTTGCAGCCTCTCCCTGTCTGAGCCTCTTCCTCCCCCACCCTGCTAGGAGAGGGGGGGACCTTTGCACCTCCTCCCCTCTGCTCATGAAGCTGGAGTGAGTTCCCCAATGCATAGGGGAGGAGGAGAGGGCTGAGATCGAGCTGCAGACCACCTGTAAGGTGGCCGCGGACCACTAGTTGTCCTTAGACCATGCTTTGAGAACAACTGATCTAGCCCAGTATCTTGGCTTCTGACACTGGCCAGTGCCAGATACCCCAGAGGGTGCGAACAGAACAGGTAATCATCAAGTGATCCCTCTCCTGTTGTCCATTTCCAGCCTCTGATAAACAGAGGCTAGGGACACCATTCCTACCCATTCTGCTAATAAGTATTGATGGACCTAACCTCAATGAATTTATCTAGTTCTTTTTTAACCCTGTTGAAGTCCTGGTCTTCACAACATCCTCTGGCAAGGAGTTCCACAGGTTGACTGTATGCTGCATGAAGAAAAACTTCCTTTTATTTGTTTTAAAACTGCTACCTATTAATTTCATTTGGTGACCCCTGGTTCTTATGTTATAATTTTATAGACCTCTATAAT
The DNA here is from genome assembly GCF_049634645.1 of Pelodiscus sinensis. Taxonomy (NCBI): domain Eukaryota; kingdom Metazoa; phylum Chordata; order Testudines; family Trionychidae; genus Pelodiscus; species Pelodiscus sinensis. The sequence goes on along the minus strand of NC_134713.1, from coordinate 62,228,769 downwards.
CCCCCTTCGTCTCCTCTTTTTTAAGATGAAAAGTCCCAGTCTTTCTAATCTATTTTCACATGGCATGCATTCCAAACTCCCAATCATTTTTATTGCCCTTTTCTGAACCTTTTCCAGTTGTTGGGAATAAGTCTGGACACTCTGGATGCGGTGAAAACAAGTCAGAGGATTTATTACACACACAAAGCTAGTGGAGTGTCAACCAGGGTTTAAGATGGAGCACATTGGTTAAATGAAACATTACAATACATTATATGGGGGGGGGGAGGCTGATGGACAGAGGGGAAGCAATTCAATAGGTTCTAGCAGCAAGAAGAAATAAGCATGTAAGCCAATAAACTATGAAGGTTACACAGCATCTCCGCCCATTGCCAATTAAACATCTTATCAATAATACAGGTAGTTGTTCCTAACAAGCTAAGTAAGTCAACACAAACAGACAATTCAATGGCAACTTTTGTCTATATAAGTTATGATGCGTCTACGGGAGGATGATGCCGCCTCGAGCTGGCGTGATCCTTGGGTCCTGGGCCCATTATCTAGGATTAAAGGAAAACAGTAAGAACAGATCACACTCACTAACATTAACAAGGTTGCTTTGGTACCAGACAGCCTTATCTGGTGAAGCCCCTTCGAATGTGGTTGCCAGGGCGACCAGGGTCATATTAACTGCCTGTGCTGTGCTGTTCACAGGCTTGTCTCAAATTTTAGGACTGAATAGGGGTTCTTAGTGAAATACCATGAACTGCCTCAGTTTATCCTACACCAATGCCAATAGATATTTTTTGAGATGAAGCAACCACATTTATATGCAGTATTCAAGATGTGGGTGTATCATGGTTTTATATAGAGGCAATAAGATGGTCTCTGTCTTAGGCTATGTCTACACTACAGAGTTTTTTCAGAAAAACCTGTTTTTCAAAAATAACTCCAGTTATGTCCACACTGCAATTGCCTTATTATAAAAAAAAAAAATCAAAAGAACAGAGGGGTTTTCCAGACATTGCTAAACCTCTTTCTACGAGGAAGAAGCCTTTTTCCAAAAGAGCTCTTTCAGAAAAAGGCATGTGTGAACGGGGAAGAAGGAGCTCTTTCGAAAGAATAGGAAAGAGGAAAAAGCAAAGGTGCCCTGGTGGCTACTCCGTCCATAGTAATCACAGCTTAAATGCAAGATAGAGTCCAGTGTGGACGCTATCTTTGAAAAAGCAGATCACTTTCTTGATGCGCTTTGTCAGTGTGGATGCTCCCTTTCAGAAGACATTTTTTCTGAAGATCTCTTCCAGAAAAGTTTCTTCCAAAAGAAGCCTGCAGTCTAGACATAGCCTTATTTTCTATCCCTTTATTCTCTATACCTAACATTCTGTTTGCTTTTTTGACTTCTGCTGCACATTGAGTGGCTGTTTTCAGAGAACTATCCACAATGACTCCAAGATCTCCAATGTGCATTACTTTAAATTTATCAACATTAAAATTCATTTGCCATTTGGTTGCCCAATCACCTAATTTTGTAAGATCTTTTTGAAGCTCTTCACAGTCTGCTTTGGTCTTAACTATCTTGAGCAGTTTAGTATCATCTGCAAATTTTGCAACCTCACTATTTACCCCTGCAGAGGGGTAACCTATGCTTGGAGGCCCCTCGAGTCAAATCCCCTTCACTAGGGGTAATACGGCCTAGTGGCCGAAATCTACCCGCAAGTCCTGTTATTAGGAGTAATATGGCCCAACAGCCTAGTCCATATGCAAGTTCCCTTTACTAGGGGTAATACGACCTAGTGGCCAGAGTCCATACCCAGCCCCAGAGGCGTAGTGAGGGTGGGGTTGGGGGAGCAGTTGCCCCTGGGTGCCATGCTAGGGGGAGCGCAGGGAGAACGGTTCTCATTGGACCATATATTACAGTTTAAAAAACACTGTTCTAGGAAATCTGGAATATTTAATCATGTTGATCTCCCATGAGACTAGATAGGTTGGGTCATATGAATTACCCACTCTCGCTGCAGCAGGCAGGTGATGTATGGATAAACAGAGATTGAGGAGCTTATTTGAGACTAAACATTTTTTCCACTGACACGTAAACAGAGCATTGTATTTAACATAGCAGACTCTGATCATAATACTGACTGATTAAATTTTATTTTCACTTCTGAGATCCAGATAAGATTTATGATGTGGCGTAAAGCATAGTGGCCAATTTTTTCCTTTGACATTTCATCAGCATTTTGGCTGACAGCCCTTTAAACATTTTGCAGAGTTCATTTGTATAATCTGCATATTAAATATCTTACTTTTAGATAAGGGATGCTGCATCACACCCTATCTTGTGGCTCTGCTCTTTCCTTAAGATAGGGATGTTGCTTCATTTCCTTATTAGTATCCTGTTAGTTGGCTTCAGCTATGCACAGGAATTTAGGCATCAGCAAGAAGGTGACTATATAAATTGTAGGCAGCACCAGTAGTGGAACTTGTTAATATGATCTGACACGTCTCATTATCTGTTCCTGTATTCACTTGCTTAGAACTTTGCCAATCTTTAACCGTTTAGGCTGAAACTTTCTATCCTGGGTATCTGCCTCATTTTGAATGTTTTGGAAAAGTTTAGCCCAAATGCTTCTAAGGACGAGCATTAAAATTCATTCTGCCCATGTTAATTCTGGTGACATTTTCTTGAGAAGCTCTAGCTTGCTCCATGTTGTGGATCAAGGACTTGAAATTTGGCAGCTAGGCAGGCTGGAAATGTACCCTTTTCTGTTCTTGTGAAAATCCACCCAAATTTGGTTAAGTTGCACGCCTTTGAAAAATTGCAGTTTGCATGTGGCTCAATAGAATGTTAGCAGCCAAAGTCCTGAAAGAGTCTGTCATACTGAGCATACTCCAGCCTGGGGATGAATGAGACCTTCCCTGAAATTGCCAATCTGGCTGTTGTGAGCCATACTGAGTCTGGGCAGCTGAAAGCAGAGACCCTGTGCTTCCTCTGACCTCCTTGCTGGGCCCAGATCGCATGGAGGAGGAAGGAAGATTAAAAAACAGAGGGGACAAGAGCCAGATCTAGAGGTAAGTGGGAGGGTGTGTGCGTGTGGGAGGGAGCAGGCTAGCATCTGGCAGCGAGGGGGCAGGAAACTGGGACTGGAAGTTGAGCTGGGCAAGGAGCTTGGGACTTGGAGAAGAAGTCTGACCGTCTGCCATCAAGACATCTATCTTATCTTTCTGGACCCCTGTGCAGCATTCAACACTGTTGATCATGAGATATTGCTGCCTTACCTGAGAGAGATGCCAGAATTACAGGGGAATGCCCTAAAATAGTTCGGGTCCTTCCTGGAGGGATGCACGCAAAACAGTGATGAGAAAATACATCTTCACCACTAGACCTCTCAGCTGTGGGGTTCCACAGGATCAAGTATCTCTGCAGTCCTCATCAACATCTACCTGCAACCACTATGTGAACTGGTCAGATGATATGGACTCAAATGACATCAATATGCAGATAACACATTGTTCTATGTTTCTTTCACCACATACAACCACACCACCACCACCAAGACTGGTTGATGTAATAAGAACAAGTGACTGATAGACAAAGGTGATGCTAGTAGGTAGAGTAAAATATTTGGAGGTGTCTGCAGCCATATACAGGATGCATTTCTTAACCTTGCTTTCTCTAATATAAACATACTGAAAAAAGTGTATCTAACAAATAAAACTCATAACCCCTTACCGAAACAAGACTGTACACTACACATGCTTCTCCTTTTGGGGAGAATAAAAGAACAAACATGAAACTGATGTGTAGTCACACTGCTTAACAAAGTACTTATAGATGCTTAAACACTACAGAGATTAGCATGGAGTAAAAGTTTCTACAGAATAGAGACTGCAATTGGCTAAGTAAGGAGAATGAAACTGGGATGAGGAGCCAAAGGTGGGAAGAGACAGTACTGGGATAGGTTGGAGGGGACATAGAAGTATCTGTGCCCACTAAAGAATGATCCCAGCCCAAACTTGGACGAGAACCCAAGATTTCTGAGACTCACCATTCTCCCACTGTCAGCAAATACCTATAGTAGAGATCTGAGGCATGGATCTAAAGGTTCCAACCTGCTGATGACCCATGTGGATATCAATAGGAAGCCATAGAATGGAGTTTGTTTTTTCGGTTTGCTTTCTTAAAAGCCTAGGAAGAGACACACACACAGCTGGGCTAAAAGAACACTATTACAGTTGCAAAGTCAAACTCTAAGAAGCGAGGACTAGTCCTGTTTGCAACAGCATGATAAATCTCTTGTTTCTAATATTCCTTTTCATGGCTGATTTATTATTTGACATTTAAAAGAGCAAGTTCAACTTCTCTAGCTGTGGCATTGATGTATGAAAGTAGTCATTAACAACAGCTTAACCCTCTCTTTGAGAATCTGCATGTGACTGTTTTTTTACAGTAGGGAGAATGGCAATTCTTGTTGGTGTTGTTATAAATATAGATGTTAAAATTAAACAAATCAGAGTTTTTAAGAAAACATAGATAAATTGTTAGTACTTATCACAGAGTAAAAAGGGCATCTGCATGGATGTGCAGTGCTCCAGGATAGCCAGTGGAACTGCACATTGGTTTAGGGGTCACATGTGCAGGTTCCATTATGCAGGGCAGGAGCCTAAAAAGCTGCTATTAGAAAAACTAATTTTTTCAATGACTGTGAAGGTAAAGAGAAGAAGCAAAAGGAGAGACAGAGATTAATACAAAAAGAAAAATAAAGAGTTCAAGAATAAGCAGTATAGGAAGTATGAGTTAAAACACCTCTCTGAAGTGTGATCTTTCCAGCCCTCCATGCATGGAGCTCCCATTAAAGTCAATGACAGTTCCCTAGGAGGAAGGCTTGCAGGAACAAGCCCGTCCCAATTAACAAAAGATAGAAAGAATCCCCATAAACAAGGCATTTTATACCCATTTAATGTACATCCTTTTCTCATATGAATGTTTCAGTTATTAATCATGGAATACATTCTTTTACATAACAGGATTGGGACAGATTTTCAAAATCTACATATTTTTCAAGAATAATAATCACATTTATACTCCTTACACATTCTTTAGATACTACTTGCAGCTTTCATAACATGCAACAGAACATCACATGAATAAAAAGGTGTATGCAATTGTGTGGAAAAGTTCTCTAATAGCATAGATTGCTTCATTTTAAAAAATGGAATTCTCCAAACACATTTATCTGGATTAAATTAAGATCACCAATTTAGTCCTGAATGTCTCAAGTTGGAATGTAGCAATATACTTAAAGGTGGTTACAATAAATTATTTTCACAGTATCTATACCAATTTTATAATTTTAGCAAAAATTAATATTTATTAAAATTGTTAGCTGCAAACAAATGGAATGGAAATACTGTACTATAGAGTACTTTGTGTTCCCAAAAAGAAAAAAAGCAGAGCACTGTAGTTTATTTTAAAATGTCATTTAATCTACTACTATATATTTTAGGAAGTATGTCTGTCTGTAAGGGTATGTCTACACTAGCCCCCTAGTTCGATCTAGGGAGACTAATGAGGGCGACCGAAATTGCAAATGAAGCACAGGATTTAAATATCTCGCGCTTCATTAGCACGTTCCCGGCTGGTCGCCATTTTAGAAATTGACTAGCCCGAAGTAACTGCCTGCGTCTACATGCGACAGTGAAACAGGATTCTGAATTAAAGCCCTAAATCGAATTAGCTATTATTCCTCCTGCAATGAAGCTTACCAGCTAATTCGATTTAGGGCTTTAATTCGGAATCCCGTTTCACTGCCGCGTGTAGACGTAGGCAGTTACTTGGGCTAGTCAATTTCTAAAATGGCGACCAGCCGGGAACATGCTAATGAAGCGTGGGATATTTAAATCCCGCGTTTAATTTGCAATTTCAGTCGCCCTCATTAGCCTCCCTAGATCGAACTAGGGGGCTAGTATAGACATACCCTAAGTGTAAGAGCTAGGAAATTTGGTATACAGCTTCCTCTTACCATAACTAAAACAAGGAAAGGGTTTGGTTGTGCCAGAAAAATGGGATGTGCTTACTTCTCATAAACCCACAGAGAAAAGAGACAGAATAACCAGGCTGATGAAAAAGATCTAACTGGGGGGAAGCCTCCACCCTTGGTCCAAGACTGACCCAACCCTGAACCTCATTCCCCGATGACCTTAGGGAAGGTGAGAGAGGAGGGCCTGAAGCTTCTTCCTCCTGATTCATACAGGGACATTGTTGGTTGTTCCCCTTCATGAGGGAGCAAGGGGAAAGTGCACAGTTTGTTGCATTCCTCACTTTGGCTGGGGAGCACAGTGGACAGACAAATCTGGATCTGCCCCAACCGGGGGACATGCACCCTTCCCCTGGCAGTGCCTGTTGGAGCTGCAGCAGCCTTGGAGAAGCGTTTCTCACCTGGTCCCAAGCTGCTGTGATGAGAGAGGGCTGGGGTTATCCTCTCTCCCCAGGTAAGCCTGCATACTGAGCGCCTCATCCCCATCCCTATACCCATCCCAGAACAATGATTTAAATGAAGAAAAACAAAAATGACTTGAGTTAAGGACCTGAGCAACACTGGGTAAATGTTCTAATGTATTATAAACTCAGTCGTTACTATACTGGCCTTCCTGTAAGGAACAGACGGGTACTGTAAACAAGATACTAAATCCATGGCAACATGCAGAGTTTCTTTTTCATGCTTCTATTTTCACAGTTTGTAATTGTAGTAATGAACCCTAGATCTGGCATTTCTTGGTAGCTAGGGAGCTAGTGAGGTATAAGTAGAAAAGTGAAGTCCAATGTGTGGTCATAATTAGTAAAGCACGGTTGCAATCCTCAGCTAGCGTAAACTGATGCAGATCTATTGACATTAATGAGTCTTTTAATTTACACTAGCTGAGAAATGGTGATTTTATAACTTGGCAAGAAGAGGCCTAATTTTCCTCTCTCTGTTACCAATGTAGCTCAGGAAAAGGGCTCCAGAATATTAATATGTAATTTTTGGATAAGTGTTTAGAAAACAGTAATGTTAAACAGATTTGACAGTGGACGGCAAATTATATAGCACCATGAGCTGAATTGCAGAGGGGTAAAAAAGTGGGGGAGTGGTGCAGTGTTTGCTGCATCAGTGGAGGCATCGCACCATGGAGCTCTGAGACTATAGTTTCTGGACTCATACACTCCTTGGATTGCATTATTGGCAGTCGTATTGATAGTAATGCTGGCAGGAGCAAGGGCACAACTGTATTACCTGGGTCCTCCCAGCTTGAGATAAGCAGTTGGACATGTGTGAGGCCTCATTTCTTGGGAAACAGTATTAGGGAGGCAATTGATTCACAAGCTGGATGCAAAATGTCTGTACTAGCTAAGAGAAGGGGAACACCCAGAGAACCATTTGTAGTGGACAAGATAACATTAGGTAAAGTACATTTGGAATATAAATTTGAGGTAAAGAGTAAACTATACATGGGCAGTGTGTGGATTGATTGTACTGTACAGGTATTGGTTCCTACAACATAACCAAGCCAACCCCAAAACAATGTGTTGCAATCTATAGTCAATTAAATGGAATGTGTAAATGTGAATAAAGGGAAAGGTGTTCTATATAACTGTGGGGTTATGGAATGCCCAAATTCACCCCCTATGCCTGAGCCCAATCAACTAGTATAGCTTTGCTGTATGCCAGATAAAGTTTCCTGAATGATGAGACAGGAGTCAAGCTGAGTTTTTGGGGAACTAACTGGAAGAGGTCTTGGGAGACATCAACATGGGGCAGGTAGAGGCACAGCCAGAAAGTAGAAAGTACCAGCCTGGGAAGGAACAGGCCAATTCACCTGTGAAAAGGACGGAAGCATCCTTCTATACAGCATTGTCTAAAATAAAGCTGCCCTGCTTGGGAAGAGGAGGAACACCAGTATTGTCATCTGTCTCCACTTTGTGGTAAATGCCTCAGCCAATAAAGCAGGCACACAGGAGCGTAATCCAGCCAAGATTAAATTAGTCCCCTTTCTGTAGGATTGTGATAGCTCCTAAAATACAGCATTCAATTTTGTGCAATTACTAGACAGATAACGAGAAATAGGATGGAGTTCGGGAAAAAAAACAATAAAAATTAAAGGTTTGAATTAATTGATGGGAAGATAGATGAAAAAGACTAAAGAGGTCTTACAGCTAGGATAACTGAGGATAAAGACGTACAGTTTCATACACTAAAGAGTGCAAAATTATTTAAGGTGAGTGAACAGTAATGAGTGAGAGGGTACGTCTATACTGCGGTGCTATTTCGGGATACCAGAGGTATCCCAAAATAGCTATTCCTCGTCTTTTGAACCAGCCTGTTATTTTGAAATAGATTTTGAAATAATGGGCTCACTTTTCCAATGTCCCTGTAAGCATCATTCCACGAGGGCTAAGGGACGTTTTGGAATAGCGGTTTATTTCAAAATTATATCAAAATAAGATACGTAATTTGTGTAGCTCAATCTTATTTTGACTTACAAGTGCAGCATAGATGCACCCAGAGAGAGCTAAAGGAAATTTAGGTTAGAAATCAGAAATATTTTCTAGCAATGAGAACCTCTAGTCTTGAATCATCTCCCCTGGCAAGTGGTTCCTTTGCTCTGAATGTTTAAATTTAGACTGAACAAACTAAACAAGAATATATCATAGGGAGAAAACTTATATTGACAGGAACGAAATAGAAAATATATCTGTCCCCTTAGCCTCTTTCTGAAAGTACCAGTTTGTCTTTCTCTGCTGTCATCTTTTATTTCCTCATCTATTATAATACATAACTTTGATTTCATGAACAAGAGGAAGACTGTAGAAATGTCTTTAGCCTCTTCTAGTGAATTCTCTGAGTGCTCAGTGGAGGAGGCAAGGAGACTTCATTGCAATCTGATTCCCATGGACCAAAGAAATGCTTCCAATGATCTCTATTACAAACTTTCCATTTATTTTAATATATTTTTCAAAGTACTTTCAGCTAAGAGATGGGACTCTCAGAAGCAGAAGCTTAGGACTAAATTTTTGGCAATACCATCTTTGACTGAATGCAGGGGAGTTCCTTTACTGCCATAGTTAGCAGTAGCATCATGATATTGGGGTCCGTTTTTTTGTGGTCAATGTGCAAGCCCACCATGAAAGACAGTTTCTGTCCTGAAGAACATTCAACCTCATTTAACTGAACATTCCATAATGGATGTGGGAAATAATTGTCAGGGATTGGGGGAGGGAGGATGAGTGGGGGAACAAGTCATATGAATATGTTTACATAGGGCAACTAGATACAAGGTGGGATTGTTAATTTACACATACACACACAGATATAAATGAATAGTTGATAGCTATTATCACTGTACATTTAGCTGGTATAACTGAGTTCAGAAACTGAACATAAATAATTTTATAGTTGTAATAATTATATATCAGTTGTATAGTTTAACACAGGTTAGAACATTTTTAAAAATAACTTACAAAACCAGAACTTTCAGAATACTTTCCCTTTATTGCGGTGATAGGGCATCTGCCCACTCCCTGGAAACTAAGGGGTTAATAGAGTCCAAAGAAGCAGCCAATCAGAGAAGGGCTGAGGGAACAGGCAGCTCCCTATATGAACAGCAATAGGGCAGATAAGCTTAAGTCACTCCCTGGAGCTTGAAGAGGTAGAAAGGCTGTCTACCTTGCAGGCTGAAGGCAACTAGCACCCTAGACAGAGGAGTGGTATAGGAAGAGACCTGGAGAGCTGAAGGCATCTTTGGCAGGCTACAGGGATCTGCAGTCTGAAGCTCTGAGGCAAGGGTAAAGAGGGTGCTGAGGCTGTGAGGAAGTGGCCAGGGAAGTCCACTGATGTATCAGAGGGGATGCCCCACACAGTGGTTCCCTGCATGATCCCTAAGCTATCCCTAGAGTAGCTGATGGAAGCCTTCCCATTTCACTTGCCACTGGGCAAGTGGTTAGACCATAGACTGCAGTTGACGCTGGGAGAAGTAGCTAGACAGGGGGAGCACAGAGTGAAGCACGGCTGGAGGGCTATTTCACTGAAGAGGACACTGATCCTTGGAGGTATGTGGGTCCAGGAACAGAAGGGGTGACAGGCAGAGCACTACCAGAGTAGGGCACACTGGCTATCAGAATTAATTCATTTATGGGCCACAAGGAGGCACCAGAGTGGTGAGTGAACCCTGGTACAATTGCCCATCAGTTGAATATATCCTGTAGTGACTTTTCCTCCCACTAGGTAGTGTTGTGGTAGTTGGCTAGAGAGTGGCATGAGAAGATTGTCAGCAAAGTGAGGGGTTTCCTTTTCTCCAGGCTTTCAGCATGCCAGCTGGAGTATCAGCTCTTGCTCTTTGGGGGTAAGGAAGTAGTGCCAGGTTCCACTCTCGTGTGCCCACATGTGTATGTGTTGCAGATCTTGTTTTGGAGATTGCATCTGGAATCAGAGGGCAGAGCAGCATGTGACCATCCCATATTTCCCCTCCCATGCCTGTTGTGAGGAATGTGTGTAAGCACTGCAAAGGGGAAAAGTGGTGACAAGAAGGAATGTACCCTGAAGTGAGGTACATGCTTAGGGGAATAATGGAAAGAGATTTCCTTTAAAACAGGAGGAGAAGGAAACCAGGGCTGAGATCAATGAAAAGGGGAGATTATCTCTGCTTCCCAGGCAGCTCAAAGTATTGATTCCAAAGAGCTTATACTTCAACGTATTCAGCAGTTTATATCTCACAGGCACTGGAGCATGCACAATAAACATCATGCTAGTGCTGTAACCCTGTTGTTAGTGGGCTGCGCCCCACCTGCCGACTCCTCGTGGCTACAAGTTTGGAAGCTAATCAGCAAAAACCAGCCTTGGAACTCTGACTCAGCAAACTTTCAGTGCTCTAGAAGGACATTTTTTATTTCACATGCCCAGACTTTGGTAATTAAACCACTTGTGTGTGTAATTGCATTTCCCTGCGTGGATAGGCAAATCATGGAGATAAATGCCCACCTTCCCAATATATTTTTGTGTAACTTTTAGACTTTCACGTGCACATTTTATGGCTAGATGGGCAAAATTAAAGGCCATATATTTATGGAAATATACCCCTCAGGGCCAATTAAAAAAAAAACCCTGGACTCCCAAATTTGCTTGCAAACAATTGTGGGTACATTTATGTATAATTACAGTTAATCTCATGTCCGTCTGTCTGATTCTGTCCTTGTATTGGGTATATTATGTAGTGGTCGAAGTGTTCTCAATTGCAGCTCCTTGGTCTGGCACCCTTGGGACCCAACTAGACCCAGATGAAGAATTTTGCCAGACCAGGGGAGGTCATTTCTGCCCCCCCCCCCCCCCGCTACTTCCCCCAGCACTGGCCTGGCCCACCAGCCTCCTGGATGGCTTCCTACCTGGTGTCAGCCCTGCTGCCCTGCCAATCCTGCTTAACAGCTACCTCTGCCATGGCTCCTGGACCCGCTAGGAATCCGCAAACCAAGGCTCCCAGCTCAGCCAGGCAGCCCACACACCAGGTTTCCCAGCCTCACTGGGCGGTCCTGCTGCACCTGCAGCTCCCTGCAGGCAGCCTGCTGCCCTGCCAGCCCCACAGAGCTTCCTGCTGCTGGCCCTCCACCAGGACTCTCTAGCCCTGCAACGTCCATGCCAAATCATGCACGTTGCTAGACCAGAGAGTCCCAGTTTAGAGAGTTTCAACTTGTACAATTTGTGAGTGAAAAAAAGTTTATAAAGCAAATCTCTATGAAACATTTTGCAGATGCCTTAGCAGAGAAAAAAGTTGGCATTTTTAGCATCTTTTCAGAGGTAAATCAAAATACACATATACCTATTATTTTTCAAATCTAGTGTGTGTTTAGAATACTCCTAAGGCAAAGCCTTTCCACTTAATTTTAGTTTTAAAAGGCTTTCTATTGCTCATGGCTACCTTGCTTGAACAATATTTCCACCAACTACAAGGAGTTTCTCTGACTGATCACTCATGATCAGATCATGTAAACAATTCTACTCTGCTCCCTTACTGAGTCAGTGCTTGTCAGCAAGAGCCCTGTCAGAGAAGGAGGGAAATTGTACGTCTACTTTAATGTGATGTCTCCAAAGTGCGTTTGGTGCTCGGATCATTTAATAGCTATGGTTACAGGCAGAACAGCCATCTCTCTACTCATTAGTATCAATGTGCTGCTTGGCTATATTCTCCCAGTAAAATGACAGCTTGCATCTGGAGGGTCTAGCTGAGTGGGAGAAATCGGCCAAGTTTTTTTATTAAACAGGAGGCACAAGGAGGAGGGGAAAAAAAATCCCAAAACGTTAGTTCACAATGTTTTCCCTTGGTAAAAGTGTGTATTTGGCATCTACATTGCTAAATGGCACTAACATGGCCTCCAGTGGTTTTATGCTGCATTATCCCCTATCTGCTGTTAAATAATGAGAAGTGTCTCTTCAGGTTTCCCCTTTGTTGTGACAGCATTTAATCTTTGTACCTGTGGTGCTAGCCTCTAGTAATGGAAAATAATCTTAATTGGTTTGTTACCAGAGACCAGTGTGTAATAAAATGTAGAATTGGGCTTTGGCTATAGTCACTGTGATGATACAACGCAGGAGAAAACTCAGATTTTCTTTGCCGTTTCGGTTCTCAGCAGATACCCTGAATTTTCAAGCAATCTTTGGCTCTAGGAGTATCTCTAAACAATCTTCTGGAGCATGTGGGAGCAAGCATCCCAGCCCAGATCTACAGGGTCTAAAGCCTAGCTCTATGTGCTACATAGTTAACGCATGTCAAGGGAGCATTACGGAACAGAGACCATATCATTTATGTCTTATTAAAACAAATCTATAACCTACTATAAACATTCCTCCCAACTTTTTTCATCCTATGGCTGGACTGGTATTGACAGGCCACCTCACATTGAATTGTCTCTTGTTTAGCATAAGTAGTTAACACACAATACAATCTGTTTTACCTTGTATTTAGCTGTGACAAAAGAGTATCTTTCCTAGAGCTGAAGAAGAGGTCCATATGGACTTAAAATCTTGTATCATCAAGAATTTGGTCCAATAAAAGCTATTACGTCACCCACCTTGTCCTTCTTACAGCATTTGGCATAACAGGGCCCCAATTTCAGTTGGGGACTCTAACAGCAGATAGTACAAATTAAGAACAAACTACAAGATTTTGGCTGTGGATGGAAAGGCAGAGAGGTGATAGCGACATGAGACTTAGGCTCTTTAAGTTGCAATTTTCTTTGTTGTGAAAAATAAGCACATAAAAGGCTAATGATACAAGAAAAACATGTACACACAAGATAAAACTAACTGGAGCACAGCCACAGCAAGTTAAATGGCTAATGCAAAAGGGTTTTTTTAATGCAAAAGAAATTTACAATAACATTTCAATTTTTAAAAAGCTGCAGTTGAATTCTTCTTCAATGTTCAATGTAAATATAGTATCAGAGGGGTAGCCGTGTTAGTCTGAATCTGCAAAAGCGACGAGGAGTCCTGTGGCACCTTATAGACTAACTGAAGTGTAGGAGCATAAGCTTTCGTGGGCAAAGACCCACTTCGTCAGACGAAGTGGGTCTTTGCCCACGAAAGCTTATGCTCCTACACTTCAGTTAGTCTATAAGGTCTATAAGGTGCCACAGGACTCCTCGTCGCTAATGTAAATATAGTTTGCTAAACTCTTTCAAATATATAAACAGGCAAAGACAAAATGTCAAGTTCTAATTAATTCCAGATGATTACTGAGAATTTATAAATCTATGATAAACTACAATCTATTTATATAAGAAATGCTGATAGATTTTAGTTGTAGCAATGCCAGTGATGCCACTGTAATTAGAATTTGTCAATGGGAATATTCAGATTTCAATCAAAATATTCTTGCCTGTATTTCTAACTGCTGGTTGCATTCAGTTTTGTGGACCAAAAATTAATTATTTCCACGGGAGCTTAAAATTCCATCAATACACGGATAATCAAAAGGCTCTTCTAGAAATAGTTAAATTAATTATTCTGATCTACTTGGTTTGTTATGATCTAGTCCAGTTCAGGAGTTAGAAAGTATAAAAGAATACTAATAAATAATACTTAGCAAACTCATGCAAAGCACTGGCTGTTAAAATGGCAAGACAACTTGGATGCAATGAGGTGATCTTAAAATTCTCAATACGAGGAGTGATTTAGTTAGCGTATGTTATTTATCGTCATAACATGCAAAAAGATAACATGCATCCACAAAATAAATGGAAGCGGAGAAAAACACATTCTCTGTCTATTAGGAAGATATGTCTAAGTTAAGGAATTAGCAGCTGCATTATGTTGCCAGGCATTGCTAAGTGCTGCCAAGCAGGAAAGGAAGAGATGTGGGCCATGCTGTGAATAGTCATTCGGCTGGAGGAAAATGGAGGAAAAGCTAAAGAAAGGACTCAGGGTACAATTTTCAAAAGCACCTGTGACTTAGAAGCATAAGTGCCTGAGACCCATTTGAAAGTTGGATTTACGAACCTAAAGTCAGTGTGACTGAGGGTTTGCCCACATATTTAGCTGTGTTGCTGTAGCATTTAAGTGAAGATGTGTCTATGCCAATGGGAGAGCAATGCAGTTTATTCTGATTTGAAGTGTAGACCTGGTGTTAGGCTCTTACAGGCTACATTTTAAAAGGTATTTAGGTGTCTGGAGGAATTTTCAAAAGTGCTTGGGTGCAGTTTTGAAAATTCACTTAGGCCATTTTTGCATTATCAAATCCACACCCCTCCGCAATGCAATTATACCGACCTAACCCCTAGTGTTGACAATGCTATGCTGAAGGGAGAGCTTCTCCTGTTTATGCAGCTACTATCTCTTAGGGAGATGCTTATTTACGCTAATGGGAGAAACTCTCTTGCTGAAATAGCTGCATTGTCACTAAAATGCTATCAGTGCAGCTACGCAGATTCAGCATTTAATGTGCAGACAAGCTTGAAGTGTGCCTTTCTAAAGTGTCTGTCTGCATCTCTAGGATCATACCTTTAAAATGTTGTCCCTGCTTGCTTACATCACTTTTGAAAATGGAACTTAGTCTCCCAAGCTCCTTCGGTACTTTGAAAATATTGGTGTTGGAGGACACCAGGAGGGGGGAAATGAAAGCAAGCTGCACTAGTTCTGTACCCCAGCCAAAACACATCTCTGTGGCTGCTGTGACTTGTTTTTAACTCTGTTGCTGTGCTACAGCTACAGCCCTCACATATCAGTGTGAGAATATTCACATGAACCTGTTTAGCCACACAGGTTGGCAGTCAGTGCAGGGAGTTTAGTCTTTTGCACTGTTACAATTGTGAAATATTGTTTAGCGGCTGAATTTGCCTAAAACACATAGGCTCCATAAAAGAAAAATGAAATAATCGCAAGCATCATGTTAATGAAGAAATGATTAAAAATCAGGGAGCTAAATATTTAATATTACCATTAGTACAAGGTTTAAGCTTGCACAGTGGAGTAAACTGTATAATTACAGGGGTGAAAATGATAAGCATGGTAGAAAACGCCAGTCCTGCATTACAGAAATATGTAAACACAAAGTTACTATTTTTGCACAGAAGGCCTAAGAAGGGCACACAGATAAGTCTTTTATTAGCCTGATGATTACAGTTAAGCACCTGTCTCCTCTCATATGCCCGTTCTACATCTTACTTGTGTCGAATAATAGCCTTTGCTTACCCCTAAGTTGGAGTGAAACTAACTCTCTGCTCTCTGTACAGAGGAACAAAGATATAATTCAAACTTTAACATTTTTTCTTTCATATTTCCACTCACTGTTTCCTTGTCTTGATGCCACCTTTCTCTGCAGTTTAATTTGTCTTTTCACTGCTTTGTCTTTCTTTTTGTTTGGTGTTAGCTTGTAGAGTAACAGGAGATTAGATACTAACTGAGGAGTTAGAGAAAACAGCCTCCGTCATCACCTGTCATCATCTTGGATCCCGCTGTCAGGTTTTAGGCCGCAGCATGGTTCAAAGACAGGCCTTTCTACTGCAGTGGCTGACCTCCTTTTGCCCATACACATGAAAAGTGTATTCATCCTCCTCCTGCTGGGCCTCTCTGTGGCACCTGGCACCAGAAGCAAAGGGGGGTGACAATAATTGAGATCATTCTTGAACAGTGGGAGGAGAAATTTCTCTGAACTTAGATCTCAGTCAGATTTCATTCTGGAGGAAGGGGAAAAGGGGAAACGGAAGCTAAATCAGGGTCAGTTTTCTTTTTATTCTGTTTGGTTCATCCCAGTGAGTCTCCTGATACTTGTATATGGATGATAGGTCCAGCAACAGCTATTAACCAACATAGTCAGAGGAGCAACTCTCTGCTCTGACTGTCCCTAGCCTCTGACTTCCAGAAGTTGGGAGTGGATGACAGACTTGATAATTGCCTGTTCTGTTCATTCTCTCTTCAACACCTGGTATTGACCACTGTTGAAAGACAGGATACTGAACTAGATGGACTATTGGCCTGTCCCAGTGTGATTGTTCTTATGCTCTTCTAATTATTAAAGCTGGTCAAAAAATTCTGATGAAACATCTTGCTGTCAGAAAATGATTTAATCTAAACAGATTAGTTGGGGGCATGTGTTGATTTTAGATAAAATAAGATGTTTTGTTTTGACTGTTTTAATATGTCAAAATGAGAATTAATATTTAATATAGTATATTTATACATATATTTACCATGTTTTATTGTATTTAATGTATTTGATATTGGTTTGATATTATTAAAACCAAGTGTTTTTGCCTTAGCATGAGACATTTCAGTAATCATGAATAAAAAATGTTCAGAATCTTTCATTCTATGGAAATTTTTGAATTTCTTTTTTGGTTTGGTTCAGAACAAAACATAATTAAAAATGTCAGAATTTGACATGGAATGGAATTTTTATTTTTGATCAATTAATGATACTTGATATTTGCACTATTTCTCTGTAAGCTTCAAAATGAAGTCAGAAAATGGCAGGTTTATCTTCAATATAAATAAGGGAGAAAGGGTAAATCCAAATAATTCAGTTTCTCTAAGTATCATGTCAGCTTTGGCTACTGCTAACAGATAGCCTCTCTGTGTGTGTTAGGTTTAACATTCTGGCAGTTTTTCAAATTTTCCTGCCATGTCTCCTACCATTGATAATACTGATATCAAAGCTAAGGCAAAACATCACTTGCTTTTTGTAATTCACTGTTGTGTGCATTTCTAGCTGTTCTGAAAAAGAGTAAGTTTTTTTTGTATTAATTTCCTATCCTTCTGACACAAAATTGTATCTTCCAAATCATTAACTGTGTAGCCCTTAAAGATCCCCGTAAGGCTTAAAAAGTGGGAAAATAGCTGCAGGAAATCATTAAATGCAAACCGTTTTAGCAAGAATTGTATTTCAAATACTTCTGAAGAACTTGATGTAGCAGTGCAGTAGGCAATAATCCTTTGATCTTGCAGAATGGAAGTCAATGGGAGATTTGACATTGATTTTAATGGGCACAGAATCAGACCATAAAGAAAACCAAGATATGAAGTTAGAGGTGGGGATAAGACTGTTTGTGGAGTGGATGATTTTCCAGAAATGTCATGCACCAGGAAAGTGTACTGAAAACTTTATTTCTTACAATAGGCACCAATATACCTTTAAAAACTAACTAAAAATGTCAGACAATACAAATGTTATCTACACTTCCTTTCACCCTCACACACAACAGAAAGGGGTTTAAAAGTGTCTTTCTGACACAGATCAATGTGCTTTACTAGTCCCATTAAATGTTCCTCACACATTAGGGTTCCTGTTGTGTTTTCCTTTCCTCTTGAAAGCCGGTTGTCATAAAACCATTCAAGCTCTCCTTTCTGGACGTTCACAGGGTTGCTGTATTTGGATGTAATACTGGATCCTGTGTGCTTCTAAGCCCATTCAGTCTGAGCAGAATACAGGCAATGTCTCTTGCTGCTCAGGACCCTGTTCACTTCAACTCTCTCCAGTAGCTTAAGCACACTGGCGTATTGAAAACTATTAAAATTGCAAGCTATGACTTTAATTGGAAGGGATTTCCTGGATTGCATGTTAGGAGGCTTAGCAGAGCAGCATGCAATCTGGGTCTTGAGCAGCCAATCTGAAAAAAGCCAAGGTACAGTAAGGTGAGGGGAATTGTACCTCTCTGCTTTAGGGTGCAGCCTGCTCTCTCTCTCTTTCTCTCTTTCTTTGCTTCTTGTGTATGTTAAGGTTTTGGATTTTAAGAAATTAAGTAACAATTATTTAAGACTCTACACTCTTCCTGAAAGAGCACCTTGGGTTTTTATTTAATTTTTCTATTTGTATGCTGTAAACATACCAATTCCTTTTCCCAGTGTTCTGCCCTCATGAATAATATTGGTCACATGGCCGATACAACAAGGAACACAGACTTTGCAAAGTAGTTTCCTAAACTTACCTACATTTGGTTCATGGAGAACCCTAGAGAATCAGAGATCCATACAAAAATGGCACAACCTGCACACAAATCCTTCTCTCTAGCCTCCTTACCTCTTTGAGAGCACATTTAGTTTTTTGTCAGTACTTTCAGGGTCACCAAATCCTTCTCCTGCTCAGTCTTTGGTTTTACTGTAACTTTAAAAACAACAAGAGGTCCTGTGGCATGTTAGAAACTAATCAAAATATATAGAATCATGAACTTTTGTGGGCAAAACCCACTTCATCAGATGAATTGTAGGAGAATGGCTGCATTTAAATCCATAATTGAGTGACCAGAGAGGTTAAAATATTCCCATACAGGTTTATATGCGTTACTATTTCTGATGTCTGAATTGTGCCCATTTATCCTTTGTCATAGAGACTGTCTAGTTTGGCCAATATGCATGGCAGAGGAGCAATGCTGGCAATTGATGTCATATATCACATAGATAATGTGCAGTTGTATGTGCCCCTAATGTTGTGGCTTATATGCTTAGGTCCTGTGATGGTGTTGCTTGTATAGATGTGTGGGCAGAGTTGACAAAGGGGTTTGTTGCAGGAGTAGGTTCCTGGGTAAGTATGTCTGAGGTGTTATGTGTGGCTGCTGGAATGTATTTGATTCAGGTTGTGGTTTGTCTAAAGGCGAGGATTGCCTCGTCTCCCAGGCCTGTGAAAGTGAGGGATCGTGTTCTAGGATAGTGCACATTTGTAAAATATTTTTTTCCATGAGCTAAACCTACTTTCAAAGCAAAAATACTTTTCAATTGGCTTAGTTTTGCATTTACCAAACCATTAAATTCATCCATCCATTTCACCCACAGTCCATCTGAAAAGAATTGTCAGTGTTATTTATTTTGTATTCTCACATTAAAAATGATGTGCAGTGTTTGAAAACTTTTGTTGCATGACACATTCTATAACTGTTCATTAATTCTCATAAACAAAATATATTCTCTCAAACAATATTTTAGTTATAGTAACATCGTTATTTCTTTTGCCTTTGTTTATACTACCAGTCCTTAAAACAACATCTCTTGTATTTTTTAAAACTAGCTTTCAGTAAAAATAATTTCCATTACTTTTTTTTTCAGTCGCTTTTCACCTGTTTGTATTGAGAACTGGTACTGAAAATCTACATCTGACAAAATAATGCAAGAAGCAGATTTTCTTTTTCACCCCTGCATGTTGTTGCAGCTAGAGTGCTGGGGGTTGCTAGAGAATATGGTTCATTTTACCCCGTGTTCCCCAACTTCACTAGGGACTTGACAGTGCAAAGTTCTAATCACTCCTATAGAAGTTACTTTAGCACCTTACAGGAGTGCAGGACTGAGACAATGGAGAGCAAAAGTGGAAGAAAGGTTTTCGATATAACACTTAACAGCACTTTCATTTAGCAACTATACTTTAGTGCTATTTTCCTAGAGTTGCTGCTGCGTATCTTTTGGTAATGGTCCCTAAGGGATGATGTGATCAGAATGGTGGGAGAGAAAGAAAACTTTAAGGATTGCATTTTGAACAAACTGAGGGAGGGAGAAGTGAGAAGTAAAAAGGCTATATAGGACAAAGTTGCAGGAATCAACATAAGATTTGCCATTAGAGTTGAGCAATTGTTTTTAAATTTGGAGGATGAACTGAAAACTCCTCCCTAGAAAGAAAACAAAGTTCAATGAGTTTTGAAACAAAACTATTTTTGTTCTTCATCTGGAGTGAATATCATTTTGAAATGACATCCTCTAAATAGAAATGTCATTTTGAAAATGATGCAATGAAACATGACATTGAATATTTGTTACTTTTTAACCACAACTAACTTAAAAAAAATTGTGTAGAAAAACCCTGTGTAAAAATTTTGTATCACATTGCCTTTTAAAATTCTTAGCATAAATTAACAAAATTAAATTTTAAAATTAGAAAGGCAGAAAAGGCATCTGTCCATTTCAGTGCAAAAATGTAGTCTGTGTGGGCTACACATACACCAGCTATGGTTCTCACAGGCGTGTATATGTGAAGCTATGGATTCCTTTGCTGTCCTTCTGTGTGGTGTGGTAGGGGTAAGCATGCTGCCTATGATGTCATGTGGATTGTTGGAGGTGATGTTATATGGTGTGGCTACCACGGAGTTCTGCAAGGACTGCAAAGAGCAGTGAATCCATGATTGTTAGACATGTAGGTCAACCAGGGGCTGAAACATTTGTGTTTACTGTGTGACAAGCCCTGTTTATACGCTGATCAATCTTCCTGTTCTTTCTCCTGTTTGCTCTTTGGCCTGAAAGATCTCATTCAATATGTCCTCCCTAGTACTCTTCTTTCTCCTCATCTGGGTCAGGTGTTTTAAGGGTGTAGAACAGGTGCCCCTCAAAGCCACAACAACCACAGCTGCTGATAAAATCAAGCAGAGGTTCCATGGCTTTAATGCAGTGACTCATGCTTTGGACAGGCTATGCTACTGTGAGGAGAGGCAGAGGCAAACCAAGGATGGATGATCACCTTAAATGCTAAACTTTATAAAGGAAAAATCTAGAAATTTAGCATGGTCAGTAATCTGAGTAGGAGAATATAATATACAGAAACATTAAATACTTAATGAAATAATAAACTGTAAACTGCTATCAGAATAAAAGAAGTTTTTTCAACAACACTGTCAGTCTAAGAAGGACTCAGCTCTTCCTTTCCATTGCTGCAAAATCCAGCTTCACCCCACTTGTCTTGTCTCCCAAGACTCTTTCAGTTTGATGCTATGATCACCATACCTCTTTCCAACAGGTCTGCTTGCAGATGACAGCTTCTCAGCTGGAGACCCACAGCCATTCTCCTGTATCTCCTCTGTCAATGTTCTAACAGTCAACCTCACTGGTCAGGTGCACTATGCCTCTCGTAGCTGGATTCCTTGCACATGGCTTGTCAAGGTCCGGCTTCCTAAGTACATTTCCTTTTCACCCCAGCTCATTCTCTTTTCACCGCCTTCTTTTCTAACGCCATTCACCTGCCCCTTTGGAAGAACTGAGACCCCCCCACACCAGTTCAAGCTGCTTTCCCATTGACTATCTCGCTCCCCAGGAAAGCATCCTATGCTGCTCCATCACAGCTACAGGCCCTAGCATTACCCTCTTGGGTGAAACCACAGCAGTTGCTTGTGCCAGGGTTACTACGTAACTGTCACAATTAATAGGGACAGACAAGTTAGGGTACCTCTACATTGCATGGCTATGTCAGGATACCAGAGGCAGCCCAAAATAGCTGCCCCGCATCTACAAAAGCTGCCAATTACTTCGAAATATTTTTTGAAAAAATGGACAAGCTATTTCGCCATCCCAGTAAACCTTGTTACATGAGGCTTAAAGGATGGCTTGAAATAGCGCATTTCAAAATAGATTTGAGATAAGATATGCAATTTGCATAGCACAAATTGCAAATCTTATTTTGAGATTAGGGTGCTGTGTAGATGCACCCTTACTCTCATAAAAATTTGAATTGAAATATAGAATCATAGAACACTAGAACTGGAAGGGACCTTGGGAAGTCATCAAGTCCAGTCCTCTTCACTCATCACAGAACCAAGCACCATTTAGAATCATAGAGCTGGAAGAGACCTCAGGAAGTCATCAAGTCCAGCCCCCTGCCCAAGGCAGGACCAATCCCAACTAAATCAACCCAGCCAGGGCTTTGTCAAGCCAAGACTTCTGGTATGTCTAGACTATATCCCTCTGTTGGCAGAGGGATGCAGATTAGGCAGGTCAACATTGCAAATGAAGCATGGATTTAAATATCCCATGCCTAATTTGCATAAAAATGGCCACCATGTTTGCCGACTCAGCACTTTGTCCGCAAAAAGCGGCAGTCTAGAGGGGGATCTGTCAAGAAAGAAAGCCTTTTTCGACAGATCCCTTATGCCTCCTGCAAGACTTTCTTTCTCAACAGATCCCCCTCTAGACTGCTGCTTTTTTCCGACAAAGTGCTGAGTCGGCAAAAATGGCAGCTATGTTTATGCACATTAGGTGCGAGATATTTAAATCTCTGCTTCATTTGCAATGTCAACCTGCCTAAGCTTCATCCCTCTGCTGACATAGGGATGCAGTCTACGCATACCCTTAAACAGGGCTCGACAAATTATGGAAAACTCTACTCGCCAGACTAAAAAGGGACTAGCCACCCCCCCAAGTGTTTTTTTAATGGCATAAATGCCTAATAAGAATAAGAACAGTAATTACTAATAAGTTATTAATAAATATCTTATAAACCTGTACCTTTTCTCTCTGCTGCCATGTCTCCTCCCCTTGCTCCATCAGCTCTACTGGTGCCTGCTGACCCCCAACCCCTAACCCTCCTCTGCTGTCCTGACTCCTGTCCTTCTCACTGCCCTCAGCCTTCCTGAGACCTGCCTCCCTCCACCAGCCCTTCTCTTCCCCCTGTGCACACTCCTCCAGTAGCCCCACTCTGATCATGTGAGCTACCCCTCCTCATCCCTTCTTCTAAGACCTCCCTTTACACACCTGCCCTGCCTCTCTCCTCTGGTGCTGGTCCCTCCCCTGCAGGTATCTGCCCTTCTGCTTCACCCCCCGAATCCCCTGGCACCTGCACCCTCCTGGTGCCTCCCCCTTTCTTTATTGCCCCTTCCCCATTTTTCCCTGATATCCACCCCCTCACCACCTTCTGCCCCTGTTCCCCTCATGCCCCTGTGCCCTCACACATGCCTTGCTCCATCCCTGCCTTCTTCATGCTCACCCCTCCTTTCAAGCCTTCTCCCAGCACCTCCCACTCCCCATCTAACCACCAATCCCCAATGCCCTTACCCTCTCCTCTCCCAGCATCACCCTGTCCCCCCTCCTACTGACACCTCCCTTCCTGCCCTTTTCCTCATTGTCTCCACTTGGCCCCCTGGCATTTGTCTCTCCTGCCCCCCTGTCCCTTGGTGCCTTCCCCTTTCTTCTTCTTCTTCTCCTGACCTCCTCCTCTCTCTTCCCCTCAGCATAAACCCCTTCTCCCCATATTTTTCCTCTCCCCTCCGCTCTGCTCCACTCAGCTCAGCTCGGCCCAGGCCCTGGCTTCTGCCTTCTGCCTTCCACTTTGCGGGGTTGCCGGAGCCTTTTTGAATCCAGCAGTTGCCGGCCGTGACGTCAGGATGCCACGTGTCGCCAGCATCCTGGCGTCTGCCGGCATCCCATCCTCTGGCTCGCGCCCCACCTCCTTGTACCGGAGCTGCACACAGGCAGCCAGGCACTAACAGTCACTGCACTTCTCCCTTCCTAGCTGTGCTCAAGTCCTCCATCGGCCGGCGGATCACATGGGGCTGCGCCGCCTGTAGTGCAGGCTTTGGCCAGCCCGTCAAAACGGCCCACCGGGTCAGTACACCCCTGCACTCACCAGCTGCTAAAATCTACTCATCACGGGTGAGCGGGCAAGTGCATTTGTCGAGCCCTGCCCTTAAACATTTCTAGAGATGGAGATTCCACCACCTCCCTAGGTAACCCATTCCAGTGCTTCACCACCCTCCTAGTGAAATAGTTTTCCTAATATCCAACCTAGACCTCCCCCACTGTAACTTGAGACCATTGCCCCTTGTTCTGCCATCCGTCACAACTGTGAACAGCCTTTCTCCATCCTCTTTGGAACTTCCCTTCAGGAAGTTGAAGGCTGCTATCAAATCCCCCCCTCACTCTTCTCTTCTGCAGACTAAATAAGCCCAAATCCCTCAGTCTCTCCTCGTAGGTCATGCGCTTCAACCCCCTAATCATTTTGGTTGCCCTCTGCTGGACCCTCTCCAATGCATCCACATCCTTTCTATGGGGCGGGGGCTGTAATGTTTGTCACCCGGTGTTTTTATTTATCCACCCTAACCACCACCCATTTCGCGAGTCCCGAAGTTCAACCTGCACCGTGTCTGTCCAGTACGAGTCTTTCTCAATCGTGATTTGAACTAGTTTAAATCAGGATGGGACGTAGTCCAGTAATACAGCTTTGGGCAGCAGGGAGAGGGGGGTCCGGGTCCACCCTCACTCACGGATCCCAGCCCAAGGCCCTAAGGACTCAGACCTGATGCAGTTCTGGCTGGCTGCTGGGGCTTCCCACTGAACCACACCAGCCCGCAGGCAATATGCAAATGCCCTGCCCTGGGCTGCTTCCTCTCCCCTTACCTGCCTCTCTTGTTCTCCCTTCTACCGCCTCCTCCTACCTCCCTTTTAAATTGCCCGCACTCCAGCTCAGCATCCTCCCCAGCGGACGCCGCCCTCATCTGCCCTCCACCAGATCCCGCCCCCTCTCCTAAGTCACTCTCCTGCCGCCCGCCTGCGCTGTTTCCCCAGGCATTGCCCCGTACAGCTGTTTGGTTGCGCGAGAGCACGCTGCGCATACGCCAACCCTGGCTCGCCGCACCCAATACATGGCTGGCACGGGGGGGAGGGGAAACAGTAGCACCCCATCACAGGGGCCCAGAACTGGACACAATATATTCCAGATGTGGCCTCACCAGAGCCGACTAAAGGGGAATAATCACTTCTCTGGATCTGCTGGCAATGCTCCTCCTAATGTACCCTGGTATGCCATTAGCCTTCTTGACTACAAGGGCACACTGTTGACTCATATCCAGCTTCTCATCCACTGTAACCCCCAGGTCCTTTTCTGCAGAACTGATACTTAGCCATTCAGTCCCCAGCCTGTAACAATGCTTGGGATTCTTCCATCGCAAGTGCAGGGCTCTGCACTTGTCCTTGTTGAACCTCATCAGATTTCTTTTTGCCCAATCCTCTAATCTGTCCAGGTCACTCTGGACCCTATCCCTGTCCTCCAGTATATCTACCTCTCCCCCCTAGCTTAGTGTCATCTGCAAAATTACTGAGAGTGCAATCCATCCCCTCATCCAGGTCATTAATAAAGATGTTGAAGAAAACCGGTCCAAGAACAGATCCTTGGGGCACTCCGCTGGAAACCGACTGCCAACCTGACATCGTGCCATTGATGTCAGGTTGGGCCTGACAGTCTAGCCAGCTTTCTATCTATCTTACAGTCCATGTATCCAATCCATATTCCCTTAACTTGCTGGCAAGAATATTGTGGGAGACCATATCAAAAGCTTTGCTAAAGTCAAGGTATATCACGTCCACTGACTTTACCATATCCCTGAACCAGTTACCTCATAATAAAAGCTAATCAGATTGGTCAGGCACGACTAGCCCTTCATGGATCCATGTTGACTATTCCTGATCACTTTCCCCTCTTCCAAGTGCTTCAAAATGGATTCCTTGAGGATCCCCTTCATGGTTTTTCTGGGGACTGAGGTAAGGCTGACTGGTCTGTAGTTTCTGGATTGTCCTTCTTCCCTTTTTTAAAGATGGGCACTACACTTGCCTTTTTCCAATCATCCAGGATCTCTCCCGACCTCCACGAGTTTTCAAAGATAATTGCCAAAGGCTCCGCAATGACATTTGCCAGCTCCCTCAGTACCCTCAGATGCATTAAATCCAGGCCCATGGATTTGTGTATGTTTAGCTTTTCTAAATAGTTCCTAACTTGTTCTTTCCCCACCAAGGGTTGTCCACCTCCTTCCCATACTGCGTTGCCTAGTGCATTTGTCTGGGAGATGACCTTGTCCACAAAGACAGAGGCAAAGAAAGCATTGAGTACTTCAGCTTTTCCTACATCATCTGTCACTAGGTTACCTCCCTCATCCAGTAAGGGCCCCACACCCTCTGTGATCACTCTGTTATTGCTAACATGCCTGTAGAAACCTTTCTTGTTATCCTTGACATCCCTTGCCACCAGCTGCAATTCCAATTGCACTTTTGCCTTCCTGATAACTCTGCAGCATTCTTGAGCAATATATTTATACTCCTCCCTAGTCATCAGTCCAAGTTTCCACTTCTTGTAAGCTTCCTTTTTGTGTTTAAGCTCACCATGGATGCCCGGTAAGCCAATCTGGTTGCCTACCATATGTGGTTTTCTTGCTGCGCATTGGGATGGTTTCTTTCTGTGCCTTTAATAAGGCTTCTTTAAAATACTGCCAGTTCTCCTGGATTCCTTTCCCCTTCATGTTAGCATCCCAGGGGATCCTGCCCATCAGTTCTCTGGGGGAGTCAAAGTCTGCTGTTCTGAAGTCCAGGGTGTGTATTTTGCTCGTTCCACGAGGTGTACAGCTAGTTCGGAATAGGAAGCCTAATCCGAACTAGCTAGTCCATGCCACGTGTAGCCGCGCGGATTGGGATCCGAAGGAGCCGGTATTTAAAAATGGCGCCGGCCGGCATCATGCAAATGAAGCCCGGGAAATTCAAATCCCGGGCTTCATTTGCAACTCCGAATGACTACATTACCCCCCTAGTTCGAACTAGGGTGGTAGTGTAGACATACCCATATAGATGTTTATCTAACCAGTCCTTAAATATCTCTGGTGATAGAGCTTACACAACCTCTCTAGGCAATTTAACCACCTGACAGTTAGGAAGTTTTTCCTAATGTCCAACCCAAACCTCCCTTGCTGCAATTTAAGCCTATTGCTTCTTGTCTTATCCTCAGAGGTTAAAGAGAATATTTTTTCTCCCTCCTCCTTGTAACACCCTTTTAAGTACTTGAAAGCTGCTATCATGTCCCCTCTCAGTCTTCTCTTTTACAGACTAAAATATGTTTATTGACACTCTGCTTTGAAAGCTCTCTGCATGGCCAAACACTGCAGCTCCATCCTGGGGAGCCTGGCCTTCCAGGGTCTAGGCGGGCGGGGAATGGGGAGAAGGAATTTGCATATTCTGAAACAGTACTATTTTGGTTCCTGTTCTATCGGTATGAGCATAGGGCAACAACACCAAATGTTGGCAGAATTTTCTGCATGTGATTGTAGGTGATATTTCACTCCTGAGGGTAACATAGACACAGAGGGCCCAGCTGCTACTGACATCCCAATGTTGTCTATTTGCTGCTAGGCTGTTTAGTGTGATGGTACCAGCTGAGCTCCTGGCAGAGTGGCATGGGTATACATCCTACCACAGAAGAAGGCTGCCATCCCTAGAAACTTTTGGAAGAGGACTGCAGAGTATCTCCATAAAAGTTTTATCAAGATCTTGCAGAAGGATACCAGGGACATCCCTATGTAAGTAAAAAAACTGCTCCATGTGCTCCCAACGCCACCTAACCCTACAAGAGATTGCAAATCATATACTGATTCTACTTCTGTTAGTTGCACTACCTTTTCTTATTAAACAATGAGCAAATGATAGCTATGTCTTGTTAACTTGGGGATGGGCTGGGTGCTATCTTTAAATGTAAACACTGTAAGAGGAAAAGCATTCACACACATACCTGAGCCTCTTCTCTTTCATTGGGCTTATCCATGCTCTGCTGGTGAGACTGGCTAGATTGTGGTGAAGTCTCAACAGGTTCTGGCTGTTCCACACCACCACACCTTCCCCCTCCTTGCTGTTCATGGTAGGTGTCTTTGTCTTGGACTCTTCTGAGGCATCCATGGTGTCTGGTGGGATGGTGGCGGGGTCTCTGCCACATCTCTCATTGCAAAAGCACCAGGTGTGAGGTTGAGCCCCAGATAGTTTGTTGCAGGGCTTGGCTTTTGGTATGCCTGGTGCTGTTCTTTCATTTTCATATGGGACTGCTGCTGACCTTGTCATATACCCCTTCACCTGCATCCCTTTTTGTAGATGTCCATGGCTATATGGCTTTAACAGCATCTTCTCCCCACAGGCCCAGGAGATGTAATATTTCCTCTCTACTCCAGACAGAAGCATGTCAAGGGCATGGAGTTGGCATAATAAGTGGAGCAGCTGCACATAAGGGAAAGCAATTAGGTGGGCTGCCAACCTGGGCATTCAGGAAAATGTATTTCAAAAATAAGCAGTGTGTTTTTTAAAGGGGATGGTGGTATCCGGTTTCTGTGACCCTTGCGCGGCCATTGACAATGGTAATCAGAGCAGTCACTGTTGAAAGGAGCAGGACATTGTGGGACAGCCATTGGAAGACTGTTAGGGTCTGCACAGGTCATGGAGCATCTACTTTCTCACTGCATCAGTCTCACTTGGTTGACCACTGCTCAATACTGTTTGAAACCATGGTCAACCTAGTGATCATGCCAGAGATATTTCTTTTAGAAACAAGGAAAGTCGTAAGTCCTGCTCTGAAGTGCTTATGATGAGTCCAAAGCCCTAATCCTGGAAAGACTTAGTTTTGCACATAACTTTAACTATGCCCCTCCCTATGCCCCTCCCTTGGCTGTCTGAAATTGGCACCTTAACCTTGTGAAATTTAAGCATGTGCCTAACTATGGTGCAGGCATACCCCAGGAATCAGGATCATCAACAGACAAAAACTGGGCTGTTAAAAATGGAAGGCTGAGGGCTGCAATGCTAAGATGACAGAATTATTCACTAAGGCATGTATACATCTTAAACATTCCATTACATTAATGATTTCTGTTTATTTATTACTAGAAGATTTACCTGACGTTGCTCAGGACCTTCAGGACAGAGGTCTGAGGGGACATGGGTGTCAGGGCAGGGACTTGAGGATGTGGGGGGCTCAGGGCAGTGGGCTAGGGGTGTGGGAGTCGGGGTTGGGGTGAGGAGGGGCTCAAGGCAGGGGTGCAGGGTGCAGGGGTCAGGGCAGGAGATTGGGAGTGTGGAGGTCTCAGGACAGGGGGTGGGGAGTTTCAGGGCAGAGGGTGAAAATGTTGGGGGTGCAGGACTAAGGGTGCGGATTTGGGAGGTCTGAGGAACTTAGGGCAAAGGGTTGAGAGGTACACGGGTGATCTGGAAAGGGGGTGTGGGATGCAGGGTGGAGGGCTCAGGACAGGGGGTGAAGGCAGCTGGCAGCTGTTCCCAGGGGTTGGCCCAGGGCAGCGGGGGCCCTGCTGGCCAGCTGTGGGCTATTCCCCATGGCCAACCCAGGGAAGTGGGGGCAGCATTGACAAGCTGGTGGCTGCTTTCTGGGCTGGGGCACTTGTTGTCCCCTGTAGTCATTCTGTCCTGCTATCAGAGCACTCCCTTTCCATCTGATGGGAATCCCATTCTCCTGGCAGAGCCATACCCTGACCTTGCTTTAAGTTAGGATAAGAGGAAGCTGCATGCCAAATTTGGTGATCCTAGCTCTTACCGTTTAAGAGGAGTTCTTGAACAAACAGACTCAAAGACAGACACACAGAAATTCTCTCAAATATATAGTAGGTTAAGCATCTAATTCCTCATTTGTGATGTTATAGCAGAATGCAGTGGTTTTGGTCCCATGTCAGTCCCAGATATTAGAGGGACAAAGCATGTGGGGTAATATTATTTATTGGATCTCATCCACCTTGTCTCTGTAAATATAGCAGTGAGTTGTTTTTCGTGAGACCCGAATGATGTATATTTCTTTAATCTGCTTGAAGTAAGCCATACATTATATTTGCTTCGAGGAGTGCTGAAGGAAATCCAATCTAATGCTTTTGCTTGCCAAAATCATTTTTTTCTTTACAACTAACCCCTCCATCACTCACCATCCAAGCTTTTGATGTCTATCCACTCACGAGAAGCCTTCTTTAATCAAGCCAGCTTGGACTAGCCTGTCACACAAATTGTACTTTGTCTACATGAAGACATTTTGCATTAATCTCTTAAGAGAAGAGGTTGCCTAATAAGTGTCCTGTTGAGCAAGTTTCACTGTATATGAAAATGAACATATTTGCCAAAGTAAATTTTGGTTTACTGAATCAAATGTTTTTGCTACGTGATGTACAAACAGATGACTTCACATCTTTTTTTTGGGGGGGGGGGGTTACACATGAAGGTAATTTGTCTACATGAGAAATGCTGAATTAGTTGAATGACATTATGTTAATCTAAGTTAATGTATTATAAGTTTGTTTTCAACTGCCTGGTAATTTACAGGACACATCTTTCATTCTTTTCAGTGGCAAACTTACTGACTGGGATATTTTATTGGATTAAAGATGTAGTATTTTACTTTCTGATTGACTTATCAAGGGTATCATAATTTCACTACAACAAACATCTAAACAGATGTTAAGAGCTGGCATTCATTGCTTATTACATCATTTATCCAGTTTGAGCCACAAGAATTTCAATTGTACCTGAATGAAATCTGATACATGGAACTTAACCCACTGCATGAAATGTGACTGCTCTCTGTAGTCTGTCGCATTTTAACATCAGGTAAACTTCCACCAGGAGTGATGATGAAGATGTCATGTATCCTTGGCAACAAACTCATTTAATATGAAGTTTGCATATCAAATTGATGGTCAATATTCTCATCTTAAAAATTCCACTATTAAATGCTTACAAAGTCTATAATAGAGCACAGGGAATACAACAAAACTATGTGAATGCTCTTAGGAAGAATAGCTACTGATTTTCTTCACTGGTATTCACGAGCCTATCTAATTGCTTATTGGCATACATTCAGGTGAGGAATACAACTCCCTCTCAAAACTCCCTGTTAGCACTCACCTGTTCGCAAGCTCCGTGGGCAAGCGACCAAGGAGCTTGCCCACTGCCTTATAAAGCCCCTCCCCCTACCAAGGCTCAGCCAATCAGCAGAGTTTTCTAGAATTCAAACTTTAATTAGAAGCCAACAGTTTTCACCTGCCAATCACAGCACAAACTCCATCAAGGGGAGGGGGAAGGCAGAGGGGAGGTGGTGGGGGGGGGGTAAGTCTCACTCTCAAACACAGGGGAAAATAAATAAATAAATAAACAAAAAACAAAAAAGAACACACACCAACCCTCACTCACAAACACAAGCTCAGCACACAACAAGAAAGCCCCAAACACAACACCCACTTCCCCCAACACTCCTGTATCTGTTTCTCCTCTACCTGGAGAACTCCCTCTCTAACGCCTCACTCAAACAGGAAAAAACAAAACAAAAAAAACCCACCACCACCACACACCAAACAAACACAAGCTCAGCACACAGTAAGAAAGCCCCAATAACAAAACACAAGAGTCCTGTATCAGCCTAATCTACATGCGTTTGTTGCTAGAGACATGTAGTCTAGACATACCCTAAGTATTGGAATATCCGTCACCTTTGGGGATTGTCTGCCCCATTCTTTGTAGTTCACCATAAATAGGTAACTCTAATGTGGCTCCCTGGGACCCAAGTCACACCTCTATTATCACATTTTTGTTCCCAAGCTAGGTACTTATAGACTGTAATCAAGTCATTTCTTAACCTTCTCTCTGTTAAGCTAAACCAATTGAGTTAATTGAATCTATCACTATAAGGACTGTTTTCTAATCCTTTAATCATTCAAATAGCTCTTCTTTGTACCTTCTCCAGTTTATTAATATCCTTTTTGAATAGTTGGATCCAGAACTGAACATAGTGTTCCAGTGATGGTTGCATCAGTGCCAAATGCAGAGATCAAGTAACCTCTCTGCTCCTACTTCAAGAGTCCCCTTGTTACATAAAGTAGGATCAGATTGCCCATTATAGCCTCAGTGCCAGCTCATGTTCCAGCTGATTATCCACCATGACTCCCAAATCTTTGTCAGAGTTATATTCATAAGTTCTCCTTGCACATACATCCCTCACTTTGTGCATATTTGAACTATCAGCTATGGCTTCCCTCCAAAGACTATTGGCTTGATCACAGAAGTAAATACTCAGCACTTTTGAAAATGAAGCTATGTGAAAAGTAAGGCTCCCCCACTGAATCTACAGGGATAACTCAACATCTGAGGTAAAAACTGCCACTTTAGCTTCCCAAATGCACATGCTCACTTTCCTCTCCCCACTGGCTTCTCCTAGTCCCACCTTCCAAGCCTGAGTGGAGTACCTGTGCTTGAGATCCATGTGTATACAAACTACGCTGATACCCCCACTGTAAGCCTAGGAAGGAGTGAAACTCCTGAGGCTCTCCTCCCCTTCACTGCACCGCTTGGTCCCTATCCAGGACAATTTTCTTTTGAAACATACAAGCAAAGGAAGAGATTTTCTGGTAAAAATGCCAGAAGATTAGATTTTCACATTCTATTCTCAATCATATATTGAGGAAACATCTTGTTACCACAATATTTTACATGCTGGCCAGCCAAGGGGATAAATTAATGCAGGAACAGGCAGGGAGTGAAGAGAACAAAACTGGAAGGAAAATGAAAGGAGAAGAGAGAAGGGAAGTAAGACAGAGAAAATGGCAGATCAGAAAAAGGACAGAAACCCAACATTCAAACTGGAGAAAAGTTAATGCCTGGGAAAAATACAAAATGAGCAAAGTGCACGCTCAACACACAGTCCTACCTCCCCATACAGGGAGGAGTATGGACATATTCTTTTCGGCTTTAATATACAAAGCACAAATGTGGTTATTAGTACATAACACTTCTATGAATTTTTAGATGCATTATATTTTCTACCTTATCATGAACACTTCAATCTCTTCTTCCTAAAACCGGACTACAGTCAGTCGAATGCTGCACAAGCATTAGATGGGAATGCTTGTTGACATTCCAACTGGCTATTCAAACTCTATATCATATGCTGGCAAAACTAAACACCCTTCAACCTTTTCATATTCTAAGTGTAACCCTTCTGGATGTCATGCACTGTCCCAGCTAGTGGCACTGACACCACTTGCAGAGAGAATAATGAGTCTGCTCTACAGCGTTAACTGATCAACAGGTGGCTTTTAGCTCATGCAGTAGAAGCTCATGTAGTAAGCTCCACAGGTCCCAGGTTTGGTGCCATCTGTCAGTGTTACATAAGCACTTTACAATGTAGCTTATTAGGCTTGACAATATCCTTGTCATTTAAGCATTCATTCCCCATTTTACAGTTGGGGAAATGAAAGGAGATAAAATTCCTTGCTGAACGTCATATAGGAAGTCACCGGAAGATCAGGATTAGATACCAGGCTGCCAACCTACCTAGTTTTTTGCTTTATCTATTAGACAATCCTGCCTGTTTGTTTTTTGCAATTTTCTAATTGCTGGTTTAATGCCAGCTCTGCTCCACACATTCAAACAATGATGGAAGCATTAGTATAGAGTAGGAATAGACACGTTTACCCATCATCAGACACTACTCATGACTAGGTGATACAGAGAAAAAACACCCATTCCCAGACTATACTAGCTATTCCACCATTGCTAGCCCAAGCACAGCTGCACTGATTTCACGCCAACAGTAGGAGAGAGGCACTTATCCAGGGCATCTGCTACATACTCAGTCCAAGGTACAGTCAGGTCTGAATCAGATTTACAAATGTCTTCATAACTGTCTGAATAAGCTTTAAAAAAAAGCTTCAAAACAACATTACTAAAGCTTCTCTCTCCACTTGTCCAAGGTACACACACTCAACAGGAAAAAGTTCCAAAGTATGGCCGGAGCCTTCAGATGCAATGGGGGTGGTAAGCAAAAGCGATCAAAATAGAGGCAAATAAATGATCTGCCAAACTCGTGTCTAACAGAGCTTGAAAAATCTGTGATGTTTATTTGGCTGTGCTAGGCTACTTAATGATGGACCTAAATATAATTCTAGGTGACTAAACATTAAAGATATTGCACTGCTTTGAATGCTCATAAATGATAAATTCTTTTCAGGTACAAGAATGGGAAAGTTAGTGTGCAGAGATGAACAAAATGTGTGTGAGGGGGTGAACTTCCTTTGGTGACATTCTGTGAAAATTCCAGGATTTTTTTCATTTTTCCTTTTCTTGCTGTTTTTGTTAATCCAAATTTTACCAGCCTGGTTTCAGGTATCTCCAGAGCTTGGAGTATATCTAAAATGGGTCTATACAGTATAGTGCCACTCTACAAATGGATTTTGTAAAACATATATTGATGGTTCCCATTTGATCTCATGGGCTTGTACGTACATCTGTGTAGAGCGTAAAATTCAGGGGAGAGGAGATTCAGTTCTTGTGTTCAATTTTGTCCCATCTCTAGTTATAGACATTTGAGATGTAATTAATTACAGTAGCTTAAGAATAACAACAAATGTGATTAAAATAAACAGATGTAAGGCAGGGTATATAGCTCTGCAGGCGTGCAAAACAGGGGAAATGGGGAAGTTGACTATCTTGAGTGACTTAGATACAACACTCAGGTAGATCAGTTTGGGTGGGTAGCACCACCTGCTATTATGTTGAGTGATAACTTGGCCTAGTGAAGCTGGTTGTGTATAAGCAGCGCAATGGTCCTGCTATTGCGGGGAGCTTCCCTGACTTCTACATTACCTCAATTGAAAACAAACAAAAGGAATTTTTTCTTCACATAACTAACAGTCAACCAGTGGAACTCATTGCCAGAGGATGACTAGGACTTTAATACAGTTAAAAAAAGAGCTAGATAAATTGATGGATGTTAGGTCCATCAATGGCTATAAGCCAGGATGGATAGGAATGGTGTCCTTAGCCTCTGTTTGTCTGGAAATGGATGACAGGAGAGGGATCATGTGATGATTACCTGTTGTGTTCTCTCTCTCTGGGGCATCTGGTAGTGCCCACTGTCAGCAGACAGGATAATGGGCTAGATGGACCTTTGGTCTGACCCAGTATGGCCACTCTTATGTTCTTATGTAATGGGCTAGTGAAAAGATGAGTCCCTGCTCCCATTTCCTTTATCCACAGGCTTCCTTGACCTCAAGGGCTCCCTTTCCTGTCTCCTGTGTGGCAGAGTCCTTGTAACCCCAACAAGGCTGACCCCAGGATTCCTAAGGCCTCAACCCCTAATCTTGTTGTGGTCATCTAGGGCAGGGACTAGGCTGTCCTCCCTCCAGGGTGCTCTCTTCACACTGAATGCTTCCCTGATCCACTGATGATTACATACAGTTCAAAGCAAATGCAATGTATTAAACAGCAATTAATTAAAAAAAAGAATAAGGAAAAATGAAAAAGTGAATGGAAAACACATCACTCCACTCTATGCATGGAGACTTCACAGATAGTGTCTCTGGAATATAAGGACAGTTCACAATCTGTTCCTTGTTGATACCAGGGCCCTGTTCCCCAGTGTCAACCCCCCCAGTCAGGGTTACAATCCCCTTGTAAAGCCTCTTGACTGGCAGCATCTCCCAGCAATTGGCCCCCTGTCCAGAGTTTCCTGTGCTACTTACCATACCCAGCTCTAGGCTGCTCCAGCCCCAGCTCCACTCTCGGCTGTGCTGTCTCCATCTCCTGGGCTGCTTCTCTGGCCCCTCTGCCTCTGTGGTTGCAACCCTCCTCCCAGCATACATCTGCATCTAGGCTGTCAGGATCTGCTCTCTTTGCTGTTTCTCTGTGGTTGCAACTCCTCCTTCCAGCATAGATCTGCTTCTGAGCTGTCTTCTGTCTCTCTCTGGCTGCCATGGCTCTCTTCCCCAGCTCAGCTTGGGCACATGTTGTCTCATTAGCTCTGTCCCACTCAGTCTGACCTAGGCATATCCAGCTCCTATGGAGGATGGGACTCCCTTGGCCTGCTGATTGCCTCAGTAGCCTGCCCACCCTGTCAATCAGGATGACCTAGAAAATTGGCCTCTTCCCATTGTTCCTGGGCACTTCCAGTCTCAGGGTCCTGATTTCTCAGTGACCCTCCCCTTTCTTTTGGTAGTGGGGCTAGCCAGACAAAAAACCCCACTGAGTTTTAGTAAAGAGCTAACATTTCCCTTACATGTGTCTCCAACCAAGCAGATCTATAGATGTGTAGAATATAAAACCAGAAAGGACCATTGTGATCATCTTGTCTGACATCCTGACATAAGACATCCCTGAATTAACTCCTGTTTGAACTAAAGTATATTTTTTAGAGTCAGTGGATAATTGGCTGAAGATCAGCTTCTGATTCAAAGCTGAGTTCAAAAGGGCTAATGTCATCCTTGAATGAATAAACAGGGGAATCTTCAGTAGGAGTACAGATGTCATTTTTGTGTCTCTGTTTAGCACTGGTGCTCAGTACTGGTGTTCACAATTCAAGAAGGATGTTGATAAATTGGAGGGGATTCAGATAAACACAAGGAGCTCAATGTGTTTAGTTTGTCAACAAGAAGGCAAAGTGGCAACCAGAAATACCTACATGGAGAAACCTATTTGATAATGGGCTGTTAGATTCAAAAGATAAAAGGTATAACCAGATCTGAAAGCTAGAAGTTGAAGCTAGACAAAGTTAAATTAGAAACAAGATTCAAGTTTTTAACACTGAGGGTATGTCTAGACTACATGGCTCCATCAACGGAGCCATGTAGACGAGTTTACTAGACATAGCAAAATGAAGCAGCGATTTAAATAATTGACGCTTCATTTACATCAAAACGTCTGCCGTGCTGTGCCGATCAGCTGTTTGGCGGCATAACGGGGCAGTCTAGACGCGCCGCGGTTGACAAGGGAAGCCTTTGTCGATCGCTTTGTTATGCCTCATGAAATGAGGTTTACTGGAGCGGTCAACAAAGTCTTCCCTTGTCGACCACAGCACGTCCAGACTGCCCTGCTGTGCCGCCAAACAGCTGATCAGCACAGTGCGGCGGCCATTTTGATGTAAATGAAGTGGCAATTATTTAAATTGCCACTTCATTTACCTATGTCCAGTAAACTCATCTACATGGCTCTGTCGATGGAGCCATGTAGTCTAGACATACCCTGAGAGTACTTAACCATTGGACCACTTTACCAACGGCTTGTGGTGGATTCTCCATCACTGGACATTTCAAAATCAAGACTGGGTGTTTTTCTAAAAGATATATGTTCTAGTTAATTACTGAACTTGAAACTGTAATTAATTCAGGGGAGGCCTGTAGCCTATGTTATGCTGAAGATTAGACTAGATGATCACAGTGAACTCCTCTGGCATTATGGCTCTATGTATCCATAAAAATGTACCATAGTTTGAAAATACACATAAAGTGTTCCATCTACTTCGATCTGTGTACCAAACTCAATACCATAATACAGAAGTGATTATTTCTGGGCAACAGGCGTGACTGTTTCAAATGAGGACAGAAATTCTGATAGCTTCAGTGCATTCAAAATATGGTTAAAAATAAACACCCAAAGAGGTGGCATGTAATGGAAGCGGGGACACGTAGGCTGCAAGCAGTGAATGGGGCGTGTGGCTTCAGCCAGAAGAGGTGGGCAGGAGTCTAGCCTCCCCAAAAAGGAGCTTCACTCACTGCCCATGAATACCAGTTATTTAAGGGTAAAAAAAACTTGTTTCACCCCAGAGCAATCTGCAATAAGGGTCAGGGTTTAATTTTGGGGGGAACCTTTTCCCCCCACCCTACACACAATGTGTAGCCTTGTGCTCCGCCCTCTTTTATACTGTTAAAAAGGCATTCCAAAAGAGAAGTAAGAACTGTTGAAACAGAATATTTAGGCTGATAATTTCTTGAGTATTCATCACATTACTGCACTTTCCCGATAATGTGATCGAGGTGAAGGGCCATTACTTAGTGATTACAGTATTACCTTATACTTACATAGTACTTTACTTGTACAAAGCATTTGTAAAAATGTTAATTAAGTAATCATCACTACAGACCTGCGAGTTAATGTTATCACCATTTTATACATGGGGAACTGACTCAGAGAAATGAAAGTAATTGAAAATTAGGGTTGGGATAAGAAGTTAGAATTTTCCTGCTTCCTGACCCTCCTGCTCATTCTGCTGGATCATGCTAAAACTAATGACCAACCGGGAGGAGTTACTTGCCTGATGAACAGCCAACACCTAATCACCAACTCTCACAAATGTTTTGTCCCATGGACTTTATTGCTACTTTAAGATGAATGTGAAAGCTCACTTGACTGAGGTGTCTATAGGGTACATCTACACAGCAACATTATTTCAAAATAACTAGTGTTATTTCGAAATAACTTAGTCTGCGTCTACACAGCAGGCATTTATTTCAAAATAATGTCAAAATACTGTCAATCTGGGGGACTTCTTACTCCGACTCCTGTAACCCTCATTGTACAAGGAATAAGGGAAGTTAGAGGAAGAGTGCTCTCTTTCAAAATAAGTGCTATGTAGATGCTCCCAGTTTTGAAATAAGCTATTTAGAGATAAGCAACACAATTGATGTAGCTCAGTTTGCGGAGCTTATATTGAGTTAAGCCCTGCAGTGTAGATGCATCCTATGTGACCTATCACTCCTGATCCAAAAGAGAACAAGTAAAAAATTTGTTTTTTCTAGCTCGAAAAAGTGGATGGATCTGAGATAAAGAAAAACGCTGCTTCATTCTGTATGGGTATGTCTACACTACCCTCCTAGTTCGAACTAGGAGGGTAATGTATGCATACCGCACTTGCTAATGAAGCCCGGGATTTGAATTTCCCGGGCTTCATTAGCATAAGCGGGGAGCCGCCATTTTTAAATCCCCGCTGCTTCGAACCCTGTGTAGCGCGGCTACACGGGACTCGAACTAGGTAGTTCGGACTAGGGTGCCTATTCCGAACTACCGTTACTCCCCGTGAAACGAGGAGTACCGGTAGTTCGGAATAGGCACCCTAGTCCGAACTACCTAGTTCGAGCCCCGTGTAGCCGCGCTACACGGGGTTCGAAGCAGCGGGGATTTAAAAATGGCGGCTCCCCGCTTATGCTAATGAAGCCCGGGAAATTCAAATCCCGGGCTTCATTAGCAAGTGCGGTATGCATACATTACCCCGCTAGTTCGAACTAGCGGGGTAGTGTAGACATACCCTATAGTAGTTCTGAAAAATATATACTGTAATGCCTGCTGAATTCCCTATTTTATTTCGATATCTAATCCATGTCTATGGAAGGAGGTAAAAGAAATTGTTGCCATGACTAATGCAATACCTAGTTTGCCTTTGTTTACTAAATATCCTTTGTCCAGTGACAGTGTGTTGGAATTTATGATGAATATTACAGCACAATTCCATTGCATAAAAGGCTGTATTTTGTTGTCAAGGAGACTAGCTTTATCCTCAGCTGAGGCTTTCAAAGTGAAGGACATAATATCATAAAAAAATCCTACATCTTTTTGATGTTCAAAATATCCCTCCTTGAATCATCTAGAAAAATTGTATTTCCAGCCCTGCTCATTCAGTGATATTAGGCTTTTAGTAATTTCCAATATATTTGCACCAAACCTACTTCTGAGTTAAAGTCAATGTGGGTTAGAAGTCTCCAGTGTGGTGTCCTGACAGGAAATTTCTCTGTCCAATGACGATAACTATTCAGCTGTATGTGGAGCCCTTCTGTATGTTGTACTGGCTCTGCGCAGATAGCCTGTACAGCAGACTCCAAGAAAGCCCCCAAAGACCACAAAATCAGATAACGATGGAAGGCACCAGGCCATCCCTGTCTTTCACTGTCCTAGCTTCCTTGGATTAGATGATTAGAGATATGCTAACACAGATATGTTCATTAAAATGGATTTAGTTTAGTCAGTGGGAGATCCCACTGCCCTCTATACTGGACAAGGACAGCCCCTCTAAGATACATTTTTATACAGAGGTACAAATACAAGTATCTGTGGGGAATAAGTTGGTAACCTGTTACCATTCCTTTGGAATGTGCTTCCTACCCGTGCCTCAGCCCAATTAGTGTTTTACAACTAATTCTTTGTGCCAGGTTTTGTTAGCAGGGCTTGCTTTTTGCTTTCAACTTGACTTTGCTTTATATTAGCAAAGTCTTGACCATTGTTGCCAGGCCTCACACCAGGCCTGTAATACATGGGCTTATGTTTTTGACTCTCATCTTATTACAGTCACAAGGGAAATTCTGTTAGGTGGAATTCTCTGCTGGTGTAGATAATTAAACATACGTTAGAACTGGTGGAC
Organism: Pelodiscus sinensis; assembly: GCF_049634645.1. Classification (NCBI taxonomy): domain Eukaryota; kingdom Metazoa; phylum Chordata; order Testudines; family Trionychidae; genus Pelodiscus; species Pelodiscus sinensis. The sequence goes on along the minus strand of NC_134713.1, from coordinate 62,188,626 downwards.
AGGAGCCTGAGTCTCTTACTTCATAGGTGAGCATTGTAATGTTGCCTACAGAGGCATAAGAACATGAGTAGCAACATCAGGGCAGACTATCAAGGAAATAAAGCATAAAAAAAATTGGTTGTGAGTTCTGTATTTAGATTTCACCAACGCATTATCAAGTGAAAATTCCTTAGGTACTATGGAGTCACAGACAGTGAGCTTTAACAATGGAAACGCAGGTGCTTAGGAACTTTAGGGCTACGTCTAGACTGGCATGATTTTCCGGAAATGCTTTTAACAGAAAAGTTTTCCGTTAAAAGCATTTTCAGAAAAGAGCGTCTAGATTGGCATGGATGCTTTTCCGCAAAAGCACTTTTTGTGGAAAAGCGTCCATGGCCAATCTAGATGTGCTTTTCCGCAAAAAAGCCCCGATCGCCATTTTCGCGATCAGGGCTTTTTTGCCCAAAACAAATCTCAGCTGTCTACACTGGCCCTTTTGCGTAAAAGTTTTGCGCAAAAGGGACTTTTGCCTAAACGGGAGCAGAATAGTATTTCCGCAAGAAGCACTGATTTCTTACAGTAGGAAGTCAGTGCTTTTGCGGAAATTCAAGTGACCAGTGTAGACAGCTGGCAAGTTTTTCCGGAAAAGCGGCTGATTTTCCGGAAGAACTGGCCAATCTAGACACAGCCCAGATGTTTACAGAGTTAGGTAACAGCTGAGCAGGGGTTTTTGTGATGCCTAAATGTCCATCAGCAGCTAAGTCCCTCTTGTGTGTCCCACCCTTAATACTCTACTTTGAGAAACTTTAAAGGCAACCACAACGTTATAGTACTTCAAAATCTGAGCTTTCCATTTTACAATGGGTAAAGACAGCACATACACAGAGAGGCATATATTTACCAACAACTGTGGAAGATCTTCCCTGTAATTCTCTGACAGCTTGCATCCAAGTCTGCAGATGGTCTTTCTTCCTCCTGATTTCTTAGTTTACTGTTTATCATTCCAACCCTTATCTATTTCTTCCTTTTGGTGCATATGCTTTCTTATCTTAGGCTATTTTGTTTTAAGATTCCTGTTCTCTTGTAGCTTTCTAACTACTTCAACACCTTGTGCTAAATCATTGTTTATTCCTTTTTTGAGGGGTGCGGGGTGTTAGCTGTTGTATCTCTTGCACACATTTTGTGGTTATTATGACTAAAATACCAGTTTCAGCAATTTCAAAGTGTGATAGGTTACTACTTTGTAAAGATCCATTCTTTAAAATTAGCTTAATTCAAAAGCATCACTGGACTCTTGCTCCCAGGTAAGCATTAAATTCTTTCCTTTGTCTCTTTTAAGTGTCAGCTGAATGTTAGAAGTTTTCCCTTTTTACCCTCCCTGCTCCCATCCTCATCTATTTGCATTCTTTCAGTAATTTCATACTCATTAGAATATTGTCATTCTAAAATTTCCCAGTGGATCTGAGCCTTCTGAAATTGGGAATCCATTTATTGTACTCTCATTGTCTTTTATTATGGAAGGAAAGGCAGAAAATTTTAATGACAATTCATTCGCACATCCCCTCCTCACTCATTCTTCTGTGGCTTGTTGCAGAACTGAAAGGATGATCCAAGGGATGCATCAGGAATGTTATTAAAAGCTCAATCTCACCATCATCTGGCCCATCTGTTCCTGGTATACAAAATCAAAAACAACAACTACTACTAGTAGTAGTATTTATTATCTTTATTATAAATATTTACATCCCAAGTGGATGGCACACATGTTGTGCTCAGAACTATACATTTGCATAGTATGATACAGTCCTGGTCATAACTATCGACTTTCCCTCTAGTCAGGAAGTGCTCGACCCCCTTCTTCCAGCCCAGATACCACCCCCATTCAACTGCTTTCCCAAGCCTTGCCCCTGCACCACATCCCCACCTCTATTCCACCCTTTCACCAAGCTCATGCCTCCCCTCTTCTTTCTTGCCTCCTCCCCTGAGTACACTCCATCCCTGCTACTCCTCTCCCTGCTGGAGCTTCCTGAAAGCTGCGAATCAGCTGTTTGGGTGCTCTGGAAGTGCTGGGAGGGTGGGGGAGGAGTTGGTCAGCAGGGCCGCCAGCAGGTGAAAAGAAATGGAGGAGCTTGGTGCTGCCGGGTGCTCAACACCCACTAATTTTTCCCTATGGGCGTTCTTGCCCCAGAGCACCATTGGAGTTAGTGCCTATGGTCTTGTCCTCAAAAGCTTAGAGTATCCATTAGGACATGACACAAGAAGCTGCAGTAACAGACAGAATAGGGAAGAGAGAACAAGGATAACTGTGGCAGGAGGGCATGGTGGTGACCAAGATGGAGCACACTGAGAATGCCCCAGTCAGGGCAGATTGCAAGGAATAGGCTAGACACACCCCAAAACCCCCAAATACTTGGTGATTTACTTCATAATTAGATTCACCGAGCCATGAATAGAAGACCTTCTGCAGTACCACACTGGTAAACCAGAAGCAAAACACAACTTCCTTTAGGTATCCCAAACCCTTGGCTGCCATGTAGAGAACCATGTAGAGTGGAACACTATTGAAAAGCCATTTCACCATATGTGACCCTCTTCCAAATCCCAATGTCTCAGACACATCGTTTAAGGGAAGCCCTTCAGCAGGAAAGAGAGTGAAAGTCATTTGTGGGAGACACTATCAAAAGCTGGGATCACTAGTGTGGGGAGGGTGTCGGAGCCTGGGAGACTGGGGCCTGGGGCTAAAGATCCTTCTAAACTGACACTAGAAGTTTGGGCTGGGCTTTGGCTGTAGGACCCTATGAAATGAGGCTCTGCAGGATGTACCACCCAGCAGAGAATGAGTGGCGGCCTCTCTCAGGCCATTGATTGGCTTATGCTGTATTTAAACAAGGAAGCCATCCTAGTCTGAGCGCAATGCAGGCGGCCTGCTTGCTTCTACTCCAGACCTTGCTTGCTGTAGGCCTACACATGAGCTTTTGACCCTAGTTTGTCCCTGACTTTACTATTACTTTCTCTCTATAACTTGGTGTGTGAGCCTCCCTTTCTGATATCCTCACCTGACTTGACCATGACTGTATCTGTCTATCTGTGAGTCTGTTTGTTCAAGAATGCTGAGTAAATCTAATGTCCTATAAATGTGGCTAGTGGAATCACATTGCCAGAATCAGACTGGACTGCTTCCTCGCCGTTATCTAAGTAATTGCTGTTCCATCATGTCCAGGCTGATAGAATCATTCCTACATGGTGTTCTACCAGAGGTATATGAACGCTTTGCCCATGTGGAACACACATACCATTTTCTTTAAACATGAAATATATTGGAATCACATTTTCCATTTCCGATAACAGCACTTATGTTCCTATCTCACTTTCAATCCATTCATTGGGTTTTAGTTCCAACGTTTTCTGGCAAGTGTTAAAATCTTCATACCCTGAGTGCTGCATTTAGTACTTTGCATGTAGATCTCTGAGTTAGGTGAAAGATGTCTAAAAGCTAGACAGCTTCCTAATGACTAAAGAGTGCTGAGTGAATCCCATTGAATGCAACTGACAGCTTTCCTCATCTGAAGAGGCTCAAGAGCTCACTTTATTCTAGCTAAAACTGTCAGTAACTAAAGCTCAGCATTTCCTTCCAGACCTTGCTTTTTCAGATGATATATTATGTCTTAGGGAAAGATTACTCCTGGCCCAACATGGGCACCCAAGAAGAGCTGGGCACAGTGGCAGCTAAGCCTTTCCCTTGAGCTTAATGGTTGTGCAATGGGGGGAGCAGAATGGTAAGACCATGACCTGGTACCCCTTGCTCCAGCCAAGAACCTGCATTACAGAGTAGGTAAATGAAAGTGCCCTGACACAATTCAGATCCTATCTCTCAGTCTGAATCCAGAGGGTGACAATGGGAAACTGTTCCTTCACTGCCAGTGCCCACCCCCTGGAATCCCATGAGGGTCTCTCTTTTCCCCAGTGTTATTCAACAGCTGTCTAAAGCCTTTGACGGACCTGGTGAGGCAAATGAGATGACATACCAGCAGGGCACATGTAACTGTAGCTCTGCCCAGCTGGATATGACATTGCAGAATAATTATCTTCAAAATTGCTTTGGGAAAGGAATAGTAAGCACAGTGCTGGAAAATGTACTACATGAGCAATCCTTATTGTCAGAATGCCTAACATGTGCTCGGCATTTCTCAGAAAGACACAAAGACTGCCCTCTGAGTTCAGACATAACATAATTACAAGTGAGTTGAGATGAGCCAGGCACAGGAGAAAAGGTATGGAAAGGGGAGGGAAAGAAAAGACCAAGGCGGTTGTTTAGGAGTCAGAAAAATGGTAGGGGAAACATGATGTGGGTTGGATGATGGTGAGGAAGAAGCTGAAAAGTGAGTGGGAAGTCTGTATGTGGAGAACATATGGGATAGGGCCCACAGTAGCCCACTATTGCTATCAGTGTATCCCCAAAATTGCTTCAATGTATTTCCAAAGAGTTTAACAGTCCAAGTATTAGGTTAGGAAAATAGAGACTGCTGAACTGCAGGAGGGTCAAACTCAGCCCTTGGTCCTTTCAAAGGATGTAAACAGAGTTCAATGCAGTTCACTGTGTACTGAATGTCACATAGAAGTCAATGTGACTCCTGCAGCTTAGCAGGCCTGGGATGGAAGTTTCCATCCCTGCTGTACCCGCCTTAGCATAGCCTGTGACCCTGCAAGCCCAATTAGCAGTTGGGCTTTATCAGCTTTAAGCCATGCCTTGAGCTGGGAAACTACTGAGTAAGTAGTAAACAAGTTTGACCTCAGTCTCAGCTCATGAAAGTGATAAGAATGGTGTTGAGCCAGGTACGTGTGCACTCAGTAAACAATTGGGGTGCGTCTAGACTGGCAAGATTTTGCACAAAAGCAACTGATTTGCGCAAAAACTTGCCAGCTGTCTACACTGGCCGCTTGAATTTGTGCAAGAGCACTGACATTGTAATGTAAGAATTCAGTGCTTCTTGCACTCCTGCTCAGGGATAAGCCCTCTTGCGCAAGAATACTTGCGCAAGAGGGTCAGTATAGACAGGCATCTTAATTTTTTGTGCAAGAAAGCCCGATGGCTAAAATGGCCATTGGAGCTTTCTTGCGCAAAAGCGCGTCTAGATTGGCACGGATGCTTTTGCGCAAAAGCACTTTTTGCACAAAAGCATCCGTGCCAATCTAGATGCTCTTTTGCAGAAATACTTTTAACGGAAAAACTTTTCCGTTAAAAGTATTTCCACAAAATCATGCCAGTCTAGACGCAGCCTTGTGGTATAACTAGTGTAGGGAATCTGGGGCTCATTGAGTCTCACCAGGAACCTAGACCTCGAAGGGTGCCCTGGGTCCAGCAGCTGGAGCCACATCCACTGTAGCCTAGTGTGAGACGACTGGAACAGGACTGCAGACTGAAGCGGCATAAACATTTTCAAGTCCCTGTTACTCTTTTATGCATTGTTCTGCCTGTGCTTATTGGCGTACTACTTTGCAGTAGCTGTGTAACCATCTGGCAGTATTAAGCCTATAACAATAGTGATAGAAATGTAGCCGTGTTAGTCTGGGGTAGCTGAAGCAAAATGCAGGACAATGTAGCACTTTAAAGACTAACAAGATGGTTTATTAGATGATGAGCTTTCGTGGGCCAGACCCACTTCCTCAGATCTGAGGAAGTGGGTCTGGCCCACGAAAGCTCATCATCTAATAAACCATCTTGTTAGCCTTATAATAATAGTGACATAGTGAGATTAATAAAAGCAACTATCCCTAATTGACTCTGTCTTGAAGCAAATCCACAACCCTGTTGGGCCCTGGCCCTATGACTTGACACCAAAGGTCTTCGATGACATCTTGACAGCTCTCTGAAGACAATAACATTTCCACAGCATTATTGCAGGAGCGGAGGTATCCAAACTTCTCCATCTTCCTGGTGTTGGATAGTGTGAAGTGGGTGCCAGTTGGTTGTCTCCTTCCACCCCAGGAGTGAATTTGAGTGGGTGCATTTGAGGGGAGGTTTAGATGTATAATTTGTGAAGCAGTTTAGAGTCACAGGGTTTGGCGTTCTGCATAAATGTTACAGTAGCATTAGAAGAATGCTTCTATATTGTTTTAATTCATTCCCATCATTTCCATTTATAATTATTATGCACTTAATATAATGCTTCTCCTTTTCGGAAAATAGATTCTGAAATACATCTAATACTCCAAATGGAGATTACAGCATGTATAGCCTGATAAATATACTGTAGATATATGAAACATTGAATTGGCATCCGGTTTTTAAACCTAAGACTCCTAGGCTGTGTCTAGACTGGCCAGTTTTTCTGGAAAATCATCCGCTTTTCCGGAAAAACTTGCCAGCTGTTTACACTGGTCACTTGAATTTCCGCAAAAGCACTGACTTCCTACTGTAAGAAATCAGTGCTTCTTGCGGAAATACTATTCTGCTCCCGTTCAGGCAAAAGGGCCAGTGTAGACAGCTCAGATTTGTTTTCCACAAAAAAGCCCCAATCGCGAAAATGGCGATCGGGGCTTTTTTGCGGAAAAGCGTGTCTAGATTGGCACAGACACTTTTCCGCAAAAAGTGCTTTTGCGGAAAAGCGTCCGTGCCAATCTAGACGCTCTTTTCCGAAAATGCTTTTAACGGAAAACTTTTCCGTTAAAAGCATTTCCAGAAAATCATGCCAATCTAGACACAGCCCTGGGGTAAAAAAAAAGGGGGAACAATTTTCTGTATTACAGCACAAAGTCTGTGTGATCAAAATACCTTCCACGTATATAGTGCCTTTTATCTGAGGATTTCAAAGCACTCTTATGAATATTTATTAAAGTAAATCAACCCAATCTTGTAATGCAGGAAGATGTTGCTCCCATACTTGGAGCTGGTCAAATTATTTTTCTGAATAATTATATGATAAATGTGGCCCTTTTTCTGTTCTTAGTTTGTTCATGAACCTATCGTGATTTCTATGACTGATATGTGACTTTTTCATATAGGGTGCATCTACACTGCACCATTATTTTGAGATAACTAATATTATTTTGAAATAACAATGCAAGCATCTACACAGCCATTCCATTATGTTGAAATAATTGCAAAATAACGAATGGCTTATTCCAAAATCTGTAAACCTCAATCTACAAGGAATAAATCCTATTCCAAAATAGCTATTTTGAAATAAGGTGTGTGTAGACGCTCCACTGCTGCTATTTCAAAATAGCCCTTCACCAGGGCCGTTCTAAGTTATTCCTCCCCAGTGCCTCCTGGGGCCATAAATTGAGATAGCATGGCTACATTAGGGAATCCTGCCTTGAACTCATTTTGGGGCTTCCCTGCAAGGTAGATGCACTATTTTGATATAAATTATTCCAGAATAACTATTCCGGAATAGTTTATTTTGAAATTAGCATGCAGGATGGACATACCAATAGATACAAGAATAGTTAGGATGAATAATTCCCAGTCTGTGGTTTAGCTGCAAATTGCTCATCAAATATTTACTTTGAGTATTCACTATTTGTTTGTGATGTATGAATGGTCAAGAAAATCATGGTATTTTCTGCTCCCTGACTGGAAAATTTATATACACGAGACTAAGTAATAAAGAGTTAATGGCAAATATAAGATAGCTTTGTTTTTACACAAACATTTTTGTCTGCCTGATAATACAGGAATTCACATGAACAGCCACTTCCCATGCAGTCTAAAAGCCGTTTGTGGAATAGTGAATACAAATAACTACAAGCCTAGGTGAACTGAAAAACAGTTCGCACTTTGAATGTCTGTTCACAGACACTCTTTTCTGTACTTTTCAAATAAGTCATCCCATTATACAGATGGTAAAACTGAGGCTCAGTGGTCAAATAAGCTGCCAAAAGTCAGTCACTGCCAAGTAACAGGAAGACCACATTTTCCCCTGGTTGGTTGATCTAAAATACCAAAAACATTGCAGCATTAAAGCATTATGCTGCATACATTGGAACAAGTTCATATTCATTCCTGTGTATGCCTTTCTCTTTATTATCACGCAAGCTGCAAATGCTACGTTTGTAATGTGCCTCTTGGAAGCATTAAATAGAGCATTCCCCACAATAGCTCTAGTAAATTTAATACATTTGGGATAAAACATTTTTGGTAACATCAATACAGGATAATCCATTAGAGAATAATCATTTAGAGAGACTCTGATGTTTCAGCAGACTTACAAATATAATCAATTTACATTATTCCCAGTTAAGAAGATGATACGATAGTTTCAAGCAACACTGACTAAAATACCAGGGCACATTTAGACTACATGGATCCGTCGACGGAGCCATGTAGATTTGTTTACTCGGCAAAGGGAAATGAAGGGGCTATTTAAATAGTCGCCGCTTCATTTAAATTAAAATGGCTGTCGCACTGTGCCAATCAGCTGTTTGGCGGCACAGTGCTGTAGTTTGGATGCTCTGCGGTCGACATTAAAGGCATTTGTCGACCTCCCTGGTAAGCCTCATCCCACGAGGCGTGACGGGGAGGTCGACAAATGCCTTTGATGTCGACCACGGAGCATCCAGACTACAGCGCTGTGTCTCCAAACTGCTGAAAGGCACAGTGCGGCAGCCATTTTAATGTAAATGAAGCGGTGACTATTTAAATCGCCGCTTTATTTCCCTTTGCCTACAACCCTATAACCTACATGGCTCCGTCGACAGAGCCATGTAGTCTAGATGTGCCCTAATTACTTGGGCTCAGTTCCTTCTTGTTTCTGCAAGTGGATTGCACAGAGTAGTATAAGAATCTATACAGAAGAGAAAAGAACTAAAGCTGGCTGAGAAGTGTTGAGGGGAGAGGGACTCTCCATTTCCCCTCCAGACCTAAATCTGTGGAGTCACTTCACTGTGCACTAGAGATTATGGTTCGTGGATCAGGTGTGTTTGGGAAAACCACTATCAAATAATCCCAGGGGTTTATTGGCTACATTTTTAAATGGATGATGTGTCTAAACATACACGTAGGCATTCAAAACCACACTGGGCACCTAACTCTCTGTGTAAACATTTCGTCAGAATATTTTCGACCAGCCCCAGTACCTACCTACATCTTTAGGTGACTGAATACCTTTAAAAATCTGTCCCTTGGTACCTGCTCTTATGGGCCCAATCTTTAAAGTAGATTGAAACAGAAGGAAGAGCTTTGACTGCACTAGCCACAAAGGGGGAGCTCCTTTGCTGGTTTTAGTGCAGGAGGGGAAGCTGTACTCCATCCCACATCCATTGCTCTAACCCCTGAGTAGCTCCTCTCAGTATTCTCACAGTACCCCTCTCCATTGCAAAAATGAGGCCATGGTCACATGGACACTGCAGGGGCTCTGTCGTCATGAATGCCAGCAGCACAGGGAAGTATTGTGGCTCCCTGGACTATAAGTGTCACAAGATCTGCACGCATCTTATCAGGACATCTTCAAATTTAGGAAGCTGATCTTCCAAAAACAGAGAATTGGAAACTCACAGTATTTGAGGTCCCTTTGCTAGTTTCTCCTATGTACAGTGCCTAGCACAGTGGGACTCAATCTTGGTTGGGGCCTTTAGGTGCCACTGTAATACCGGTAATTATTATTCATAATAAATGGGGAAAATATCACCCTATGGCTGGAAGCTCAGGTTTGAGTCTAGCTAGAAGCTACTTACGATATATTTCTTTTTTCGGGGCCCCAAAAGCCCTATATGCAATCAGAGTTGCCTCTTGGAAGTACTTGTTTCTCAGAAAGCAGATGTTTGACAAGATTAGGCCTTTCTTGAGTATGTGCAGAGAGCTTCTAAAAAACTAGATTAATATAAAATATTCTTTCACACTACAAATTTTCGCTATTTTCAGAGAGAAATATTTTCTTTTGTATTCATATAAACTTCATTAATCCCCTTGCTGTGGTTTTGACAGGGAACCCGGACACTGCATCCATTTCTAAGGTAATTGTACATGTCTTTTATTTTAAATTAACAATTATTTTATTCATTTATTTGGTCTCCCGTTTTTCCTCTACACTAAGATATTTGAATTAAAGAACATATTGAATGGAAACATAAGGTCAACTGACAATTCTGCTGCACACAATTACAGCTCCTTTATTTCCCTCTGGAGCAAAAAGGGGTTATGGTTGACCTGTTGATCTTTCACATCATTGTAGCTGGCTGCAGACTACTTCAGTGGCAGGAGGTTTTGCTAATATTCTTTCCTCATGAAAGTTTATCTGATGTAGGCAGTATTTTAATACAGATTTTAACAAATAGTTGAAATCTGATTGTGCTCGTAAAATGACATGAACTGTTATGGAGCATGAAAAAAATGACAGTAGTAAAATTCAGTTCGGAGAAAGATGATACCGTTTCATATAACCAGGCAGAGATTAGTTAAAAAAACCCATCAGTACAACTTTACAGATACATAGTATAATATGTGTATACTAAAAATAGTTACATTCGAATATCATTAAAGTTATGATAAAATTATATTTAAGGCAGAAATGTAATGATTATAATACTCTGGCATAATAAATTGCATAAGCATAACTTTCAGTGAACATTGTTAAAGTAAGAGGCCAATTTATTTTTTTCTTAATCTCTCCCCCATTGTACATAACATTTTAGGGTATGTCTCCAATAGAAATGCTATAGGGTATGTCTGGATTATGGGATTTTTCCAAAGAATGCATCAGCTCTGCAAATTTTTGTTTTTTTGTTTTTTTGTTTTTTTTTTGCAGAAGAGCAGATGCACTCTTTCAGAAGCCCTGTCTTCCTCATTCCACGAGGAAGAAAGGCTCTTCTGAAAGAGGAGGTTTTTCTGAAATTTGGCCTGTGTAGACGGGCCAAATTTAGGAAAAGCCTCTTCTGATAAAACTATCAGAAAAAAGATACACAAATTTTGGAGTGCAATTTGCTTATCTTTTTCTGATAAAACATTGTACAGGCAGTCCCCGACTTACGTCGGATCCGCACTTACGAACGGAGCTTTCTCGCCCCGGAAGTCGGGGCGAGAAAGCCCCGTTCGTAAGCTGCTCCGGTGCCCCTGATCTGCTGGAGACCGTCTCCAGCAGACCAGGGGCACCGGGCGGGTTCCCGCGCTTCTGAGGCTTTGCCAGAGCAAAGCCTCGGAAGCGCGGGAACCGCTGCTGCTGCCACTTGGGTGCCGGTGCCTGTGGTCTGCTGGGGACCGTCCCCAGCAGACCACAGGCACCGGGACCCAAGCGGCAGCAGCGGGCGGGTTCCTGCGCTTCTGAGGCTTTGCCAGAGCAAAGCCTCAGAAGCGCGGGAACCCCCGCTGCTGCCGCATGAGACCCGGTGCCTGTGGTCTGCTGGGGACGGTCCCCAGCAGACCACAGGCACCCTGACTGAAGCCGCAGCCGCGGGGGGGTCCCGCGCCTCAGAGGCTTTGCCAGAGCAAAGCCTCAGAGGCGCGGCACCCCGCTGCCGCTGAGGCTCTGCTCCCCGTGTCCCTGGTCTGCTGGGGGGGGGGGGAGCGCAGCTAGTGTGCTCCCCCCCCCCAGCAGACCAGGCTTTTGTTTTGGACTCTGGGGCAGAGCAGCTGGGGCGCTGCCAATTGGTCCTGCAGCGCCCGTGGGCACTACTGGACCAACCCGGCAGCACCCCAGCTGCTCTGCCCCAGGTCCTGATTCAGCCGCTGCTGGTCAGTTTCAGCAGCGGCTGAATCAGGATGTCTGGGGCAGAGCAGATGGGGTGCTGCTGGGTTGGTCCAGTAGCACCCCAGCTGCTCTGCCCCAGGCGTCCCCAAGTCAGCTTCTGCTGAAACTGACCAGCGCTGACTACAGGAAGCCCCAGGCAGAGTTGCTCTGCCCCGGGCTTCCTGGAATCAGCTGCTGATCAGTTTCAGCAGCAGCTGACTTGGGACGCCTGGGGTTCTTAAGTTGATTCTGTATGTAAGTCAGAACTGGCGTCCAGATTCAGCAGTGTCTGAATCTGGACGCCAGTTCCGACTTACATACAGATTCAACTTAAGAACAAACCTACAGTCCCTATCTTGTACGTAACCCGGGGACTGCCTGTAGTCTAGACATAGCCTAAGTGACACTACTGCAGCTACGACACTGTAGCATAGACACTCACTAAAGTCACAGAAGGATTCTTCTGTCATTGTAGAAAATCCATCTCCCTGAGAGGTGGAGCTTAGGTTGACAAAAAAAATTTCTCAACAACCTAGCAGTGTCAAACCTGTGACTTAGGTACATCACCGAAGCTGTGAAATTTTTCACAGCTTTCAGGGATATAGTTAAACCTATGTAATTTGTAGTATAGACCAGCCCTTAGATTATTAAAGCTCACAGGATTTTAGAATCTGGGACCAATTGGCTCCATATGGGTGGCACCCTGTCTCTGGGCAGCCAGTTATAGAACCAGGATCTCATTTTAGTGAAGACCACGACTGCCTGGAATCTGAGAAGCTTCTCCTTATTCCATTGCTCAGTGTAATTCCTCTACTACTTGGTTGTCAGACTTTTGGTGACCATCTGAGCAGTTCCTGACAGCAGTCCTTCCATTCCCTCTCTCAGACTCTGTCATCCATTCTCTCACAGTGAAAACAAGATCTCATGCAGGAAAGGTGCTATGGTAATACAAATATTAATAGAAGGTTGGCAGCAGTAGATTTGGTAGAGGCAGTTTACGGGCTCTGTAGTGACTGTGCGATGGGCTTTCTTTCTTCTAGCTTAATTACTATGTGAGCGTATTAACATTTTGTTTTGAAGTGAATTTAAGGCTTGAGAGAGGTACCAGTTTGACATCTCTGGAGACTGGAGTCCTCTCTTTTGTTAAAGAGAGGTGTTCAGCAGTACAAGCTTTTTTCCTACCCTCCTGCACCAGTGTACTTCAGGCCTGACCTTGAGAAACCACCTTTAAACATGACAGGGTTTCCAGTCCAGTGGTTTGATGGCCTCTACTTAGAAGCCACCAAGAGAGGTGCCAGTTTGGGTGATAGTAGTGACACAAAAGAACAAACTACTGTAAGAGAATCCCAGTGCCAGAGGGCAAGAGACTCATTGCTGTCTGGCAGTAAGATTGGCTTAACCAGCTCCTTGTATCCCAATTCACTTATGTAGATACAGATTATGACAAGGTGTCGTATACGGTACCTTTGGAAAACAAATAACAGCTTGTTAATTAATATTCTTGCACTGTGTATAAATGACCAAAGGAGTATAAAACTGAAGGAAATATGGATTACACTGTGTTTGAACCAGACAAATACGAGGAGTGGGTAAACAGGCTTTTCCAGACAATGGAGAGGTTGGTGACTCCATCAAGGTACTATCCAATTAATTGGCAGTGACAGTCAAGTGGCCATTCATTGGCATATTAGAGACTGTAGGGATAGATCGATTTGAATAGTAGAACTCACCAGAGGGGAAGAAACCAGCATGGAACCTTCTCCATCAGAAGACCTGGCACTTTTCTGTGCAGCAGGAACACTGAACTTAGAGAAGGATTCATATAAAGTCATTGGACTATAAAAGAGAGGAACAAAGTACCCCACATTATCTTTCACCCAAGAAGGCAAAGGAACTGAGTACTTTGTAGTTTGTGGGAGATCCTGACCAAGAGAGTGGACAGCCTTCCTGCTGGAAGGGAGTGATAAAAATCATAACAAAATGACAGCATTTATTCAAGGTAAGTCTTAGTCACTAGCAAGCATTTTCATCTTTCTTTGTAATCATTTCTAACTTTATCTCTTATAATTATACTGGCTGAACACCTCTCCCTTTTGATTAAATAAATAAGTGTTACTTTCACTTGGAATCAACCCAGTGCTGTGTTCAATATTGAGTGATTAACTCCAGGTAAAGCAACACACTTTTGTGCTTTTGTCTCTTTCAAAGAGCAGTGGACTTTATTATTCCTCTGAATGTTCCAGGAGACTGTTGTGCATTTCAGGGTAGACACCTCTGGGGAAATTTGGGACTGATAGTGTGTGATTATAATGTGACAAGCTGGGTGGTAGAGTCAGAGCTGCTGAATAAGAGGTATTCAATACATGGACACTCAGTGCATGCTTGTATGCTGGCTCAGAATGTCCGCATGGTGTTGCAGCAGCAGAGCATTTCAAGTCACTCAAGGTTTCAGAACAAGCCTCTCACTGGGTTGAATCCCCAAATGTGTTGTTACTAACTGCCCACTGGGAAGTGGCCTGAGGCCACCAACCAATAGATCTCCAAAGAACTGCAACTTTAGTTATTAAATAAATTGTGCAAATCAAATAGTACATTTGTTCTTGTTAGTAAGCGGTTGTGCTGTTTGGTCATCTGAAACACCTACGTTTCAGTTAGGTAAAAGTGAGGTAAATGTTTTTTGAACTGTTGCTGAGGAAGAAAGGTTGAGAGTCGACAAGCCTGAAGACATTTTATGTGTTCAGGAGTGTGACAGAGCGCTACTGGGTCGGAGCCACAGCAGAGTGACACAGCCAGTCAACCCCACCCCTGTGCCGCTACGGCGCATGCTCGAGCTGCATGCCGGGCATTTTAAACACTGGCAGCACAGAGAGTAGGGAGGAGGGATGAGGAGTCAGACCACCGACCGGAAGGTTGCTGCCTTGCCCGACGGAGGACGAGAGAGTCCCGCCCTCACCAATCGCTCCCGAGCAGGTCGCAGTCAGCCTCAAAGGGGCCGAGCATGGAGGAGGGCCAGAGGGATGAGCACTAGCCTCAGGAGGTGTCCTAACCACCCAGACACTAGGAGAATCCACGGTTGCAACCAGGTGTGACCGGCTGCGGAGGGAACAGCCCAGGGCGGTGAGTCCAGGTGCAGGTAGGAAGAGGCCCAGGGTGGGCCTGAAGCCCGAGTGGATGGCGGGTTTTGGGGAGTGCCCCCGCCAGCCAAGTAGCGGCGGCTGCCCCTACCTTTAGGGCCCTAGGCTGGGACCTGGAGGAGCAGGAGGGAGACTGTGGAGACAGGTGGATTTGTTAGCCACAGGACTGATTACTGTGCATATACTGTGTATAAGGCAGAACTGAGGACCCTGGGGGGTGGCCAAGGATGTCCAAGGGGCGAGGACTGGGGATTGTAGTAAATGGTGCACCCTGGAATTGGGTCAGGGGTCCGCCTGGGACCATTGAGTGAACCCTAATAGGGGGAAGTTCACCCAGGGATGGGGAACGCGAGCAAGGGGGCATTGACCCTGCCATCCTGGCACCCTCCCTGCCCCAGAGCTAGAGTAAAGCAGGAACCGACTCGCGGTGGAGCCACCCCTCGACCGGGTGAACCCATGGGTCACTTCCCAACAAGGAGAAAGTGGTGGATTTCTGTCAGACATGTTAAGACTGAAAACATGAGAAGAAGGCCAGCTGTCTGTCTTCTGCTGCTAAGAGGACAAGGGCCTCCCTATCCTTGCTCATAGTGGCAGGGGCAGAGAGTCCATGGCATATAAGGAGAAATTGAGAAGGTCCCAGGGAGGTATCTGACTGATATTTGGGTTTGATATTTGGATGAAGGAATCAAAATGTAATCAGAATATTTAGACTTTGGAATCTGATTATCAGTTTATTTGCCCTTCTCTGGTCACCACCAGCCTGAACTGGAATTGAATCGCTGACCTGTGGGTTAAAAACATATTACCAGTCCTTTGGACCATTCATTTTCTCAAAACCATTTGCAGAATCAAGACACTGATTTGAACTTAAAAGAATTTGAGAAAATTTGAAGTAATATTTAAGTAACTTCATAGCAAGATTATTAGTAAATTATGAGCTAAATCCCAAGGCCTCTATCAGTTTGTATTCCATTTTTATTCAGTAAGCTACCCTAAGGTACACTTTTTCGTATGCTGTGCTTGCGCAAGTAGCTACTGGTGAAGTAATTCACTCTACTAGAGAGTAATTATTAATGTCAAAAAAGATTTTTCCATCAGATGGATTCTTGTAAGTCTTTTTCATGATATTGTATGTGTGCAATTAAGTCAGATGCTTCCAGAATCTCTTTGAATAATGGATATGATGTAGACATGGCTATAAAGCTTCAATCAATTACTGGTAATGCACTATTTAGAAAATGATAATGGAAGTATGTAATAGCAGTTAAATAAGTATTGATGTTTTCCTTAATGAGAGAGAAAAATACATTACTCATGTTCAAATGGCTTTAAAGAGGTGCTAAGGAGTACAATGCATCACAGGAGGGCTATACAATTTGTGGTTTAAGACAAATTTTCAGTTCTCCAGTGTTGTACTCTCAAGAAATACTTTCTGAAACACAACATAATGGATGAATAATTATTAGATAACACAAGAGAAAGATAGTAACCACTGAATACTGCATTCCCAAGAGACTGCAATTACTGTTTTCCAGCATTTACTATGTGTTTGTGATTACACTCATGACATGTTATACCAGCAATGGGCAATCTAGGCTAGTGAGTGGGCCACATGAGTGGCCCTCTTTTATCTAAGGCTTTGTCTAAACTGCAGGCTTCTTTCAGAAGAAGGTTTTCCAGAAGAGATCTTCCCAAAAAAACTTATTCTGAAAGAGAGTGTCTACGCAGCATCAAAAAAGCAATCTGCTTTTTTGAAAGAGAGCGTCCACACTTAATGGATGCTATCTCACATGTAAGCTATGATTACTATAGATGGAGTGGCCACCAGGGCACCTATGCTTTTTCCTCTTTCTTCTTCTTTCAAAAGAATTCCCTCTTCCCTGTCCACAGATACCTTTTTCCAAAAGAGCTCTTTCGGAAAAAGGCTTCTTCCTCGTAGAAAGAGGTTTACCAATGTCGGAAAACACCCTCTGTTCTTTCAATTTTTTCCAAAAGAACGTGATTGCAATATGGACTTAAGTGTAGCTTTTTCAGAAAAATGGCTGTTTTTCCAAAAAAAAATCTGCAGTATAGACATACCTTAAGTGTCTGCATGACTGTCAGGACCAAGATGGTCTCCCAGGACAGAGTAGCTTTGCTCATTGAACTTGCGTACCTGGACTTTGTGGGGTGTGCCAACTGAACCGTAGCAGTGCTTTGATGGGCTGCAGATGGAGCACACAGCTCTCACAGTCAATGTTGTGTGCAATCAGCATGAATCTCACTTCATGTGCCCTTGCTTTAAGTGTGTGTCACTTAGGAATATCTGTAGAGAACTGCCCCTCCCCCAAAAAAACCCTACGTGGTGGAAACTAGCAGAATCTGACAAACCTGCATATGAGCAACAGTAAACAAAATGTCTTATGGGACACATATCCAATGGGTGGCATGTGACCCTTGGGTCACAGGTTGCCCACCACTGCCTAGACTTTCTGGACATTGAAGAAGGGGATGGTCCCTGCCCCAAGATGCTCACAGTCTAAGAATGGACAGATAGAAATCTGGGGACCAGGAACAACAAGTAGGCATAGAGGTGGTACAAGTCTACTAGAACAAGTCGTCTGTAAGCAGCCTTGCAGAAGTGGAATTTTAAGGGTGGACAGGGTAGATGTATTATGGATAAACTGTGTTTTGTTTTCTTTCTAGTGACTATATTACCAACATGGAAGATTGTGTTTACATATGTATGTATTCATAGAATCATAGAATAATAGGACTGGAAGGTACCTCGAGAGGTCATCGAGTCCAGCCCCCCGCCCTCCAGGCAGGACCAAGCTCTGTCTACACCATCCCTGACAGATGTCTATCTAACCTGATCTTAAATACTTCCAGAGAGGGAGATTCCACCACCTCCCTTGGCAATTTATTCCAATATTTGACCACCCTGACAGTTAGGAATTTTTTCCTAATGTCCAGTCTAAACCTCCCCTGCTGCACTTTAAGCCCATTACTCCTTGTCCTGTCCTCAGTAACCAAGAGGAACAAATTTTCTCCTTCCTCCTTGTGACACCCTTTTAGATATTTGAAAACCGCTATCATGTCCCCCCTTAATCTTCTTTTTTCCAAACTAAACAAGCCCAGTTCATGAAGCCTGGCTTCATAGGTCATGTTCTCTAAACCTTTAATCATTCTTGTCGCTCTTCTCTGTACCCTTTCCAATTTCTCCACATCTTTCTTGAAATGTGGCACCCAGAACTGGACACAGTACTCCAGCTGAGACCTAACTAGTGCAGAGTAGAGCGGCAGAATGACTTCACGAGTTTTGCTTACAACACACCTGTTGATACAACCTAGAATCATATTTGCTTTTTTTGCAACAGCATCACACTGTTGACTCATATTCAACTTGTGGTCCACTATGACCCCTAGATCCCTTTCCGCCATGCTCTTTCCTAGACAGACACTTCCTATCTTGTATGTATGGAACTGATTGTTCCTTCCTAAGTGGAGCACTTTGCATTTCTCTTTATTAAACCTCATCCTGTTTACCTCCGACCATTTCTCTAACTTGCTACGGTCATTTTGAATTATGTCCCTATCCTCATATTGCAGATGAGAAAAATGTTTGTTTAGTTTGGAGACAAAAACACTGAGGGGAGAGGACATGATAACAGTTTTCAAGTACATAAAAGATTGTTACAAAGAAGAGGGAGAAAAATTGTTCTCCTTAACCTCTGAGCATAGGACAAGAAGCAATGCAGGAATGCAAGCACAGCTCAGGCAGCTCCATTGGCTAGTTTCCAGCCAATGGAAGCTGCAGGATTGTGCTGGGGGCGGGGCAGTGTGCAGAGCCCCACCCCTGGGTGGCCCACAGATGTACATAGCCCCAGCAGTCAGTTGCTTTGAATCGTGTACAGAGGTGCAGCAAGCTAGGAGCTTACATGAGGGGTCTGCTGGGCCATCAGATGGTGGCGGCAGGCTGGATCTGAAGGTCCATATTTTGCCTGCCTATGAGTTAGACAAACACCTGTCAGGCATGGTCTAGATATGCCATGAGTGCAGAAGACTGGACTAGATGACCTTTTGAGGTCCCTTCCAGTCCTATGATTCTTTGATTCTATGTTACACACTAATATTTCACATGTGGTAAACACAACAGTATATTCACTTTAGGGATATTAATTTTTCAACAAATATTTTGGCCCCAACTCTATCCTGTCTTAGGCTACGGCTACACTGTAGCCTTCTTCTGGAAAAGCTTATGCAAATGAAGCGCGGCGTGGAGTATCGCTGCACTTCATTTGCATAATTAATTAGCAGCCTCTTTTGCGCAAAAAGGAGCTGTGTAGATGGTTCCTTTGTGTGCAACCCCCCCCCCCTTGTGCAAAATCCATTATTCCTAATTTTTTCAGAAAGAACGGCTCTTGCACAAGAGGGGTTTTTTGCGCAAAAAGGAGCCGTCTACACAGCTCCTTTTTGCACAAAAGCCTCTTGTGCAAAAGCGGCTGCTAATTAATTATGCAAATTACATGATATTCCATGCTGCACTTCATTTGCATAAACTTTTCTGGAAGAAGGCTAAAGTATAGCCATAGCCTTAGTTATGTGAGTATTAGTGTGTACTATAAGAGTGTGTAACATAAGAGTCAATGGGAATATTCATGACTGAAATTATGCTCACATGAATATGGATATCAGAACTGGGCCCTACATGAACACAAAAATTCTGATCAGCTAAATATTCTCTGTTGAATTATAATTTATTTATTTATATTATTTAAAAAATTGTTTGACTCTTCCTTCCTTGTCAAACTTTTCAGTGAGCTTTTTGTCTGGGAAACCCCTTATATTTATAGTGCCATAAAAGTCGATGGCACTTAATTTATACAAAACAGGGTGAAGTCCTGTCCCTTTTGAAGTCTATGATTGCATTGTCTTCCAGGTTCTGTCCTAATCTGCTTCCAACCTAAGCCATGGTTTGTGTGGGTTGCAAAGTGTGTAGGAGGGACAATGGAGCCTCTTCTTTACTTGTTCTGTGATGCAAGTAAAAAAGTACCATTACCATTGAAGTATCATTACTGAATGATAGCACTCAGTATTATACTGTGTTCATGCCAAATATAGACAATTCGGAGTTTACACTCTAATAAGGCAAACAGAATACAAAGATCCCACTGATGTATCCTGAGATTGTAATGACCAGGATGGTTGCAGATTTTTTGTTGTTAATAATGATCAGTAACTCACTTGGAAGTATCATACCAGAAAGGAGTGTACCGGGGGCATTTGGATGAAGAGAGTTGGCAGATCAGAATAGGGAAGGAATTCCACATACATCACGTTTATCATGGGAGTGAAAAGCCTTGGTAGAAGAGATCAATGGAGCGTTGAGGCTGGACTTGATGTCCTCCTGAGGTCTCTTCCAGCTCTATGATTCTATGATCATTATTTGCCCTCCTCAACATCTCAATAGCACAAAGCAGTACACAGCAGAAAAAATCCAAAACCATCATTATTTTCACATCTCTTTGAATGGATTTTTCTAGGTAACTAGAAATGGGTAAGCCATGTAAACGCAGAGGAAATGTCCTGCTACTAGTTCCCAGGCCAGGCCCTTTAAATATGAGATGTCATGCCTGTTTTGGTGAGGGGCAGCGTGGTGAGTCCACCCAAGGTGGTTACCAGAGCAACACATGGTCTCCCTCAGGGAGACCTTGTTTTGTTTGTTTCATTTTCCTCCATCTGAACAATTTATTATAGGTTATTGGTCCCTTTGCAGGTATGGGAAACATTAATGGCTTAACAAAACAAACACAAATAAAAAGGGGACAATGAACTCTTCTTTATGCAAAGCAACCATTACGCACTTATTTATTGCACTTCCTGTAACTGCACTCTCACCGGCTCAGCTTCGCTGTACCTGACAGTAACATAATAACTCCAGCCATTAATCATAATAACTTAATTATTAACAAAATATAATAAAATTAAATATAAAAGAGAATTTGGAAAACAATTTAAAATATAATCTTCATCATGGTTTGTCTTTCCTGAACTGTGGACGGTCTCTAAAGCCATGTCTACGCTTCGTTGAAGATCAAGATTGACGTTGCCACAGTCAATCTTCTGGGATTTGATTTAGCAGGTCTAGTGAAGACCCGCTAAATCAAACTCAGAGGGTACTCCCAACAGCACCGGTACTCCAGCTTCTCATGAGATGTAAGGGAAGCCGACAGGAGCATTTGCTCCCATCAGACACCCACTATGTGGATGGTGATTTAAGATACGTTAACACCAACTACATAATTAATGTAGTTGAAGTTGCGAATCTTAAGTCAGCCTTTCATTCTAGTGTAGACTAGATCCAAGAGGACAGTGCTATTCCTGTTTAACTTGCTAGTTTGGTCTACTGCTTGGTGGTAGAGCATAGGAAACAACTAATAAAGCACCATAGAATCATAGAATACTAGGACTGGAAGGGACCTTGAGACGTCATCGAGTCCAGTCCCCTGCCCCCATGGCAGGACCAAATACTGTCTAGACCATCCCTGATAGACATTTATCTAACTACTCTTAAATATCTCCAGAGATGGGGATTCCACAACCTCCCTGGGCAATTTATTCCAGTGTTTGACTAGCCTGACAGTTAGGAACTTTTTCCTAATGTGCAACCTAAACCTCCCTTGCTGCAGTTTAAGCCCATTGCTTCTTGTTCTATCCTCAGAGGCCAAGATGAACAAGTTTTCTCCCTCCTCCTTACGACACCCTTTTAGATACCTGAAAATGGCTATCATGTCCCTCCTCAATCTTCTCTTTTCTAAACTAAACAAACACAATTCTTTCAGCCTTCCTTCATAAGTCATGTTCTCTAGACCTTTAATCATTCTTGTTGCTCTTCTCTGGACCCTCTCCAATTTCTCCACGTCTTTCTTGAAATGAGGTACCCAGAACTGGACACAATACTCCAACTGAGGCCTAACCAGCACAGAGTAGAGCGGAAGAATGACTTCTCAGGTCTTGTTCACAACATACCTGTTAATGCATCCCAGAATCATGTTTGCTTTTTTGCAACAGCATCACACTGCTGACTCATATTCAGCTTCTGGTCCACTATAACCCCTAGATCTCTTTCTGCCATGCTCCTTCCTAGACAGTCGCTTCCTATTCTGTATGTGTGAAACAGATTGTTCCTTCCTAAGTGGAGCACTTTACATTTGTCTTTATTAAACTTCATCTTGTTTACCTCAGACCATTTCTCCAATTTGTCCAGATCATTTTGAATTATGACCCTATCCTCCAGAGCAGTCGCAACCCCTCCCAGCTTGGTATCATCTGCAAACTTAATAAGCATACTTGCCTGAAGAAATAGGGGTGTTAGGTGTATTCTAATAGTTAAAAAGGTAGTCACTGAACTTGTCCTATTATAACTTTGAAAGATCCTGGTTTTTCATGCATTCAGTGAGTTGATTTTCCTGATGTGTTCTCTACTGTACACCAGACAATCAGCATCCAAATAGATTAATGCATTCTTCTTCCAAAAAAGAGTCTGCTTGTAAGTTTGCTGTAACCTGTTGTTTGTTTGGCATGTTTTACCTCTCAGCACTGTGTACACCAACACTGTATGATAAATATTAATAAAAAGGCACATACTTAACTGGAGAGTTAATTAACATAATAATTTAACATCATAAGTTGCTACTTATGCACTCAGTTTCCAGCTAAATTCCATGCCACTCTCAAAGAATACTACCTGATTCAAAACCAGCTTGACTCCATTACAGAAGCTAATTTTTCTTTGTGAACATTCATCTTGCTCAGAACTGTGCATCGATTGATCAAAGACAAATATAGGGATCTGAGCACAGGAGATAGCCTTTCTATTTTTTTTGCTAGAAATCAGACTGCCACTTTATTAGAATATTGTTCCCATTGCAGTACCAGTCAGAGGGCTTAATCAGAATAAGAGCCTTACAGTGGTGTGGGAACATTTTAAAAAGCAGGGGTGCTGAGACCCCTTACCTCTGTCCACCCCATTTCCTGCTGAGGCCAAGGGCAAAGCCCCAGCATGTGAGACCAGCAGTCGAGACCCTGGATGCTGGGTTCTTGGCCGCTGCCCATTCCACAGGGCTATCAGCAGAGCCCCCAGTGCACAGGGAGGCAGCTGAGAACCCAGTGCCCGGGGCTAGCAGCCAAAGCCCAGTGTACAGAGTGGCAGCAGGGACCCTGGAAGCTAGTCTAGTAGCCTGTGGGATCTGCAACACCCTCCACACCTCTAGTTCCCATGTCTGTGGCGCCCTAACATGCTAGCACCTAAACACAGGAAGACCCGGGCACCTAGAAAAGTCAAGGCTGAAGGATGTAGAAAAGTCAAGGCTGAAGGAACGAGGTGTACAGATAGTTTGGAATGGCTTGCTAGTTCGAACTATCTAGCCCGTGCCGCGTGTAGCCGCGCGGCACGGGGTTCGAACAAGCCGGTATTTAAAAATGGCGCCGGCCGGCTTATGCAAATGAAGCCCGGGAAATTCAAATCCCGGGCTTCATTTGCAAGTGCGGTATGCCTACATTACCCCGCTAGTTCGAACTAGCGGGGTAGTGTAGACATAACCTCAGTTTTTTCTTTTCCAGACTAAACAAACCCAATATTTCCAATCTTTCCTCATAGGTCATGTTTTCTAGACCTTAATCATTTTTGTTGCTCTTTGGATTTTTTCCAATTTGTCAACAGTCCTTCCTGAAATGCAGCACCCAGAACTGGATACAATACTCCAGTTGAGGCCTAATCATTGCAGAGTAGAGTGGAAAAATTACTTCTTATTTCTTGCTTACTCTTTCCTAGACAGCAGTTTCCCATTTTGTATGTGTGCAACTCATAGTTCCTTTGTAAGGGAAGAACTTTGCATTTATTCTTATTGAATTTCATCCTGTTTACCTCAGAGCATTTCTCCAGTTTGTCCAGATCATTTTGAATTTTCACCTTATCCTCCAAAGCACTTGCAACCCCTCCGAGTTTGGTAACATCCACAAACTTTTTAAGTGTGCTCTCTGTGTCATCGTCTAAATAATTTATGAAGATGTTGAAGAGAACTGGTTTCAGAACTGATCCCTGCAGAACCCCTCTCTCATCATGCCATTCCAGAATGATTGTGAAGCAATGTTCTCTCTCATCTTTTCCATCCATGTGCAGACTTTTTCCATCCTTGTGTGGAATCAATTTTTATATGTACTGAGGCATGTGCAAATGAGGACCACCAGTAGAAACAAAGAACCTAGCTATGGGTGCTCTGCTAATCAGCAGTCGGCATTTGAATCTCTCCTGAGTGGCTGCACAAGCACACAGCTTAAAAGGAACACTGCTGTGAACCATTGATAACTACTCCCTGGGAATGGTTATCCAACCAGTTATGCACCCGCTGTATAGTAGCTCCATCTAGGTTGTATTTCTCTAGTTTGTGAATGAGAAGGTCATGAAAGATTTTATCAAATACCATAATAAAGTCTAGATATAGCACATCTACTGCTTTCCCCTTATGCCCAAGGCTTCTTTATCCTGTCAAAGAAAGCTATCCGGTTAGTTTGACATTTGTTCTTTACAAATCAATGCTATTATCCATAACCTTATCTTCTAGATGTTTGCAAATGGATTCCTTAATTATTTGCTCCATTATCTTTCCTGGTACAGAAGTTAAGCTGATAGGTCTTTAATTCCCTAGGTTGTCCTTATTTCCCTTTTTATAGATGGGCACTATATTTGCCCTTTTCCAGGCTTCTGGGATCTCTCCTGTTTTATGGTCCCTGTTAGTCTTTAAGGGCCAGTATACTTCATTATCTTCTCTGTTGCTATGTGATCTTATTACATGTAACTTTGACCTCCCTCCTTCCCTCTCCCCTATGGTTTGTTGCACTGGCTTGTTGAGTCTTATCTTTAAGCTTTTAGCTCTTCAGGGGAGGAACTGTGTCTTTCTATGTTTTGGAAATATTTATGGTGGGCAGTAGTGGCTGGGATTACAGTGACTTTTTATGAGAAACTGCAGCGATCCCTTTTTTATGGTGAAAATGATAATGAAACATAACCCTTTGAATCACGTTGCTGAAGTGAATCCTCACCATTATGGATTCAGAATTTGCCTTTTGTATCTATCCTACACCTTTTACTTAGAACCCCCTTATAGTGAATCTTCCTGCCAATACTCAAATGCAGTCGATTATTCACAGAATGGTGTGTGAGCACAAATGAAGTGAAGAAAGAAAAAAAATTATGCAACTCATCATGACAATCTGTTTGCTCCCAGAGCTAGTCAGTGAGAACCCTAGAAAGTGTCAAATGACAGAAGAGAAAGCACACCCTTAGGTGCCTCAAGTTGACTGGTGCTATAATAGTGACAGGCAGTAAAATGAATCACAGCAGCATGACTCAGAGCTAAGGACATAAATGGGGCTGCATCTTCTGCATAGGCATGTGTGATAATTCGCTCCCCAGTGGCATTGCCAAAAAGCCATCCGAGTTTTGTGGGGAAAGTGCCGGCAAGTTTTGGCTCTTCAATCCCGATCAGGCTTTTTGGGTTTTATCTTTGGGAAGATTTCAGGGCCAAAACTGCAGCAATGATGCGATGGAATCCAAGCATTAGAACAAACCCAGGCAGCTGGCAAATGGATATTCCAAAGCTACTGTCATGAGATTCTGAACAGAATATGAAACAACATTTTAGTTGCTGGCAAAGAAACCATAACAGGTTGTGTATGAACAGTAAGTCTGTCTCGCTGAATGACACGGTTGTCATTACAGCTTCTGCAGTAGGAGCCCAAAATTATTAGTTACACTGAAAAAGTAATGGAGTGACAAAAATTCCAGCTTACTGCCACAACAAATTCACAACTGTACCAAGCTGATCAGGACCAACCCTGCTGCAGCTGAGGCTGGCCAGAGCTTGCTGCTCATGGGAGTATGTGCATGCATGCACACAGGTGGATGGGCTAGCCATGCTTCTTTCACTGATTGTATTAGACAAACTAATGGGATGCTCTGTCCTCCCCGCATGTTACACACCAGCATCCAAGGTTGAATCCTCAACTGCAAATAGTAAGCATGAAGTGCAGCTCAGGGAGCAGCCACAAAGGAGCTGTTTACAGCTCTCTGATCCTGGGTCTGATTTTTTTTTTGCTGGTCCTATTGCTTGTACAGTGTTGAGCAGCCTAAGAGGTATTGTCATGTAATGCTCCTCAAGAGACCCTGCCTTACTTGTTTGCCTCAACTGCACACTAGCTGTTGGTTCCCTCCTTGCCGGTGTTCCCTGTAAGCTATTTACTTGTCAGGCTGCTCAGTAGTAGAGATTCCAGTGCTGCCCAGCTGATTAGCAGAGCACCCATAGCTCAGTTTTTTGTTTCTACCGCTGGTGCACATTCACACATGCCTCAGTGCACACAGAAAAATTAATTCTGCACAAGGATTGAAAATTTCCACCTATGGATGGGTAAGCTTAGAGGGAACCTTGCTCCTTGCCAACTCAAAATGATAGATTTTAACACCCACATTGCCTACAGTTTGCAGAAACTCACTGCGGCATCAGCTTGCAAGGCTTTAGTCTCTGCAGGAATTAAAATGTCTAAGTCTACCAGTTGGATTTGCTTATTACATTGGATCACATTTAAATACAGATTTTTGTATGTAGAACATTAATATATTTGCAAGTAAACAACCATTTAGCTGACTCTAGCTTTGTAATCAACCCCCTATCTTCAGGCATTCAGATACAATGGAAGCCCAATCCTTATGAAGATGATTAACCATTGGAACAAATTGCAAAGGGAAGCATTGGATGCCCCATCTCTTGATGTCTCCAGATCGAGGCTGGGTGCCTCTCTGGAAAAGATGCTTTAATCCAGGGATGGGGAACCTCAGGCTCAGGGGCCAGATGTGGCCCCCGGCTTGCCTGTATACAGCCCCCAAGGCTCAACACTGGAGAGCCCGGACTGGTGACCCACCCTCCTGCCACCCACCTGCTGGGCTGGAGCACACAAAATCTATTAGCCTGGGACTCCCTATGCTCTGGTGTGCAAGGGGAATGTGGGGAGTGTCTTTCTCCTTCTCGGTGGGGGCTTCTCACTTGTGTGCAGCCCCTGACCCATAAAAGGTTCTGCATTCCTGCTTTAGCCAAATACAAGTTAGGCTAACTATTCTTTCTGGCCTTACCACCTCTACAAATCATCTGAATATAACCTGTATGCCAGGATGCCTTGGCAGCAATGAAGGTTGGGCTCAATATCTAGAGTTTCCTTTTAATATTACAAAAATAACTTGAGTATCCAGCCAGAAATCTGAGAAAAGTGAATACCCACTCCTGGGCACCTCTGATGCACAATATTTCGCTATTTGCCTGCACTGAGCCTATGTACAACCAAAGAAAACCTTTAGTAAAGGGAGAAGAAATACAGCATTGATTTGGGAAAACAGTTTTAATGATACAAGTACACGAGCAATAAGCAAAAACCTGCCCCAGAGTATCTTGGGCAATGTCTTTTGCTTCACTTCCCACTTTGTGGTGCAAAAGTCCAATGGATGAATGTCTCTGTAACATACCACTGCCCCTTTCCCTCCGCTACAGCACAGTCATGGTGGCAATGCCAATCCCTGCAATATCTCAGGCTATTTCTAGACTGTAAGCTCTTTCGAAAGAGGCTTTTTCGAAAGATACTTTCAAAAAAGCCCTTTCGAAAAAGAGCATCTAGACTACAACCAGTACTTTCGAAAAAGCAAGCCGCTTTTTCAAAAGAGAGCACCCAGGCAGTCTGGATGCTCTCTTTTGAAAAAGCACAGTTTACATTACATAGTGCCATTTTTCGAAAGAGCACTTTCAGAAAAAGACATTATTCCTCGTAAAACAAAGTTTTCCACGGTTGAAAAAACTGCCGTGTTTTGATTTACTTTCAAAAGAGTATGTCTAGACACAGGGGAAGTTTTTTTGAGAAAAGTCCACCTTTTTCAAAAAAAAAAACCCCTGGGCTACGTCTACATTGGCCCCTTTTCCGGAAGGGGCATGCTAATTTTTCAGATCGTAATAGGGAAATCCGCGGGGGATTTAAATATCCCCCACGGCATTTAAATAAAAATGTCCGCCGCTTTTTTCCGGCTTTTAGAAAAGCCGGAAAAGAACGTCTTCAAAGTAGGAATAAGAGATCCTCCGGAACAGGGCTTTTTTCCGGAGGATCGGGGCCAGTGTAGACGTTCTTTTCCGGCTTTTCTAAAAGCCGGAAAAAAGCGGCGGACATTTTTATTTAAATGCCGCGGGGGATATTTAAATCCCCCGCGGATTTCCCTATTACGATCTGAAAAATTAGCATGCCCCTTCCGGAAAAGGGGCCAATGTAGACGAGCCCCTGTAGTCTAGACACACCCTCAGAGTCCAGAGGTGCATTCCGGCACAGTCACTTCCAGCCATGGAAAGCTCCACTGATGCATCTGACTTGCTGTTGCTGCTCTGCTGTGACTACTACATTGTCATTATCTTTTTTATTTCCACTTCTCCTTGCTGCTGGCTCTTCCTGCCATTGCTGCCGATGCCTCCGCTGCTCAGCTGTGTTCTTGGTCTGCTCCAGTCCTACAGCACCATGACCATTTTAGTAATCCCAGCTGTAAGACTTGCTGATTGTTTTTAAACCAGAGAATATATTAATATATGTTCTATCTAGTGAAGCATATTGGTTTTGGTTTAAATTACAATAATTGTAGTATTTTACACTATCAAATGAGAACAAGGTATTCTGAGGCTTATCTTACAGACGCAGCTTGATTGTAGAATCGAACAAGAGAAATACATGTTATTGTTTATTTCTAATACCATGCTGTAATCTGGTACTTCACAAGAAAATTCAAGCAGCAATCATTTTTTCAAACTTTGGGTTTGGCAGATAGCAAGGCAAAGGAAAAAATCTTCAGCCAAATTTCTCTTATAACGTCTCAGCCCTCAAAAGAGAAAAAACAAAACCAAGCTGGCTCAGGAATTCAAATGCAGTCTTGTGTTTTTCTCAAGGAAGATCAAAATGACATTTTTCTTTTCACATAACGTTCTGAATGTAAACAGTTTCAAAAGAGAATGAATGGTGAGAAATATTTACCTCACAACTATGATACTCTTTTATTGCCCAACCCAGATGGTACAAATTTTGCCTAATTTCATGTTTACCAATAATGCATCACTTGGTCTTATTTCGTATATGTAAACTTTTTGATTAACATTAAGGTGAAATGTTTTGCACTAACCTAACAATCATTAATCCTGGAGAGGCAGGGTTTAAATAGCTCTTTTTTGTCTCAGTTTTAGTTTTATTAAGTATCATTTAAATGTTGTTGTAGGTGGCATAATAGATCTTCTGGGTGCCTTGGCTAAGCCTATCCCATGTGGTTGGGCAGGCCAGTAATACCCCATTAGTAACTTCATATTAATGGAGAGAAGATGCCTTCACCTGAGCTCTGTAATTACAGCTTCCAAGCTCACTCAAAATGTATGCATCTTTATGTCTTTACACATGAAAACACTATTTTATTTACATAGCTCAAATTGTGTATCTTATTTTGAACTATAGGTGCAGTGTAGATACACCCTAAAGGACTGGCTAACAAAATGCTCTTTTGAATCAAATGTGAGTTATAAATTGATGTGGGAATGTGGGATTTTGGGATCAGAGAACCCTGTTTTGATTTGGTGAGATTGGTTTTCATAACTTCTCCTCTGTATAAAGAATAGTACTGGTGGTGGCACAGGAGAACGGGAGTGTCTGAAGAGGACTGCTTGTATGACTTCTTGCTAGCCAGTGAGATAAACGGAAATGCTCTTTATGACTCATTTGTTGTGCCTTATAGCGGAAGATTCCAATCTTGGACTGTAGCTAGCTCTGTCTCTAAGCAGTTCACCTTGATTGGACCTCTAGAAACCTTCTGCTGACGACAAGGCTGTAACCTACTGAAATCAGAATGACAGAATCTTTCCTTGGAGCTGTGAAGGTGGCTAGTTTTAGGATTCTTGAGCAAGAGGAGCAAGAGGCAAGGTCCTCCAAAATGACCAGTAGTAAGGAATTGCCATCATCAGGCCACGTCTACCCTGCAAACTGACCCATACAAGTTATGTCAGCATAAGACCACTGGATTGTTATGGTTGACTTAGGTTATACAGTACTGACAGATATAAGGTGTCAACCTTAGTACATCAACCATGACTTAGTGCTGCTTCTGAAGGTGGTGCTCTGCATCATCATAGTAGGGCACTTACATTAGAGGAAGATAAAATGTAGGGACATGCACAATTAAGTCATGGCAAGATGATGTATGTCAACCTAACTTTGAAGTGTAGGCCAGAATGCAAAGTGACAATTCCCACGCTGGCTCCCTCTTGCTCTGCAGAAGGGATATAATTTATGCTGGATGGGGCTTGATGGTGATAGAACGATTAGAGAAGAGGTCATATAGAAGCAGTGATTGCCTATGCTTCATGGATGTGCCTACGCTGTACCTTACCTTAGATCATAGTCTGAACAAGTTTTTTTATTTTTAAGGAGAAAAGATAGAAAGATAATTTTGTCACTGTAAATAATAGTGCTTTAACAGACACTTTATTAACATAGGTAGGCAGCTAAACTGAAATATAAATCAGAACAAAGGACAAAATAAAAAAAAAACCCTCCTTGGCTACAGAGTAATTGATAAACCACTCTTTATTTTACTGTTGCCATGTGTCATGGCACTTCTCTGACAAAGGCCTCCATTGTTTGTGCAGAAAATCTGCCTTCTACTATAAGGAAAAGAAAAAGTGCATTTACATAAAGATGTATTGCAAAAGAATTCCTGGGCCAAATTTACCTTGGGAGGAAGCTTCTTTGAAGCCATTGGAGTTGCACTTGGAATTCATTTGTCCTGATAGGTCTAAGTCTTAAAGACTGCACAAGTGTGGTTTGCTTGGCTATTCTAACCTGTACTGAGACAGCAAGGCCTGTGGAGACTCTGAAGGGAGTGCTTGTGTTGCCACAGGCAAGTGGAGTCAGGGTGATCCACAACAGGCATAGACCAGAATTCCTTATGTTAAGGACAGGTGGTTGTGTGGTGCCTCAAAATGCTGTGGATACCCCCAGCAAGTGTCACATTTGGGTGTCCTCCTCCTCTTTTGTGTCAATTCTCCAAGCATGAGCTTGTCCTAGGTTCAGACGTTTATTCCCTTATCGGTATGCTCCAGCACAACAACATTAAACCGCTCTTCACAAACATTCAGTGCCTTCCTAGTCATTCAGAATCTAATACAAAATCTTCCTCTTTCACATAGTCCCGATTTGTCCAGCCCCGCCCCGCCACTGCTTCTGATGTGATTACTTTATGTTGCTCAACTTTTTGTTATATCATATAGTATTTGTACTGAAGCAGAATGGAGAGGCCCTAATCAGCATAGAGGGTCTCATGCTAGATACTGTGCACTTTTCTCTGTGCTTTAAAATACTATTGTCCTTTACAGGCAGTCCCCGAGTTATGCGGATCTGACTTACGTCGGATCCGCACTTACGAACGGGGCCCTCTCCCTGGTCTCCAGCAGACCAGGGAGAGGAAGTAAAGCGGCGGAACACGCGGGCAGCGGGCAGCCCAGACGCGTC
The DNA here is from genome assembly GCF_049634645.1 of Pelodiscus sinensis. Taxonomy (NCBI): domain Eukaryota; kingdom Metazoa; phylum Chordata; order Testudines; family Trionychidae; genus Pelodiscus; species Pelodiscus sinensis. The sequence continues at coordinate 62,157,245 of NC_134713.1, read as the reverse complement.
TGGGCTGTCCGCTGCCCGCGTGCTCCGGGGCTTTGCTCTGCTTTGCTTCCCGTCCCCCTGGTCTACAGACCAGGGGGACGGGGAGCAAAGCAGAGCAAAGCCCCAGAGCACGCGGGCAGCGGGCAGCCCAGATGCATCTGGGCTGCCCGCTGCCCGCGTGTTCCGCCGCTTTGCTCCCCGTCCCCCTGGTCTGCAGACCAGGGGGACGGGGAGCAAAGCAGAGCAAAGCAGAGCAAAGCCGCGGAGCCCGAGGGCAGCAGGACAGCCACGGCGCGTCTGGGCTGTCCCGTTGCCCCCGTGCTCCGCGGCTTTGCTCCGGGCGCCTGTGGTACAGCAGCTGGGGCGCTGCCGGTTGGTCCCGTAGCGTCACTCTGGGCGCTATGGGACCAACCCGGCAGCACCCCAGCTGCTCTGCCCCAGGCGTCCTGATTCAGCCACTGCTGGTCAGTTTCAGCAGCGGCTGAATCAGGACGCCTGGGGCAGAGCAGCTTAGGTGCTGCTGGGTTGGTCCAGCGGCGGCGCTACTGGACCAACCCAGCAGCACCCCAGCTGCTCTTCTCCAGGCGTCCCCAAGTCAGCCGCTGCTGAAACTGACCAGTGGCTGACAACAGGAAGCCCCTACCCGGGGCTTCCTGGAATCAGCCGCTGATCAGTTTCAGCAGCAGCTGACTTGGGGATGCCTGGGGTTCTTAAGTTGAATTTGTATGTAAGTCAGAACTGGCGTCCAGATTCAGCCACTGTTGAAACTGATCAGTTTCAGCAGCGGCTGAATCTGGACGCCAGTTCCGACTTACATACAGGTTCAACTTAAGAACAAACCTATAGTCGCTATCTTGTACGTAACCCGGGGACTGCCTGTATATACCTAGAGTACCCTCAGCCAGACCCTGAGTACCCTCATCAGTGCCATCTGAATTCACCTGGTGCAACTCGGTGCTGATCAATGGTGTTTAGAAGAGCCTAAGTCTGTGTTGAACTATGTAGGCTAATGATGGGTAATAACGGGGCTGCCGACAAAGGGCTTTGATGTCGGCAGGGGAGTGTCCAGACTAGCGCGCTGAGCGGACAAACAGCTGATCAGCTGTTTGTCGGCTCAGCGTGGCAGCCATGTAAATGTAAATGAAGCCGCGATCATTTAAATCGCGGCTTCATTTACCTTTGCCTATGTGTCTAATCTACATGTCTCTGATGACAGAGGCATGTAGTCTAGACACAGCCCTATAGAGTTAATGGTGTGTGTGCATGTGTATGTGAAACTTATCTGGAAATGAAGGGATTTAGGGAGCCCCACCAGAGTGAGAGAGAGCAGAGTAGAAGAAGAAAGGTGCTGTGCACATCCTTCTTTACGAAGGCGGCCCGAAGAGCAGTGGGTGGAGTTTCAGTTCTATCTTCCTGCCGCTGTGCCCAGAGGCACACCTGCACCAGTGTGTCAGGGAGCCTGTGTTGTGCTATGTTGCATGTACCTGCTCACCATGATTTACTTCCTCCTTGGACCATGGGGAAATAATCTGTGAATCACAATCTTGCTCTTATGTTACTCCTGAGGCAGTTTATCAACACTTAACCTCTTATACTGCAGAGATTGTAATGTCACCATCTAGCCCAGAGTTTTCTTATTTATTTTCAGTGCATTTGATTATGATCCCTGCAGAGTTACCAACAATTTCTACAGATTCAGAAGGAAAATAATTGGCAACATTTTCTCACATATATTATGTCACCTTAGTGGATACCTTAGATCACTGAGCATCTACAAGATAGAAACGGCTTTCATGGACTCATAGAAATGTAAGGGATGGAAGAGACTTTGAGAAGTCATCAGCTGAGGCAGGACCAAGTAAATCTAGACTATCCCTGCTACGTGTTTGCCCTACCTGTTCGTGAAACCCTCCAATGGTGGGGGTTCCACAACCTTCATGGATCCCTGTTCAAGAGCTTAACTACTCTTCAAGTTAGAATATCGTAATATCTAACCTAAATTTTCCCTTATGCAGACTAAGTCCATTATTTCTTGTCCTACCTTCAGCAGATTTGGACAACATTTGATCCTTCTCTTCTTTGTAAGAGCCTGTGCTTGACGTATTTGAAGACTGTTCGCAAATCTTGCCTTAGTCTTCTTTTCTCAAGACTAAACCTAAGACCCAGGCTACGTCTACACTGGCCCCTTTTCCGAAAGGGGCATGCTAATTTTACAGGTCGTAATAGGGAAATCTGCGGGGGATTTAAACATCCCCCGCGGCATTTAAATAAAACTGTCCGCCGCTTTTTTCCGGCTTTTAGAAAAGCTGGAAAACAGCGTCTACACTGGCCCCGATCCTCTGGAAAAAAGCCCTTTTCCGGAGGATCTCTTATTCCTACTTTGAAGCAACATCCATGGTCCTTTCTTGTTCAGCAACATCCATGGTCCTTTCTTCCAGCCCACAGTAGGAATAAGAGATCCTCCGGAAAAGGGCTTTTTTCCGGAGGATCGGGGCCAGTGTAGACGCTCTTTTCCGGCTTTTCTAAAAGCCGGAAAAAAGCAGTGGACATTTTTATTTAAATGCCGCGGGGGATATTTAAATCCCCCGCGGATTTCCCTATTACGACCTGTAAAATTAGCATGCCCCTTTCGGAAAAGGGGCCAGTGTAGATGTAGCCCCAGTGTTTGTATGCCCTTCCCCATAGGTCAGATTTTCTAAAGCTTTTATCATTGTTGATTTTTTGCGGTTGCTCTCCAGTTTGTCTATCTCTGCCCTATAACGTGGTGCCCTGAACTGGAGTCAGCTGAGGCCTCATCAGTGCCAATTAGAGTGGGACAATTGCCTCCAGCGTCTTGCATAAAAACACTCTTGTTCATACACTCCAGAATAGTACTGGCCTTTTTTTATAACTGTTGACTCATATTTAATTGATTATCTACAGTAATCCCCACACCTTTTCAGCAGTACTACCACCTAGCCCATTATTTCCCATTTTGTATTTGTGCATTAGATTTTTTCCTTCCTATGTGCAGACCTTGGCTCTTATCTTCAATTTATTTCATCTTGTAGGTTTCAGACCAATTCTCCAATTCCCAGTCACTACTGGCCTTTACTTCAATTCCTCTCCATGACCTAAGAATGAGAGGCTCCGCAGTCCCAAGCAGGAAGCCTTTTCCTTTTTATTTTCAATCAAATCAACATAACCTCTTCCTAGTCATTTTAACTATTACAGCCCAATTATGCATCTTTTGAAGTGAATCTTTGCCCACGAAAGCTTATGCTCCAATACATCTGTTAGTATAAGGTGCCACAGGACTTCTCGTATTCCAATTAACTACACTGAAATCCAGCTCCACTCTACTTCATGTGCTATATATAAAGTGAGCCCCTAGTTCCTTTGATACATTACAGGATGTTTTTCAATGAGCATTTTCACATAGTGTGCACAGAAGAGTTAGGGAATCTGTTATGCTGGACCTGTTATGCTGTTATCCAGCACCCGTGGGCTGGAAGCAATTACCCTCATATACAGGCTTTACAGTTTTAATTAATGGCTTTTACCATCACTAAAAAAATGTTCCAGCACCAGTACTCTTATGTGATAATCTAACTATAAATAGCCCAGAGGGTAACTAATTTGGCACCTGCTGGCAGACGGGATACTAGGCTAGTGGATCTTTGGTCTGATCCAGGATGGCCTTTCATATGTTCTTATCTGGGGTAACGAGCGTCAGATTTGTAAAGTGTTTAGGCACCTAAATATCAGAGTTAGAAGCCAAGATACTTATGAAAATCTCATGAGACACCTACCAGCATCTTTAGATGTCAAAATACCTTTAAAATTGTCCCCTAGCTATGGTATGTACCACATAATGCTGGATTCTGACTGTCAACAAATATTATTGATTCTGCTGCTGTTCAGAAGTTACCTGTGCTATTTCATATCACTTTATGATGTTACAAAACTACCCTTATGAATTACACAGTTGAGAGTCATATAGTGCTATAAATAATGAACTATCACCATCATTAATTGTAATGGATTTTGTATTGTCTAATAATTTTCCTTCAAAAATCTTATGATCTCATAAAAGGTAGGAAGGTGAACACTTTTTGGATTGTATGTGTATATGTTACTGCTTCAGAAAAATGCCATTTGTCTTGCAGGCAGATTCCTGAGCTATTTAAGGATGCTATAGTTGCAACAATTTCCGTTTTATTTTTTTCTGCTGACATGAGAACCTGCTACAATTTCTTGTGGAGTACAGTGGTATCTTAATAGATTCACTAGCAGAAGGTGGAATGACTCCTTCACTGGCAGGTGGAGAAAGTAAATAAAGTATTTTTTACTCCTTTTCATAATACGACAACTATGGGTCACTAAATGAAATTATTAAGCAGTAGAATTAAAACAAACAAAAGGAAGCATTTCTTCACATAATACACAGTCAGACTGTGGAACTCCTTGCCAGAGGATGTTGTGAAGGCCAAGACTATAACCAGGCTCAAAAAAAGAAGTAGATAAATTCATGGAGGATAGGTCCATCAGTGAATATTAGCTAGGATGGGTAGGAATGGTAGCCTCTGTTTGCTAGAACCTGGGAATGGATCATTTGATGATTACCTGTTCTGTTCATTCCCTCTAGGGCACTTGGCCTTGGCCACTGTCAGATGACAGAATAGTAGGCAAGATGGACCTTTGGTTTGACCCAGTACTGCCATTCTAACGTTCTTTAAGTTAAATATAATCCTACCACCCTCTCTTCTTGTCACTTGGGAAACAGCTAGTTAGTATCAGAGGGGTAGCCGTGTTAGTCTGAATCATGACATGCATCTGACGAAGTGGGTCTTTGCCCACGAAAGCGTATGCTCCTACACTTCAGTTAGTCTATAAGGTGCCACAGGACTCCTCGTCACTTTAGCTAGTTAGTAAAAGGTGGATCTATGCACAACTTTATTAAAAGGGTCTACCCATCCTAAGACTTGTACCCTTTAAGGAGAAACTATGTCTCTAATGTGCAAAATCTTGAGGAAGAATATAGTTTTCAATTAATAAAATACTCAATCCCCTTCTGTCCCCAAAATCCAAAATGCTATTATAGCATTCTGCTGACACACCTTTACTAAAGTGTTTACTCATTGCTTGCATTAACTAGTTCAAAATGCTGACAATTTTATTACTTACTTGTAGGCTGTGTCTACACTGGCATGAATTTCCAGAAATGGTTAAAACAGAATAGTTTTCGTTATAAGTATTTCCGGAAAAAGAGCATCTACATTGGCAGGCTGCTTTTCTGGAAAAGCCCTTTTTCCGGAAAAGCATCTGTGGCCAATGTAGACACGCATTTCCGGAAAAGAGCCCCAATCGTCATTTTCGCGATCGGGGCTTTTTTCCGGAAAAGACTACTGGGATGTCTACACTGGCCCTTTTCCGAAATAGTGTTCCGGAATAAGGACTTATGCCCGAGCGGGAGCAGCATAGCTTTTCCGGAATAGCAGCTGATTTTCCGGAATAAGTGGCCCAGTGTAGACACAGCCGTATTGTTTTCAATAGATTTTTGGAAGATTTTTCAGTCGAGCTGGTCAAAAAAATTCTGATGGAACTTTATGTAACTGGAAAATGTTTGTGAAAACTTTGAGTGGGACCAGGTCAATTTCAACTAAATTTCACTGGGAAAGAAATCAAAACCAAGGCACCTTGATAAGGGTAAACGCTTCATTTTGAACTTCTCTGAACAGAAAATTTCAATTTTTTCTTTCAAATTGTATTTTATTTTATATTATAAATCATAACACAATTTTTTAAATGTGAGACTCAGAATGAAATATGTTGACTGACCCAAAATGATTTTTCCCTAAAATTTCACTTCACTGGAAATTTTGTAATTTTAGGGGGGGAATGGGGGATCAGATTTTGGAGGTTTTATTTTCCCCCCCTTCAGAATAATGGATTTTCTCACCAGCTCAACTGTTAAAGTGTTCCACAGTGTCTGTGTTATCATATATATAGTAGCCCAATGTCTGAGAGTCTGTAACACTGAAATGCTGGCTGTTCCCTCTTGGCGGCCCTTGCTGCATGGGGAACACGGGGCCCAAATTGCCGCTTGCTCCCCTGCGACAGCCTGGCTGAGTGGTGCAGAAGTCAGCCGAGCACCACGGCGGGAGGGGAAGGGGGGCAGGGCAGTGACGTGCGGTGTGACAGCGGCTCCAGGCCCCGCCCCCCCTTGGCCCATGGCGCTCGGCTGACTTTTGCGCCGCTCAGCCAGTCTGCCGCGTGGGAGCAGGTGGCGCAAGCAACCATTTGGGCTCCACACGCCCCATGCAGCACAGGGAGTGTGGAGCCCAAACGGCTGTTTGGACTCCGCGGTCCCCCGAGTGAAAGGCAGGAGGGGGAGGAGAAGAGAAAGAGAGAGACTGAGAGAGAGGCAGGAGGCAGAGGAGAGCTGAGAAAGAGGGGGGAGGCGGAGGAGAGAGAGAGAGAGAGAGAGAGACAGAGGCTCAGGAGAGAAGACCAATGTGGAGGAGAGACCTGAAAATCCCGTCTTATGACGGGCTAATTGGCTAGTTCATAGAACAAAAGGTAAGTAAAAGAAACAGTAATGAAATGAAGAAACAATGTATCTTTCTCCTGAAATATTCAGGTGGAAAATTACAAAACAGAGAAAAGAAAAGTCACTTGGAACTCTTTTAAAATGCTGTAGCCCATGTTAAACAAACAAACAAAAACCCTCCCACCATTTAAAAAAAAAAAAGGAAAAGAAGGTCAATTGAAAAATAGAAAGATCATCCAAAGGCCAAACTAACCTTCAAAAATTGTTTTGTTTTTTATTTTAAATGGCTGCAAACAACAGAGTGACTGGGATATTTGCCCATGTACATGGACACATTTTAGGAAATAAACTTTCTTCAAGGATTGAATGAAAAGGTCATGACTGTACATTCTGTTGTCAATACCACATGCAGGCATTCTTGTTAGGTATTGCTTAAAGCTTATTTTTGGAGATGGATTATTATTCTGTTTTGGGGCCAAAGTGATTTGTTTGTGAAATATTATTATGATGGCTATCTGTAAAAGTTCATTAATTTGTTTGACGTTCAAAGCTACAGTATGTGACAAAGGCATTGTTTAACTTTTGGCTGCTTATCTGGTGTTTTCTTTTTGTTTTAATCTTTCTCTTATTAAAACAGCATATTTAGATGCTTGCATTTTGGGGCATTTTAGGACAGGTTTTCATGAGGAAGGTTGCAATTTATAAAGGAGTTGTTAATCAAATATCAAAATGAAACTAAAGAGTAGTAATAGGACACTGTCACACTCTGTTTGGCACTGGAACCACCAGTATGAACTGCCATTTGTAGTAAATTGTGCAGATCTTTGTAACACAATCATTCCTCTTCTTTCTTGTGAGCTTTGGTGAGCAGTGGAATAGAACCACAGACTTACCTGTAAGTTTTCATTAGGCTTCACTGTTAATGTCTTATTGAGATTAACAGGAGAATGCCAGAGCTATTGTTTTGGGACGTCTGCAGTTTAAGGCTATTTTCACTTGGTTCAGAAGGTTTACTTCAGGAACATAAGGAAAAGAGAGTTAATTCCTATGTGAAAGACAGCAAGAGCAAGAGCTTAGATTTTAGAATACTAGCCTTAGAGAAAAAACATATATCGTCTCTTGGAACAGCTACTCAACCATCCAATCAATTCTGTGGCTAAAATACAGAGCCATGAAAGAGGGTAAGCAGCTTTCTGTGTTTGTTTGTATTTTAAACAGATGGTTTCATAATAGAGGGGCAGTGTTCCTGTGTCTGGTTCTTCTTTTATATAAGATGACAAGTTATAAAAGCCTTTAATTAAGATATTATTTGTTGACAATAAATATGCTTCAAATTGTTCACTTTGTATGTGAGGAAAGCTTTGAATTTGCTCAATTTTATGCTTATACCATGGGGGGCTGCATTTAAGAAAGCTGCATACAGAATGAGTAAACAGACTGTTTGCAGGGGTCCTGGTTGGGATGGAAATCCATTGTCACCTGACTCATGGGCAAGGCTGAAGAACTTTCACCCTGGCTTACGTTCTAGTCTGTGAGATGGATAAAGCCAAGTAAGCCCCAAACATGTATAATTTACAATGCCTGGGCAGATTGCTTCACCTGCACAGAGCCCCATTGTCACTGGGCTTCCATATGAGTATATTGCAAGCTAGGCACCTCTGTGTACAAGACTTTTAAAACTCTTCAATGGAATCCCTAACTAGAAAACAGCAATTCATTTATTCTAACAACTTGGTCTAGATTTTTTAAAATATATATTTAGTTTCATAGTTAGGGATGGCACTGCACAAAATAAAGGAAGGCAGATTCCCTAAGCAGAAGAGCTTGAAGTCTTGGGCTCTGGTCTTGAAAGCTGGCCTCCATGGCTGGAGCCTCATTAACTTGAATACATTGGCTGCAAACACTCAAGTAACTTTATTCCTAGTGATAGTTCCTACAAGTAGGACGGAAGCATACCCATGTTGATAAGTAAGAAGTTATTGTGAGTTGTTTGATTTTGAATAATAGTTTGCAGACAAGTTTAAAACAGTAAATCTAGAAGGTATCTGAAGGAAGAGCTAGTTATATTTTATGGCTCACTTTAGCATGGTATCAAGGTTAGATCATCTATCTGACCAATTAGTTGAATTTTGTTATGGGGATGAAGCTGAATGTGGTTGTATCATATCATGAAGATATTTTAAAGGCTTAATATGTATCTTCATTTTTAATATTGATTTTATGAGTTAGCACCCTGGAGCTCATAGGGAGTTTTTAGCAACAGGTTGTCTCTGTGACAGTACTGAGCATGTGTCATAGAATTATGTACAGTTGTCACATATATTATATTACATCTATTCTGAGTGCAATGATATTTCTTTTAAAGTGGAGGCATAATTGCTATATAGATGAAACCTTTCTAAATCATGGTTTATATCATGACATCTTATTTGAATAACTTGAACTGAATCTGGAAATATTATATGCCTTACAAAGTATTGTTTAGAAATTAAAGCTTCTTTAGATTTCAAATCCATCTACATTAATTCTGAAATATAGACACAGAAGCTCTCCACAAAAGAAGCATATTTTCAGTTGCTCATTACACAGCTCTACATAAACCTTCACTCAGCTTTATTGATATTCTGAATGTACTCATAATCTCCTAGGCTTATAAGCAAAATGTATTTAATACATTTTCAATACACAGGGTCTGCTTTTTTCCATAACAACTGAAAGCTCAAGCAAAAAGTGAGTTCATAATTGTCTGCAGTGCTTATACAACAGTTAAGTGTTAGCTCTTCAGGCTCTTTTGATTTACGGTGTTGAGTGAAATCTCACCATGTTTGGTGACTTGAGTCAGATAAGCATCTATAAGTATGTGCACTATAAAGCTTATACAAACTATTTGGACTTCCTGAGAGTACAAAATAGGGTTGCAAATCTCAGAGAAACAGGCTCTGTATTTTGGCATAGTTGCTCCCACTTCCGAAAAGAAATTAAAAATAGACAGGCATGGAGGGGGCAGAGGGAGGAAAATAATTAATTACACTTTTTCCATAAAGATTTGGTCAAGGACTCAGTGGGATTCTTCTTTTATCTCAAGAAGCTTATCTACCTCTCATTTGAAAACTACTCTTTTTTGTCTGCAAGTAACAAACTGCAAGCAATTGGAAGCACTGAGCAAGGCTTAAATAGGAAAACAAAAGTGGTGATTCTCTACAATGCTATGTCCGTACGCAATGCCAAAATGAGCAGACATTCACTGTAGCGCATACAGATATCCAAATGTTCATCATGCAGACATTTAACATTTGCTGAGCACAGGTATAAACAGCTACAGAAGGGCTAAGAAAGTGAAGGGTCAGGCCCTGATGCAAGAAAATACCTAATAGGTCCTTAAATCCATTCCTTCTCAGGACAGCGCTTAAGCATGCATTTGGCTTTAAGAATGACTTTAAGAATGTGTACACCTGTCCTGCATGTGAATGCTTTCCTGGTCAGGGCCTAAAAGAGCAAACAACAAAAAATAGACTTTCAGAGCAAAGCCACCTACCTACCGGACTGGAAATACACTAATTCAGATTTGTGTGGAATTGGGCTTCCTGTGTTCAGACACTGGGGAAGAGTCTGTCCCTTGCTAAGACTGCTTACCACAGGTGGAGGTAACCGCACCAGAAACTTTCCCCTAGAGCAGGAGGGGTACAGCATGTAGACAGCTCTCTGACATCTCACAGCTTCTGGCAAAGGGTTTTGCCTGGGGAAGGGCTAGGGGATGGGAGGCAATGAGTTGCAACTCCTCTACTTCCCACTCCTAAAGTAACACCTAGCTTTCTCCTATGCCATGGGCTACAAAGGGACAACCTAGGACTCTCTACATAGTATGCTATTGCCATAGACTTTCCCTTGGGGCTGCTTAAACTTACATCAAGGATAGGGTTGCCAGGTGTCCGGTATTTACTCGGACAGTCCAGTATTTTTGCCTCCTGTCTGTTAAAAATTCAGAAAATACCAGGCACCTAAAATGTCCAGTATTTTCTGATTTTTTCCCCCATGCCAGTAGGTGAAAATACCAGACACCTGGCAAACCTACCATACACTCAGCTACCATGCCCAACCCTGGGCCCCCCACCCACCTACTTACCTGGTTCCACGGGGGTTTGTCTTGTGCCTGGCAGAAAAACAAAATGGCCACCAGCAAAAAAGCCTCTTCTTAAAGGGACCATGCTGATTTTGGTCTCCCCCTTTTTTTGGGGGGGGGGAACAGAATTCAGCAGAATTTTTTTCCCGTTGTGTGTGTGTGTGTGTGTGTGCGCGCGCGTGTTCAGTATTTTTGGTTAAACCATCTGGCAACCCTAATCCAGGAGCAAATCAGGTCCCTGGGCAATTTAAAATCTGGTAGGTGGTAAATTGGCTTAAAAGTCAATTTTGCAGGCCTAGCCTCTTCATGCTTTACCTACCTTGTGTGCTGTGCATCCTAAACAGTACAGCACATTCTATCCAAATACTCAGTACTTATAGAATGTAGCTTTCCTCAGAAAAATGTTATAAAGTCACAAACTGAAACCCCCCTATATTTTAATGCTGCAATTTTTAAAACTAGTTTGTGTGCTCCCTACAGTGCCTCTGTGTGCTGGCTTTCAGAAGAATGGATGCCAACAAGCAACGGGATGACAATTTTATTTAAAGGCTTTTATAAGTAAGGAATTGCTTTGATAACCACCTCCTCTTCCCACCATTGCTGTTATGAAGTATTTATTTGGGAAGGCCATCAGGAAATAATGGACATGACAGAAATATTAGAAAAACTTCTGGCAGCAATACACACACAGCCAAACTGATATGAGCGAGGGAATTACTCTTTCATATCTTATGTTGTGTAGTTGTTATTAAACATTCAACTGGTTAATTAATGCTAAGCCAATGCTTTGTTCAGCCTCTCTTAGGAGACTGTGTCATCACCACCATTCTCCATGTTCTTGTCATCTGTTTACTGGAGTATGTTCTACATGGGGCGACAGCTGGTTACCACTTAGAAACATTACGGAGTGCAGCATAGACCAGCCAGCTGATGGTCTTGATCACATATTCTCCCTCTGTTGCAGAGGCTAGAGTGACTTCCCATTATATTATGGGTGCCGTGATAGAAATCTATTTTATATGCTGTGCATTGGGTATTTAAGGCCTCATTCCTACAAACATCTAAAGTTATACATGTGAGTAGCCCCAGTGAAATCAACCCATGTATACAGAAATTAATTGATAGACTGGAACCATCGAAATGGCCTCCCTTTCGAGGCTGTAAACATCTGGGAAACTTGGACTAACTGTCTAATTTGTCCCTGTAATATCTAGATTTGTATGACTGGGAAATGGGGGCAAGACATTCTCAATGGAGGGCCCTTGATCCTGAAATTCTTCTACCTCAATTTCTTGACACATTCCAAATCTGCTTCAGGGCATGCTGGAAGACTTTGACTTACCTCTTCAGGAAGACACTTGGTAGATAATGAAGAGTGGTTTGCTTTTCATGCATGCTTGGGTTTTAAATGTCATGGCAAATACAACACATTGTTTACATTAAAAACAAACTCACGATGTAAGCTGTGAAAAGTTACTAATTAAAAGGATGGGGAGAGGAGTGATTTGTCCTTGATAAGCTTCATTGCCACAAGTAGGATTTATGTGCGTGGAGGTGAATTCCATCCCAGAGACTCTGGAATCAGACCACGGAGCCGAAAGGAACTGTTGTTACCTCAGGGAAAAACAGGCTTCAAGGGATTCCCCCACCTCTGATTAAGTAATGAAGAAAAAGAGAAGCAGCAGAAGCTACTGAGGCTACGTCTACACTACAAGTTTTCTCGGCAACAAATATGCTAATGAGGGACTCATTTGCATGAGTCACGATATCATTTGCATATTTTCTGCCGATCCGTTTTTATGCTAGGGGTTTTTGTGCAAAGACAAGCAGCGTGGATGTTTTCTTTTTGCACAAAACACCCTTTTCCCACAAGATCCTTATGCCCCAAAAAAGCATATTTTTTACCGAGAAAACTAGTAGTGTAGACGTAGCCTCAGTAGCTTCTGCTTCTCTTAGACATAGCCTGAGAGAAAGCAGAGGACCAACGGGAAATGGATTACACTGACAAATTCCTGCTCTCCTCACAGATAGTGCTTCCGTCCTGTTCACCTGATCCTCTCCCATGTGTAGGAAGGCAGCAGGGACTAGCACAACCACGCAGAGCAGGTCTACACTTAACTCCGTGTGGCATTGCAGCTGCACTGCAGTATCACTTCAGTGAAGATGTTACTATGCTTACAGGAGATCTTCGCCCATCAGAGTAGATAATACACTCTACGAGACTTGGCTGCTATTTCAAAGGGACAAGCCTGCCTATCGAAATAGTGCTGTCCACACTGGGGCATTATATCAGTACAACTGTGTTGTGCTGGGGTGTGGCTTTTTCACACCCCTGAACAGATGTAGTTGTAGCAGTGCAAGTCTGCAGTGTAAGAGCACTGATAGCAGGGGGGTGGGGCTGGGTAGGGAGTGACAGGCTGAGAGCCTGGAGGGGAGAGGAGAAGGTAAATAGTAAGGCAGAAACAATGGGGACTTAAGACATAATAACGGCCATACTAGGTCAGACCAAACATCCATCTAACCCAGTGTTCTGTTTTTGGTCAGTGACCAATGACAGGTGCCCCAGAAGGAATGAACAGAACGGGTAATCATCAAGTGATCCTTCCCCTGTCGTCCATTCCCAGCTTCTGGCAAACAGAGGCTAGGGACACCATCCCTGTGAATCCTGGCTAAAAGCTGTCAATGGACATACCCTCCATGAACTTATCTAGTTCTTTTTTGAACCCTAAACTTAGTGATATAGTGGGAAGGAGAGAAGGGCAGAGCCAGCTAGGACGTGGTACAGTGGTGTCAAGCTAGTGTGGAGTAATATGAGCAATAGGCAAAGAACCAGGGCATAGGAAAGTGAGGTTGATTCAAAGAATTAAGCACCCTCTCTGCCCTTTGAATTGAGTCTTTGCACACTTTCTCCCCCTTCTCCTGAATATTATGCTGTGACTGAATCATGGTTTGATTAGAATTCCAAAGGAGGAACTGAGTTATCAGGCCTGCTTTTGGAGGAGGTTGAGGGGTATGGAAGACAGTGCTGTAATCAGACATGCTTAATGTTCTTTTTAAGCATTTTGTTACAGGTTGTACCCCTCTTAACCTGGACTCCCTGGTCTAGCAACGTCCATGGTTCAGAAGGGACCACTGATGTCCCCGGACCATACAGCCCAGGAAGAGGGAGGTTTGATGTCAGAACAGGAGCACCATAGGGGGCACTGGTGACTCAGCTGGGAGCCCAGTGTGGGGAGGAGGACACACAGCAGGGAGTTCTAGCCCCAGCAGAGCTCCCTGGCCCCAGCGACCAGGGAGCTCCGACCTCAGCAGCAGCTACGGCGCTCCAGCCAAGAATATACATAGTATTAACGTTTCATAAAGATGTGAAGTTTAATTACATAATGTGATGTGTCAACATAATGGGACCACATGTTGTGCCAGCTTGCTGATGGGATAAATCTAAGAAATGCAAAACAGGGCATCACCCTGAGCACTAGTTGAAATTATGATGTTTTCAGTTAAACACAACTTACACTTTACAAATCTTTTATAAACAACCAACTTGGAAAAATTTGACTTCAAGTGTAAACAGCTTTTCCCAGTGTAGCCAGAGCACTGAGGCAGTGTAAAATAATAGTAAAAAAACCAAGAGTAATCAATGGGAACTTGTCTGTGTGGAGAAAATTCATTTGACAAATAGCAGATTCAAAGCACTATCCTTCCCTTGATTAACGTGCCCTCCCCTCCGCCCTCAAAAAAGCGAACAAACAAAAAAAGAAGAAAAACATCTATTGACGTCTATGGGGGAGCTGCGTGTGAACCAGAAGTATCCTAGCACTTAGCAAAGCTAAAACACTTTTTGAGAATCTGCTTCCTTTCCATTCAATTAGATTGTTCTCATTAAGATCCGGGAGGGAGGGGAGATAATTGCAGGAACATCAGTATATAGTATGTGGGAACATCAAAGCAGTTGGAGAACTATATTCATTCCTTAAGTGGAATATTTCCCTCTTAAGGCGTTTATACTATCTGTTAAAAATGTAACTGCCTTATGACAAATATGCCATGCCAAGATACAATACAAAAAGGCAGATGTGTTGAATACACAGGTGCCAAATAAATGGTTTCCCAGCAACAGCTACTGTACGAAGACCATGACAACTTGCAATGTGCCCAAAATCCTCTTTAGGAAATCATAGTCCTTCGCAATAAGTACAGAAAAAGCTTTGTTATTCAGCATGTTGAGGGAATGCAAGTGCTGGTTAGTCACAAAATCTTGTTAAAAATAGAAGTTATACTTACCAGTGGAATACCAATTTTCAAAGAATTAGAATCCAATAAAACAAAGACAGTCTAAAATAGCACACAGGTATTCAGTAATGGTACTGCACTGCAGAGTGATTGGGAGACATTGGAAATGCTGGTTACAGGTTATACCTCCAAAGTCAGCATTCTCTAGTCCAGCAACATTCATCATCCGGCAAGTCCAGAGATGTTCCCAGAGCAGAGAGCTCAGGATCCTAACGGCAGAATGGCCAGCTTGGATTGGGGCAATAAGTTTGGCAGGCTAGCTGGGGATAGTGCAAGACCGGGGCCAGAGATCTGCAACAACCTCCAGCAGCCCCAAGAAGCTTGGGAAACCCTGAGGCAGCATGGGACTAGAGTATCCTGGCACCCCCGCCCCCAGGAGTGTGGGGCCAGGGAACCGTGGCAGCCCCCAAGATTATGGGGCTAGAGTCAAGCCCTGCAGCAGAGCCAGGCTGGAGCACGAGGCTGGGGTCAGATCCCCACAGCTGCCTCCTGGAGCATGGGGCCTGGGTTGGAGCCCTGTGGCTACCCCTTAAAGTATGGGGCCAGGACTGGAGCTCTACAACTGCCCCTGGATGTGTGGGGCCAGAGCCCTGTGGCAGGAACCAGAACATATGCTGCCTAGGGAGCTGGAAGCAGCTGGGCAAGCAGCCCAGCCAAATTGGGGGTATGAGAGGGCAAAGCAGCAGGCGATGGGTTCAGGGGCCAGTGATAGGAGACCTTCCCTGGTCTGGAAAATTCTCTCGTTCAGGACTGGTCACGTCCCACCAGTGCAGAACCAGGGAGGTCCAACCTGTAATAGTTTTCCAGTTGGTAAAGTGCTGGATAACACAGCTTTTACTGTATTTCTCAGGCCTGCTAGTTCAACATTATACATATCTTTTAAGTGGTGGCACTTGCAAAACACCTCTTCTTGGTGTCCATATGGACAATTATTTTAATTTATTTTCTCTTTGATGTTTACATGAAGAAAGGAGATGAGGAATGAAGGGAAAAGGAAAAGAGAGATGCAGGAGCACAGACTAGACGGATAAAAGTATATAAAAATGGTCACCCTACGTCAGACTGGAGGTCAATCCAGCCCACTTTCCTGTCTTCTGACAGAGATCAGTGCCAAATGCTTCAGAGGGAATGAACAGAACAGGGCAATTTATTGAGTGATCCATTCCCAATCATCCTGTCCAAGCTTCTTGCTGTCAGATTTAGGGGGATATTCAGGCAGGGTATGTCTATACAGCAAAGTTATTTCGAAATAACTTTACTAGCATCTACACAGCCAAACTGCTATTTTGAAATTAAATTGAAATAGCGGAGCACTTATTTCAAATTTGGTAAACCTCATTCCATGAGGAATAATGCCAAATTCGAAATAGCTAAATTGAAATAAGTGCCGTGTAGACGCTTATTTCGAAATAGGGGGCCTCTAACCCTTCCAGGGTGCCCTGGTGGCTACTCTGGGCCAAACCAGGAAAACTCTTCTGCTGCCCCCCCAGTCCCAGAGTCCTTAAAGGGGTAGACTGTGGCCACAGTGCCTGTGCCAGCTGCAAGCCTGCCAGCACAGAGCCAGAAGTCGCTGCCCCTGGCCCAGCATGAGCCAGCAACCCACTGGCACCCAGACCTCCACCGCTCCCCAGGAGCAGGCTGGCAGCTCCCAGGAGCCTGCCAGAGGCTGCAAATGGCAGGCAGCTTCCTGGTCTAGTGTGGAGATCATGGACTTGATTGATATTTGGGGGGGAAGCCTCCAATGTCCATGATCTCCGCACTAAACACAGGAACGTGGCCGTCTACAGGTGGATGGCTGACAGCCTGGCCACTAAAGGCCACATGCGCTCCCAGGAGTAGGTATGCATGAAAATGAAAGAGCTGCAGCAGGCCTATGCCAGGGCCACAGGGAGCAGCCCCCAACCAGGGACTGACCCAGACTCCTGCCCCTTTTATGATGCTCTGGACCACATCCTGGGGGGTCAGATGGTCCGTGCTCCCCAGGTGGTCATCAACCCTGGGGCAGAGGGCCCTGATCAAGGCACAGAGGAGGAGGAGGATTTACCCATTTAAATCTTTTTCCGATTTACCACTGCAGTCTAGATGTAGCCAGAGAGACAAGTAGAAAGGTTCACTTGAAGATTCCCTGTTCTTTTCATTCCCTCTGGGGCAACTGGCATTGGCCACTGTTGAAGGAGAGGATACTGGGCTAGATGGACCTTTGGTTTGACCCAGTATGGCCATTCTTAACTCGTTATGTGATCTAGAAGATTTCCATGATTGTGAACCTCCTTGACAAAGGAGGGACAAATCCTCTTACTAATGAGGCTGGTTCCACTATCACACCATGCCTTTTAGACTTACAATTCCATCCTCCTAATATTAGCTCTTCCTTGCAGGGATTGAGCATGAGTTCATTCTCACCCATGTTCATGTCTCAGACATTTGATTGCATAAGCAGGCAACATTTAAGTAGGAGAAGAGAGGTTATTTTATCTTTGTATTTGGTACTGGTGCAGCTACTGCTGGAATACTATGTCCAGTTTTGGTGTCCACATCTTAAGAAAGAGGTTGATAAAGTGAAAAGGGGCCCATAAGACAGAACACATGCCACACAGTGCTGGAGTGCAGGAGCTCAATCTATTCAATTTAACAAAGAGAACTTTACAGATTGGCATATTCACAATCTTTAAGTACCCACACAGGGAACAAACATTTGACAATAGAGGCTCTTCGATCTGGCAGTAAAGATATAACATAATCAAATGGCTGGAGTTGCAGCTAGTCAAATTCAGACTGGGCAAAAGATGTACATTTTTAACAGCGAGGGCCATTGAACCGCTAGCTGGATATCCAAGCTCCAAAGTACTCACACATATTCACACCTGCTCTGCTGCCCAGATCCCAGCCATGAGTGGTGGGGGAAGGCCCAGCTGGGGAAGGCAAGCCCCAGCCCCTCCCCTTCCAGCCAAGACCCTTGCTCCTTCCAGAATTCTCCCGCTGGAGAAGCCAAGTTTGGCCTCCACCCCAGGTTATTGCCCCCCGCCCTCTTAGGGTATGTCTACACTAGTTTGAACTAGGGTGGCTAGTGTAGACATACCCTTAGTGTCTCCCATCCCAGTGGGTGGCATGGTCCCACCCTTCCCAAGTGGACAGAGCACCTGGGGCAACCACCCAATCCTTCCTGGCCAGTTGGAGAGCAGGGCTGCCGCATCATGGCCCTTGCCCTCCTGGGTGGCCAGAGATATGGTCTGTTGCACTGTGGCCCCTGCTGTTCCAGGAGGCCAGCAGAGAGCATAGGCAGTTTTGGGAACGCAATGCCTTTCCTTGCCTAAGTTACCTACCACCCATGATCCCAGTCCATACCCATTCCTTTCCCCCCACCTCATCTCTGCTACCTGGCTCAATTGGGGGCATGGAGGAACATTGTGGGGGACACGCAGCAATGCCATGTGGCTCAGGCTAGCCCCATGCACCCTATTGTCAGTTTAGGGAAATATGGCCACCTTACTCTCTGGGCAGGATGGCTGGGGACCGGGTGTCTGGGGCGCAGATAATTAGGAGCTGCAGGAGGATAATTGGGTGCGGGTCTGAACCTTGACTATATCTTGACAAAAAATGATAGATTGCCTTTGCCTCAGAGCGATCATTCAGTTTATAGTAGTATCAATTGCATGTGAATGTGCATAATGCATTCACTGGTTTAATCAAATTTTCTTCTGTTCTGTTTGTCTTTGCAAGTATTTTCTCTGGGGTTTACAATAAAACACTTTATTGGATATTTAAAGTGCATTTCTAAGTGTAACTTAATGCCTAATTTCACCCTGCATGTGTTCATGTACTAGATAAAATCCTTGTTTCAAACAGAGAAAAAGCAAGCAAGTATCTCTATTTGTGCTCAAAAGTTTGGGTAGATTCTTACCATGTTGGCTTGTAAAAAATAGATTCAGGTCATGATGACAAATGTGCTTAAAACCTGAATACAGAAAATGTTTCTTTAGATTTCTGACCAGAACAATCTTTAGTTATGAATAAAGGACAAAAATTCTGTTAAAATAAGATCTGAATATAAATTCAAGGTAATTCTTAATTTTTATATATCAGGACATTAATTTGAATGTGTTCCTTCAAATGTGCAGTTGAAATTGCTGGCTTCACAGACTTTTGGGTTTGTTAATCAAGCCAGAGAATTTAAAGGCATAACACCATTCATTTATAGGAAAATAATAAAACTTTCATTCATTCATTTTCAGGAGTACTCGGCACCCATACATTGGATGGAAGCCAATAGGAGCTACACACATGCAGCTCCTCTGAAAATCACTCCCCAAACCATGTATTTATATTTAATACTATTATTAAGAGCATCACACGACACTTTGTCACAGATAAGACCAAATAAAATTGCCCAATTGAGGTTTATCTCACCCCTACCTCCCTTTGGTAGAGACTCTACAATGTCCCTTCTTAACAGAAAAATAAGCAAATCACTTAGGATTAGATTTTTAAAAGGTATTTAAAACACATATCTCCCTCAGGTTCATTTGTTGTACTACCTTAAAGCATCATTCTTGATGGCTTGTTTTGGCTATTCACACGGGGTGGAGACCTGGGCTCTTTGTCACCCACAGGGGACTGGTCATTGTCTTCAATGGAATAAGAACTGGCCTGGAAAAACTGTAATATATATATACACACACCATCTCCTAGAGCTGGAAGGGACCTTGAGAGGTCATTGAGTCCAGTCCCCTGTCTTCACAGGAAGACCAAGTACCATCCCTGACAGATTTGCCCTAAATGGCCTTCTCAATGATTGAGCTCATAACCCTGGGTTTAGCAGGCCAATGCTCAAACCACTGAGCTATCCCTCCCCCTTGTAGGCTTGTCTGAATGAAACAGAAGTGAACAGCTAGGAGCAATGGGGACATTTTGGGGGTATGTGGCCTTTGCCGAGGCACCTGATACACGGAGAATGGCCATCGGAGGCAGGCATTGCCTCGCAACACTCCCCACATTTCTTAAACCCTGGCATTGAACTATTTACAAAAGTAATAACTATTGAAGAAAATATATATATATATTTTAAACAACTGGAGTTATTAACTATAATAACTAAGAGCTATAACTATAACTTCTCACTATATATAAAGACTAAGAATAAGCTCTCTCTGTGTCTCTATGAAACAGGAGTTCACGAGAGAGCGATCAGTCCATTAGCGGCTGAGGACGGTCAGGAGGAACTGGCGGGAGCCGGACCGCGCGCACTCAAACAACGCGAAAAGCCATGAGCCACACTCTGAGCATGCGCAGTCCAGCAAACTACAGCTGGAAAAGATCTCCAATCTGCAGCGCCGGGACAAGCCCAACACCTACAGTGGAGCACCCATGGGACACTGCTCAAAGAAGAAACTGTAGTCTTGTCTGAATGAAACAGAAGTGAACAGCTAGGGCTGGCCTTAGGGATCTGCTGTGCAGGTCACAGATTTCAACACTCTTGTGTATTTTCTACTAGCCTCAGTGTATTCAGCTCCTTCTCTGGGGGTTTATGTAATATTTAAGTGGTACCATGGCTTTATGCTACGTCTACACTGCACAGTTATTTCAGAATAAGCTATTCCGTAATAGTTATTCCAAAATATCTTATTTCAAAATAGAACGTCTGCAGGGAAGCCTCAAAATTAGTCCAAGATGGGTTTCCCTAATATAGATGTGCTATCTCGATTTAGAGCCTGAGGAGGAGTAATTTAGAATGGCCCTGGTGAGGGGCAATTTCAAAATAGCAGCAGTGGAGCATCTACACACACCTTATTTCAAAATAGCCATTTCAGAATAGGCATTATTCTTCATAGAATGAGGTTTGCAGAAGTCAGATTAAGCCATCTGAAATTATTTTGAAATAACAGAATTGCTGTGTAGATGCTCACAGACTTATTTTGGAATAACGGCCGTTATTCTGAAATAATGTTGCTGTATAGACACGCCCATAGAGGCTCATTGCACTGAGATTAATTCTGCATGTTGTCTTTAGGAATATATTGGAAATTAATTTCAGTGAGTACAAAGGTAATGTGAAAAAGGTGGCAGAAACTCACGTAACTCAAATGATAGGTACTTTATCACTGACAGGCTAATTAATAGTTACAGATGAACAGTCTCCCCTGCAATTCCAGGTTGCCAGCTGTTTACATTCCTGGCTTCTAGGCATAAAGTTCAGGTTTTAATTTATCTTCTGAAAGTTGGATAACTATTTTGTACAGGGGAAGATTGCGATTCATCAGAGTTTCAGATAAGCTGGTTTTATTTTTCTGTCATCAGCGGGGCTCTGATAAATAAGCAATAAATCTGAGTCCTGGATGCCAATAATGCCACACAAATGAAGCACTACCATTTTTGATTCATCACAGGACCACATTTTCTCTAGTTACATTTCCAATGGGATCTCCAATAGTTGCCAGAAAGATGTATCCAACCAAATAAATCTCATCTTGCATTTATAGGGTTTGTTGTATTTTCTCCAAAGACACTTCTCTTCCTCATCTGCTATTACTGCAGTCACCTTCCAGTGAGTTCTCTGATCTATCCATCATATTTCCGCATTTGTTGACAATCAGGAATAATCAAAACGCAGGCAGAACTTTCCATCAAGAGCAAGAGCATCAGCTTTGCAAGCCTCCTGTTACCTCACTGGCACAGGCTAGGAATGAGAGTCCTGCAGCTACTTTCAAAACAATTCTTCCCAAATGACTTCTGAGCCTCAGAGCCATGCGTATAATTTATTTAAAGTAATCATTCGCGCCAAATGCCTTGCATTCTATTTTATTTCATTTATCATTATCCAGAATGTTTTGTTTCTAGTGTTCATAATGTTTTGAACAAAGATGTACGGGGATTAAACATATCCACATTCAGGAACATACAGTACTTTACCTCCTCTTGTAATGTGTTCTATATAAATAATAGGTCTTGACTTGATTGTCAAATTGTGATTATAGGCAGCGGAGATAGACTACGATATTTTCTGTTATTTAAAATGTGTTATTTTTAATAATAGCTTGTGAATTTTAGGAACTTACATTTGAAACAGAGAAAGCCCTAAAGCATGTCTTTCAAATGACTGCACTGCAAACAATCATTGATCATTTTTGTTACTTTTCAATGAATTTTCACATTGTCGGTATATTTCTGGAATAGAGTATCAGAGGGGTAGCCGTGTTAGTCTGAATCTGCAAAAGCGACGAGGAGTCCTGTGGCACCTTATAGACTAACTGAAGTGTAGGAGCATAAACTTTCGTGGGCAAAGACTTTATGGAGTGGAAATCTATCACATGCATCTGATGAAGTGGGTCTTTGCCCACAAAAGCTTATGCTCCTACACTTCAGTTAGTCTATAAGGTGCCACAGGACTCCTCGTCGCTTCTGGAATAGAGGGGCCCAAATCTAGCAAAGCATGTGACAAGTCTCATTGATTTCCAATAGGATGCCTACTCACATGCTTACAAGTACTTTTTAAAGAGCTTTGCTAGATTGGGGTTGTGTAAGCAGTATTCTAATTCTAGTCAAATCTGTGCTTTGTAGGTTACATCTACACTTGCGCAAGTTCTTGTCTGTGGTGTGCTAGTCCATCTACCCTCTACCTCTGCTGAGTCTTCATATATGCTGCACTGGGCACAGGTATACAGAACTGTGCATTGATGTTACTTTATGTTGCCTTCA
Organism: Pelodiscus sinensis; assembly: GCF_049634645.1. Taxonomy (NCBI): domain Eukaryota; kingdom Metazoa; phylum Chordata; order Testudines; family Trionychidae; genus Pelodiscus; species Pelodiscus sinensis. Next base: position 62,134,629 of record NC_134713.1, on the reverse strand, counting down.
TACATTTGGAGATGGAAGCATTCACTCAGCTATTTCCCAAACTACATGGAAGACATGAAGCAAGTTCATGCTGATGCAGTTCTGCTTCTGCTATTGGTCGTGGGACAAATGTTCATGCAGTGCATTCACAGATAGCAGATGGAATCAGTTAAAATATGTTAAATGCTGAAGATGGCTGACCAAGAAGGTAAATGGAAATCCACTTGGTCCCATGAAACTTATGTGTTGAATTCCAGATTTGCAACAGCATGCGCATGAGTAAACCACAAGTTCAGGTTCCAGAGAACCAGCAAACTAGAATAGGAACACATCCTCTTGGAAAGTTAAATGTGGACCATTAGCTGCAGAACTTCCAATTTAGGAACCATATCTTCAAGGAGTTTGCACCAACCCACAAGTGCCGACCCATGTGTTTTCAGAAACTCAGACCAGCAAAGAAATGAGTGCTTATTGCCTTTTGGAAGCTAGCTAGTAGTCATTTGCAAGCCAGCCTGAAGTTGGGAAATTAACTGTCGGGGTGCTGGATGTTCAGGTTTCCTATGAAATCAGAACTGCCATCGAGCCATGTGTGCCATCGAGCCAGAGGATGGGGTTTCTAAACTGTGCAGGGGCCATTTGCAAAACATACAAGCCAATATTTACCCACAAAAAGGTGGGAGTGACTACATGAACTGGAAAAGTTACTATTCATTCTCTACGGTCTAAAGGACCACAGGGGTTAATCCATGAATGTCACTTGGGAAAGGTCCATGAAGCCTAGGTGCTCAGGAGCTCTGGATTGTACCATAAGGGGAAGACAGATTTTATTCCCTAGAAATGACATGGTTATGTATGGTGTTTCTGCTCTGGTATTTATTTGTTGGAACCCAACTTACCCACTCTTCATTTGTCTCATGAACCTGTACCCTGACATCACAAATGCCAGAAAAAGGGAATTCAGCTAGGGTGCGTCTACACTGCACAGCTATTTTGGGATACCAGAAGTATCTCAAAATAGCTAACTTGCATCTACATAAGCCACCCATTATTTCAAAATATTTTTCGAAATAATGGGCACACTGTTTTGGCATCCCGGTAACCCTCGTTCCATGAGGGTTAAGGGATGTCTCGAAATAGCACATTATTTCAAAATTTGGTGCCATGCAGATGTGCCAAATTTCACAATAAGCTATTTCGAAATAGATTCAGAATAACTATGCAATTTTCGTAGGACAAATTGCTTATCTTATTTTGAGTTTAGGGTATTGTGTAAACACACCCCTACAGCTTGAGTAGCTGCAAAATGGTAGTAGAATATGTCCTTAGGCAGCTGAAAGCTCATCAGTAGTACCAGCAGACCCATCAGGATGCCAATGTGGCCAAAATGGTTTGCCCAATTGTGGTGTGCTGTGCTTATATGTGAGGCCAAGGGGAAATACGTCTCGACCCAATGGGTATAGTACAGATTTGGTTTTCAAAGCCTGTGCAGGCAGCTGAATCCAACCCCTGTGCTCTCTGTTCCCGTTTCTCAGCAGACAAGGGAAATTCCTTAAGCTATTTGTTCCCACACCATGGAACAGTGGGAAGTCAGAAGGTGACTTCTGAATGTGCAGATGGCTCAATAGAGTATAGCTACACAGTTGTCTTGTGACATAGCTTGGTGGTTTAGAACTCTTGAAGCCAACATTAATGTACCAGTGAAAGCAGACAATTGTGTGAGTGACCCTCCTCCTGTGATTTTGTGTGGGGGAGTGTATATGTATCTGCTCTTTAATATCAGCAGCCAGAAATGTTTTTGTTATGTTAAGAGCTCTGTCTCACATTGCTTTCTGAGAGAACTTCATCATTCTTAAACTGAATGAAATAGAAGTTTGCAAAATCTGCAAAGTTTCCTAAGGTGCTTCACACAGGGTACGTCTACACTAGCTCATTAGTTCAAGCTAGATAGGGTAATTAGGGCAAGCGTAGTTGCAAATGAAGCCCGGGATTTAAATATCCCGGGCTTCATTTGCATGTTCCCAGATGCCGCCATTTTTAAATCCCCTTTAGTCCGAACTCTGTGCCCGCGGCTACATGCGGCATGGAGTAGGTAGTTCGAATTAAAGATCCTAATTCGAACTACCATTACTCCTCATGAAATGAAGAGTACATAAAATGAGGAGTAACGGTAGTTCAAATTAGGATCTTTAATTCGAACTACCTACTCCATGCCGCGTGTAGCCGTTGGCACGGAGTAAGGACTAAGGGGGATTTAAAAATGGCGGCGCCTGGGAACATGCAAATGAAGCCTGGGATATTTAAATCCCAGGCTTCATTTGCAACTCCGCTTGCCCTAATTACCCTACCTAGCTCGAACTAATGAGCTAGTGTAGACGTACCCACATTTCTTCTTCACAATGTTTTCTGAAATCAAAGCTCACAACACTTAGCAGTCCTATTCATGAGTACTTCTCTGTCTGCAAATGGCAATTTTTGGAGGGGGTAGGAGAGAAGTGGCCATACAAACACTGGCCAGGGTCTGATATCCTTAATATTAATTAGGTTTTGTTTCCTACATCTGTATTGCCACTTAAATGATTAACAAAGTCACAAAGACTTTTCAGTGCACTTCTCTGTTTTGTTCAATCATAGAATCATAGGGCTGGAAGAGACCTCAGGAGGTCATCAAATCCAGCCCCCGCACAAAGCAGAACCAACCCCAACTAAATCATCCCAGCCACGACTTTATCAAGCCAGGACTTAAAAACCTCTAGGGATGGAGAGTCCACCACTTCCCTAGGTAACCCATTCCAGTGCTTCACCACCCTCCTAGTGAAATAGTTTTTCCTAATATCCAACCTAGACCTCCCCCACTGTAATTTGAGACCATTGCTCCTTGTTCTGCCAACCGTCACTACTGAGAACAGCCTCTCCCCATCCTCTTTGGAACCTCCCTTCAGGTAGTTAAAGTCTTCTCCTCAGCAGATTAAATGAGCACAAATCCCTCAGCCTCTCTTCATAGGTCATGTGCTCCAGCCCCCCAATCATTTTGGTTGACCACTGCTGGACCCTCTCCAATGCGTCCACATCCTTTCTGTAGTGGGGGGCCCAGAACTGGACGCAATACTCCAGATGTGGCCTCATATGTGCCGAATAAAGGGGAATAATAACTTCTCTAGATCTGCTGGCAATGCTTCTCTTAATGCAACCTAATATGCCATTAGCCTTTTTGGCTACAAGGGCACACTGTTGACTCATATCCAGCTTTTCATCCCCTGTAATTCCCAGGTTCTTTTCTGCTGAACTGGTGGTTTGGACAGTAACAATTCTGCTGCTTTGGACAGCAACAATTATTTGAGCTTGTAGCTCATTGTCAGGAATACAGGATTTGTTTTTCTCAAACTACCAGGAAATTCATGTTGAGGGTGGGAAGCTGAAAGGAGCCATGGAAGGCTCAGAGAAATGACTGCATTATTATGGCACCAGAGAGCTATAGAACTGATGGTTATATGCTGTGCTTCCATTGACCCATCTTAAACAGGTGAGAAATATTCCATTGATCGTACTCAGAAAAAAAGGTGCACATTCAAATGAAGCGAATAGTAACTTTTATTTAATGAGACACATGGAACATAGTACTAAACTGGAATGGGTTTTAAACAGGACCTGCCAATGAAAAATATGGGCCATATTCCCTGAGCAATGTTCAAACATTTTGTCTGTAGAACCATTTCCTTGCATTTCCCCTTGTCCTGACAGTGGGGTACAACTGTAGAACACTATATGGAGAGGGAGGCACATGGGGATGCCTCCTGCTTGAGATTTGGGGGACATACACAGGCTGGGCTATGGGCACTGTCCCCTTATGCATGCTCTTGGGGATTCCCCTTCTGTGGGCTTTCAGGTGCTAGCAAAGGATTTTGCATTGTATGTCCAGCATGATCCTGCCCATCATTTGGGGTAGGGACAGGTGTTGGATCTATCCTCTCTGCAGCAACCTGAAGGAGGAAGAAGATGTGGCGTTCTCTGAGAAGGGCCATGACCAACATGGCAGGCGATCCCCAAAAGTGTTCCACTAGCAGTTGTATTGATGACTGCATGGTCCCATTCCCAATGCTGTGATGCTCTCGTTCTCTCGAGGAACTGGTTTCTTATCCTGCCTCAGAGCCCCAGACTCTTTCTGTCCAAAGAAACTCAAACTGCTCTTGGTTCTTCCTGTCAGCTCCCTCCAGGGCAGCTGCTTCTGCTTTCTCCAGGGTGGTTTAGTTTCTCCAGGGTTGTCCCCGCACACACTCCTTCATGCTACCACCCAGGAGACATGGCTGCCCTGTCAGCAGCAGAATGTCCAGCCAAGTCAAAGAGAAGACATTTAATTTCTTCTATGAAGGTGTCCTACAAATGGAAAATGCAAATATAAAATTCAGTTTTTTAGGGTGTTGTTTTTAAAATGACCATTCCTGAGTTGTTTTTTTAAACGTACACACATACTGCTGTTATAATTGCTGCCAATATGTCTCAGTTGTAGTAATTTCCTACATTTTAAGATATGTTCAGTTCTTCTAATGTTTTCAGCAACTAAACATCCATTAGCAATTTATGTATTCCTTGAATTTACTGTTCAAAGTATTTGTATATATTTTAGCTCAGTAGCAAAAACACCTCTGATGTCTGAGGAAGTGCCACATCTCCACTTACTAAATAAAAAGCCGTACCACTTTTTTGAAAAGGAAAATATTTTAGTCCTTCTGATATACATTTGGATACTGCTTGTTAAGCAAAGAACTCCTATGAGGTTGCTTTTTCAGCAATAATTCACACCTGTATACAAGATAAGGCCTGCTATATTAGTCCGATTCAGAAAGAACTATGTTCTGTATTTACCAGCAGTGAAAAGCATTTAACTCATTTCCTATGAACTTATTTTCTATTCAGAACATTTCCAGAAAACAGTCTAGCCTAATTATTATTTTACAAGAATAAAAAGTGCTTAATGCTAGCAATTGCAGAGTGGATTCCTGTCACCATTTGGCCACTGCAGCAAAGCCAGCATCATACCAAGGAGGTAGAAAAAGCATACCACAAAAGACCCCGAAGGAGGACCTCAGTGCATTCTGAAATCAGAACTACCCATGTTTTGGGCCAGTACGATGTGGGACTTCCCAAGCATATGCTATAGTGTCCTATTCTTATAGCTCTATTCTTCTATTTAGTTGCATTATAAAATTACAGACCATATCAGTGATCTTTAAACATTCTAGTTCCTGCAACTTGGATTGATTGACTGCCCCTTCAACTTCTGAGAACTTTTTATCATGGCAGTTTTCAGATTTCACTGATATTTACAGCAAATGCCAGCCTCTTACAGTACAGTTCTGATGAGAAAAAAATGATCCCTTCAAAGGCATTTCTGTAGCAAAAGAACTTCTCGCATTTATTCCTAGTCATATCTCCCTTTGGTGAACTTCTCGCATTTATTCCTAGTCATATCTCCCTTTGGTGACATAAAATATGAGTTTAACTACTGTTTCCTGCTGTTAGCACTCCAGAGCCCATCCAACACTCTGGGCACCTGCTGGATTCTATTCTGGCTTGTGTGTGGTCTGAAATATTAATTAATTTCCATCTGCTGAATCTCCCTCAAGGTGTTTATCTGAAAATAATGGGTGATGGTTGTCCTAAAAATACCTTAGGTAGAACTCAGTTGGACCAGGGATTCTGGTGGCTATGCAGGAGCAGGCATAAAGAAAACAGCAGGCCTCTAAAAACAAAGGAAGTACTTTCACGATTAACAGTGAGAAAAAACAATAATGATATATTAGTACTTGCAAGCTCAGCGGGTCAGGTTCTGTGTTCGCTCAGTCCAGGGTCACTTTTCAGAGTAGAATCATGCTTTGAGCCTTTTAAAAAAATATTTTCATACCAAGTGAATTTCCAGGAAAACCTGTTTTGAGAAGCGTGACAATAATCATCTTGATAAATATTGTTTCAGGCAGCTACTTATTCTTCCATTCAGCATATTTCAGAGGCAGGTTCTGGCAGACTTGTCCCTTCCCATGCTATCAAACAAGGGGACATAAATACTGTTGTACACATCATCATCAGCTGATGAGAATCTTATCTCTTCTGCTTCTACCAACAGTGAAGCAGAAAAAGTGATAATAGAAACTCCATAGTACGGAGACAGACAATGAAAGCTAGGTGATGGGCAGACAGGAAAACCCTCAACAATGTCTGAAAACTGCAGGTAATGGGGGATAAATCTAATTTTCAAATAATCGAACTCTCCAGTGAACCAGGGTTCAGCTAATGTTGGATTAATCACCACTGAAATGCAAGCAACCTTTTAGATGAAATACAGGAGCTATTCAACAGTGCACAGCAATGCTACTCAAGACTTTAACACAGTAAATGAAGAATATCATATCCAATTAAAATTGCTGAGGGAATTTAGGTAAATAGAATCAAATTGCCAACACTGGAATTTGGCCTGAACATCAGGGTTAAAATTCCTACCCTTATGAGAAGTGTGGTGCTCCTTTCATGTTGACTCCATATTTAAATGGGATTGCCATCGTGTTAGCTTACAATGCTTAATTTACATTTCAACAGATATACACACCTTAATCTCCTATATGGAAGAAAACCTGTTTTTCTTTTTGGTTGGTGACAGACTTTCAATACATGTACACAGTTTCCTACATATCATCTGTATATAGAGTATAAGTGTTATATGATGCAAAGTGGAGATGGGTGAGGCATGTAATCTGCAGAGTGGGCAATAGATGGAGATCCCGCATTAGTGACTGGATCCTCAGAAACCACTGGACAGACTGAAAACATGCTGTGTCAATCCCATGATAAAACTTTTTGGCTTGAAATGGAAAGACAGTGCTTGCAACAACATGAAATAGTGTGGTATCGACTTGAGTTCATGGAGGGCCAGACAAGGACAAGCCAGACAAAGGTGACATACAGTTCACAACAGTTATGAGGATCATAGTGACATAAGCTTTTATCAGAAACCTCTCTGAAGCCTACTTGCAAATTTGGTACTCCCAAACTACTTGGAAAATATCTGTAGCCTCTATGCATCCCTCTGTGCCCTTTTGCCAGATTGGGTCACGAAGGGTGATAGTGAATCACAAATTGAATATGGTGGTGCAGCTGTGAAAAAGGCTGTCATCATTCTGGAGTGTATTAACAGGACTGTTGTGTGTAAGATACAAGAGATAATTGTCCTGCTCTAGTTGGCAGAAGAGAGGCCTCAGCTGGACTTCTCTGTCCAGTTCTTGATGCCACACTTTTGCAAAGATGTGGACAAATTTGAAAACTGAGAGGAGAGCAATAAAAAATGATAGGTTTTTTAAAACTGACCCATGAAGGCAGGTTAAAAAAATGGGCATGTGTAGAATAGAGAAAGGTAGACTTAGGTGTTATCTAGTAAGAAGGTCTTCAAATATGTTAAAGGCTGTTATAAAGGGGACAGTGATCAATTGTTCTCCATATTCACTGAAGGTAGGAGAAGTACAAATGGGCTTAGTCTGCAGCAAGGGATATTTGGGTTAGACTGCAGGGGAAACTTGCTAACTATAAGGACAGTTAAGTACTGGAACAGGCATCCAAGGGATGTGGTGGCACCTTTCAGGAATGGTCTAGGTATACCTACCTTGGCACAGGGATGGGCTCAAGATGCCTTCCAGGCCTACATTATGTAGAATTATAAAAAAGGTGCCAGGTAGATGTTGTAGAAACAAACTAGATTTTTTTTGTGCTTAGAGGAACACTTAAAGAGAGCATCACAGAGAATTGAATCATAGTGACAAGTGGAAATTATTTTGTCAGTCTGAATCTAAACTGAACTGGTGTTAAAGTAATACTTGTGTCTCTACTTCATCCCTATGGGGAAATGGAAATCAGTAATAAACTCCTCAGGGCAAAGACTGACTTGTTATGTGTCTGTAGAATACGACTGGGGCTTCTAGGGCTGGGCTTAAATTAATCCAGAGTTGTCCATAAGGGAAGCTCTAGTAAACATTCTTCTAACCTTGACTCCATTTGGACGCTCTGGTGTGATGTAAAAAAGCAGTTCTCAATGGAGAGTCCACAGCCCTCTAGTGGGACTATGAGCCAGTTTCCAGGGGGTCCACAGCAATCCCCATGAATCCATGGAGCTCAGAGTCTCACCCCTCCTAGAGGGACCTTGGAGATTTTATAATTGGTGGGAAGGAGAGGGGGAAACCTCTGAAAGAAAAAGGTTGAAAAGCCCTGGTGCAAATAATTCAAAATTCAGATTTAATGAAAATAATTATGTGGTGATTTATTTTTGTGAGTCTTGTGCAACTTATTTTGAGGTAATTATGACAAATTAACATACGTACATACTATATAAGGAGAGCAGCAGGAACCCTTGGTAGTCTGGCAGATCATGGATATGAGTGGCAGACACAGAATATAAACAAGCACATCTCTCTGATGTAATAAAGGAGGAAGAAGATCATGGGGCAATCACACCTGGTTTGTGTGTGGTTGTTTTTTGTGTACAATGCTCAAGTTCCCAATGAGTAAAAAATTACTTTTTTTCCCCACAAGAAATAGCAAACAGGTGTGAAAGACAGCAGGGGAGTTAGTGGCACGGCAGTACAGTGCAGAGCTTCCCAGACGAGCAAAAACAGCACCACCAACTGGAATGAATGACCTATCACTGCATTGGTCTGGCAGCCAACCAAAAAGATTTCAGCAAAACCCAAAAGAAAAAAAAAACATGACTAACTGTTAGAACAGGTAAGCTGGGTTGCAGCTTCTATGCAAATGTACAGTCTCCCAGAGTTGTGAGCAGAGGTTATGGTTTGAAGATTGTTAAAGCCTCAGCTAATTCTGATATTTCAAATTCCAGGGACAGCAAATTAAAACAGATGAAGTCTCTGAGGGAAAAGATCTGTGAATACACAACCTTACAGAGTCAGAATGCCACAAAAAGTATTTGGCATGAGGCAGAGGAAGATAAATGGATAGCATGTCAAGTGCAAGGGCAGTCACAGCATATTGCAGCTACGTGCAGAGCATTCCATACTGTGTACAAACTGGCAAAACAAAATTATCCTACCTACAATATGAGAATAGAAATTGATCTGCAGAAGTTAAATGAACTAACTATGGGGCGAATTCTGCATTCAACCATCACCTGCATTGGCATCTGGCAACGCATTGCAGAGGGAATGAAGAAAGAATATTTAACAATATAATATCTCGGAAGTGCAAACTCACAGCAATGATTTATTAGCCAACTATTTTGAGCTTCCATGCTGATTGTCCACATACATTTGCCACAGAGGAAATGAAGACCTCTGCAAATGTGTTTGAGCTTCCAACCACTGATGCCTCAACCATCGCTGCAAAAGTTGATGCAGAGGCTTATTGAAGGAGCACTTGGTGGCTCTTGCCTGTGATGGAGCTGCACTCATGCTAGGTCAGAAAAGCAGAGTGGCTACTCCGAGATAGCTACATTTTCTGAAGGTAATTGTCTGGCACTGCTCTGCCTACCTATTGGAACTCTGTTCATGACGTCATGCAGGATGTTTATGGAGTCAACCACTTTCACATGCTTATAGACAAGCTGTACTCTCTGCACCAAGCCTTCCCTAAAAACACAAGGGACCCTCTAGAAAATGCAGCAACATTGCACGCAGAAGTCTTGAATATTGGGTGTTGTTCTGGGAATGTGGAGGATTATATCAAATAGCCATACGTTGCATGTGGCCTAAAAGAATTACTGTGCTCTTTTTCTACTCCCTCATCTCTGTCCATGTCCTTACTTCCCTGAGCTGGGACCACTCGTGGACTGTGGCAATAAATAAATAAATAAGAAGAATTAGAGCAATGGATGGGGGAAGTTTCAGAAGACTCCACTTGGGCCAAACCTCACAGTACTTACTGATACAAAACTTTCACTGAAAACCTGTGGACTGAGATGAGGGTTCTAGGATTTGGCCACTTTTGTAAAGAAGGTACTGATGTCTCTAATCTATCCATGCATGCATCCTAGGGACTTATAAAACTTCCATCATTGCCTATTACATATATGATAAAAACATAAAGCAATAATATTTCTACTGTGTTTTAGCAGAAAATAAATTTAATCCGAACCAGTTTCTAAGTTTACACAATCTCATTTCAGATCCTTAAGCCAATTTCAGACATCTTTCAACAAGCAAATAGCACACTTAAAAACATTTTCAGCTGTTAGCAAAATATTGCAGTGGAATGAAGTTAGGGTATGTCTACACTACAAAGTTAGTTCGAACTAACGGACGTTAGTTCGAACTAACTTTCATAGGTGCTACACTAGCGCTCCGTTAGTTCGAATTTAATTCGAACTAACGGAGCGCTTAGTTCGAACTAGGTAATCCTCATTCCACGAGGATTAAGCCTAGTTCGAACTTACTAGTTTGAATTAAGGGCTATGTAGCCCCTTAATTCGAACTAGTGGGAGGCTAGCCCTCCCCAGGTTTCCCTGGTGGCCACTCTGGCCAACACCAGGGAAACTCTACTGCCCCCCTCCCGCCCCGGACCCCTTAAAGGGGCACGGGCTGGCTACGTGCCCATGCCAGGTGCAAGCCTGCCAGCACCCAGCTAGCAGACCCTGCACCTGGCACGGATCGAGCCACCCACCCGATGCCCCCCAGCCCTCCCCCTCTTCCCGAGACCAGGCTGGCGGCTCCTGGGAGCTTGCCCGGGACCGCAAGAGGCGGGCACCCGCCTGGGTTAGTGCGGACATCGTGGACCTCGTCCACAACCTCCGCACTAGGCACAGGAAGGTGGCCGGCTAGGGCAGGAGAGCTGCCAGCCTGGCCACCCAGGAGCAGGTGTGCATGAAAATCAAGGGGGTCCAGTGAGACCCCCGACCATGAGCTTACAATGGCCGTCCTGGGTCAGACCAAAGGTCCATCTAGCCCAGTATCCTGTCTGCCGACAGCGGCCAACCCTAGGGACCCGGGAGGGGATGGACCGAAGACAGTGACCAAGCCATTTGTTTCGTGCCATCCCTCTCCAGCCTTCCACAAACCTTGGGGAGGGACACCACTCCTACCCCCTGGCTAATACCACTCTATGGACCCAACCTCCATGACTTGATCTCACTTCTCTTTAAACTCTTTAAGTTCTAGCCTTCACAGCCTCCTGCAGCAAGGAGTTCCACAGGTTGACTCTTTGCTTTGTGAAGAACAACTTTCTGTTACCAGTTTGAAGCCTGCTACCCATTCCTTTCCTTTGGTCTCCTCTAGTCCTTCTTTATGGGAACTAATGAAGAACTTTTCTGTATGCACCCTCTCCACCCAACTCCTGCTTTTAGAGACCTCTATCCTGTCCCCCCTCCGTCTCCTCTTTTCTAAGCTGAGAAGTCCCAGTCTCTTTAGCCTCTCTTTATATGGGACCTGTTCCCAACCCCTGATCATTGTAGTTGCCCTCCCCTCTCCCAGCTTCTCTCTTCCCCTCTCCCACCTCCTTTTCCCAGTCTCCCCCCAGTTTTGTTCAATAAAGACAGATTCTATTTTTGAACACAATTGTCCTTTATTTTGTACATCAGGAAGGGGGGCTAGGGGAGGGTAAGTGGAAGGAGGTGAGGGAGGAATGGGGTACGAGCCCCCGATTGGGAGGACTGGGCTGGCTCTGTGGGCTTCTGGGGGTGGAACCTCTCCTGCAGCCCCCCCGGTTGCCCCCTCTCCCCAGATGGCAGCCTGCGGCAAGTGCAGCCGGGCTGATGGCCGAGTGCTGTGATGTGCCCAGTGTGGGCACTCCGGGCACTCCAAGCCAGGACTGCTTTGCAAGCGGGGCACCCCTGAGAACTGTCTGTCCGGGGTGGGGGTCAGGACCCTTTAAGCGCAGCCCTCGGCTAGCCTGAGACAGCATCTCCACGCTCTAAGTCCTCCTCTGATGCCCTGCCGGCACTGCTTCCGGCCATCCTTAAGCCTGGTTCAGGGTCCACTCTGTGTGGACATGCTAGTTCGAATTAGCAAAATGCTAATTCGAACTAGTTTTTTAGTCTAGATCCGTTAGTTCGAATTAGCTTAATTCAAATTAACTAATTCGAACTAAGTTAGTTCGAATTAACGTTGTAGTGTAGACGTACCCTTAGGGATTTAAATTTCTACAATTAAATTAATGGATGATAATAACATGGCTGATTTATTCATGAAACATGTTGGAGAATGTAAGAGAATATTAAGAAGTTTGGGCTTGATCCATCACAACTTATGTGAAGGACATGAGTACTCTGTGTAACATTTTATTAATATTATGTGTTCTATTGTTATTATGGTGTTTGCTGTAGGATTACATGAGTTAATTCAAGCAAGAGTTTGTTGCACATATGCAAGGAATAGCCTCAGATACCCCTTTATTTGCTGACACTAAGAAAACAATGCAGAGAACCAACAACTTTAAAGTTTAGCCCCAACCCTGTCACCCTGACATTAGGTAGGCACATTGCACTGCTCTTATTATTTGAGCTGTTCCTGGTCACAGTCAGGAGGCCTTTCCCGTGCTTTTAGACTGATTAGCCATTGCTACCACTGGCCACCAGCTTGCAGTCTGTAGCTGGAGTAGGCAGTTAATCAGGTGCCAGAAACACAGGGCAGAAAACATTGTCTGTATAATGAATCATTTTTGCTAGAGGGAAAACAAGGGTTTGGAGCTGGGGGAACACCAGTCACCAGAGGCTGGGCCTGCTGAGTATGCACAAGTAGTGCATAAGGGACTGTAGCCTGGGCCCGGCCATGGGATTCCACTCACACAGCCTGACCCTTCAAGGGGTACACTCAGAGACCAAAGAAAGATGTTATAGGTGTAGCTGGCCCTGAGCTATGACACCTTATACACCTGGAACTCCCACTGGCTTTGGCTGGGCTGCAAAAGCAGGATTCAGTTCACTTTGCTCAGGAAACGTTTTGTTGTTTGATACAAGATGATGCAAGGTGTGCCTTGGATTTTTGACAGGACAATAAGAGCAGTGCTGTCTCGATGCCATATGTAAACCTAAAATGGGGTTGAAAGGACATCTGAAGACTTCAAATTACAACAGATTTGCCTCACCAGAACATCTTCATAATCTTCCACACAATAGAGCACTAGAGATTACTAACATTAAGCAACGGTTTCTTCCATAAGGACTCCCTGTAAGGATGTGTTAAGCTGTCAGTGGAATCAATATTTCCTCACTTGCTTGTACAGGCCATGTAGGTTAGAGCCCCTACATCAAAAAAGAAAGCCAGAGGACATTTCCATTCTGGTTAATTTACCCAACATACAAAGATTCTATGAGTGATTTACATGACAGTTTGAGATTTGGTATACCCAAGAGCTATTATGTCCCTTCTTAGTCTTCTCTTTTCCAAACTAAACAAGCCCAATTCCTTCAGTCTCGCCTCATAGCTCATGTTCTCTAGACCTTTAGTCATTTTTGATGCTCTTCTCTGCATCTTCTCTAATTTCTCCACATCTTCCTTGAAATGTGGTCCCCAGAATTGGACACAGTACTCTAACTGAGACCTAATTGGTGCAGAGTAGAAGAGAATTACTTCTTGTGTCTTGCTCACAATACTCCTGTTAATGCATCCCAGAATGATGTTTGCTTTTTTTTTGCAATAGTGTCACACTGTTGACTCGTACTTAGATTGTGGTCCACTATGACCCCTACATCCCTTTCTGCAGTACTCCTTCATAGATAGTCACTTTGCATTTGTCCTTATTAATCTTCATCCTATTTACCTAAGATCATTTTTCCTGTTTCTCCAGACCATTTTGAATTATGACTCTATCCTCCAAAGCAGTTGCAACCCCTCCCAGCTTGTTATCATCTGCAAACTTAATAAGCATACTCTGCCAATATCTACTTTATTGTTGAAAATATTGAACAGGTCCCAAAACAGACCCCCGTGGAACCCCACTTGTTATGCCCTTCCAGCATGGGAGTCAAATGTGAATCAAGTACTAAGAGCCTCACCAGGCATATGTTTGTTCCAGAGACAAGGAGGGCATATAAAGGTATGACTCTAGGTGCCTTCTCAGGATGCATCTACATTGAAATTAGACTGACCCATGCTAGCTGACTTGGACTTCTGGGGCTCTGGCTGTTTAATTACAGCATAGACTTCTGAGTTCAGGCTGCAGTTTGAGCTCTAGGACACTGTAAAGACAGTCCCAGAGCTCAGGCTGTAGTCTGAACCCAGAAGTCTATACTGAAATTAGACAGCCTGGCGGGCCCAAGTCAGATGACCTGTGCCAGCCATGGGTGTCTAATTGCAGTGTAGACGTACTCTCAGAGGACCATGCAGAAGCTGAAGCTAGAACCATTAGTTCTTCATCCATTGAATGCTCATTGTTTTTCCTTGTGATTACTCACCACTAAAACAATTTTGGTTCTTCACAGAACCACAGTCTGAATCGCCTTCAGAGATCCTGGATGTAGCCTAAAGTCATTCACCCATAAGAAGGGCTTGAAGCATACACGCATCACACCCTGTGAAGTGAATGAACCTTTTCAAGGCAAATCAGATACCACACAGGAACGTGACTCTTGGGGACTACTGATTTTCTGCTCAGGTTTCTACCAACTCCAGTTCACTCTTCATGGTGGGAGTCAACTTGTCTCTAGATAAGCCAAATGGTTCTAGGACATCTCACTCACCCCCAACAGTGAAGAAGGCTGGAAAGGTTCCCAGATTCTCAGTCCAGAAGGAACCACTGTGATCATCTAGTCTAACCTCCTGTGTGATACAGACCACAGAAACTTCCCTAGAATCATTCCTAGAGCATACCTTTAAGAAAACACTATCCAATTATGATTTAAAAATTGTAGTGATGGACAATCCACCACAACCTTTGGTAAATTGTTCCAATAGTTGTTTACTCTCACGATTAAAAATTTACATCTTGTTTCCAGTATGAATTTGTTTAGCTTCAGCTCCAAGTCATTCAGTTCCTTCTTTATTAGGCTGAAGAGCCCGTTATTAAAATTTGTTTCCCATGTAGGTGAATACATATTTCAATCAAATCACCTCCTAATTTTCTCTTTGTTGGGCTAAATAGAGGGATAGATTCAAGGAACTCAATCTCAGACATGTTTTCTAACTCTTTAGTCCAATGATGACAGCTTTCAACCACCCCTCTTTCTCTACCCCACCCCCCTTCGTTCTTGTTTGAAAATACAATTCCTTGCCCTGTCTTAACCCGCTCTTCACTCTTGGGAGATCCCAAAAGTTCCCCGCAAGCCTTTGCAAGCTATTTCATTGTCCTTCAGGTCCCTTCCTAAAAATCTCTACTTTGCCCAGATACCCACAAAAATTTTGACAGTATGTAGGCTATTGTTGTTTTGTGTTGTGTCTGACCATTGTTTTGTTTTTTGTCCCACGATCTGTCTGTATCTACCTGTTGTCTTTTACATATGCTAAAACTGTCTCTTTAGGGCAAGGATCATCTTTTTTGTTCTGGGTTTCTACAGCATCCTACCACAATGGGATCCAGGCCCCTGACTGGAACTTCTTCGTGCTGCTACAATATATATAAGAAATCAGATGTAATCAGGGTCAGGATAAGCTCTACCCTGACATCTGGTGGTGAATTGGGGTGAGCGGTGCAAAAAGACTTCAGGGGCTGATCTTATTTGCATAGGCACACCTACCCCGCCTAGTATGAGCTCACAGCAGCCCAAATGGTCACTTTGGACGCTGTGGGATCCCCAGTCTCTGTTATTGAGGCAGGGGGGATAAAGTGTTGTTACCCTGATTATGTGAATCAAGGACAGAGGAACAGAGGAACTGTTTTATGACAGAGTGATTCGCCATCAATTAAGTAGCACTCGGTAGACAAGGGGCATGGATTCCAAACCCACTGAGGTGGGGCCCTGCTCTCAGGGCCTGAAACACCAACTGCACCACCTTCTCTCTCCACTGTGGAATATCAGAGTTAATGTTGTCAAGTATCAGAGGAAATAGCCATGTTAGTCTGGATCTGCAAAAGCAACAAAGGCTATGTCTACACTGGCAGCTTCTTGCGCAAGAATCCCCAGAGCATCCACACTGCCCGCCCGCTCTTGCGCAAGGAAAATTACAGTATGGTGTGCTAAGAGAGGGCTGCTTGTGCAAGAGCTATGCTCTTTTTTTATGAGGTGTAAGCCCTCTTGCGCAGGAGCTCTTGCGCAAGAGGGCAGTGTGGACTCTCGGCAGAGATTTCTTGTGCAAGAAAACCCTATGGTTAAAATGGCCATCAGAGCTTTCTTGCGCAAGAGAGTGTCCACACTGCCGTGGATGCTCTTGTGCAAAAGCACAGCTCGCACATGGCAGTGTGGACATTGTCTTGCGCAAGAACTCTTGCACAAGAACCCTTGCGCAAGATGTTCTTGCATAATAAGCCACCAGTGTAGTCATAGCCAAAGAGTCCTGTCAGATGCATCTTGCGCAAGAAAATGTCCACACTGCTTTGTCGACATGACAGTGTAGTCATAAAGGACAGTATAGATGCATTTACGCTTTCTGTCAACAGAACTCTGTCGACAAAAGGCGTTATTCCTTGTAGAATGAAGTTTACAACTGTCGACAAAACTGCTGAATTCTGTCGACGTTATGTCGACAGAACTCAGCGGCAGTGTAGATGCAGGTATTGTTTTGTCAACAAAAGTCCACTTTTGTCGGCAAAACCCTGTAGTCTAGCTACACCCTCAGGTAGGCCAGAGCAACCTCTTAGGGTCCTGGAAAGGATGATCTTGCAGTTAAGATGCAGAAGGGCCTGACCCTGAGCTGGTGAAAATCAGCACAGCTCCACTGGTTCACAGACATTATGCTGATTTATATTATGCATCTGGGATCTAGCCCCAGATTGAGACACAGGAAGTCTGGTTTAATACCTGACTCTGATGCTGGCTTTCTATGTAACCTTAGTAGAATCACTTACCTCTCTGAGTTTCAGTTGCCTGTCAGCAAAACGAGGATAATAACCCTGTAATATATTGGGTTGGTCTGTTGGAAATGCTGAGAGGGTCAAATAAGGGCAAATTGCTCAGAACCAGGGCTACTTACAGCCCAAGCCTGGGGGTTCTTCCCTATAAGGCGACAAACCAGTCACACTTCAGTTGCCAATCTGGCAGGTAAGAAGACTCACAAGCAAATCCCCTTAGACATTCAGGCTACATCTAGACTGGCAAGATTTAGCATAAATACTCTAAACGCAAGAGTTTTTGCGTTAGAGTATTTGCGCAAGATAGCGTCTATACTGGCATGTGCCTTTGCGCAAAAGATTTGCTTTTGCGCAGAAGCATCCATGCCAGTGTAGACGCTCTCTTGCGCAAGAAAGTTCCGATGGCCATTTTATACAGTAGAACATCAGTGTTCTTGCTCAAATACTCACGGCCAGTGTAGACAGGTTCTTGCCAATGTAGACACAGTCTCAGTGTTCCCTGTGCCACAACCAGCATCACATAGGTGAGAGGTTATAAAACCAATCTCACCAACTCTGAACAGGATCTTCCAGTCCCAAAGAACCAGCCACTGTCCCAGGTCAATGTATATCTCAGATCTTAACTAAAAGAGCACTTCTGTGCCAATCCTTTAGAACCTAAAATCTAAAGGTTTATTAATAAAAGAAAGAAAAGGTTGAGAGTGAGATTGTTAGAGAGAATTCATTACATACATCAGTCACCAAGTTCTTGATGCAGGCTCTTAGCAGGGATGTAACAAACTGAAAAATTAAAAGTCTCTGGTGTACATCTTATAGTAGGATGGGTGGACTAATCCTTCTGGGCCCTCTATCCTAACCAGTGGTGCTTCTGGAATCAGGAGCAGGAGTGAAGACAAGATGGAGGAACTCTCATGATACTTTAATAATCTTGCCCATGTGAGGGAAAACCCATTCATCTTCTGTGTGCAAGTACATGAGTTGCCTAGACAGAGTCAGCACAGCATATGGCCCACTTTGCACCAAATTTGGGGCAAACTCACACTAGTGGGTGCAACAATGATCAGCCTACTCCTATTAAAACCCAATAACGTGACAAACCCTCTAAAGAATCACAGAAGTGTGGGGTTGAAAGGGACTTGAAGAGGTCTTCTAGTCCAGCCCCCTGTGCTGGGAGAGGCTAGTAACCCTTGACCATTCCTAGCAGGAGTTTGTCCAACCTCTAATGATGGGGATTCCACAGCCTCCTTTGGAATCTATTCCAGAGCTAAACTGCTCCTAGACTTATGTTTTATCTAGTTAGAGTGTAAGCATTTTAGGCCTCTCTCTTATTAAATGCATGCACAGTGCCAAGCATAAGGGAGTTCTCATCTTGGATGAAGCTTAGAGGCATTAACTGGAATACAAACAATTAATTAACCCTGCTATGCATTGTGTCTCAGATGGCTGTCATGCCCCAGGTGGAGTGTATGCCTAAGCCTCACCCTTTACTAAATGCAACATGAAAATAACATGGGCCATAGACCTTAAGTAATACACATATTTGCAAAGTGCTTTGAACAGGTAGAGTGCTATGGAAATGCTAAGTGCTGTTGTTATTATACACATTATGATCTGTTAGTGATTGTAACATAGAACTTGTATAGACTAGACAGCCCTCAGTTTAATTCCTTTAAAAGCAGCAAGTTCAAGGGAAGACAAACGGAGGGGACTACAACATTCTGTGGCATGTGGTGTACTTCTCAGGCATATTGCACAGAGGTTTTGTAGCTTATGAAGGCCTCCTACACTATGGCATATCACAGCCAGCTAGCCAGCTTTCAATGTGCCTTTCACTGAAAGCGTGCCACACGGTCACATATCACTGAATGTATCAGTGAGAGGTCAGGGCAAGATCTGGTTTCAGAATCTGATCCTGCTCCTATCCCACACATTCATTCAAGGTTTAAGAGAGTTTGCATCTTGTGATAAGAGAGGTCAGTCTTATTATTCTTTGTTCTCCCTTCCCCCTTTTACTTCCCAGAAACTATCTCCTTCACAAAATGTGTTATCCTGAATTAACACTGGAAAGCATTGGAGGGTTTTCCTCACACATGATGAGCTCAAGCAGTTACTTTGAAAATGTGTTTAATTTAATTTAGTAACTAGTATTGAATTATCTCCAGATATTAATTAAGTATCCCGTTCTGCATCTCTTTTCACACTGAGTAGCACTTACCTTTATGAATAGTTCCAATAAACTCAATGGACAATTTGCATGGATTAAGTATTACTCAGCATGGGCAGTGGTTACTGAACCAGCTCTAAAATAAAGTATCCGTCATACAGTATATGTCTGGAGTTGGTAACATGACATATTCCATGTCAGGTCTCTGCTTCAGGCTGAATGTTTTCTGGAAAATGTCAACCAAAACAGTTCATCTAGTTCTGAGAACAAGGCCCAGGCACCAATATGTTGTTTTGCGCATGTGGAAAAATCTGGCAACTTTATCTTTGCAAAGCTCAGGCAACTCCATGCTTTAGAGCAGGGGCTTGAAGTTTGGCAGGGATGTGGCCTTTGTAGTAGGGAAATACAGTGTCATCCCTGCAAAGGTGTGCCCAAATTTCGCCAGGTTAGAAGCCTTTGAAAAAATGCAGTTTACACATGCTCAGTAAAGACTTCTCCCATCTTAGTAGCTAAATTCCCTAGTCTGTGTCTAGACTGGCCAGTTTTTCTGGAAAATCAGCCACTTTTCCGGAAAAACTTGCCAGCTGTCTACACTGGCCACTTGAATTTCCACAAAATCACTGACGATCTCATGTAAGAAATTCTCTTGCGGAAATACTATGCTGCTCCCGTTCGGGCAAAAGTCCTTTTGCACAAAACTTAGTGTAGACAGCCAGTGTAGACAGCTCATATTTGTTTTCCGCAAAAAAGCCCCGATCGCGAAAATGGCTATTGGGGCTTTTTTGTGGAAAAGCGCGTCTAGATTGGCACGGACGCTTTTCTGCAAAAAGTGCTTTTGCGGAAAAGCGTCCGTGCCAATCTAGACGCTCTGTTCCAAAAATGTTTTTAACGGAAAACTTTTCCGTTAAAAGCATTTCCGGAAAATCATGCCAGTCTAGACATAGCCCTACAGATTTCATCCTCACTGAGGGCACTTGAGCTTCTGCTCAGCTCCTGGTGCTGCCCAAACTACACATGTACCAGATTCACAGTGACCAAATTGTCTCCATCCTCTCATAGTTATTGTGTGTGGCTAAACCATATTTGCAAACCTTCTCCACAGAGCAACTAAAGATGCTTCGTCTGGTCACACCTGCACTGCTGACCAAATACACACTTCCCATGACTACAGAGCAATTAAGCATGCTGCAGCCAAGAGCTACAGGGGAGAAACCAGACTAACCTTGTAATTGCAGAGGGATTGCAGGAGATTTGAGGAAAAGAAAGGATAGTTTCATGGTTAAGGCCATTGAACTCTGCCCTGGAGAATTTGATTCTATCCTGGTTTCTGCCTCATAGTTCCTATGTGATGTTAGTAGGCAAGTCACTTAAAGCAAACTTTTTTCCAGGTAGCCACCAATTATGTGCTCCTTATTTTCTGGGTGCCTCACACGAGACTCTGGAATCTGATTTGTAGAAGTGCTGAGCTCTCACAGCTGCAATTGAAGTCAGTGAAAGCTGTGCACTGAACATGTGAAGTATTATATAATGTGAAGCATTCTGAAAAATCAGTGCCTATATTCCTCAGACAGGACACCCAAAATCAATAGATTTTAACCTTAATGTCTCTGTGACTCAGTTCCCCATATGTAAAATCCAAATCATACTGTGCTAGTGCTTCATTCAAAAAAGGAATATTCCTCTTTCTAACATGCAATAGTCTGACCAACACTGAAGAAACCCACCCTGGATACTTCAGTCCTAGACAATTACTGACTAATGTGAAACCTGACAAGCTCTTAGAGAAATTAGCAAAAGGCCGCCCAGCTACAAGTTCATCTAGCTGAAGCTAACATTCTAGATTCAGCACAATCTGGATTTAGATCAGGACATGGAACCCAGATTGCCTTATCAGCATTGATATATGATCTTCTGTCACTGGACAGAGGATAGGCATTCATTCTCGTCATCATGGATCTCTCTAGCTGGATTATGGAATTCTGCTGTCTCACATGAGAAAGGTGGCAAAGGACCAGGGTAACTCATTAAAATAGTTTGAATCGTTCCTGGAGGGATGGATGTGTAGTCATAGGAAACTATATCACCACCACTAGAACTCACTTATGGAGGTCCACAAGGATTAATTCTCTCTCAAGTTCTTTTCAACACCTACATGCTTCCATTAGGTGAACTGCCCAAATGTCATGAACTCAAATGCTGCCTACATGCAGATGATACACAACTCTACCTTCACCATATACAACTATGTCACTATCATCAAGATGGACTAGTGGTTTGATCAGAGCAGGTGTTGGATAAAGAACAACATCTGGATGGAGCTGAACCTGAGCAAGACAGAGGAAAGTTGAGCAGAGGAAAGTACTTTAAAGAGCTTGCAGTCATGGTGCCTTGCAGCTTGAAGTCTCCTCCTGGGACTCTGGACCTTGGCACCCTCTGGAACCAGCACCCCAGTTCTGAGAACTCTGGGCCACCATTTCCTCACATTACTTCTTCCACCACTTCTAGTTCCACACTTTCTCCAGAAGGAGAGATGGCAGCTCAGCAAGGAGATGAGATTACAGTTAACCTGGGCTCCCCACTTCCTTAGCAAAATTTTGCTTGTGCAGTGGAGAAAGGATGAGAGCACAAACATGACAGATACTCAGTCATGTAGCTTAATGAACTACTGGAAGGTCCTAAGTGAGGAACATGGTATAAAAACTTCTATAGACTAGAATAGAACTCTACCTTACCTGCTACTGATTATGCTTCCAAATTAAACTGTGCGCATGTATGCCAGTTAAAGGAGATATTTTTTTCAGCTCCATTTCCTTCCCAATTTTGTGGTGACATTCATATCTCACTTACTGGCATTTTCAGTTAATGGCAGAGTCCCAATAGAGCAAGTTTTTTTATTCAGAATCAAGTCTTTTATTCATAAACTAATCTAAAATTAACACATTTTTGGAAGGCTAATTCAGGTCAATCAACTTTGCTGCGGTTATTAAAACATATTGTACATCTATGTATTCAAAAGCCATGACAGTTTTCAAAAAGTCACAAGACTAGCTTAAAATCATGAGTTTTTTTCCAGAAATAATACATTATAGGTTCTTTTACTTTGCCTCCTGGCTTCTAATTTGCTTCATGAAGTCAAGTTTTTCTCTGAATCCATGACTAGAAAGATTCTTTAAAAAAAACACCCACAAACCCAAAGGTTCTCCAAGTAACTTTTTCACTCCAGCGACTGGTTTTAAGAACTATGGTAAAATCTTATTGAAGTCAATGGTAGTTTTGCCATAAACTTTAATGGGGTCAATATTTCACCCTAAATATTGTGAGACTCGTGAGAATGGGCAACACTACTTATTTACTTAGAAAAATCCATTCTGCAACTATCTCATATTCCTAATTCATTCCCCAGTTAAATGGGAGACAGATGACAGACATCTCAAGGTTAACTACTTCTCAAAGTATTTTGAGGAGCAGATCCAAGATCAAATCTATTTCATGCTATTTCTTTGTTAATTTGGGTGCTTGGTAAAGTAAAGTTTTAATTAAAGCCTCTTTCTTCTGGATAGGTTCAGCTGATCTCATTGCTGCTATGTCAAACATATTAGATGAATGTTTGTATAAAGTAAGTGCACTTACAGAACATAATTACATGTTTAAATCCAGTGTGTTTTCCTTGTATTGACCCCAATTTTTCATTTCCATTCAAATGCCAGAATGAAAACAGGACAGTACATTTTTAGCATTTTAAAATAAGAAAAAAGTTTAGAGCCTAGTGACTAATTTCCAACAAATAATTTATCCTGTGCATTTAGCCTGTTTTTTACTGACCATGGAGTGGAGTGGGTCTAGTCTGAGAGGTTTTAATATTTGAATTTAAGGAATTTCTTGCAAGATTTTTTTTATTACCAAGATTGGTCATGTCCAGGTTTCATTGCTCTTTATGCCCATTGGTTGCGTGTAGCTCATGAGACAAGTTATATTCCTTGATTGGCATGACAGTCAGTGTACCAAGGGGATAATGGAGCATCTGAACCTCGAAGAGTAAGCAATTGAACCAAATGGTTGTATACCATATAACTGTGCCTAAAAATATGTCTGATAAAATCTTATTTGAAAGCTCGTATAAGATATGTGTATGGACTGTGATTATGAATCTACAGATGTACACTAAATACTATGCTCATGATTTGTACTACAATTTCAAATATACCTCATAGCTCCATTATGGCCAAAATCACAGTCAGAAGTTTTGAAAATTGATACATTTAATGTTTTCAGCTGTTTAAACCTAAAATGTCATGTTATTGTAACTGTGGGTTCTGGACCCAAAAGGAGATTGTGGGGTTGCAAACCTGTTATAGGGGGGTTATGGGATTGCCACCATCACTTCTGTGCTGCCTTCGGAGCTGGACTCTGAAGATAGCAACCACAGAGCTTCCCGAGGAGTTCCAAGGGGTAGAGGTGGGTCTGATCTCCCCTGTGTTCCTTGCTGCTAGTTCTGGCCATGGCTGCTCCTGCACCCCTGGCCCACACTTGATTCTTGCCCCCATCATTTCACAGTTGCAGGGAAAAGGGTCATTGTACACCGTGTGCCCCCCCTGCCCTTCCAGATACAAGTTTCAATAAGATAAAGAAAGGTCATGTGACCCTTGACAGGATTTACTCACACTTTACTGCAGCAAATGACACTTGAGGCGCTCCAAGCTGCACAAGGAAGATCTGATCCCATTGACTCCTCTAGCTGCAGGAACTCGGGCTGCTGCCCAGTCACAAGAGAGCATCCTGCAGCAGGGGAAGGTGGGTCTGGTCTGATCCCTCATCCCATTCCCAGAGCAGTGTGTAAGGGAGGGACAAACACTGCTCATCCCCTGCCCAGTCAGAGATAGAAGCCCCCTTTGCTGGGGCACTTCTAGGAACAAGGAGACGTCAGATTTCATGAAGAAGGGTTTATTTCACATGTGCTTTCATGGCCATGAAATTGTAAGAGCCCTACTCATAGCCTGGGTGGGAGCATGGCACCTCCCACATTAGTTTACACAAAAACAACCACAAGCACCCATCTCTGATCCAGCTAGAAAGAGATAGTGGTGGACCATTACAATGAATCTGTAAAACACTGAAACAACTCGAAACAGAAAAGAAAATGCCAGTACTAGAAAACTAAGATAGGAAGGAATTCTCCCCACCTGGAGCAATGATGAGTCACAATGACAAGAGAAAATACCTTTTATAAACACACTTGGGTCTGGGATTTTTATACAGAAACTGAAGGCCAAGATGTAAGTGGGCACTGATTGTGAAACTCTTGCTTCTCTGTGTAATACAGGGCATGCTGGGAAACTGCTCAGTGGCAATAGATAACTCTGGGTATGTCTACACTACAGCGCTAATTCAAACTAACTTAGTTCGAATTAGTTAATTCGAACTAAGCTAATTCGAACTAACGCGTCTAGAACTAAAAACTAGTTCGAATTAGCATTTTGCTAATTCAAACTAGCATGTCCACATTAAGTGGACCCTGAAGCGGGGTTAAGGATGGCCGGAAGCAGTGCCCGCAGGGCATCAGATGAGGACTTAGAGCGTGGAGATGCTGTCTCAGGTTAGCCGAGGGCTGTGCTTAAAGGGTCCCGACCCCCACCCCAGACAGACAGTTCTCAGGGGTGCCCCGCTTGCAAAGCAGTCCTGGCTTGGATTGCCCGGACTACCCACACTGGGCACATCACACCACTCGGCCATCAGCCCGGCTGCACTTGCCGCAGGCTGCCATCTGGGGAGAGGGGGCAATTGGGAGGCTGCAGGAGAGCTTCCACCCCCAGAAGCCCGCAGAGCCAGCCCAGTCCTCCCCATCGGGGGCTCGTGCCCCATTCCTCCCTCACCTCCTTCCACTTACCCTTCCCTAGCTCCCCTTCCTGATGTACAAAATAAAGAAAACGTGTCTTCCAAAATGGAATCTGTCTTTATTGAACAAAACTGGGGGAGACTGGGAAAAGGAGGTGGGAGAGGGGAAGAGAGCGGGTGGGAGAGGGGAGGGCAACTAAAATGATCAGGGGTTTGGAAGAGGTCCCATATGAAGAGAGGCTAAAGAGACTGGGACTTTTCAGCTTAGAAAAGAGGAGACAGAGGGGGGACAGGATAGAGGTCTCTAAAAGCAGGAGTTGGGTGGAGAGGGTGCATACAGAAAAGTTCTTCATTAGTTCCCATAAAGAAGGACTAGAGGACACCAAAGGAAAGGAATGGGTAGCAGGCTTCAAACTAGTAACAGAAAGTTGTTCTTCACAAAGCAAAGAGTCAGCCTGTGGAACTCCTTGCTGCGGGAGGCTGTGAAGTCTAGAACTAGAACAGAGTTTAAAGGGAAGTGAGATCAAGTCATGGAGGTTGGGTCCATGGAGTGGTATTAGCCAGGGGGTAGGAGTGGTGTCCCTGCCCGAAGTTTCTGGAATGCTGGAGAGGGATGGCACGAGACAAATGGCTTGGTCACTGTCTTCGGTCCATCCCTTCCAAGGTCCCTAGGGTTGGCCGCTGTCGGCAGACAGGCTAGTGGGCTAGATGGACCTTTGCTCTGACCCAGGACGGCCATTGTAAGCTCAGGGTCGGGGGTCTCACTGGACCCCCTTGATTCTCTTGCACACCTGCTCCTGGGTGGCCAGGCTGGCAGCTCTCCTGCCTTAGACGGCCACTTTCCTGTGCCTAGTGCGGAGATCGTGGACGACGTCCACGATGTCTGCACTAGCCCAGGCGGGTGTCCACCTCTTGCGGTCCTGGGCAAGCTCCCGGGAGCCGCCAACCTGGTCCCGGGAAGAGGGGGAGGGCTGGGGGGCATCGGGTGGGTGGCTCGATCCGTGCCAGGTGCAGGGTGTGCTGGCTGGGTGCTGGCGGGCTTGCACCTGGCATGGGCACCGTAGCCAGCCCGTGCCCCTTTAAGGGGTCCGGGGCTGGGAGAGGGGCAGAAGAGTTTCCCTGGTGTTGGCCAGAGTGGCCACCAGGGAAAGCTGAGGAGGGCTAGCCTCCCACTAGTTCGAATTAAGGGTCTACACAGCCCTTAATTCGAACTAGTAAATTCGAACTAGGTTTAATCCTCATGGAATGAGGATTACCTAGTTCGAACTAAGCGCTCCGTTAGTTCGAATTAAATTCGAACTAACGGAGCGCTAGTGTAGCGCCTATGAAAGTTAGTTCGAACTAACGTATGTTAGTTCGAACTAACTTTGTAGTGTAGACATACCCTGTGTTAGAAAAGGGAATTTAGTTAATGTGTAAGTGCAAATCCTGAGATTGCATCTTTATGTTTATTTTCTGTGCAATTTCTATGTGTTTGCTGTTCTTGCCTATTTCATCTTCGAACCTGTGATTTTTTTATTAAGCTTTTTGTTTATTTTTAGGCCAACCAGGTCTCTGTTGTGCAAGCTATGTGGTATCTGTGGGCGCAAAAGGACTGATAGTGGAGGGTGGGTTTCACTCCTTTGGGGGTGATGAACCAGAGGGGAAAAGTCTAAGTTTCTGGTAGTTAAGAACTGGGGGTAGATGGATCTGGGTAAACTCAGGACTGGGAAGGCTATTTGTGTCATCCTGCAAGAAATAACTATGTTGGTGGTTTCCAGGTGGGTTCCTTTATGTTTAGAAGCTTGCTACTGGCATCAGAGCTCTGAGCCATAGCTCTATGTCATTAAGGCATCCAGGGTTGCAAGACATGTAATGGCAGACCTCCTTCCTGGTCTGCGTGAGCCCCAAAATGTCACAATTGGATGAGCAGAACTCTTACAATCAGAAGCTGGGCTAGAAGCTGCCCCTAGTGTTTTTCATCGTTCAGGGAAAGTTATCAAATGTTAATTTAACTTTTTTTCCTGACAAGACAAGTCTCTCTGGGGCATCATTTCTAGAAATGAGTTTCCTGTAATATTTATTAGGTAGATGCAAAGTTTAATTTTCGCTAATCACATTCACGCTGAGAATTGCATGTGCACTCCTCATTGCAAAGGTCATTGTCAGATGCTTGCCTGTCTCTTTTAATTGCCTCCAGCCAGGGGTTTTGAGAAGGGTTTTATGAAACCCATCCCTTTGCTGTGTCGAGAAGTGTCCAATACATCTAAATTACAGCAAATACATTACAGTTTCTGATCTACAGTGTCACAACTGCAGATACTGGCACAAAATAATTATGTGTTCATATGAATCTTAGTTGGAAAGGGTGTACCCGCCTGTCTCATTTAATTGTTTCTGTATCCAAGATTTGGCTAGGGATTTGGGGAATTCAAGCAGTGTTCTATCCCATATAAAATGTACCACTTCTAGTGTGAATACCCAAGCTTAAAATTAAATTTCCCAGGGCATTTATATGTCTAAAATGTGACTCTGTGAATGCCCATAGAAAGTAAACATCAAATAAATGGGTTAAGGCAGAACATTTGTGATTCTAACGATTTCCACTACAGTGTGGGATTAGGGCCCCTCCCCTGAATATTTCATTGTCACCAAGCACTTCATTGTGTTTCCTCTGGACTCCATTGGAGCAGAGGTCTATTGCCCATCATTGTTCTATGCAAAAAAGATAAGCAGCATTTTGAAATCCCACAGTTCTCCTGATCTCTGCTCAGTAATCCTCCGGAGACATATGAACATCCAAGCAAAACTCCTAGCCCCTGAAGCCATGGAGCTGGGGAACTGTCAGCCGATGGTCAGGGCAATGTGTGCGTGTGTGTTACACCCAAGTCTTCAACTGCTGAGACGCAAGGTCTCATCGCAGAGGGCAGCCTAGGAGGCTGGAGGGTGCCCTGAAAAGAGTTTAACGTCTGTGACTTTACTGGTAGGATCGGGGTCCCATCGCAGAGGGCAGCCAATAGGCTGACAGACGCCCCGAGTTTATAGGAAGAGCTTTTTACATCTCAGATTTCAGCTGCTAGGATACAGGATCCTTTCGCTGCGGGCAGTCTAGGGAAGACTGAGAGATGCCCCAACAGATCTGTCACCTGGGAGTGACACGATCCAAATGCCCAAGCTCTTCCTATACCTGTCCCTTATGACTGGCTGAAGTTCTTTTAAATTGTGCTTGGTTCTGTTATAGCAACTGAAGGAGTCAGGTTAAAGCTTAAACAGTTACAGGTTTATTAAGGAAGCTTATAAATCATATGGTTACAATGGCTATTGCTCTATTTCTTAACTGCTAGCAAATACAGATCTTATGGTTACATAGGAAAAAGGAAGATAGAAAGTAATGGTACCAAGTGACAGCTTAATCTTTAAAGAGCTCTATTCTATGCATGCACTAAAACAAAAGGACACATACGGGTACAATTTTTACCCCCTTCTGCGTCACTCGGTCCCAGCGTGTCAGGCCAGGATCGGTCCCTTAATTCCTCGGAAAGACGAAAATACGAGGTGGTCGTCCCCGTGGAACCTCGGGAGGTCAAACACCTAACCCAACCAGCAGGTAAATGGTAGATTGACATTCAAAGTGAGTGTGCTGCTGGACCCATCTTTATACCCATGGGGTCATGTATTTCTCTTTCTTATCTGTGATGCCAAATGGTGCTGGTCAGTCTTTTGTGACACCAGTTCTTACAAGGGAGTTGTGAACTTAATTTACACTTGTAAGAGAGATAACTAAATTGGAAGTACTGGAGATTCTTTTCTCAGTGGGAGATTCCGCTCCCAGGGACGACTGTGTGTGATCGTATCAACATGGGTGCCAGCCGAGGCAGTTCTTGCAGCCTCGAGCTCAGCTTATTGCCTTAATCATTCTCGCCTCATATCTATGTTTTCAGCTTACTCAGGGTCAGAGAAACCCACATATCCTGATCTCGCATCAAAGCAGATCAAAGCTTAATGGCTATGCTGATTTTTTATTGCTCCATCTCTGCCCTGTATTCAGGCACCTCAGAGGGGCAAGCAAGATTGATGTGGTGGGGGGGGGGCTGTCTGGCTACAAGAACCCCATGCAGGTGGTGGCTCTGGGAAACCCCTTTAAAGGAGGGTCTCGTACAGATGCTCCTTACAAAAATCACCTCTGGGGCTATATTACCTTTTGCTTGGATTTCCCCTGGAATGTAAGAGGGATGCTCCCATTCTACTCTTCCTACACATGGTTGGACTTCTTCCCACATGAAGAGCCTTTTGTGTGGTCATAGGAAGAAGGGGTGTGTTTGGGGTTCAGCTGATCCTCCACTCCATGCAGGCTGGTTGTGATCAGCTGATTGCCTTTTATGCAGAGATCATTTTATCCCTGATTAGAATCAGCTCCCAATGAAGGAGAAAAGTTGCATTCTGTGCTATGCAGTGTATTGCTCCTTGCAAGTGAATGGTTTAGTTTATTGACTGAGTCATGCCACCTACACAGTGACACAGCACATCTGAAAAGCCAGCTGAACAGTGTAGCACATAGCACTGACCCTAGCATCAATACATTACGCTCTAGCCCAAACTACAGTTGGGTGTTTCCTAAGTATGCATTTCTTGGATGTGCTGCTTGAACTCTGCAGTATCAGTCACAGTCCCTCCCTCCATCCAAAAGCTGATCTCAATTACAATTCTCATCTGTGTTCTCTTCAGTGAAAGGCGGGCTGTTCAGAATTACAGAGCCATAACAAGGCACATGGTGGTAAAAGCATAGCAGTAGAAACCCATTTGTATTTTATACGTAGGGGAAACATTGACCATAATTTCTAGCTGCGTGGGGAAGGAGACTCTGTTCTCAGCAAACTTTAAGCATATATACACGTGGACACACCAGCAAAAAACAGAGTATTAGAGAGGGGGGCTATTATGATTTGTATTTGTATTGTAGTAGCGCCTTGGAGTCCCAGTCATGCACCATTGTGATAGCTCCTGTACCAACACAGAATAAAAAGATGGTGCCTTTCCCCAAAGATCTTACAATCTATATATGAGACAAGAGACAACAGACAGATACAGACAGACGGGGAAATACTGGGAAAATCTTTGGTCAGCAGACTAAGCACATAGCTCAGAAAGTTCCTCTAACATTCTGAGAGAAACCTTTCTCCAGCTATTCAGTTCCACTGAGAAAAATAATAGTCACAAATGAGCCTACGTAAATGTATCTCCCAAACAGCATGATATTTGGAGCTATTGCACTGGATCCATTATAGAAGTACAGCTGGTCAGAACATTTTCATCTAAACATGTAGAAAAATGTCAACCATTCATAGAAGAAACAATATTTCTAAATGAAAAGAACCTTTTTGATTTAGAGCATTTTATTTCAGAATTTTATAATTAAAAACCCGATTTAAAAAAAATCTGGTGAAAAATATTGAAAATATTTGATTTGGTTCCAAATTGTAACAAACAGTTTGAAAGGACCATTTAGCTCCTAGAATGGAAATCCTGAGTTTTGACTCACTCTATATGCAGTTATTCAACTTTCTCCGTTAGCGGAAGTGGGGGGAGCAGGTCATAATCCTTCCTCTAAGGCTTAGCTTCAGGCAATCCTGTCATTTCCGACTGACACACATCTCATTCTCACAGAAGACAATGAGCTCTGCATATAATTCCAGGAAATTCAGGCTTCACACAGCACTTGGAGTCAGTGACACTGGGAAAAGGAAGGAAAGGGAGTCGCTTCCCTATTCTTCCTTCTGCTTTTCATAACAGTCTCAGCCACCTGCTACATTCATGTACCTCCCAAGGTCCTCTAACAAAGGCAAAGAAATGTTAGCTTGCAAATGGGCATATAATTGCATAAATTCAGGCACCCATCATGAGAAAAGTTTGCTTTGTGCAAACCAGTGTGAGGAAATACTGTAAGTGCACACATTTGTGGAGTTCCTGAAGAAGAACTGTCGGCTACATTTATTATTTGTGAGAAATTCCGGGGAAACTTAGTGGGGACCAATGTTTTAGAGACACTTACAAGCACCCTGGAAGGAAGGATAGCCTGGAACAGCTTAGGATGAGGGGTTTAGAGGTTCGGGCAAGGGGAGCCCAAAGCCTTATGATTATTTTGGGAGAGCCTTTAGAAAACAGTGGCTTGCTTGAGTTTCCTTGCAGACATGGTTAGATACCTGTCATCTACAGGAAACAATCAACTTGGCAGACTGGCACTGGAGATGTTACCTGCTGTATGTGTCATGTTTGGTGTGTCACCAGAGGGAAAGATGCAAATAAGTGAACCCAAATCTAACCATTCCTGAGTGACCTAACTGACAGGGATGGGCAGAAGTAAACCCCCAGCCTGTGTGGGGTGAGTGTGACTATCTCCACTGGGGAATAGAAATGAGGCATGTGTCTTACATCTATATTTCCCCCAGCCTGAGTCCCTATACTTGCCCTTTGCTGTGGGTGATACAGCCCAGTGTCCAGAATCAATACTTCCTTCGAAGTAGGAATAAGAGCCTCCGGAAAAGGGCGCTTTTTCCGGAGGATCGGGGCCAGTGCAGACGCTCTTTCCCGGCTTTTTTAAAAGCCGGAAAAAAGCGGCGGACATTTTTATTTAAATGCCGCGGGGGATATTTAAATCCCCCGCAGATTTCCCTACTACGATAGGTGAAATTAACATGCCCCTTCCGGAAAAGGGGCCAGTGTAGACGAGCCCACCAGGTGCATCTACACTGCACCCACAGGTTAAAATAACATACTCAATTTGAGCTACACAAATTGCATATCTTATTTTGATCTAATTTTGAAATAGAGTGCTATTCCAAAATGTCCCTCAACCCTGGTGGAATGAGTGTTACAGGGACAGCTGAATAGCATTCCCGTTATTTCAAAATCTATTTTGATATAAAAGACTTGTTTAAAAGATGTGGAATAGCTGTTTCAGGATACCTCTGGTATCCCAAAATAGCACCACAGTCTAGACGTAGCCTCAGAGA
This sequence comes from Pelodiscus sinensis, assembly GCF_049634645.1. Lineage (NCBI taxonomy): Eukaryota > Metazoa > Chordata > Testudines > Trionychidae > Pelodiscus > Pelodiscus sinensis. The sequence continues at coordinate 62,102,742 of NC_134713.1, read as the reverse complement.
TGTTCTCCTGTACAGGGATTATCCTCCATTTCCCTCCCCTCCCATATTTGGAACATCTAACTAAGGCCCTGAGGAGTTTGAGATGGGGCCTTTCTACATGGTGAAAATGTCTCCTCCTTATCACCCAATTAAATTAAGAGGGAACAGAATTAAAACAAATATAAGGAAGCACTTTTACAAAGCACAGTCAACCTGTTGAACTCATTGTCAGGGATGACATGAAGGCCATAACTGTAACTGTGTTCAAAAACGAATTAAATAAGTTGACAAAGGACAGGTCCATCAATGGCTATTAGCCAAGATGGTCAAGGATGCAACTCCCATTCTCTGGGTGTTCCTACACCTCTGACTGCCAGATGTTGGGACAGAAGATTAATCACTTACTAATTGTCCTGTTCTGTAATTTTCTCTGAAGCATTTTACATTGGCCACTGTTGGAAGACAGGATACTGAGCTAGATGGAACATTGATCTGACCCAGACTAGCCATTCTGATGACCAAAAAAGCTACTCCAGAATAGCTCCCTATGTGGACATTCTTATTCCAGAATAAGAGGAACTGTTTGCTGTAGCACATTTATTCTGGAATAAGGCTGTCAACCTGGGAAGATATTCTGGAACAGCTTTAAATTCTCATCCTATCTTATTCTGGAATCTCTTCTTTATGTAGACAAGCCCTAAGAGCTGAATTCTGTATCTATTCCACAGCTTCATTTCAAATCCAGTGGCTTCATTTCAAATCCAGTGAAAATAAGCTCCAAAGTTATAGGCTCTTCTCTTAAAATGCTTTCTGAATAGACCTGTCTAGGTGGTCTTGTGGACCCCGTCAACCAGTTTGTTGCTGACGATCACAGTGCACCTTGATGGTGTCTCCACTATGTCTGTAATTGTGTCTAAGTAGGAATGACAGACAGTTACTGATATTCATTGTCTCATGGGTCTAGAAAGGACCTCAAAAGGTCATTAAGTCCAGTCCCCTGCACTCATGGAAGGACCAAACACAATCTGGACTATCTTTGACAGATGCTCATCTAATTTGCTCTTAAAAATCTCTAATGATGGAGATTCCACAGCCTCCCTAGGCAACTTATTCTACTGCTTAGCCACCCTGACAGTTAGGAAGCTTTTCCTATGGGTCATCTACACAGCAGGACTAAAGCCGAAATAAGCTACGCAACTGAGCTAAGTCAATTGCATAGCTTAAGTCAAAATAGCTTATTTTGTCTTTTGGACTACCTACACAGCAGGAAGTCTGAGTTAGAGCACTCTTCCTCTGACTTCCCTTACTCCTTGTAAGATGAAAATTACAGGAGTTGGAGTAAGAAGTCCTCCAGCTAGACATTATTTTGACATTAAGTCAAAATAACTGCTTGCTGTGTGGATCTGGATTATGTTATTTTGGAAATAACGTTGCAGTGTAGACATAGCCCTAATGTCCAAACTAAATCTTTGTAGCTGAAATTTAAACCCACCATTTCTTATCCTATCTTCAAATTGAAGAACATTTTTTCCCTCCTCCTTTAAAACTTATAACCCTTCTCAATCTCCTCTTCTCTACACTAAACAAGTCAGTTTTTTTCAATCTTCCTTCATAAGTCATGTTTTCTAGATCTTTAAGCATTTTCTTGCTCTTCTGTGGATTTTATCCAATTTGTCAACATCTTTCCTGAAATGTGGCACCCAGAACTGGACATGATACTCCAATTCTGTAATCAGCATGGAGTAGAGCGGAATAATTATTTTTTGTGTTTTTCTTACAGCACTCCTGCTAATACATCCTAGAATGATGTTTGCTTTTTTGTAACAGTATCACACTATTGTCCTATATTTAGCTTGTGATCCACTTAGACCCCCAGATCTTGTTCCACAGTGCTCCTTCTTCAGCTGTCATTTTTCGTTTTGTATGTGCGCAACTCATTGTTCCTTCCTCAGTGGAGTACTTTACACTTGCCCTTATTGAATTTCATTTGATTTACCTCAGAACATTTCTCCAGTTTGTCCAGATCATGTTGAATTATAATTCTGTTCTCCAAAGCACTTGCAACCCCTCACAGCTTGGTATCACCTGCAAACTTTATAAATATATTCTGTATGCCATTATCTAAATAATTGTTGAAGATATTGAACAGACCCAGACCCAGAGCTGATCCCTGTGGGGCTCCCCTTGATCTGTCCTATCAACTTGACAGTGAACCACCATTTTCCTATTGCACAGGAAGTGAACTGAGGGTATGTCTCCACTAGCCCCCTAGATCCATATAGGGAGGCTAATGAGGGCAACCGAAATTGCAAATAAAGCACGGGAATTAAATATCCCACGCTTGATTTGTATGTTCCTGGCCGGTCGCCATTTTAGAAATTGACTAGCCCGAAGTAACTGCCCGCGTCTACACACTGCAGTGAAACGGGATTCCAAAATAAAGCCCTAAATCGAATTAGCTGGTATTCCTCCTGGAATGAGGCTTACCAGCTAATTCGACTTAGGGCTTTATTTTGGAATCCCGTTTCACTGCCGTGTGTAGACGCAGGCAGTTACTTCAGGCTAGTCAATTTCTAAAATGGCGACCGGCCGGGAACATGCAACTCAAGCGTGGGATATTTAAATCCCGCGCTTTATTTGCAATTTCAGTCTCCCTCATAGCCTCTCTAGATCGATCTAGGGGGCTAGTGTAGACATACCCTGAGAGAGGTATCAGCCTCAGATTTAATTACAAACTGATATTTGTAATTAAATTCATATTAGATTCATATTTTGTGAGGTGGGAAGCACTTAGGGTCTGTCTTATACCGCACTGAAATCAATAGAAAGACATCTTGTTTATAAGAATCTTAACAGGCCCATAAAGTTCAAGAATGTATTTGGTGACTTTTACTGAGGCCTTTGTAAGGGCTTGATCCACGGTGTCAAATTTGAAGAGCATCACTTTCCTTACAATGTTACATCCAAAATCATGGGGTGGTGTTAAAGCCTGCTTCCATAACATTTTGTGGAGGGGGTTAAACTGTGAACACATCTCTGTTGATTTTTATTCCTGTATGGTACTCTGTCCACAGTCTCATGATAGTGGATATCATTGTCCAAGTTCGTTTCATATCATTCAGTGAATCTTTTTTTATTCAGCTGTTTATTTCAGCTAATGTTTTCCTTGATACAGCATCGATTACTGTGACCATAGTAATTCCTGTCTGAGTTTCTGACCTTCCAACTTTGGCTAGATCATGAAGTACATCACTTCCATATATATTAACATGTGATGGAATCCACTGAATTCACTGCCTTGTTCTCTGATCTGCTGAGACCCCTTATACAATTGCATTGTGGACAGCATTTTGTTTTTTTCTAAAGGAACTGAGGATTGTCATCTGCCAGTCTACAAACATAACATCCAGATCTATATCTCCTCTGTTTGTTTCTTGCAGTGCCATGAGAACAGCGTTCATTTCAGCCATATAATTTGAGCTGGTTTATCCCAAACTAAATGCTCCTTTCTGTACTCTCTCCATGAAGCCACTGGACAAAAGTCACCACAGCCACCATTCTTCAAGGACTTGTCTGACAAGCCATCAGTGTACACCCCTTGTAAGTATAGTAATCTTTAGAGCAGGCCCTGAATTACCAAGCCAGGTATTTTACAAAACTGCCCTAGAGCAGAACCATGTAAATATAGATAAAAGTATTGGGGGGGGGGGGGGAATAGGTTTGAGACATTTTATTTAACAAATAAGCTCCTTTAAGTGTAAACAAAAGGCTTTTGTTTCAATGCTTCAATCCCATTTCCCTAAAACACCAGATAGGATGCTATATTTTATAAAATTCGTCTTATATTTGTACTGAATAAAGGAAAACATATCCAAACTTTACAAAATCAATAGCATTTCAAAGTACTTCATGCTTAGTTTGCACCACTCAAAATAAAACATTCCAGACCAGTTAGTGTGGCAAACTGGTTAACTTTTACCAATGCATATTTACTCTTTCAAGTGATCACATGATATTAAAAAAGCATCCATATAGTCTTATTGCAGCATAATTGATTTTGATAACAGCTAGAGTATGCTTTTGTGAAAAATGTCTGTGTCTATACAAAATGTGCTAACACCTGCGGTTTCAATAGCTTTGAGAATCATTTAGAAAGTAATTACATTTCTCTTTTGTTTACAGTGACAATGGATCATTGCTTGAAAAACCAAGCTTTATAATTACTTCAAAGGTAAGCATTATATTTTTTCACTTATTTATGCCTCCAAACAAACTTTAAGATTTTTTGAAAGTTGTGAGATAATAGGTGTTTTTTGGAGACACAAAGGTGTTCTTTGAAGTCTTTGTGCTAGTATGAATTAGATGCTAGTTACACACTACTGTCAACTCTCACACGTGTTCCACATCTTCAAATTGTGGGAATGGATACCAGGAACTCTGCAAAATGCACTGCAAAACACTTATGTAATTCTGAAGTGATCATAAGCCTCTTACGCCCCAATACCACTCACAGAATTTCTCACAAAATGCATAGCGGGAATCCAACACTTATTAGCCAGTAGAATGCTAACTGTATGACACCCAGGCAATATTCTCTAGTGGCCTATAGCATTCCAGAAGCAGACATTATTTAACTTGACATATTGGTAGATGTATTTCTCAGGAAAGCTGACTATACTTTTCATACTGTCATTCAAAGTGATGGTGTCTATCTGTTCAGAATAAGGTTGGATTATTGATTCAAAATAAAAATGAAATAGGTTCCTGTCCAAATAATTTACAATTTAAGACGACAAAACAGATGGAGAAAAAAGGTAACGGAACAGTAGCCTACAAATAAAATAAGCACGGTGATGTCAGGTATATGTATTGTTAATTTCTTACTTTATATGTACACACAAAGCACATATACATATTACACACAAGAACCTGCATTAAAAGAGCATTATTATGGTTGCAAACTCAAGCACACACAATTTAGGAAATGCCAGAATTAAGTTGATCTGTACAGATTTTGGCAAAGTCAGACAGCTGACAGATAAGGATCAGGAGGATGGATAATGACTCAGAGTTACTGAAACAGTAACTCCAAGGCTGCAAGAAGCAGATACGTAAGACTATGACAACTGTTACAAGAAATCATTAAATACATGACAGAAATTATAAGGCAGCTGGATTGAGTAAAGAGGAGGATAGTAATGGCTAGAAGACAATAGATCAGAAGGTACCAATCAGAGTTTTAGCAGGCTAACTAAAAAGTGTATCAATTAAAAGGATTTGGGGTTAGTGTGTATGAAAATATATTCAGAGTAGAGTATTTATAGATAAGACAGTTTTAATAATTTATGACTGCCTGATGTTACAAGACAAGGTATAAAGATATGTATTTAATGGGAATGGAACAATGCATGATTTACACCAAATTGTGGCAGCATGGATCAGATGATAGGAACAGTCTACCTCAACTTGAACCCCAGAACAGGGTAACTGATTATTATACTACACTGATCTATCTGCTTTAGACTTGATTAAAGTGCTAATGTATTGTGCTAAAATTTTCTTATTAAAGCTTTCAGCTAGTTAAACTTAATAATTGGCAATGACTTCAAATTTCACTCAACATTTGCAAGAATTCAAAAATTATGGCATTTGCCTTCCCACACCACATAGTATTTTCCTGGTCCTCTGTCAATCAGTCTCTGATCCCATGATTCCACTGATACTTATGCACATTTCGCTGTCTCCTGCCTGTGACAAGTATAAGCAGCCATTTTTAAGATAAGTCTCACTTCTGTGTTCAAAGACGTTAAGTAAACAAAGACCATCTTTGTTGAGGGCAGTCTAGCTTCAGTCTCATTGACAGTAATAGAGGAAGGCAGCCATTTTGGATAGTGCCAAAAAGTTGTAAGACTGCTACAGGAACAAATGCACAACTTAAACATTTTGATATAGTTATCAGTGGGAGATTAAGAAAAAGAACCCCAGAAACTATTTTTGCGTAACTGTTTTCTAGTAGAATCATACTCACACTGCTACGTAGACTAAGACTAAATTTTATCTTTACACTCTAACTTCTAATTCTTTCAAGAGAAGAAAAAGACTATGGATTATTAGGCAATAATAATAGTGCCACTGCATATTTTTAAAGCGTTTGAGGAGTAACTATCCTCTTGGTCTGCAGTTCTTCTTGCCTCAGCTGGAATCCACGAGAAGGTCAAATTGGTATTCAAGTTTTGGAGCTTTATAGTTTAATAATTTATAATTCTTACATAATATTCTCAGGAGACAATTAGAGAGAAAAGGAGCTAACACTAAGCCACAAAACAATAGTATCAATTGCCTTATTTGCAATGGAGGAGCCAATATTGTGAATATGCTTATTAAAAAAACATGATTGTTGGTGAGTTATTTTTCTCTAACTATAATGAGATTGCCAAAAAACCTATTACTACAAAACCCATGACAATAGTATTGCAGTAAAAACTGATATGGGGGGAATTTAATTCTGCATTTATACTAGGTAAATAGGGCCAGCTGATAAATCAATCAATCTCGTTAGCACTTATAAGTTATAAGGAATATACATTTCAAAGTAAAAGCTTGGTCTTACTACTGTACCATATTATGTGACTGATTCATTACCTAAGGGCACATCTATATTACTGGGAAGGTCGTTGCTGTGGAAGTCAATCTTCTGATGTTGATTTAGCGGGTCTAATGGGGACATGCTAAATCGAATGCTGAGGGTGCCCCCGTAAATGCTGGTACTCTTCACTGCCAGAAGAAGTAAGGGAGGTCGATGAGAGTGTTTCTCCCATTGACCTCCCACAATGAATATGGCGCCCTAGCTCATTTAAGGTACTTGGACTCCAGCTATGTTATTTATTTAGCTGGAATTGCCCACTTTAAGCCAAGCTTCCCCCAAAGTGTAGACCTATCCTTGGAAAGCTCACTTTGTAAGATCAATCTTATAATATATATATATTTATTTATATAATAAAATACACACACCTGTAAGTACTTAATTGTCATTATTTAATACATTTTAAAACAATGAGCCATGAGGTAGGGTTATTACATCAGCTCATATTCTGTTAGGGCACATCTACACAGCAGGGCAAAAGTTAAATTAAGCTACACAACTTCAGCTATGTCAATTGAATAGCTGAAGTAGAAATAGCTTAATTTGGTTTTTGGCGCTGTCTACACAGCAGGAAGTTGAAGGAAGAACACTCTTCCTTCGACTTCCCTTACTCCTTGTAAAATGAGGGTTACAGAAGGCAAAGTAAGAAATAATGGCTTGTTGTGTAGACACACTCTTCATTATTTCGGAACAACATCAGATATTTTTATAACGCTGTTGTGTAGATACAGCCTTACAAATGAAACATATAACATACCCATGTATTAACCCTGTCTTTGTCACAACCCATGCCTTGCCTGGGATTCCAACCTCATGAGGACTTTCCTTCAACAGAAGGTGGTTTATAGGTATGTACAATTGGTTTCTGCCTGCCAACATAGGAATAGTCAGTGTTTATACCAAGAAAGTACGCACTTATTTTCTCTCTACCACTAGAGTTTTCTCTCTCTCTCTCTCTCTCTCTCTCTCTGTTAGTAATGTCTAAGCTACCAGGTTCAGTTTCAACTATAGCTCCTCTTCATTCAACCATAGTCCTGTATCTACTTATTCTTCAGGTTCTCCCCAGTCTGCTCCAAGCCTTTATCCTTATTAGACAATCTCCTTTTCTCTAGTTCCTGCTCCAGCCCCCAAATATTTTTCTTTCTTGGTGCCAGATTTATTTTCCAGGTCTTCTCCCTACTTGTTTTGTTCCTCTTGGGAACAATTTTTTTAAAATGTTATATCCATTTTAATAAACCCTTTTAACAGACAAATAAAGCAAGACAGTTTTAGATTTTCATTCATTCCTTTTTGTAGCCCTCTTTGGAGTTATTTTATATTAATGTATAATATTTTATTTGTAATGTCCTTTTTTATATACAGTGTACTAAATACAACAGAGAACATGAGACACTAGACATATTGGATCTTATGAAACTGCTTATTGTAGTCAGTACTGGGTACAGTCTAGTTTATATTAAATGCAATTCTCAGATAATTTGAGTCTTTTCAGGAAATTTTGTGAATAAATTCGCACAAATAATTCAATTTAATGCATGCAATGATAGAGCTTTGGTTCCAACATGAAGCAGGCATTTGTAAATTATTTATATCTCCTAAATATAACTGCATAATAGCCTTTTGTACATTTTTTCACATAAATTATTTCATTTCACTGGAGTAGTTTGGTATGTTTCAACGTCATGATTCCACACTAACAATTTAAATACTGATTATAATTTGCATCTATAACAATCAAAAATATAAACATACAAATAAGCTTAGATGGTTCTTACATGTTACTATCTTCCTACTTTTCTCCATTTACACTGTGTTTTTAAGACCTCCCTTCTCTAGCTATTATTGCAAAGAAGTTATTTAATTGAATTCTAACACCCTAAAACTATTCCTTTCCCACCTGAGCCTTCAAACCAGGGAAGTCTCCTTTTCCCGGGGGTCTTTGGTTCAATCCCTTGGGTGTGCCACACCAGACTGCCAAAGACCAAACGTGCTAGCTTCCTATTATTTTTAAAGATTCCCTTTGGGTGGGAATTCAGTTTTTACATTCCACCCTTCCATTTTTGGTGGACATGTGACTTCCTTAGCCCAACCACTGCTAAGACTTGAGGATATAAGGCTATTTGTATATGATTGCTCAGACATTTGAAATACCCTTGATAGCTTTCTATTTACACATTTAAAATCATAAAACATTCCATGATCCATATTTCTAACTTTACACACAAGAATCATACATACACCAAAAAAAGATATATAGATCCAGCAGATTAAGACATTAAGATTGATAGGTTACATAGAACAATTTGTCCAAAGCATCTTTGAGTTATGTATATTTGTGTCCATAGGTCCATTCATAAGTATGGATGGGGGTTTCCATCACAAAGAATTACCGTTCTCATAGAGTAGTTATTAATGGTTCATGATTCTGCTGGAAGGGCATAACAAGAGGGGTTTTGCAGGGGTCTGTTTTGGGACTGGTTCCGTTCAATATCTTCATCAACAATTTCGATATTGGCATAGAGAGTATGCTTATTAAGTTTGCAGATGATACCAAACTGGAAGGGTTGCAACTGCTTTGGAGGATAGGGTAAACATTCAAAATGATCTGGACAAACTAGAGAAATGGTCTGAAGTCAATAGGATGAAGTTTAATAAGGACAAATGGAAAGTACTCCTCTTAGGAAGGAACAATCAGTTTCACACATACAGAATGGGAAGCGACTGTCTAGGAAGGAGTACGGCAGAAAGGGATCTAGGGGTCATAGTGGACCACAAGCTAAATATGAGTCAACAGTGTGATACTGTTGCAAAAAAAGCAGACGTGATTCTGGGATGCATTACACAGGAGTGTTGTGAGCAAGAGACGGGAAGTCACTTTTCTGTTCTACCCTGTGCTGATTAGGCCTCAGCTGGAGTATTGTGTCCAGTTCTAGGCATCGCGTTTCAAGAAAGATTTGAAGAAATTGGAGAAGGTCCAGAGAAGAACAACAAGAATGATTAAAGGTCTAGAGAACCTGACCTATGAAGGATGACTGAAAGAATTGGGCTTGTTTAGTTTGGAAGAGAGAAGATTGAGAGGGGACATGATAGTGATTTTCAGGTATCTAAAAGGGTGTTACAAGGATGAGGGAGAAAAATTGTTCTCTTTGGCCTCTGAGGAGAGGACAAGAAGCAATGGGCTTAAACTGAAACAAGAGAAGTTTAGGTTAGATGTTAAGAAAAACTTCCTAACTGTTAGGATGGTTAAACACTGGAATAAGTTGCCTAGGGAGGGTATGGAATCCTCATCTCTGGAGATATTTAAGAGCAGGTTAGATAGACATTTATCAGGGATGGTCTAGACAGCACTGGGTCCTGCTATGAGGGCAGGGGATTGGATTCAATGATCTCTCGAGGTCCCTTCCAGTTGTAGTGTTCTATGATTCTGTGATTCTATGACCTATTTGTGCCGGAGTATAGCTGAGGTAGCTGCATGTCTTGTTAATGTCATGCTTTCTTTTTGAGCTATGTTTTTTACTGGTTGTTAGATTATATTGCTTCTAGAGCACAAAACCTGTTCTAAATAGACTTTTGGTCATAAGCTCAGTGTGATTGACATTACAATGGCACAATTATTGTGTGTAAAGTGACAAATCCAGCAGTATTTATAAAAGAGCTGTTAATGCAAGACAAGCCAACCATGATGACCATTAAAATGGATAGATTACTCAGAAGGGCAAAATGTTATATCTGAGATTTTCATAAACCTTAAAGAGGTATGAGATGATTTCCTTTTAATTTCTGATGACTGTTAAATATATGAAGATTCTTACATAGCTAGTTTACATGAAACCTACAGCCTAATGATTATGCACAGCTAGATCTTCTTAAAAGGCTACTCCCCCGCCCCTCCTCCTTATAGAGTGAGATAACTAAATGCTGGTGACTCGATAAATTCGATCAGACTGCAGCATTATCTGATAAAACTTTTCTTACTAACTATTGTGTGTAATGTATGAGATAGTGGGTGTTGAGGAAATATAAGTAGCATGTTAAGGAGTTAGATCATCGCTAAAATGAATAGCAACAGTATGTCTTGTTTCTAACCAACTCTTTCGACTTTGTTTCTGAGACAATTTCAAAATGGCTGCTTGGACCAACATTATCTTATGACTTTTTGAGAGGGATCCAAACCAATCCAAAAGATATGCAGATAATAAGCTAATGAAATAAATCTCACCAAGAACTTTCACGTGAAACGGACAAAAGCCTGTTCTTCGTATTCAAACATGTAACTATGTCGGGTAAGGTGAGCTGGAATTGACTTAATGCATTAAAATCCACCATATGATTTTGCATTAAGTTCTGCATTTAAAGATTTTAAATACAACACAGAGCAGATGCATGATTGCTGAGAACAAGTGGTTCACATTAGATATGAATCTGCTCTTCTGAAAAGTGCACCTAGTTTCTTAAAATAGCCATGAAGCACCCTTTGCTGCTTGTCAAAGGGTTTTGTATGGTCTCCATCCACACAGAACCTAGGAGCTTACCAGGCAAATAGGAGCTCTTCTTTTCTTGGTGAAAGTGACTATGCTTTCATTGAATATATAGATGTCTTTTAAGTTTTCAGTCTGACTATTGTGGAAAAACTTTGTCAAAGAGAGGGTCTGCAGCATGCCCTATTGATGGTTAGACAGAGAAACTCTGGGAACTCAGTCCATAGCTGCAGTACTATTGATGAAATGCTGTACTACTATTGATTATTCTTACAGCTAGAGGAAGTTCTGCCACCTATTATTAAGGTTGCCTTACATTTTCGTTGTAAGACTCTGTTTTCAGTTGTTTACAATTTGCCAACCCTCAGCTATTCAGGCTGAAATTTTTCATATTGACAAAATTTTTCAATTTTTCATATTCATTTTCAACTGCTTGTATCTGAATTGATTCAGAAAATTTCAACCAACGTGGTTTAGCTGAGAGCTTCCTAAATAGGCTCTAGCCTGCCATCCTTTGATCCAGTGGTGGGTAACCTGTGGGCAGCATGTGGCTCATCAGCAGTCTGTGTGTGGTTCACCAGACATTTTGTTTACTGTTGCTCATGCACAAGTTTGCCAGATTCCTCTGGTTTCCGTCTATATAGGTTTTTTCTTACCGGTATTACTAAAGTGACATGCATGTGAAATGAGGCGCGTGCTGATCGCACACAACACTGACTGTCAGAGCCACACACTCCCTCTGCATCCAATCAAAGCACAGGCATGGTTCAATTGGCACACCCCACAAATTCTAAGTACACAAGTGCAATTGGCAAATCTACCCTATCCTGGAAGACCGTCTTGGGAATGACAATCTTGTGGTCCACTGAGATGCAGGAGGACTACTCGTGTGTCCCACTCACTAGCCTACGTTGCCCATCTCCGCTTTGATCCCTACAACAACCCTGCAAGAGTAAAAATAAAAGTCCAGCGGCAGAGTAGGAGCTATTCAATGTGCAGGTGGCATTCATCCATCTTATAGGCAGGTGGCATGTGTGTGCATTCGGTGCAAGTAACTCATGGCTCTTAGACTGAATACGGGCCCTCAGGACCAGAGTGGCTGATTTTGAGGAGCTAAGGGAGACAGAGAGGTACATAGATTAAACTTTCCAGGACACAGTAGTGTGGTCCAATCCACAGTCTGACATCCTCTGTGCTATTGAGAAGGAGAACATCAAACTGGAGCAAAGGAAAATGACTCCATAGTTGGGACCATGCTTCTGGATGAGGACATGGTATCCTGTTGCTCTGACGATATCTCTCTGAGACAGAGAACTTCAGATATTAGGAAGAGACAGATAATAGTAATGGGAAATTTGAACATTAAGAATATAGATTGCTGGGTATGTGGTGACTGGAGAACTGCATGATGAATTTCTTGCTGGGAGCAAAAGTTGCAAGTCACTTGATACATTCCAACAGGCTCATGGGCAAATGCTGGTGGGGAGCTGGTGGTCATGGAGCATTTGAGCACCAATGACACAGGGAATGGTAGGAGAGATGTCCAGGAAACCAAATGTATGCTGGTAAAAAAAAAGAGATTAAAATTCAGGACCTTTGTGGTAGCCTTCTCTGAAATGGCTCCAATTCCACATGCAGCACCAGCAAGGAAGGCAGAACTGCAGATATGTGGATAAAAACAATGGTGTTTGGAGGAGCGATTTTAGGTTTATTAGGAACTGGGGAACATTTGGGGAAAGGAGGACCTATACAGGAATGATAGGCTCCACCAAAACCAAAATGGAACCAGAGTGCTGGCACGTAAAACTAAAAAGATCATAGAGGAATTTTAACCAAGCCCTGGAGAAAAGCCAACAGGCACAGTGGAGCATATGGTTTGATCAGACAAATCCTTTATGTGAGTAGTTATTAAAGGGGATACACTGTGTCCTAGTAAAAACAAGAGGACAGAAGTTGGTAACGTACTGATAAGAAATTGAGAGAGAAGGGACCAACAAAAATCCCACTCAGTTACATCCCAAAAAGGCAGGAGACTAAATATTAGCAAATTTTGTAAGTGCTTATATAGTAATGCAGGAAGTGTAAATACTAAGATATGTCAACTTGAGTGTGAGGTATTAAATGAGGATATTGATAAACTAGACATCTCAGAAACTTGGTGGAATAATGATGATAAATGGGACATAGTAATATTAGGGTACCAGGTATCACAAAGTACATAGGAATCAGAGAGTAGTCCATGATCATAGGGGAATGGCACTATATGCGAAAAAAAGCATAGAGTCAAATGAATAAAACAGTATTTCTATGGATAGAAATTCCATGCTTTAATAATCAAAATTAAATAAGTAAATAAAACAATAGTAAGAGAACCAAAAAATGCCATCATGACTAAACAATAGAGTAAAAGAGGTGGTTAGAGACAAAAAAAAGTCTTAAAATTCGGAAGCCAAATCCCACTGAGGAAAATAAAAAAGATAATACAGTCTGGAAAGAAATAAAACTATAATTAGGCCAAAAAAGTTTTGAAGAGCAGCTAGCAAAACCCACAAAAGCTAAGAGTAAAACTTTTTTAAAGCACATCAGAAGCAGGAAGGCTGCTTAACAGCCAGTAGGCGATCAAGGTACTAAAGAAGCACTCCAGACTAAAGAAGGACTTTTCAGAGAAGTGAAATAAATGTTTTGCATAGGTCTTGACTGAAGTGGATGTGAGAAAGATTCCTACATTTGAGCTATTCGTTTTAGGTGACAAATCTGAGGAACTATCCCAGATTGAGGTGTTAGAGGACTTTTTGAAAACAATGGATACATTAAACAGTACTTAATCACCGGGACCACATGGAGTTCACCCAGGAGTTCTGAAGGAATTCAAATAAGAAAATGCAAAACTACTAACTTTGGTAAAACTTAAAAAACAACAAATAGTCTTGCAGCACCTTAGAGAATAACAAAACATGTAGATGGTATCATGAGGTTTCATGGGCACAACTCACTTCTTCAGATGAATTTGGTACATAACCTATCTTTTGAATCAGTTTTTGTACCAGATGACTTGCAAATAGCTAATGTGACACTGATTTTAAAAAAAAAGACTCCAGAGGTGATCCTGGCAATTATAGGACAGCAAACCTAACTTCCATTCCAGACAAAATGGTTGAAACTTCAGTAAAAAACAGAATTACCAGGCACACAGATTAACATGATATGATGGGGAAGCATCAACATTACTCTTGTAAGGGGAAATCATGCCTCACAAGTCCATTTGAAGGTTTTGAAGGGGTCAGCAAACAAGTGGATATAGATTACTTAATTGTACTGGAAGCCTATGACAAGATCCCTCACCATAGGTTCTTAAACAAAGTAAGCACTCCAAAACAAGCCAGGAACCAGGGTTCAAGTTCTATTGCTTTGCAGTATAGATGCAGCCACACTAGATTTGGCCTCTAGGAATCTACCAAAAGAAGTCTACCAAAAGTATCAAGAATTCCATGGGCCAACTTTATTTGTCAAGTGCGATGGACAATCTAGTTTTCCTTTACTGCACCATGAACAAAGGGGCTGGAATGGCCACATTTTGGGAGAGTGCTACAAAGTCTGTGATGTGGTTGGTTGGATTCAGGCTGCATAAATTCAGTGTAGACCCTGGAGCCCCCAGTGGAACCCAGGGTTCAACAATTCCCAACCTGGGGCTACAAATGTGTGTAGGAGCACATGCCCTAGGTTAACAAACCCAGAGTCTGCAGAAATGAGTTCTACCAATTCTGGGCTTCCAGTGCAGTGTAGCGATACCCTTGGGGACTGTTTGTAAACTCCCTATTGACTATGATGCTCAGCTGCTCACATGCATAGTCCCATTAATTGCAGAGAAATTACTTGTATGTGTGCTCAGCAGTGTGAGCGAAGGGGTCCATAAGCTGGCCCTAGCTACTATTTCAACTATTATTTCATTAGGAGGGATTTACTGGCAAAGTTAACAGCCATTATTGCCATTCACTATTTTGTTGAATCATTTTCCTGGACAACTTCCTTCTCAAGCTTCCATTTTTATTCACTATGCCATAATTAAATAATGGAAAGCATGTATATAGTATCCTTAGCAGTCACACTGTCAGTTTTCATTTGTAAAGAAAAAAAATCCAGGAATTTTTGGGTGTTTATTTTCAAAACATTAAAACCAGGATGAAATTTGTGTTGGCTGTGCTCACGTTTTCCTAAGTTAGTTGGCACATCTGAAACACGTCAGTTAATGCTGCATTGACACAATAGCAGAGGGGATCAATGTCACATCAGTATAAAACAAAGTGGTTTTATTTGCTTTGAACTCAACAAACAAAAACAAAAGGCCATAACTGCATGGTCCAAAGCAGGAGACATGTCAAAAATCAGATTAACACCACATTTCCATCAATTCATTTAATCAGTTTAGATACTAAGGCAACACCATTTCCTATCAGATACTTACAAGTGAGGATGTTTGCATTAGGTAGGGGAGCTTAGGTCCATCAATGTTATTCATGGAGGATAGGTCCATCAATGGCTATTAGCCAGAATGGGTAGAAATGGTGTCCCTACCCTCTGTTTGTCAGGGGCTGGAAATGGATGACGGAGCTGTTCACTCCCTCTGGGGCATTTGGGCATTGGCCACTGTCAGCAGACAGGACATTGGGCTAGATGGACCTTTGGTCTGACCCAGTATGGCCATTCTTATGTGTTTATGGGTTTTTGCTGCCAGAGACTATTGTCACAGAAAGTCACAAATAGGACCCTGTGCAATTAACAGTGGTTGTTTCGTGAAACATGTACAAATTCATTCACACAATTGTGTCCTCTTTCTCATTAAAGCCCTGGTGAAAGCTCCTGATACTGACTGTTTATCCCAAAGCTCACTTGCTTCTTCAAGTTTCTTGTGTTGCTTGCTTTTGACATGCTCCTTTATTCTGTCAGCATGAGCACTGACCTTCATGCAGCAGAATTTGCAACACAATGCATCTTCTTCACTTCTGTCCTGACTTTTCTTGAAAATTTTTAAGCATGGATTTTCTTGTTGGTATTCAGGCACAGATTTATGTCTTCACCACATATTTACTTTTTTACCTTAACTTTATCTGTGGAGGATTGTTGGTTTAAATTTAGTGCTGCCCTAAACAGATGCAAAGAAACAGACAGGCAGTGTTTCCTTATGAACCAATCATAGCACAGTATTGTTTGACTTTCCAACCTCTACCATGTGTGTGTTCTGTGATTTATACTGCAAAACTGCTTCAGTCTCAGAGCTGCAGGACACAACAATTAAGCATTAATGTTTAACAAAAATAACTCCTCCCCACAATGTTGAGTAAATGGATAAATGGGTGTAAATCAGTAAAAAACTACACTCCTTTAATAAAAAAAAGTCAGGCAATTTATCGGTGAAAATCTGTAAAAACCGAAAATGAAGAACACTAAGTATCCTTCATCCCAGTGCACTTCCGGAATTATAAACAAACAACGTAAGTGAATTCATGGAAGCTGACAGCTAGTAAGTGCACAGGCCAGGGTCTTACAGTTCCAGGTAAGTGGGAGAGAAGTTTTGTTCAGTGCCCCTAAGCAAATCACTACTTTTACAACACTCATTGACTCTTCAACTTCTTAACAGTGCAGACAGGACTTGAGTATTTTCAAGTGTTGAATGAAAAAAGTATAGTGCTATGCCTGGAGCTCAGTTTATTGACTTTGGAAAGAATGATGGTTGAACTGACCCTGCACAGGTATTGGAAGCTGCCTCTACAGGAAGATAAAGTATATTTAAACTTAAGTGGAGAGCATTAAATCAATACTTGCTAACTGAGCCTACAAACTCAACTGATATCCTGGGCACTTGCTCATTTTCTCTAACAGCAGAAAATTCTTTTGCCAAAGATATCTTTGACTTTCCAAACTACCACTCCTTTCACGGTCTGAAAATTTTCTCAGCTACCGTCATCCCAGGCTCCCTGAGTGCTAAAAGGCTGGAAGCATACCAAGTAAATAAGAGTTGCATAGCTCTTTAGTGTTTGTGTGGGTCTTTGAAATGGTAATAAATCCTCAGATCTACTCACACACAGTCCTACTTTATAAATGGAAATGATGAAACACAGAACCATTACAATGTCTTTTGTGGAAAGTCGAAAGAACTATGGGCTAGTGGTTTTTGTATGGACGTGGAGCCCTTCACTCTAATTCTGACAGTGGCTTTCTGTGGGTATGTCTGCACTACAGCATTATTTCAAAATATCTTATTTTGAAATAGTTAATTCGAAATAAGTTAGTTCAAAATAACACATCTACACACAAAATGCATTTTGAAATAGCGATTTGCTATTTTGAAATAGTGCGTCCACACTGAGTGGACGCTGAATCGCATTTAAGGCCGGCCAGAAACAGGTCCGGCAGGGCATCAGGTCAGGAGTTACTTTGTGTGGCTGCTGCCTGAGGCTATCTGAGGCCTGTGCTTAAAGGGATCCTCCTGGACAGCTGGTTCCCCTGCATGCTTGCCTACCTCGATGAGGGACAGAAAAGCATGTTGTCTCTGCGTACTCTGGTTGCCTTCACTCGGGACACCATAGCACTCTGCAACATGGAGCCAGAGTTGCCCCTGGGCACTCTGGTGCTTCTCATGGATCCGTTGCTACGAGCCTGTCTGCACTTTCTGCAGGCTGCCATCCGAGAGGTACATCAGGGGGCTGTCAGTATCCAAGAGGCCCCCTGGAGAGCTTCCACCCCGAGGAGCACTTAAAGCCTGCCTGGTCTGCCCCACTGGTGGCTTGTGCCTCATTCCTCCCTCATGTCCTTTCACTTACCCCTCCCTAACCCCACTTCCTGATGTAAAATAAAATACATGTATTTTCATGAACACAAACTCTCTTTATTTAACAAAACTTGGGGGGAGGGGAATGAAACTCTGGCGAGACTGGGAAAAGGAGGCGGAAGAGGGGAGAAGAAAGGGTGGGAGAGGGGAGGGGAAAACCTGGGAGGAGGGAGCTGGAAGGGGGAAGCAAGGAAAAGAAGGGGGAGAGAAAGCTCAGGGCTCAGGGTTGGGGGGGTCTCACTGGACCAACTTGATTGTCATGCAAACCTGCTCCTGGGTTCGCATGTGGCCTTTGGTGGCCAGGCTGACAGCTATCCTGCCCTAGACGGCCGCGTTCCTCCATCTAGTGCAGAGATCATGGATGTTGGGGGCATCCCCCCAAACCTGAATAAGGTCCATGATCTCCACCCTGGATTAGGAAGGTGCTCGCCTTCTCCAGGCCCTGGCAGGCACCTGAGAGCTGTCAGATTGCTCGTAGAGAGTAGTGAAGGGCTGACTGCCAGTGGCTTGCTGGCTCATGTTTTGGGGCCACTGGGTCAAGGGCAGTGACTGCTGGCTTTGGGCTGGCAGACTTGGAGCTGGCACAGGCACTGTGGCCAGAGTTAACCCCTTTAAGGGCTCTGGGGAGGAGAGAGGGAGAGAAGTGTTCTTGGTTGAGGCTGTAGTGGCCATCAGGGCACCCTGGGAAGGCTGGAGGCCCCCTATTTCGATATAAGTGTCTACACAGCACTTATTTCGAAATAGCTATTTTGAATTTGGCATTATTCCTCGTGGAAAGAGGTTTACCAAATTTGAAATAAGTGCTCTGCTATTTCAAATTAATTTCAAAATAGCGGTTTGGCTGTGTAGACACTAGGGGTATGTCTACACTACCCCGCTAGTTCGAACTAGCGGGGTAATGTATGCATACCGAACTTGCTAATGAAGCCCGGGATTTGAATTTCCTGGGCTTCATTAGCATAAAGCCGGCGCCGCCATTTTTAAAAGCCAGTTAGTGCGAACCCCGTGCCGCGCGGCTACACGCGGCACGGGCTAGATAGTTCGAACTAGCTAGCTACTCCGAACTATCTGTACGCCTTGTGGAACGAGGTGTACAGATAGTTCGGAATGGCTACGTAGTTTGAACTATCTAGCCCGTGCCACGTGTAGCTGCGCGGCACGGGGTTCACACTAGCCGGCTTTTAAAAATGGTGGCGCCGGCTTTATGCTAATGAAGCCCGGGAAATTCAAATCCCGGGCTTCATTAGCAAGTGTGGTATGCCTACATTACCCCGCTAGTTCGAACTAGCGGGGTAGTGTAGACATACCCTAGGAAAGTTATTTCAAAATAACTTTGCTGTGTAGACATACCTGTGTGACCATAGCCAAACAACCTTTCTAAATCTCATTTTCTCTTTTGTAACGGTATGTCTACACTTGCAGCCTATTTCGGAATAGGGCTGTAAATGTAGGCATTCGGAATTGCAAATCAAGCCCGGGATTTAAATATCCTGCACTTGACTTGCATCTTCCCGGCCAGGCGCCATTTTTGAAATTTACAAGCCCGGAATAACAGCCTATGTCTACACGCGGCAGTGAAATGGGCGTTCGAAATAAAGCTCTATTTCAAACTACCTGTTATTGCTCCTGCAATGAGGTTTAACAGGTAGTTCGAAATAGGGCTTCATTTCAAACACCCGTTTCACTGCCGCTTGTAGACGCGGGCAGTTATTCCGGGCTTGTAAATTTCAAAAAATGGCACCCGGCAGGGTAAATGCAAGTCAAGCGTGGGATATTTAAATCCCAGGCTTGATTTGCAATTTCAAATGCCTACATTTACAGCCCTATTCTGAAATAGGCTGCAAGTGTAGACATACCCTATGAGAGCACTGGGGGATATAGCTAAATAGCCTGAGTGAAATGCAAAGTGTTAAAGTTGAAGTTATCAGAAACAAGATTACGAAAAGACTTTATCACAGTTTAGAGCGAATTCTGGCAGGACCCAACTTAGGATTTTTGGGGCCCTATGCAATACTATTAAACTGGTGCCCCTATGCTCATTGGTGGGGAGGAGGTTTTGAATGATGATTTCTTTAGAGTTGTGATTTTATAATCTTCAGCAACACACTAATGAAATATTACAAAGCAAATTTTAAACTATGGTCCTGTAGACTAACACAGTCAATTCAGGTACATACCTGGGGTTGGCAAATGTCTGTTAAATGGCTTTATTACCCACTTGAATGGCTCTTTCACGGGTTCAATGTTCTGCTAATAGACCTGGTGGATTTTTTCACTTTTAAATTAACTAGATCTTCTCTGGAGGAAGCAGAGACACAGAACAGAGATAGGAAGAGGCGGGTCGGAAGACAGTAAGATCCAATTTTCAGGTTCTCTACACAATTGCGTATTCTGAGCATGGGTATGGAGAGCACTGAATATTGGGTACTAAAGATTTCTATAGTTTTATAGAGAAATGCATAATGAGATACAGTGACTGGAGGCTGAAGCCAGAAAAATTCAAATTAGAACTATGGCACAATTTTTTAGCATTGAGGATGATTAAACCATTGGAACAAACTTCAAAGGGAAATAGCCAATTCTCTGTCTAGATCAAGTATGCATGCCTTTCTAGATGATATGCTTTAGCCAAACAAGTTATTGGGTTCCATATAGGACACTTGGGTAAAATTCTACACCCTGTGTTACACTGTAGTCGGACTAAATGATGCAATGGTCCCTTCTGGCCTTAAAATCTATGAAAAAAAGATCAATTTTGTAGTTGAGGTGGAAACAGAACTCAGGATTTCCTGTCTCTAGTTTTTTGCTGGATCCATGTTGACACTAGATTAGCACTGATGCCCTTTGGTGCATGAATTAGGAAATCTGCATACCAGTTTGTACACACTTAGCAACTTCACACCTGTACCAAGAGGCAAAGTTCAAGCTTCACATCCAGTTTAATCTTTGACTTTTCCTGATTTTTAAGCCTTTAAATATGCAACAGTAATGTGTTTTTTATAGTTAAGAATCTAATAACCCAGGATCCAAGGCCATGGAGCAAATGACAAAGTTCAGGACATTCAATAGCAAGACATTAACAGATATTTCAGGGCTGTATCCATGAATTCACTCCCATTCATTTTCTCACCTCTGTGAAGCATGGGAAAACATAGAACGTACTATATCTGGATTTAATGAAAAGGAGCTACTGCTCTGAGACCAAAATGTTGGTGATTTGGTAAGACCGGGCTACGTCTAGACGGCAAGCCTGTTTCGAAAGAGGCTTTTTCAAAAGAGCGTCTAGACCAGTGGTCCCCAACACGGGGCATTCGTGTGCGCCCGCCAAGTGCTCGGGGCTGGCCTGGCCCTGGGCACGTGGCGCATGCATGGTGCCGGAGCCAGCCCCGGGCACATGGCGCATGGTGAGCGCCGGCCCCGGGAGCGCCGCGAATTGGCCGCCCGCGCTCTGGGCGCACGGCACTTGGAGGAGGCGCCAGCCCCGGGCGCGCGGCCTTTGGGGGGGGGGGGGGCCGGCCCCGGGCATGTGGCACTTGGGGGGGAGCTCTGGCCCCGGGCGCGCGGCACTTGGGGGGGGCTGGCCCCGGGCGCGCGACGCTTGGGGGGGGCGCCGGACCCGGGCGCGTGACACTTGGGGGGGGGACACCGGCCCCGGGTGCGCGGCTCTTGGAGGTGGCAATCTCATTCTCTAGGTAACATGTAAAAGCTCCCAACAGATAAAGCAGTCAGTCATATAACATTTAATTTACATGTGTTATAAGAATAATTCTGATTTATGTTTCATTCTCTGAATACAGCGATACCTAATGTTCTGTGTCTCTACAGTGAATAATTAAATTTCAAAGAACTTTCTGAAATTGAATTCTGAGAGAATCAAATTGTTTTTCTCACTATTTATTGAGTAGTCAGGCTTCTTTTAAAACAGCCATTTAAAGGTTCTGATGTATTTCAATTGAGACTTGGACCAGGCCTGCACAAGACACATTTGCAATAATAAAGTCAGTCAGAAGTGTGATTTTTTTTATATCACATGCTAGCAAAAGCCTGTGTGTAGATACACTCTTTTTTTAGGTTTAACAGAAATCAAAATCAAGCCCCATTTTGCAGCAGAAACAGTGGGTGGCCATTATCCAAGACACTATACTGGTCAAAGCGGAGTTGTGTGGGGTGAAAGATTTCCCATCTTAAAACAGCAGGGGCTAGGGCCAAAGGTAGTCAGGGTCCCAATTTCTTAGTCAAGATGTAGTTACCCTCCCCAATTACCCTTCCATGTTCTCCAATCACCTGCTAGCCCCCTATCTGTCCTGCCCACCAAGTTAAATTATCTTATTTCCCTAAACGAAAAATGGGATGCACAGGTCTGTCCTGAACCACCTGGTGTTGCTGGTAACACTCTCCCCTAAATGTTCCTCTATGCCTCCAACTGAGCCAAGTAACAGAGATGGGGCAGCAGGGGCAGGAGAAGAGTAATGGGCATTGGCTGGGTGTGAATATGTCTGAGTACTTTTGAGCTCAGAGCCAGCAGGATAAACTGTTGGACTAGGCTCCAACTAGTGGTGCAATGCTAGTGGAGGCTCGAAGTAGCAGGAGGGACCAAGGAGACTCCATATAACAGCCCTGGGGAGATGAGAGGAGGCTGGGATGTGGCAGAAGCTGGTAACTAGAAGTGGTCCATGGAGGGGAAAAGGCTGATTGGGGTGAGGATGGGAGCTGAAGGGCAGGGAGGACATGTGGTCAGGGTGAGGGGTGGCTGAGGAGCAGTTGGTATGAGGATGAGGTAGGGAGGCTCTTGAGGCAAGGGACAGGAGATTACAAAGCAGGGATCCAGGGCGAGGAACACAAGTCTTTACGGGGAGGCTCTTGCAACCATTCAAGGGGACTTGAGACTGGGGAGTGGGGTCCAGAAGAAGTCTACATTGGGAGGGCTGCCCTGCATCCACAGATCCTGGGACCCTTGGCAGTTGCTGACAAGATGTCAATTTCAGTCAGCAACTGCCAGTCCTGGGGAGCATATTTCAATTCAGAAACACGATGTGTCAGTGTTGTCAACACAAATTTTTTTTGGGGGGGGATTCCCAATTTACAAGAAATTTAGGGGAAAAATGCTTTTGTTCTGATTCAGAATAAATACCATTATCTTGTAAGGCAGAAACCCTGAGTTTCAGCCTGCTCCAGTCATCAGGCTTAAAGAGAATGACATTCCAAATACATTGAATGCGTGACAGTGAGATATGCTGATCTACGGACATGAGTTCTATGAAAGCATGCCTGATCATGGGAGGGTTTAGTGTTAGAGGTATGTTTGTTTAAGCTGGGGTACATTGGGAGTTTATTACTATCATTGTTTTATGCAGGGTATTACCACAAACATCAATTTAACTATAAATTCCTTTATTAAATCTAAAGGCTAATGGGTAATTGCACAATTGTGCTAAACACGTCTAAAAGCTTAAACACTAAGCAATTACTACAGCTACCCACATTCAGAAGCAGTTGATTAGAATACATATAAAAGGATCAGTCCTCAGGGTTACCCTCTCATCCTGGCTTGCTTCAGCATGTTATGAATAGACTCCTAGCAAGGCAGGTTCTGTTATAGGCTACATCTAGACTGCAGGCTTCTTTCGGAAGAAGCTTTTACAGAAGAGATCTTCTGAAAAAACTTCTTCCGAAAGAGCACAGCCACACTGCCAAAAAGTATCGAAAAAGCTATCTGTTTTTTCAAAAGATTGTGTCCACGCTGAATGGACGCTATCTTGCATTTAAGCTGTGATTACTATGGACGGAGTAGCCACCAGGGCACCTGTGCTTTTTCTTCTTTCCTATTCTTCCGAAAGAACTCCCTCTTTCCCATCTACACATGCCTTTTTCCAAAAGAGCTCTTTCGGAAAAAGGCTTCTTTCTCGTAGAAAGATTACCAATTCTGGATAAACCCCTCTGTTCTTTCGATTTTCTTTTGAAAGAACGTGATTACAGTATGGATTTAATTAAAAATTTTTCCAAAAAATGGCCATTTAAAAAAAAAAAACCTCTGTAGTGTAGACATACCCTTAGAGTGCAACAAACAAGTGATGTCACATTGGCTCTTACTATTTTAGCTAAAACCATGATTTGTCCAGTTTCAGGTGATACTGGTTCAACACACATCAGTATTCCTTATCAAGCAGACCATCTTTCAAGGCCTTTCCACAATCACTAACTGTAAACCATATATTTTCTTTAGCCAAGATCTATTTAATTCTACAGGGTATGTGTTGCTTTTATGTATGCATTTGCCTGGACCTGCTGAAGACGGAAGTGAAAGCCATATGGGAGTGTTGAAAAGTGTTATCAGCTGCATTGCAGGCAATATGAATGTGGAGAGGAATAAACAAGTTTTTTCAGTAGCAACTTACCATAATGCTTTTAACGTTTTGGATGAATGGAGTGTGTCCTGCATAAACATAGCTTGTGTTCGTTAGTTATAACTATCTATCTGGGCTAGATGTTTCCCCAATGCAGTGTAAGACTCTGGATATGTCTACACTGAAATGGAACGGTGTAATTTCCAGGTGGAGTAGACACACCCAGGCTAACTCTGCTCGAGCTAACATGCTAAAAATAAAAGTGTGTCCATGACTCCTGTTCAGGACCCTAGATGCATACTTGGGACAGGTAGCCTGTCCTCACTTTTATACTAAGTGTGCTAGCTCAGTGAGAACCAGCACAGCCATGTCTACTCACGCGACTCTTAGTCCCTGTCCTGAAGAGCACAGATCTAGACACAGCCCTAGAGGTACCTAGACATTGATCCACTAGCTTGAGACTGCCAACTTGAATAATTTCATATTTCTGTCAAGATAATTATTATTAGGACAGACGTCAGATAGTAATTATCAATCTGGACCAAAGGGTCACCTAACAGAGAGAGGCTTTTTCTTGTGAGTCACTTTAGCTTTTTCTTAATGTTTAAAAAGCACATTAGAAGTAGAGGAGATGGTACCAATTAAAGCATCATGAAAATCTATGTCTTTGGATTATGGGAAGTTCTCTGGCATGACTCCAAAAGGAGACAATATTCTCTCTCTGACATAAATATGGGGGTTATTTGTGCATGAATATGGTGGTAAATAAGCAGATGCTTCTATTTTGCATATAGTTTTGACAATCTTATACACAGTGGAAATTACTGTAGGTGTTTCCCCAGTTAAAAGCCCCTTTCATCACTGTTTAGTCAAACACAGGCTTACACTACTAGAACAAACTGTACATTTAAAATATACCGTGATGTCAACCCCTATTTTGCTAAATACAATAGGAATGCAAAATGCTTTTAGAATATGCACAACTGCAACAGCACCTGTTTCTGATGTTCCAACTAGAAATGATGCATTAGTTTGTTAGTATGAGTCATCAGGATGAAATTTTACAGAATTTCCCCTTGCTCATTCCCTTATGATGGAAACAAGTACAGGACCTGCTACAGGTTGGACCTCTCTGGTCTGGCACCCTCAGGACCTTTCCCATCCTGAATGAGGGAATTTGCTGGATGAGGGGAAGGAAGTCCCCTGTTACCGGTCTCCCAGGACACTGCCTCTCTGTGGCGGGGCTGGCCTGCCCCACACTGAACAGGGGGGAGGAGAACCCATCTATTGGGTAGAATATGCCCCTCCCTCACAGCCCTGCTGGGCATGCTTGCAGTGCTGCCTTAGTATAAAAGGCCGCCAAGCTGCTCTGTTGGGGCTGACCTCCAGGGAGGAAGGACCTCTGGCCCAAACCCCCGAGCCACAGCCGGACCTGCTGCTGGAACCAGAGCCGTTGGGACCGCCGCCGTTGCTGCTACCATCCCCGGGTCGAGCACACCCGCAACGCCGACTCTGGGGGGCCACCCGCCAGGCCGCAGTGGACAACACCTTTGCTGCTGCCCCAGACACGGGACCTGCTGACATTGCCGCTGCCGGCCCAGCTTCGCCAGGTGGGGTCTCCGTCGGCCACAGGGCGGGGGTAGGAAGCAACCCAGGGCATGGGGCAGGGAACCGCTCAGTGGGCTCGGCGTGTTTCGGGGAGAACTAAAGCACTATTCTGAAATGTCCCTTTCTCGTGGAATGAAGTTTACAGGAACATCGGAATAGTGAGCCCAAAATAACAGGCTTGCTGTGAAGATGCGAAATAGTATCCCAAAATAGCATGTCAGTGTAGATGTAGCCAGAGGGTATGTCTACACATCAAAGTTATTTCGAAATAACAGCCGTTACTTCAAAATAACTTTACCAGCATCTACATAGCCAAACTGCTATTTTGAAATTAAATAGAAATAGCGGAGGGCTTATTTTGAAATTGGTAAACCTCATTCTACGAGGAATAGCACCAATTTTGAAATTGCTATTTCAAAATATGTGCTGTGTAGATACTTATTTCGAAATAGGGGGCCTCCAGCCCTTCCCAGGTGCCCTGGTGGCCACTCTGGGCACAACCAAGAAAATGCCTCTCCCTCTGCCCCTCCCCGGAGCCCTTAAAGGGGTAGTCTCTGGCCACAGTGCCTGTGCCAACTACAAGCCTGCCAGACCAGAGCCAGCAGTTGCTGCACCTGACCCAGTGACCCCAGCATGAGCCACGCAGCCAATGCCAACCAGCCATCCACTGCTCTCCAGGACCAGTCTGCCAGCTCCCAGGAGCCTGCCAGGGGCCAGAAAAGGCAGGCACCTGCCTGGTTCAGTGTGGAGATCAGGGACCTAATTCAGGTTTGGGGAGATGCCTCCAACGTCCATGATCTCCACACTAAACAGAGGAATGCAACTGTCTACAGGCGGATGACTGCCAGCCTGGTCATCAAAGGCCACATGGGAACCCAGAAGCAGGTTCACATGAAAAGAAAGGAGATGAGGCAGGTGTATGCCAGGGCCTCAGGGGGCAGCTCCCAACCAGGGGCAGACCCAGACCCTGCCCCTATTTTGATGCCGTGGACCACATCCTGGGGAGCAGGATGGTCCATACCCCCGAGGTGGTCCTCAATCCTGGGGCAGAGATTGCTTCCTCCTGCCGCTCCAGCCCCTGCTGCCTCCGCAGCTACCGCTCCTCCTCCCACTCCTTCTCCTCCTCCTGCTTCTTCCTCCCCACCCTCACCACACCCCCAGGCATGCCGAGGCCCCCACACCTGTGGTTCTGGGAGACAGTTGGGCCAGTGAGACCCCCCAACTCTGAGCCCTGAGATTCTCCTCCACCTTTCTCCCCTTGCCTCCCCCTGCCAGCTCCCTCCTCCCAGGTTTCCCTCTCCCACCCTTCCTCCTCCCCTCTCTCACCTCCATTCCCCAGTCACACCTCAGTTTCATTCCCCCCTCACTCCAGTTTTGTTCAATGAAGAGGCTTTGTTGTAATGAACACGTGTCTTTTCTTGTACAGCAGGAAGGGGGGTTAGGGAGGGGTAAGTGGAAGGATGTGAGGGAGGAATGAGGCACAAGCCCCCAGTGGGGCACACCAAGGAGACTGTTACTGCCTGCAGAACGTGTTGCCAGGCTCATAGCAACATGTCCAGGAGAAGCACCAGAGTGCCCAGGGGCGGCTCCGGCTCCATGCTGCAGAGTGCTGTTGTATCCTGAGTGAGGGCAACCAGAGCACACAGAGAAAAAAATGCTTTGCTGGGCCTCAGCGAGGTAGGCAAGCAAGCAGGGAAAACTTAGACCCGGCTGTCTAGGGGGGTCCCTTTAAGCACAGGTCTCAGCCTCAGGCAGCAGCCACACAAGGTAACTCCTGACCTGATGCCCTGCCAAAACCTGTTCCGGCCGGCTTAAATATGATTCAGCATCCTATCACTGTGGACGTGCTATTTCAAAATAGCAAAACACTATTTCCAAATGCATTTTGTGTCTAGATGCATTATTTCGAAATAAGATATTTCAAAATAATACTGTAGTGGGGTATGTCTACACTACCCTCCTATTTCGAAATAGGAGGGTAATGTAGGCATACCGCAATCGCAAATGAAGTCCGGGATTTGAATTTCCCGGGCTTCATTTGCATAAGACGGGCGCCGCCATTTTTAAATCCCGGCTGGTTCGAACCCCGTGCCGCGCGGCTACACGCGGCACGAACTAGGTAGTTTGAACTAGGCTTCCTAGTTCGAACTACCTAGTTCGTGCCGCGTGTAGCCGCGCGGCACGGGGTTCGAACCAGCCGGGATTTAAAAATGGCGGCGCCCGGCTTATGCAAATGAAGCCCGGGAAATTCAAATCCCGGGCTTCATTTGCGATTGCGGTATGCCTACATTACCCCGCTATTTCGAAATAGTGGGGTAGTGTAGACATACCCGTGTAGACATATCCTAAGTGAACAGAACAATACTCATGCATCTCAGAGGAACTCCTTGCTTTGTTCAGTGTTAACTATTCAGAATCAGATCAGATAGCATCATCAGTAAATGGGATCTTTGCCTGAACATGCTATTGAAAATCTCAGATCCTTACAAGTTTGGAAACTTGCTTGCCAAAGTGTTTGACAAGATCATATGAACAGAGCTGGCATTATACTATACTCTCTAACATTTGGAATAGCTGTTTTACATTTCCAGTTACCTATTTGTAAAGAGTTTTTTAAAACCCTTGTAGTTAGACTACAATTGTCATATTTGCATTGTTTCAGAACTATGTTTAGAACTTAGTCTAAGCAATTTGTAAAATAATGAGCAGGGGAGGGAGGGAGAGATCCACAATAATTGGCATGTCTTGGAACCATCAAAAGATTTTCCCCCTAATTATTTCATTAAAAAAGACATTTTATGATGAAAAACTTAGTGTAGACATAAAACACAGCTGCTAGCATCTGGTATTTTCTCTCTGGAACAAATGACCTAAGAAGCAGAAGGGTTGGAAGTCTGTGTACATTCTGGCGAATTATAGACTACACAGATATAATTATTCTTGAACTGCTAGGGGCTCAAAAGTGTTTAAGATAGTCATCATTGTGAAGTCTGAAGTCATGGAAATCCTTCACAGAGACCTGTGATACAGCATCTGCTTCCACAGGTTCCTCCGCCTGAGACCAATGGTGCATACAGCAGCTGTTCCTAACTCCACCTCCTTCTTCTCAGCCACATCCCCCTACTACAAGGATTTGAGCTTCTGCATAGGAACTAGATGGGGCTGCTGAGGGAGTCTAGTAGATGCCACCCCCTGCCCAGTTTCTTTTAAGAATTTTGTGCCGGTGTTCTCTGTTTCATAACAAAAAAGAGTACTAGGGTATCTCAAAGTCACTCACATCTCAAAGTCACTCACAAAGAGAAACAGTGAGAAACTTTTTGCTCTGGGATATGCATTTTCAGTTCTGAGAAGAGAAAGAATTTGGTCTTGAGTAAACATAACCACCAGGCAGATTTGAACCTGGAACCTCTGGAGTTTCATGTAGAAGTCTCTACAGCTTAAGCTATAAAGCCAGCTGTCTTATAGTTTGGGTTGTAGAGCTCCCTTAATCTTATCTGTCTCTGTAAGTGGTCTAAGTGCCACTGCATGGGACAGTGAACCACACCAGGGCTATGTCTACACTCGCGGCTTCTTGCGTGAGTAATATGCAAATGAGGCTAAGCGTGGAATATCGCTGAGCCTCATTTGCATACCTAATGAGCCACCATTTTTTTCAGAAGAGGCTCTTGCGCTAGAAGGAGCGTCTACACTGCCCCTTCTTGCGCAAGAAAAACCCTCTTGCGCAACGCCGTTACACCTATTACTTAAGAGGAAGAACGGCATTGCGCAAGAGGGGTTTTCTTGCGCAAGAAGGGGCAGTGTAGACGCTCCTTCTAGCGCAAGAGCCTCTTCTGAAAAAAATGGTGGCTCATTAGGTTGTGCCTGGCTGCCTCATTGAGGTCTGCCAGGCAGCCCAGCAGTGGGGAGCCCAGCCGCCAACCCTCCACTGGGACTCTCTGGTCCTTGAACATCCATGGTCCTGCCGGATGATGGATGTTGCCAGTCTAGGGAGTCCAAGATTACAGAAGTAGAACATGTAGTTCATATACATTCTCTCACAAAGTCTACAGAGCAGATTTATATTCCAGCAGGCAGTTGAGCCTATTCATCATGCTGATACAACTTCATTCACAATACATCCTTTTACACTATATACAGCAACAACAAAATGTCACCTATTCTAGATATGTAAATTAAATTACGTGTTTTAGCAATACAATTTTTGTCATTAGCTAGAGATAATGATTTGCAACATTCTTTTGAAAAAAATTCTATACAGCAACTATCTTATTTTCTCTAGCACTTTTATTTTCTAAACAGCACATGAACACGGAAAGAATGTCTGCAAATATCAGTTAGAAAAGAAATGCTAGCTCATGGCTGATGTAATATTGCTGCCCCTCAAGCCTGAGCAATTAACCAAAGTTCAGGGCCCTGCAGAGTTGTTGCCATTAAGATGAAAATTTAATACCATGACTTAGTTATATTATTGGAGTGATGTTGTGTATTTACAGAAGATTAGAACCCATTGGGAAACTGTGACAAAGATTTTTTCCCATGGAAAATGCAGTATTAATGAAATCAAAATCCTCTTTGGGAAATTATTTTTTACTGTTTGTTTTTTTCCAGTCAGGAAAACCAAAACAAAATACATCATTCTGGGGTCAATTCAACCCAGATCAAAATATTTCAAAATGTTGATCAAATCCCAAACACTTCTTTTTTGGTACTGTACAAGATTACATTCCATTTACCTATTGTGGTGCATTGCTTTATGGAGTATTGTAGTTTGATCCCATTCTCTGCTCTGGACCAGGCTTCCTGGATTTCCAAATGTTCCATGATGCAACTCAGTCTTTCCTCTGTCTAAGCCACGTGGGGAATAATGGGAGAAGTAGTTCTGCCAGTGAACCTGGCCAATTGAGGACAAAGGGAACATGAGGCAACCTGAACGAAAGCTCCCATAAGGCCATGAGATACAACACAAAAATGCAGTCTAAAGCTGAATTGACTAGAAATGACTTTTTTTGGATAGTTCAACAAAACCAACTAGCAAAATGCTCAGCACTACAAGAAGTGTACTCAGTCCTGTTCCCCAAACACAGTGAAGTAGCAGGCAGTTTCCCTGCTTGGAAGTTCTGAATTCTGCCAATCCAGCGAGTTTTGTGTTCAGGAAGCTATGTCTCTTTCCATCCTACCACAGTCATACTTACAACTCCTCCTCCAGGGCTATGTCTACACTGGCGGCTTCTTGCACAAGAACATCTTGCGCAAGGGTTCTTGTGCAAGAAATCTTGCACAAGAAAATGTCCACACTGCCATGTGCGAGCTGTGCTTTTGCATAAAAGCACCTATGGCAGTGTGGACTCTCTCTTGTGTAAGAAAGCTCTGATGGCCATTTTAGTCATAGGGCTTTCTTGCGCAAGAAATCCCTGCCAGCGTCCACACTGCCCTCTTACAGAAGAGCTCCTGTGCAAGAGAGCTTACACTTGTTAAAAAAGAGTGTAGCTCTTGAGCAAGAAGCCCTCTCTTACCACACCGTACTGTACATTTCCTTGAACATAAGCAGGCAGAACAGCCGTACTTGCACAGGAAGCCACGAGTGTAGACATAGTCCAGGTGTTTCTGCCTCCAATATCTGAGCCCCTGAGTTTTCCACCAGAAAAACCCTCAGTCCACATGGTTTATTTCTGACTTGGCATATGATCTACAGCCTCCATTATTTGCAGTTACCCTTACTTCGGAGAGGGGTTTGATGGAGCTTTTGTTAAGCCTGAAGGAGGGTGCACAACACAACATTAGCTTCAATGAAGTGTGTGATTGTCTTTGAATCCACGACCTTGTCTTCATTAGGGGAAAAGGTGCATTCTTATTTCATGTTAACTAACAGGTAGATGCTAACATGAGGTAAAATCCTAGTGAAGACAAGGAACAAGGCAGGTTGTAGTTTTTTATACATGTTAGTAGATCAAATTAAATCTAAGGAATAAATCCAAAAAGGACTTAGGCATCTAACTGCCACCTGAGGTGCCTAGGTCCAATATTCGACTGTGACTGAGACCCTCAAATCCCTTGCTCAGGTGTTGTTCTAACTCTATAGGAACCTAAATTTCCATTGTTATGGTTCCCTGATTGCCTAAGTTTCTGATAGTGAGTATGAGCTTCTGACACTAAGTATGAACTTCAGTCTCAGACCTCAGCCCCAAACTATCTTCACACCATGTGCTCCCCTTGCCTATTTCATGTGTGGGGGCCTGATCCCATACGTATGCTCTTGGCACTCCTACACCCACACATAATGGCCTTAATAACTGTTAGCCCAGAGGTCAGCCCACTCACTTACAACGTGGGAGGCCAGGGTAATTCTTCCCTCTGGCTAATGTGGAGCAGGGATTTGAACTTGGGTCTCCATCCCATTCCAGGATAGGATAGACCATGGCAGGGGTCTCTCTGCTTCTTCTGTAGAAGCTATTGTGTATGCATAATTAGGTCATTAGGCAGTGAAGAGTGAGTGACTCTACAGCTCACTGATTATAGTGCTCACCAGTGAGGAGGAGACTTAAATTCCAGTCCCCATGCTCTATTGCTCACTTAATTAGAAGAAACTGAGAGCCCTGCCCCAGAATACCCCATAGACCAGTGGGTTAGGCACTGCTTTGAGAGACCCAACAACAAATCTCTTCTCCCCATCAGGAAAATAAAGAATTGACTCCAGGCCTCCCACTTCCTGGGTAAGTGCTCTAACCACTTCGGGGATGTCTGCAGTAGGAAGCTATTTTGAAATAACTAACATCGATTTAATAACTCCCAAAATAACAAAATCAAAATAGCATGTCTACACTATGGGGAAGCCTTGAAATTAGTCCTAGGCAGGCGCCATTATTGTGGACACACTGCCTTGACTTAGAGCCCCAGGGAACATTAGGAAGTAAGTAGTTCAAATTACTCTGGGGAGCAGTTATTTTGAAATAGCAGCACCAGAGCATCCACACTAATGCTATTTCAAAATAACTATTTCGAAAATTAGCGTTAGTCCCCCAAGAAAAGTGGGAGTACAGATTTTGAAATAATCAGCCCGTTATTTTGAAATAATGGGTTTGGTAGTGTGGATGCTCTGCTTATAAATTCGACCTTAAGGGAGTTATTTTGAAATAACTCCGTAGTGTAGACCAGGGCTAAGAGGTGTAATGGGGGCACTACCACTATAACAGTAGTAGTACTGTAGTGGTTTGTCTACACTATGAGTTTTTCCACAAGAGGCAATGCAAATAAAGTGTGGATTAGCATTTTCCCATGCTTCATTTGCATACTCTCTTTCGTTCCGTTTTTACGCTAAGGGTTTTTGCGCAAAAACCCCTAGCACAAAAACGGAACGAAAGAGAGTATGCAAACAAAGCATGGGAAAATGCTAATCCACGCATCATTTGCATTGCCTCTTATGGAAAAACTCATAGTGTAGCCGTAGCCTCGGACTCCTCATTGTGTTGTGTTTACTATTCTCATCCTTTTGGGCAATGTAACTGAGGACTTCTACATCAAGTCATACCAAGAGGACAAGACCATCCTTAATTTGCATAATAAAAATTGGTGTCTTCCAAGAGACATATGAAAAAGAACAGGATGTTATTTACTTTAATCTCTTCCTTAAAGCTGTGTTCCAGAATGAAGAATCTGGAAAACTTCCCAAAGAAAAAGAAATCAGCTACAGTGAACAGCTGATGAACTAATATCTTAAGCAGCAGTTACTTATTCCTGTAACTTGAGCGTGTCAGACATAGGGCCAAATTCAATAATGATTTAAACTGTGGAGTAAATTAATTATATATGAAGTAATTTACAATGATCTAAATGGGAGCTGGACTCATGGATGTCAGGACTGAATTTGAGAGTGCTGAGGCAGGTACAGACATAAATTAAACTATATTCAGGGGGTCTGTTTTATTTTATCTTTCTATCATTACTGTGGTGCTCCCTAGACAGATATTGTAAAAGCCTTTACTATCCAGTATGTTGGGGGAAAGAGATGATCACTTAACAATCATGACAAGCGATAAAGTTTGCTCTGCCAGGAAGCCTTCGTGGATCTTGAAACAGATATAATGAATTGTGGGATATTATAAGGGGGGCAAAGAGACATTTGAATCATTCATCACCTAAATGGAAAAAATGGCACAGAAGCACTCTTTGAATTCATGAAAAGTGGATCCTCTTGACATTGGTGGCAAGAGCAGCTAAAAACTGACTACAGGTGAGAAAGCTGCTTAGACAAAGATTGACTTACTGAAATAATGTTTTAGTTACTGGGATGCATTTTGTTTGACTTGTAACCATGCCTGTCTCTTTCATTCTTACCTATTCTCACTTAAATCTCTATTCTTTGTTAGTAAACATATTCTTGTTTTATTACCAAGCCAGCTCAATGCTGCGTATTGAACAGGAGAGCGCTTCCTGAGCCTACCCAACAGGCTATTGTGCATACTGTCTCTAAGCAGCAAACTTCAGAACTTCTGTGAGGGTATGTCTACACTACCACCCTAGTTTGAACTAGGGTGGTAATGTAGTCAACCAGAGTTGCAAATGAAGCCTGGGATTTGAATTTCCCAGGCTTCATTTGCATGTTGCCGGGCGCCGCCATTTTTAAATGTCCGCTAGTTCGGACTCCGTGCCCCGCGGCTACACGCGGCACGAACTAGGTAGTTCGGACTAGGCTTCCTATTCCGAACTACCATTACTCCTCATTCCGCATGTAGCCGTGGGGCACGGAGTCCGAACTAGTGGACATTTAAAAATGGCGGCGCCCGGCAACATGCAAATGAAGCCCGGGAAATTCAAATCCCGGGCTTCATTTGCAACTCCGGTTGACTACATTACCACCCTAGTTCGAACTAGGGTGGTAGTGTAGACATACCCCCAGTGATTGGCCATTGCAGAGACATGTGTCTGGGAAATTCAAGAACTGGGGTTCACTGGTTGCTGCCCGGAAAGCACAGTGCTGTTGAGTTTGTTGGTGAGGCAGACAAGCTGGTGCATGATACGGCTACACTGGGGGTTGGTTTTTGAAAGAAGGTATGCAAATTGTGCTACATTTGCATATCTTCTTCCATTCTTTTCCTGGAAGAGGTTTTTTCCTATATTTGGCCCATCTACACAGGGCCAAATGTCACAAAAAAAAAACCCTCTTCCGAAAGCCCCTGTAAACCTTTCGAATAAGGGGACTTTTGAAAGAGCGTTTTTTTCCAACACTCGGCCCCATGTAGATGGGCCAGATATTGGAAAAGCCTTTTCTGGGAAAAGAATCAGAAGAAGTTATGCAAATGCAAGCACAATTTGCATACCTTCTTTTGAACACCTCCCCACCTCCTGCAGTATAGCCGTACCCTCATAAAAGAGCTGACACAGAGCTTAGCAGCAGCTAAATTTGTACTTGTTGAGGCTAAGGCTGAGGCTGAGGCTGAGGCTGAGTAACACAGTGGCTCACAGTTCCAGGATTGCAAGAAAAGCATTACAGAAGGTGTGAAAGTAATTTGGCTTTTGTTTTTTGTTGTTTTTCAAAAAAAAAGAAAGTACACACATTTATTCTAGTC
The DNA here is from genome assembly GCF_049634645.1 of Pelodiscus sinensis. Lineage (NCBI taxonomy): Eukaryota > Metazoa > Chordata > Testudines > Trionychidae > Pelodiscus > Pelodiscus sinensis. The sequence goes on along the minus strand of NC_134713.1, from coordinate 62,067,301 downwards.
TGGGTTGTATTATAACAGATTCAGAATCTCTCATGGGGATATACAATGGTCATTGCAATATGCTTTCTGCTAACTTCTGAACAGGCAAAACTTTGATCTCTCATCATTAGTGACGGCTGACATTATTGCTTTTTAGTATTGTGTCATCAGTGCCTTTTTCTTGCCTGGTTTGGTCCTGATGGCTTTTACCCTGCCTATCTTTTATAAGTTCCCATTTATCTTCTTTCATTTTCATACTAAGCACAATGCACATTCCCTAGCTATACCTACAATCCTGCTGACAAGCACACAGAGTGAGGATTTCAAAGCCACCTAAAATATTAGGACAGGGCATACAGGTCCCCCAGGAGACTTTGAAAATTCTACATATAATCTGATATCTCATACTTGGGCTACGTCTACACTGCAGGCTTCTTGCACAAGGACTGTTTTGCACAGGAGTTCTTGTGCAAAAGCTCTTCCACAAGAGCATGTCCACACTGCCACGTGGTTTTGTGCAAGTGATGTGCTTTTGCACAACAGCATCCATGGCAGTGTGGATGCTCTCTTGCACAAGAAAGCTCTGATGGCCATTTTAGCCATATGGCCTTCTTGCGCAAGAAATTCATGTTGCATGTCTACATTGCCTTCTTGTGGAAGAGCTCTTGCGCAGAAGGGCTTATTCCTCGTGGGGAGAGGAATAACTCTCCCGGAAAAAGCCCTGTTTTCCAATGCTTTACTGTAAATTTACTTGCACAAGAACGCGCGTGCAGTGTAGACACTCTGCAAGTTTTTGTGCAAGAGCAGTCGTTCTTGCGCAAAAAGCCTGCAGTGTAGACGTAGCCTTGATGTATAATAAAGGAACTCTACAGGCCAGGACCACAGCTTGCCATATATGGGTGCATAGGAGTGGACAAAGGAGCTTTCTTCCTTTGTGGCCTCCAGCATGACCAACAACTGCAGGATCTGCTCTCTGTTTGTGTACCCTTATGTTAAGAGACAGCTGATTTCACTTCAGGCTGCCACAGGCCTTTTAAAAAGCCCTCCCTGCTGGAGTACAGGGGAGAGTGGAAGAGAAGTTTGGAGGGAGGTAGAGAGGAGTTTCAGGGTACATCTAGACTGGCAGGTTTTTCTGGGATACCAGAGGTATCCTGGGAAAATTCTGCCGCATCCAGGAAGCATGTTTGCTCTTTTGCTTTTTTTGAAGAAGAGGAAAATCACTCTTTTGGGGAGCCCTGAATACCTCGTTCTATGAGGAATAAGGGCTCTGCCAAAAGAGGAGGGTTTTCTGCCATTTGGCCACCTCTAGACAGGGCCAAATGGTGGAAAAGCCTCTTTTGGAAAAGCAATTGGAAAAAGCAATGCAAAATGCGGAGTGCAATTTGTGTAGCTTTTTCTGATAAAAGAGTGTAGTCTAGACCTAGCCATAGCTGGTAAGGAAAGAATCAGAGAAGCTGATAAAGAAAACATCAGCATTGTCAGAGACAGCGGGGAAGGTGAGGACTACAACAGGGAGTGTTTGGGCTCTGTTCCCCAAGAAGCCAGTCTTTCCCAGATACAGGTTACCCAGCCCAGGCTAACCAGGATATCTGCCCCAACACCCTTCTTAGCCAAGGGACAGAAGCCCACACTCTAGAAAGGGCAAGTGAGAACTGTGTCGCGGTACCTAAACTGTGGGATTATGGACTGAATAGGGGCTTGGGACCCAAGAGTGGGACTGACCTTGCCACAATATTTATGTCAATGGATCCAAAGCAAACAGAGTGTTAGATAAAGCAGGACAGACAGATTGGTAACCAATTTACTAAATTTAAAGTTAAATCTCAAAGTTGCATTGTTGCCAGAGAAGACCGGTAGAAAGCTGTCAAACATCACCATTCCATTAACAACACTTGATACCTTTGAGAACTACGGTATCTCCCACAGCTTCACATGCAGGCTATCACGTAAAATCAAAATAAGGTAAAAAAGCATCCTGATCATGAGGTTCAGGAGGACAGTTATTCTTCAGTCATAACATCCTAAAACCACTCTCCAGCATTTGGAAAACTCACAGGGAATAAAGGGAAGGTTTATCTCACGAGGCTGCAGAGCAAATCCAGAGAGGCCAACTCAGTCTAGTGGACAAAATAGCCTATGAGGAGTCCCGATGAGTGTGGCTGACTTCCCTGCCACTCCCCCATCCCTTCTCATGGTGAGTGTCCCAGTAGCAGTGGATGAAGCAAGAAGCCTGTGTTTTGATTTTATGGAAGTACGGGGCCCTGTGGTTAAAATGTCTGAGTCAGAAGTGCTGGGTTCTAGTCACATGTCCCCCCAGACTTGGTGTGTGACCTTGGAAAAGTCCATTTTAGTTTTTCTATAGCTTAATTTCTCACTTGTAAAATTCCCAATTTTATAGGTCCTTTATATGGCTCAATTCATTCACATTAAAAAGTGCTTTTGGACCCTGAACTGAGAGGTGGTGTTGGTATGTACTCTCATGAAATCTTACTCTAAAATTCAATTCAAATTGGCTTGGGTATAAACCATGATGCTTACGTTTAATATTGTCTGAAGAACTATAATGATGAACATTACAATATCTAGTTGTGGGGCGGGTTGTCCAGTAGGAGACCTCAGGGATCTATATCAGGCTTGGTCTTAATATTCAGATTATTCATATTCATATGAGTACAGATCATATTAATGAAATTTTGAGCTAATAATGAACTAGGAATTATTTATACACTGCTAAGGACAGAGAAACAGTACAAAGGGATCTAAAGAGATTAAAAATGGGGCACAATTTAGTTAAAGGAAATTCAGTTTGCAAAATGAAAATTAATATATCTGAATGACAATGATCTTGAAATCCAGCTATTCAATGGGAGGCAGAGGTGGTGAAAGCAATAACGTAATAACAAATGACTGATGGGTGGTCATGGAAAGCAAATGAGACACATTAGGAATACACTATTAGGACTACACTTCTGCATGCTCAAGGATTATATCGAATGATGGCTGTTAGAAACCAGACTTCTTGTTTAACTGTACTTTGGAGCCACAGTGCTGGGAAGTGGCCATGTCCTGGGAACGGCATCAAGAGGGGGCCAAATGTTTTGATGTGCCTAAGATCTTAGATTGCCTTCATCTGGCCCTGCCCTTTCTGTGGATTTTTCTATGGAAGGGAACATTATAGAAGTCTTGGTGATTTACAACTGAAAAGGCAGCAGAGCATTCATGCTTTTTTATATCCTAGAGATTGAGTTCATCAATCCTCTAGCTAGGCTTGATCCTAACTTTATATGCACCATCTATCATGCCTCCAAAAACTGCAGAATTATGAGCTTGAGAGAAGTCATGTACAAAGATAGAATACATTCTATTGTACTGAACAAGTGTATGATGACCACAGATTAAAGCACATAGCAACAAAAGGGGATGCACATATATCAGAAAAGTAACAGTGTTTTATTTAAAAGGTAGGTATACGAGTCATTGGTTTTATTTAAAGTCACACGGTCAAGGCACCTCTACGCATAGTTTTTATTTAGTTTTAAAGTTTGCATTCTTTGTAAAACAATCTTACATGTATGAAAACACTCTACTTTTTTTTCTTTTTTCTCTTCCATTTAGTCTTCCACGAGCAAACATAGATCTTTGTTTCTCTTTGATTTTAATGAAACAAACTAATGTTGCTCTGTTTTCGCTGTCTGGTTCCTTTTCACTTTCATTGTTAGGATGTAGGGTATTGGGCCACCAGCGGTTAACAGAAATGCTGTACGGATGTTTGTTATGTGATGCAGTTACTTTTGTGGGGGTGTTGTTGAAAGTAACAAGAGAGTTTGTCCTTTGCATTAATCTCTCTAAGGAGTCATTTCTTGGGGGAGAATTGCTTTCTAGGTACTACTGAGCAGCAGTGTTTGGACTGAGACTACTGAAACAGAGGTTGCCTGAATTCTGTTTATTATCACCTCTGGTCAAAGACATGTATGCCTATAAAACAAACACATTATACTGTTCCACGTCGCCAATTTCTCCTCTCCTGGGAAATTCACCCACAAGTCCCCTACATTTGCCAGTGCTCCACATAGTTTTGTGCTCTATTCACATTCAGATACCAAGGTAATTATTACAGTAGAACAACATAGATAAGATTATGTTGATCATGTGTCTGACACATCAACAACAGAGCATAAAGCTTTCGCAGCACCTACATAATAATAGTTACAGATTTGTTTGTTATTTCTCAGGGATAGAGTGAGGAATGTGAAAAATAATCTTGGATATTTAGAATATTGGATTGTTAAAACCAGGATAAGTAGGGCTGAGATCCTCCAGGGGCTAAATTATCTACCCAAATTACTAGTTATACAGGCTGTCATGGAGTGATGCAGATCCAGCCAACAAAATAAAAGAGCTGAGATGTCAGTCACTGGTGATGGAACAATGAGACAGCTGCATATGAAATGGAGAACAGGGAGTGCACCATAAACCAATCACTCCCCAGGATGTTCATCCTATGTGCTTCCTGACCTTTTCAGATCATTATGCTACTGGCAATAGAACAGGTACCCATAGGTATGTCTACTCTTGGAGCTGGGGGTGTGATTCCCAGCACACATTGCCATACTACAATAGCTGTCTTTAAGCCAGCACAGTAAATATAGTAGTGTAGCTGGGTTACATGGGCAGCAGCAGCACAAACTAGCTCTGCAGAGTATAAACCCATTGAACGCCATGAGTTGTACTCAGCATGGCTATCCTGTGCTGTTGCTCACTGCTGCCTGCATCACTGTGGCTCCATAATATATATATTTTTTTAGCATGCTAGCTCACTGAGAGGAGATGGAAGCTGGGAATCACACCCTGGCTCTAATTGTAGACAGACACATCATGGATGGAGTTTGTTTCAGGTCAGAAATTAATCGTGTGTTTAATTTAGTTTCTCTCTGCTGTCTGGACATAGAAATGTGTGGATTTAGATAAGCTGTCTGGCCTTTAAAACTAGTTACAATTGTGAACTAATGAATCTATATAGTTGGACAATATCAGCCCTTGTACTACTTTGGGGTCGTTTAACTCTCACTGTAACACTGGTTAAAAAGTCTTAGGAGGGTATCCATGTTAGTCTGTAACTTTAAAAACGACTAGTCATGGTACTATATATACTTTTGTTAGTCTCTAAGGACATGTCTACACTAAAAAATTATTTCATTTCAAAATAATAACTCCCTAAATAACTATTTTTAAATAGTGTGTCCACCCTACAGGGAAGCCTCAAAATTAGTCCGAGGCAGGCTCTCCCTCTATGTGAACATGCTATCTCAGTTTAGAGCCCCACAAAGCATTGGGGAGTAATTACTTTGAATGACTCTGGGGAATAATTATTTTGAAATAGCAACAGTAGAGTGTCCAACTACCGCTATTTCAAAATAACTGTTTCGAAATAGGCATTATTCCTCATGGGAAGCAGGAGTTACTATTTCAAAATAACCAGCCTGTTATTTTGAAACAACGGACTTAGTAGTGTGCACGCTCCACTTGTTATTTCAAAATAACTCCCTAGTGTAAACCAGGGATCAAATGCCACAGGACTGCTGGTTGTACACACTGGGTTATACTCAGGAAAACATTGTATGTCTACATAACAATTAAATACCCGTGGCTGGCCTGGATCAGCTGACTGGGCCTCAGGCTGTGGGGCTGCAAGACTGCTATGTAGACTTTTGGGCTCAGGCTGGACTCCGGGGGCCCTGAAAGGAAGAGGGACCATGAGCACAGACTCCAGCCCAATCCCAAACACCCGTATGCAAATTTCCTACTTAACAAGCCAAGCCCTGCAAGCCTGAGTCTTCTCTTTGAAGAAGTCTGTACTGACTGATTTTATCCAACCTTCTTACTTTTAAGAGGGAGTGAGACACGGCCATCCAAGCGAGCATATTTATATCTGGTTTCCCTATTCTCCTTAGTTAGCATCATGATATTTCCAGACATAATCTCCTGTCAGTTGTCTCTGCAGTTTTATAACCTTTCTGCATGAATTGACCTTCCTAGCTAATTTATTATTTCTATTGCTGTCCTTTCGACCTTTTTCATCTCCACAACATCTCTTCTAGAGTAGAGAGGTCAAAAATTGAGCACAATCATCCAAATGGTGCATAACAAAACCCTTCTGACAATAATGTTCTAACTTGTGTTCTGTCCCACAGTTTATACATCCCAATAACCTGTTTGTCTTCTTGGTCTCGGCCACACATTGCACTGATAGTGTCCTCATTCTGTCACTCCCATATCGTCCCATTGCTCTGTGTTCTGCACATTGTGTCCATCCACCCTTTCTCTGATTGTCTCCAACTGGAAATCTCATTACTGCACACTTGCTTTAGCAGATATTTGTGAACTTCTTGTTCTTATACATTCCTAATACTTTACTAACCTACAAAACATGTATTTTATACTGGCTAACTTTTATTGGCCATTTCAGGATTCAGATCAGCTATTTTTAAGAAAATAAATATTTATTTACATATTCAAAAGTTATTTATTTTAAAAGCTATTATAATTTTCGTTTTAGAAAGGATGAAACTACTTGTTAAGTGGATGTCTTTCTTGCAATGAGGTGGATGAAGAAAAGCATGACAGGAAAAGGATAGCGTCTGACCCTAAGCAAGCCAGCTTTAGTGCAGTTATTAACTTGCTGCTGTTGCTCCCTCTGAGCAATCAGTTTAAGGTCCTGATTCTGCACAAGTGGAACACTTGCCATTAATTTCAGTGGGAGCAGGATTTAAAGAACTCATCAGTCTAGTCCATACTAACACTGCTTGGGCCATAGATACAAGTAGCACCGATTGGGAATTTTTGATTAAACTTTCCTCATAGATAGAAAAATGCCAATTGATAAGAACCAAAACTTTTTATCTGATTTTGACAAATTTCTCAACTCATCTCTTTTTTTTTTTAAAGAAAAAATGTTTCAGAATCACTGATATGTCCCATTTCAACTTTTTCTAAAAAAACCTTCAAATTTCTGGATAAATCTTTTCATTGCAAAAGTAAAGCATATAATACAGATTTATTTTAAAACTTAAGAAATTCAAAACATATCAAAATTATGGAAATGTTTAACTTGAGCTAACCTGTCTTTTTTATTAATTTTTATTTTCATTTCATGAAAAGTTTAAAAAATGTTACTTTTCATCTTGATTTAGGATGGGAAGAATTTCTGAAATCTAAAATTTTTATGACATGGGAAAACTGTTTCAATTGAGCTGTAGATACAAGTCCTTTATCATTCATACCTGTGCTTTCTAGGTAAAAAATGAATGAGTTTCACCCAGAAAAATTCTTGATAAACTAAAAGACGCTCCTGTTAAAACTCAACTGGAAAATTTAAATGCCATGAATTCATAGGAGACACTGAACAGGTAACACCTTAAAGTGATTTGTGTTAAGATTCCAAACCTCTCCAAAAAGGGGTTTAAAAGACTAATAAACCAGAACTACTAATGATGGAAGTTTGGAAACTGATCTTGTGAAAAAACATTCTGGTATATTTGTAATGTGGTGTATTTTTCCTGACTCGGGTTATTTCATCAACCTTTGTGGTTGTTTCAGTATAAAATCTGATGCAGGATTTTAGAAGCACACTATTGAACATTTTATATTGTATACTAGAAGATTTACACAGAGTTGCTCATGTCCTTAACTCAATTTTTGTTTTCTTCATTTAAATCATTGCTCTAGGGTGGGGTTGGGGATAAAGGGCTTGGTATTCAGGCTTCCTCAGGGAGAGAGGACTACCCCCAGCCCACTCTCACTGCTTCTGTTTGGGGCCAGGTAAGAAGCTTCTCTTCCTTGCTACTACTCTATTCAATGATAGTCATAGAGCTGTATTTACCTGTTAGAGTTCTCATGTGTTGCTAAGATTAGGCTCACTCACCATACTGTTGTCTGGTCATTGAGACACATTAATTTAGTTTTAAAAGCTTTTACATCTCTTAAACATTTTTTTTTAAAGCATAAATCTTCAAGTGTTGTTGTTTCAAACAGTTTTGTAAAAAAAAATGCAGTATGTGCTAAAGAAAGATATTTTCCTAACAGCTTTTTAGGTAGGAAAAAAAATAAAAGCCCTTAAGAGTCATGCACTAAGTGTTATGACTCATGGAAAACAAATAAACGTGTATTTTTGCAGACTACTATTTCAGGCCCGGGGTTAAAACAATTATTTTCCAATTCTCGTTAAAAATTGAATGTACTAAAATAGTCACATCAGAGTTGTAACAGTGAACATGTTAAGCAGAAATGATTGTCTGGAAACTACTGCATCACCATGATTGTATAGCTAGTAAGCACCCTTGCTAAGACAGTGCATAGTTACTTTGATGATAAAGGCTGTTCACTCCCAGGAAGGATTTTATTCCTTCCCTCAGTCATAACAAAATATGAATCATTTTAGATAACATTTTTTGTTTTGACTACCAGAGAGAAACTGCACGGATTGAATTACACTGCTCTACAGCCAAAATGCTTCTGAAATAAATGTAGTCAAACTTTACTAATTCTGGATCACTGAGAATGAAAATGATGCTTAAAATTGTTGATTGGCTCTAGTTTTCAGGATATGCTATTGGGTCAGTATATACGACCCTTGACTTGCGAATGGCGGATGATAAGTGAGTTATAAAGGGAAGGGATCTCAATTTAAACCAGAAATGACTAAAATACATCTTTGACTGGATCTATGAATAAATCTATGACTGGGTTTGGATAGTACTTGCTTTTTAGGCAAAACAATGAATGATGCAATCTGAAACTGGTATTGCGTCATACATGATATGAATTGCATCATGTTATTCCTAGAAGTCATGGATGTTTTGCTGCATAATGGCAATGTTTTGCCATCAATTCCAGTTGATCATGCAGTCCATATGAAGGAAACTTATGACAACATGAAACAACTTTTGAGGTGCATAAACTATGGCCAACATCAGTGGCAGCTTTGTGGCGATTTGAAGGTTGTTGCTCTCTTGCTTGGTCTGCAGACTGGATACACAAAGTACTGCTGTTTTCTCTGCGAATGGGATAGTCGTGCAAGAGATTCCCACTACATCAAGATAGATTGGCCACTCTGACAGTCATTGGAGCTTGGGAGGAAAAGTGTTCAGCATCCACCACTTGTTGAATCAAGGAAGATTTTGTTACCACCCTTAAACATCAAGCTGGGTCTGATGAAGAACTTTGTCAAGGTCATGGACAAAACACAAGCAGCTTTCAAGTACCTCCGTGGAAAATTTCCAAGGTTAAGTGAAGCTTAGATAAAGTGTCTTTGTTGGTCCTCAGATTCGTGAACTTCTTCAAGATGATGCATTTGATCATGCACTGCGTGGCAAGGAAAAGACGGCATGGAAAGCCTTCCAGTTAGTGGCAATAAATTTTCTCGGAAACAACAAGGCAGACAACTACAGGTTGTCAGTGGAAAACCTCCTCAAGGCATACAAAAGCCTTGGTTGAAACATGTCACTAAAGAGACATTTTTTGCACTCTCATCTAGATTTTTTTCCACCGAACTGCAGAGCAGTGAGTGACGAGCACGGCGAGTGATTTCACCAGGACATTGCAACAATGGAGAAATGTTATCAGGGCAAATGGAGCCCATCAATGCTTGCAAATTATTGCTGGACAGTGACAAAAGATGTTCCATTTAATGAATACAAGAGACAAGCCAAACAGCGCTGAGTAGACACTGAATAGGACTAAACTTTGTACATAATAGTTTTTTGCCTTTTGTTTCATAATAAATTTTATTTATATAACCCTTTTGCTGATTTTTAAAGTGTTACATAAACAGGACAGGTGAAAGTTTATCATGTAAAGCAACCATAAGCACATGAAAAGACCTAGGTTTACAATTTATGATTAAAACTCTACTATCTACACAATATACATAGACGTAAAATGTAAAAACTTAAATATCTTGGAAACAGTAGCCAATCAGTCGTTTTAATTGTCATATTTGAATTCAGCACATCAAAATACATAATAAATAGCACATTTTATCTCTGAAGCAGACGACTTCTAAAAAATTGTAGACCAGTGTTATTTCTTTTAAAAATACTGTATGAGACTTACATCCTGACTTAGAGGGTTATTTTCTTTCTTTCTTTGCTATTCTTTTTCCTCATTCCTGTTCTGTTGGTAATGGCTTCTCAATGTCACAGTTTATGAGTGGTCTACAGCCATAACAGTATTTTGTTGCTTCAAACAATGAACAGAGCTTGTAGTCAAATTCTGTCCATCAGACAGGATCTGATGGGGGACAAACTGACCTCTCTAACTGAAATAGATATTGAAAAGAATCATGGACAATAGAGGCTAGCTGATTGAAAAAGTTACAACTTCATAATACACTGGCTTTGATTATTTTTTAAACAGATGAAGTGAGTCCTATATTATAATCTTCATACTCATCAATTTGAATGATCATATCTGAATAGATGAACTATAAAGACTGATAGTGTATATGATTGAGTCCTTATGTAAACTCAGTGAAGTCTGTGGAGTTAAAACAAGAAAAAAATGTGCTTCATAAATGTGATATAGTAGTTTATGGTGGTTTGATCCATCCTAGCAGATCCTGTTAAATGGACTGAGTGGGTAGCTTTGTGCTTTACTACATCTTTTTGCACAGGGAAACTAGCTAAAAATTCAGGGGCTGTTCCAGATAAAAGTTGATGAGGGATCCAGGAACATTTGATACAGTCTTCTTTATTTTATAACAAATGGACAAAGGGAGAGCCAAAAAGGAGATATTTTCCTTTCTTATGGCCCCAAAACTCTTTTAGACTCAAAAGCCTGGGACTACATTTAGGGATGTCAACAGAGGGATGCAAATCAAGCACGTCGAAATTGCTAATGAAGTAGGGATTTAAATATCCTGCACTTCATTAGCATAAACATTGCCACCACTTTTTTTCGAAACAGAGCTTTTTCAAAAAAATAACAGCAGTCTAGACGCGGATCTGTCGAAAATAAACCCTTTTTTGACAGATCCTATATTCCTCAAAAAATGAGATTTACAGGATCTGTCAAAAAAAAAGGTTTATTTTTGACAGATCCACGTCTAGACTGCAGGGTTTTTTCAAAAAATCTCCATTTCGAAAAAAGTGGCGGCCATGTTTATGATCATCATGCAACATTACAGAGTTCCAGGCAAACTGATTACCATAATCAAGAAACTGTATGAAGAATACTCTTGCCAGGTCGTCCATGATGGAAAATTGTCAGAAAAATTCCAGGTCACAACAGGTGTATGCCAAGGCTGCCTTCTTTCACCATTACTCTTCCTGATTGTCCTAGACTGGGTCACAAAAACAGCATATGCTGACTCAGGAAGGGGACTCCAATGGACTCAAACTAGGAAAGTTGAAGATCTAGAGTTTGCAGACGATTTAGCCCTGCCTGCAGACAAATTAGAGCATATGCAAGAGAAGACAGATGCCCTACAGGAAACAGCTGAGCGAGTGGGCCTCAAGATTAGTCAAGAGAAGACCAAGTTGACGCGCATTAACAACAGCCAGGAAGCTGAAATTACAATTGAAGGAAAAGCAGGTCTTGTACCCCAAGAGGTAGATCAATTTGTATACTTGGGTAGTGTTATCAGTATGAATGGGGGAACTGAAGAGGACATCAGTGCAAGAATAAGAAAGGTGCAACAAGCTTTTGCCATACTGCGACCAGTCTGGGGTACAAGAGACATTTCAATAAGAACTAAACTACGTATTTTCAATTCCAATGTGAAATCAGTATGGCTTGGAGGCGTGGCATGTTGTCCAGAGCAACACTAAAAAATTCAGACATTTGTCAATAAATGCCTTAGACACATTCTCCAGCTAAAGTGGTCTGATAGAGTGCCAAATGAAACCTTGTGGACCAGAACAAATCAGAAACCAATGGAGGTCCAGATTAAGAAAAGAAAATGGCGATGGGCAGGCCACATTCTGCGTAAGGACTGTGAGGAATGTATCACAAGACAAGTGTTAGGATGGAATCCAAAGGGAAAGAGGAAAAGGGGACATCCCAAACAAACATGGCGACGAAGCTGCCTGGATGAAGTAAAAGCAGCCAGCTTAACATGGAATCAAATCAATACTATCGCTAAGGATCGCAAGAGATGGAGAATGATTGTAGAGGCCCTATGCTTCATTAGGAGACCAAAGGACTAATAGATAGATAGATGTTTATGTTAATAAAGTATGGGATATTTAAATCCCTGCTTCATTAGCAATTTCAATGTGCTTGATTTTCATCCCTCTGTTGACAGAGAGGTGTAGTCTAGACACAGCCTGGGCTAACCCAGGATGACTTGTGCTTGTCAAGGCTATTTCTGCAGCTTCCTCTGCGTGTGCTTCTCTCTCTCTGGCTATGTCTACACAACAGACTTCTTGTGCAAGAAGATTTTTGTGGAAGAGAACTTCTGCATAAACTTTTTGCACTAGAGAGTGTCCACACTGCAAAAGCACATCAAAAAAGCGATGCACTTTTGCGCAAGAAAGCGTCCAGACTGCATGGATGCTCTTTCAAAAGAAAGTGCTGATAGCTATTGACAGAATGGCCACCAGGGCACCTGTGCTTTTTTCTATAGGGTTTTTTTGCGCAAAAGAGGCGGTTCCCCATCCACACACCTTTTTGTGCAAAAACTCTGCAGTCTAGACATAGCCCCTCTCTCTCTCTCTCAGTTACATTCCTTTATAGCATGTAGGAACTATATGGGTTGAGGTCTTCACTGCTATGTGTCTTGTTTCTTACAGCCATCTTTACAAGAGATCGATGGTTACACACATGACCTATAGTAGTACAATGAGGAGTTAGAATGGCTCTAAGAGCATCAAAGGAGTTTAGTATGCCGCACCTTACTGTATGCATCTGAAATATATAGGGTACACTCACTTCAAACTCCTCTGCTGGCTCCTGCCATTACATCAGAGGATCGTGGGAGGATCATATCTATACACACCTCACACCTAGAGATGCTAATGATGTTTGTTTGTAGTATGTTATTCAGATACTAAATGGCTTTGTACTGGTAGAGGTTAAGGCATGGTCTTATGTCTGGTAAACAAAAGAGAAAGAGCTGGAACCAAAGTGTTTTTTTAAAATCCATTATAGTTGTTTTCCTTTTTCTAGAAAAGCTGTCCAGTAGCAATTTCTTTGCTGTAAGCATATAGGCTGTGAGCAATGAAATTGTTAGTGGGCAGCACATCTGTCATATACATGTGTCCATCATCATAGGCCAATTCCAGATGGTTTTTACCAGTTGTTGGAGCTCCTTGAGCCTTCTAACACCTCAAGCACACCCAGAGAGTGTCAGCTTGTGTATTGTTAGTGAAAGCTACTTTTAATTTCACTTCTGTAAGACTGTAGGATAGAAAGTAAAGCCATTCAGTCTTTATTGACGTAACTTGAAAGCTTTCAGAGAACATTTAGATTGTTTACCCTATGTTATCCATATTCTGAACACTACACATTTCACAGCTGAAGTCAGCTGAAGGCAAATCTGCAGTGCTAATTAAGTCTGCTGAAAGCCAGAATAAAGCTAAATAATAATGCCTTCACAAAGGGAGGTTTTGAAAGCAATTGGGAAATTAGTGGAGGATGCCATTCCTGCGGTGAAGAAATGACCTATGCCCTTTTGTAGAAGCTTTCAAGTTGCAGAATGTCTGTATATGGTCATAAGTCAGGAGGGTAAAAACAAGCGACTGGAATGAATGATGAGGACCATTAATTTGTCAAATTCCATTATTAGTTGATAATCTAGTTCTCAGAGACCAGACAAGGAGTATATTAATACACTCTGCATTATTCTGTATAAGTAAAACAGAGTAAAAGAGGCACTTAGAGGCAAAATTCAGACTTTAAAATTGAAAATCAAATCCTACCAAGGAAAACAGAAAGGAGCGTAAACTCTGACAAGTCAAGTGTAAAAGTATAATTAGGCAGGCCGAAATAATTTAAAGAGCAATTAGTTTTTGAATCTTTTGCTAACAGCAAAAAAAGAAAAAGTTTAAGTACATCAGAAGCCTGTTGAACAGTCAATGGGCCCACCAGATGATCACAGTGCTAAAGGCATACTCAAGGAAGACCCAAACACTGCTGAAAAATGAAATTAATTCATCACATTGGTGTTGACTACAGAGGATGTGAGGGAGAGTCCCACATCTGAGCTGTTCTTTCCAGGTGAGAATTCCCAGGAACTGTCCTAGACTGAGCTGTCACTAGAGAAGATATTAGAACAAATTGATAAATTCAAGAGTAATAAAGGATGAGATAGTATTCATCCAAGGGCCCTCAGGAAACTCAAATATGAAATGAAATTGCAGAACTACTAACTGTGGTATGTAACCTATCGCTTAAGCCAGGGTCTGTACCTGGTGATTAAAGGCTGACTAATGTAACACTGACTTTTTAAAAAGGCACCGATGGTGATCCTGGCAATTACAAGCTGGTAAGTGTAACTTTAGTAGAATCATAGAATCATAGGACTGGAAGGGACCTCGAGAGGTCATTGAGTCCAGCCCCCCGCCCTCAAGGCAGGACCAAGCTCCATCTACACCATCCCTGACAGATGTCTATCTAACCTGTTCTTAAATATCTCCAGAGAGGGAGATTCCACCACCTTCCTTGGCAATTTATTCCAATATTTGACCACCCTGACAGTTAGGAATTTTTTCCTAATGTCCAATCTAAACCTCCCTTGCTGCACTTTAAGCCCATTACTCCTTGTCCTGTCCTCAGAAACCAAGAGGAACAAATTTTCTCCTTCCTCCTTGGCTATGTCTAGACTGAAGGCTTCTTTCGAAAGATGCTCTTTCGAAAGCATCTTTCGAAAGAGCATCGTTCGAAAGATCGCGTCTAGACTGCAGGCGGATCTTTCGAAAGAAAAATCCGCTTTTTCGAAAGAGAGCACCCAGCGAGTCTGGATGCTCTCTTTCAAAGACGGCCTCTTTACATTGAAGAACGCCTTCCTTCGAAAGAGGAACTTTCGAAGGAAGGCGTTCTTCCTCGTGAAACGAGGTTTACCGCCATCGAAA
This sequence comes from Pelodiscus sinensis, assembly GCF_049634645.1. NCBI lineage: Eukaryota > Metazoa > Chordata > Testudines > Trionychidae > Pelodiscus > Pelodiscus sinensis. The sequence goes on along the minus strand of NC_134713.1, from coordinate 62,052,254 downwards.
GAAAAGCCGCGTTCTTTCGAAATAATTTCGAAAGAACGCGGCTTGAGTCTGGACGCAGGGGAAGTTTTTTCGGGAAAAGGCTACTTTTCCCGAAAAAAACCCTGAGTCTGGACACGGCCCTTGTGACACCCTTTAAGATATTTGAAAACCGCTATCATGTTCCCCCTTACTAGGCAAACTGATCAAAACTACAGTAAAGAACAGATCTGTATACAATTTGTTAGGAAGAGTCACCAGGGCTTTTGTAAAGGGAAATCATGCTGTAGCAATCAATTAGAATTCTTTCAAGGAGTTAATAAACATGTGGACAAGGGTAGTCCAGTGGATATAATGTACTTGCACTTTCAGAAATTCTTTGACAAAGTCCCACACCAAATGCTCTTAAACAGACTAAGCAAGTCATGAGTTAAGAGTGAAGATTCTTTTATGGATGAGCAACTGGTGAAAACAGAAAATAAACGGTACCGATAAATGGTCAGTTTTCACACTAGAGATAAATAGCAGGGTTTATTACAATTAAAAAGATTGGAACTATGGTGGTGGATAGAAGTTTGTAAAAAAAAAAAAAAAAAAAAAAGAATGGTCTACAGAAAGTGAAATCAGAAGTATTATTTACCCCTTTACATAACACAAGAAACAAAGTTAACTAATGAAACTCATAAGCAGCAGGGCTAAAAGAAATATAAGGAAGCACTTCTTCACATAATGCACAGCCAACCTTTGGAACCCATCGCCAATGGATGTTGTGAAGGCCAAAAGTGTAAGTGGGTTCAAAAAACAATGAGATAAGTCCATGGAAGAGAGGTCCATCAATGGCTATTAGTCAAGATGGTCAGGGATGCAACCTCCTGCATTGGGTATCCCTAAACCTCTAACTGCCAGAAGCTGGGACTGGATAACAGGAGATTGCCATGTTCTGTTCACTCCTTCTGAAGCATCTGCCGCTGTCAGAAGATAAGATGCTGGCCTAGACAAACCACTGGCTTGCCTCAGCATGGCCATTTTTATGGTCTTTTCTGTATTTCTGGGGCACCTCTGTGTTTCTGGGAGCACTTTACAGAATTTAAAGAAGACTTGCAAAGAAGATCAAAATTAGATTTGCACCCTGGATTGCTGGTTTGTGACTTTTCAGGTGTTTACATACATTTTTAAAAACAAAATGGAAATAATAGGTTTTTGCTTTTACATATCAAGAACAGTATATTTTTTGTCTTCCTTGGATTTTGCTATTGGTCTTTTTTGGGAACTAAGGAACAGGAGACTAACAAATATATATAGAATCATGAGCTTTTGTGGGTAAAAGCACAATCATCTGATGAAGTGAGTTTTACCCAGGAAAGCTCATGATTCTATATATTTTGGTTATTCTCTAAGGTGCCATGGGACTAGTTGATGTTTTAAAGTTACAGACTAACATGGCCCTTTGAGACTTTAAGGAACTGGAATAGAAGTTTTCTCAACTCTTTACTGAAATCTTTGCTCTCAATTGTCAAATTTCCCAATTAAAAGAAACAAAACACAAATATGAAATCCTGGCTCCATTCAAATCAATCAGAATTTTAGTATTGATTTAACTTGTGTCAGCATTTCACCCCAAGACTTTTAAACATTTTCATATATTTTGTCTCATAATTGCCCAGGTTTCACTTCAGTATACAAGTATACAAGTATAGCAGTACAATTGCACTCTATCCGTTGCAGGACTAGGCTGTAAGTCTTGTCTACATGCGGTAAGGTTTCTCAGTATAACCTAAGATGTGAATTTAAACTGATATGGTTATACAGGTATAAACACTAGGATATTGCTTTGCTCTGAAGCAGGAACAAATTGAGAGACATTACAGAGCACAGTGAGAGGCACCTTTTAGACCTGTATCGCAAAAGGGAGTTGCTTTCCTTTTCTCTCACAGCAGCATCTGACTTGTTCGGATGCCTGAGTCAGCGAAGACGCACCACAAACAGGTAGAGAGAGAATGAGTAGTCCTGTGACACCTTAAAGACTAACAAAAATATATATACTGTCTGAGTTGTCCATCAGGGTACGTGCATTCCAGGTTCCAAAGCTGAAAAGTTTCTTACATTTTCACCCACTGGGGTGGTAATCCTGTGGGATGCAGCTATCAAGCCAGGAGGAAAAGAGGCAGGACCATTTTGGGGGCACTTTTTCTAGCCTCTCCCCATGTGGGGATGAGGTCCTAAAGAGGACTGTTCAGTCATGGGTGCAGCAGCTGAGATGCTCGACCTACCTCAGTCCTCCAGCAAAATGACTAAATCATACACACTGCCTGTGTGTTGGTCTGTGACTAGGAATTTCCAGATCTCACTGTCCTGTAATGCATTCTCACATAAGTCCTCTCCTTCCTTAGATCTTCTGTCCAGGGTGCAGTCTTCCCTTCTTACCTCCCCTGTGGAATTCCTTCCCTATCCTCATCCTGTTCTTATTCCATCCTGATCCCAATTGATTTTATTACTATATGTTATTGCCTCAACACTCTCTCTCATTTTCCCCCATTTCAGAGGGGGAGGCTCCCCAAATTGCCTCTGTACCTGATCCACCAGTTCCAGCAAATCCGGGCTGCTACAACCCCAGGCAATTTTTATACCACGGCCATAATCCATCTGCCATTTCCGTGAGTTCTGCTGTCATCCAGGCAACTTGGTTTAAAGTCTGGGCATTATTCAGAGGTTTAAGTCCTCTGAAAAAAAATCCATGCTAATGCAATTTTACCATAAAGTCAGACGAGGGTTGTCCAGGTACCTATTTCATAGTTAAGATCTGTTGTTTAATGGAACAGGATGGGAATCGTTCCACAATAATGGCCAAGGTGAAAAGAAAATTCTGATTTCCCCCTGCTATAACCAACTCAATTCCTTGCCCCTTAAGGGGCTAGTGAGTGGAATCATAACACACCATTCCTTGTGGTCCATATTATGGATTCGGCTGCTTTGGTATACCTTAGTCACCCATTCCAGAACATTATTTGGGCAAGGGGTCCTATTTGGGCAGCAATGGAATGGATTTGAGCAGGGCTTATATGTGGTATCTTAGTTGTAATTGTTCCTCTGCCTGCTATTGAGAGGGAAAGTGATTGTTCGGTAATAGCTGCTACCGGGTTATAATCTGGTGTGTTTCACCTTCCCAGTCAGAGTCTTCTCAAGGTTCTTCAGAACCTTCTCATATACAAGCGACCTGTAGATTAGTGGCAGCTAACTGTTCTTTTAAATGTTTAATTTGTTTTTTGTGTTGAATGCAAGTATTTTTGGTCAATGAGCTAACCTGAAGGGTTAAAGATCTTACCAGATTTTGTAACCCTGGCACCAACTTAGATTGCTTCTATGCGCTTTTAAATTCAAACTCTACATTCCTAAGCTCCCCACAAACCTCTGCCAATTGCTCTCAGTGCTGATTACAAACTACTGCCTGGTGTTCATTCTAATAGATTGCTTTAAGCGCTCCTGTTGTTCCTGATATCTATCCTCGAAAGCTTGGTATTCCTCTTGCCATTGCTGATTTCTTTGAACAAATTCCTGAAGCACAATATATGCTAAGCTTACTGCTCCTGCCTGCTTCTGGCACTCTGTTAACTTTAGTACTGAACACATATGCTGCAAAAAATTGTTCCAAATCTGCTGTATGGTGCTTCCCTTCCATAACTATATCTCATGATTCCCAAGGGGATGGACCCCCTGAACTGAGCAAGCCCATCTATGCAGACTGTGGTGATTTTACTCCCCTAACCAGCACCACATCAACATTGGGTTCAGGAACGTTTCCCAAACCTTTAGGCAACAGGGCATCCTCTGTTTTGCCTCATTGCCAAAATGAGCTCATTATACTACTTTCAGTTGCTAACCCCAACTTTGGCAAATTCCCCCTCTCCGCAATTCTCCATCAAAACTTACAAATCTGTCCCTCTAGGTCTGGGTGATCAGACCACTTCAGGGATCTTATAGAGAAGAGACGAAGGATTGAAGGCACAACGAGAGTAGTATCCTTATATTAATTTTATTCCATATATATATCGACAAAAAAAGTTGTTAAGATCGCTTATATGTAATTGCGAAATATTCTATTCTCTTTTTCAAGCATACTCACACAAGTGTACTTATCAGGTGGCCAACCCTGATAGTAGTTAGAAGAGGCTGGAGATCTGGCAGTGCACACGCTGCCTCAGCTTCTCTGTTGATTTGTCTCCACTGATGCTCTGGCACGAAGGACCCTTATACACTTCAGATCAGTAGCTCTGTTGATGATTCACTGAGAAACTACTGTGTACAACTTTTCCTCCAAAACTGCTGCGTTGGATTTTCCTTTGGGTATCACACAAACAGTCATTCTCCTTAGTCTTGCTTTTTTCATGTTGTTTATTCTATAGTTACTTTGCGCAATCGGGTCTCTTGATGTTTTGCCTCTTTGCCTTCAGCCTCTTCTGTCCACTCCACAATCATACCACATCCACACTTATTCCTATTCATTCTTACCCAATTAATTCATTATAATCAATACATAAATCAATAAAATCGCCATGAATCGTGTCACCGTCCCGGGCTCTGTGCCCGGTCAAGGGCAGAGTTCTGGGGCAGGAGCTGCCCCAGTCATATCTTCTGTGGATAGGCAGGGAACAGAGGGATGGGAACCGAGGAAGCAGCACAGGCTAAGGGACGTGCTGGCCACCACTTCGCACCGCTCCCCTTAACCCAGAACTGCAAAAGGTAGGGACTAGGAGCTGATGGGCTCCAAGCCTACAGACACTCCACGGGGATAAAAAGACCCAGCGCGCCAGTGGTTTACCATGCTGGGCTGGGAAGTGACCCTGGGAAGTGCTGCGGATTCTGCTATACTTTGCTGGGTTTGTTTGCTTACAGACACAGTGCCTCTCAGCTCCCATTGGCTGTGAACAGTAGCCACTGGAAGCTCCATGCCCTTCAGTCTGTACATCCCTCAGCCGATGCTGAAGCTGACAAGCTGCGACTGTCCTCTGGAGTCAGCTTATAAATGAGTCAGTCACTTTTTACCATTTTTTCTCTTTTTTGAAATGATCATGTTACGTGAATATGCTCTAACCGTTCAAAAGCTATTAGAGTGGCGGGAAGGGTTTAATTGGGCTGCTAGCAAAAATGGATCAGTGGATCCACTAAAATTTTATTCAATAAAAATATATGGCACTTCAAAGTTGTTACATTTCAATGTGGACACTCTGTATTATCTCTCATTACTACTATATTTGTTTAGATAACATGAACTGTTATGCATTTCAGATGATTAACAAATAATGGAATGTTTGAAAACTGCTATATTGTTTGGGAGTCCATACAATTTTAATAGGCTGAAAGGGGATCTGTGTGCTCAAAAAGTTTGGAAACCACTGGAATAGACCTTCTGCATATTAGGCTGGCAGCAATTAGACAAAGTGACTCTCTGATCAGGATTTGATCTACTGAGAAATTCTACAATCTTAAAGGGTCCACTGCTGTGAACATAGAGATGTTTTAAAACCCACGTTATTATGAATGTAAGGATTTTCATTAGAAGTCATGACATCCTAGGTATAATATTCTTCTGCCCACTCACTTTCCCCCATACCCTTTTACATATGAACCTGATCCTGCACTTGATAATGAGACAAAACTCAACTCTACTGGACATTTTTCCAAATAAGGACAAAAAAAAATCAGACTACACAACATTAATACTTTCCCCAGGAAGCTGTATTTTATTATAATGTAGTGTATTATTTAAAATATAAGATTTGTGTTGGGATTATTATTATTTATGCAGGATATTAACATCACGCCTATTTAATTATAATTTTTTTTTATTAAATCCAAGGACCAAAAGTATTTATGTGATTGCTCTAAACATGTCTAAAAAGCCTAAATATTAAGAAATTTTCTACAGCCAAACAGTAACAAAACATTTATAAGCATTTGATCAAGAAACTTTTCAAGAAAGTATTAATAATGAATCTTAAAGGGTTTACTTTTATATAGCTTTTAACAAACAGTGATGTCATTACCAAACAGCTGAAGGCATTTCTTACATAGACAATGCACCTGGTACTCAGTTAACCATGTTTTATTTCTGTTATTTCAGGGTAACATTGGTATTTTCAAAGGGTCACTATGGGTATGTCTAGACTACGGCTATGTCTAGACTGCAGGCTTCTTTCGAAAGAGCCTCTTTCGAAAGATCGCGTCTAGACTGCAGGCGGATCTTTCGAAAGAGCAATCCGCTTTTTCGAAAGAGAGCACCCAGCGAGTCTGGATGCTCTCTTTCGAGGAAGCCCTATTTACATTGAAGAACGCCTTCTTTCGAAAGAGGAACTTTCGAAAGAAGGCATTCTTCCTCGTGAAACGAGGTTTACCGCCATCGAAAGAAAAGCCGCGTTCTTTCGAAATTATTTTGAAAGAACGCGGCTTGAGTCTGGACGCAGGGGAAGTTCTTTCGAAAAAAGGCTACTTTTTTCGAAAGAACCCCTGAGTCTGGACACGGCCTACATGCCTCTGTTGGCTGTCTAGACTTCATGCCTCAGATTTAAATAATTGCGGCTTCATTTAAATTAAAATGGCTGCCGCGCTCTGCCGACCAGCTGATGATCAGCTGTTTGTCTCAGATCGGGGCAGTCTAGACGCACCGTGGTTGACAAGGAAGCCTTTATTAATAATATTATTTAAATCGCAGCTTCATTTCCCTATGCCGGATAGCCTAATCTACATGCCTCTGACAACAGAGGCATGTAGTCTAGACTGGCAAGTTTTTCCGCAAAAGCAATTGCTTTTCCGGAAAAACTTGCCAGCTGTCTAAACTGGCCACTTGAATTTCCGCAAAAGCACTGACTTCCTACTGTCTGAAATCAGTGCTTCGTGTAGAAATACTATGCTGCTCCCGTTCGGGCAAAAGTCCTTTTGCACAAAGCTTTTGCGCAAAAGGGCCAGTGTAGACAGCTCAGATTTGTTTTGTGCAAAAAAGCCCCGATTGCGAAAATGGCGATCGGGGCTTTTTTGCGGAAAAGCACATCTAGATTGGCACGGATGCTTTTCCGCAAAAGTGTCCTTGCCAATCTAGATGCTCTTTTCCACAAATGCTTTTAACGGAAAACTTTTCCGTTAAAAGCATTTGTGGAAAATCATGCCAGTCTAGACGTAGCCTATGAGTTTAACACAACTCTTCTTTCCTATGGGATCTCATTCTTTCTGGTCACATGCTTTTGGCCTATTGCTCATATTAATATCCCAATTACATTTAAAATAGTTGATCAAAATTGAATGTGGGCCGATATTCCTAAAATTTGATAGATACAGGATTGCAAGAAGATCTTAGCTCACTAAACTATTCTATTCCTTTCCCCCTTGGGACAAATTTATTTTTAATTGTACAGGCAAAGAGAAATAGGCTGAGTTAATGAAATTAATTTTGATCCAAAGCAGTTTTTCTTACTTTTAACATGAAAAATTGAGTTTGCAATAGAAATGCTGGCATGACTTTAACTACAAAATCATTAATAGATACAGCTGTAATTGGAATCTATTACATATATATACAGAAGTAAGCTGCCTATCGATGAGCATACAGTGTAATTGTAGCTGTTTTGGTCCCAAGTTATGAGAGAGAGGGACAAGGTGGGTGAAGTAACATCTGTTATTGGACCAACTTCTGCTGGTGAGAGAGAAAGACAAGCTTTTGAGCTATATTCTTTCCCCAGACCTGACGACATTGTCAATCAAGTTTAAGAAAATATTTTTAAAAAATCTTTAAAACATAAAAAGGCAAACTACATCAAATTATTTATATTCAGTCTGTAAAGTCTTATCTATACTAGGGATTTTTAAATGTGACACTGGCACAAACTCCCAGTGAAGATGGACTGATGTGGTGCAAAATTCCATACGCAGAGGCTCCGTTTGTTTCTAATCTCTAGAATTCTATGGCATTACTTTTGCCATAAAAATGCAAGAAAAAAATTCTCACGTTATTACTAAATATGGCGGCCAAGTTTTTCTAAAATGGATGCCTTTTTTGGCACTTCAGAAGGTAGCCTGATTTACTAAAATGTAGTTACTCTCACAGACTTCAGTGTAGGTGAACATGGTGTGACGGACCCTCTCCCCATGCTTTATGAAATGGACTTATGGACACAAATGCACATAACTCAAAAGTGCATTGGACAAATTGTGTCATGCAACCTATCAATACTCATGTCATGATCCGCTGAATCTGTTTATCTTATTTTGGTGTATGTATCATTCTTATCTGTGAAATTAGACATATAGAGTGTGGAGTGCTTTATGGTTTTTAAATGTGTGAATGAAAGCCAGCACAGGTGTTACCCTCAATGTTTTGAAAACCAACTCTTAAACAATCTCTTTTGTCCTTTAAGTCTTAGCAATGGTTGGTCTGGGCAAATCACATGTCCATCCCAACTGGCCAGGTGACGTCCCATGGAAAAAGGGAATCTTTAAAAACCAATAGGACAGTAGAGGTCTTTTGGCTGGCTGGTGTGGCACACCCAAGGGAGGGAACCAGAGACCCCAGGGAAAAGGAGACTTCCCTGGTTTGGAAGGCTTGGCTAGGAAAAAAAGCATTTTAGGGTGAGTTTGTAGTAAGTTTGTAATAAGTTTGTACTGATGTTTTAGTGTTATTTTGAGTTTATAATCTACTTTGCTCTGCCTATTCTCACTTATTACCACTTACATCCTACTGCTTGTACTTAATAAAATCACTTTTATTTTCTATCAAATGCTGTGTAAATAATTATTACCTGGAGGGGCAATCAGTGTGTACATTCCCTCTACCATTGTTAAAGGGGGCTTACCTAAATAATTCATTTGGGGTTTTGATTCCATTTGGGGAGTTGGGCCCAAAACTGCATATTCCTTGTGGCTCCCTCCAAGAGAGGGGGAAAGGAGATCCGTTGATGTGTTGTCCTGGGGCCCGAAATTCCTTTCAACAGGCTTGGCCACACTACTTACCTTTCTTCTCCCCCTCCCCCCAGAATAGAGAGTGGAGTAAGATCCAAAACGGTCTCCTTGATTTTAAAGACAGACATATGAAAACCCGAATCTCCAGAGGGGGAACCCTCACTTGCAGAAAGGATTGCTTGCTCTGAGGGATAGATCCCAAATGAGTTTTGTTTGGAAAAACATGCTCCAAGTTGAGACAAGAGCTATGATAGATGTGTTTAGATTTGGGCCACACCTATATTATAGTCTCATTGAAAGGTGGCCTTACTTTTTTCTTCTTCTTTGTAATACATGTAGCAGGAAGGAAATATTTTATTTGAAATTCAAAAACACAAAAAGAAATAACAAAATGTTTTTTAAGTACATTAGAAGCAGGAAGCCTGCTAAAAACCTGTGGGTCTCCTAGATGATCGAGCTATAAAAGGAGCAATCAAGGACGATAAAGCCATTGCGGAGAAACTAAATGATTTCTTTGCATCAGTCTTCATGGCTGAGGATGTTGGGGGAGATTCCCAAATCTGTACCATCCTTTGTGGGTGATGAATCTGAGGAACTGTCCCGGATTGCAGTGTCATTAGAGGAGGTTTTGGAACATATAGAAAAACTTAATGTTAACAAATCTCCGGGACCGGATGGCATTCATTCAAGGGTTCTAAAAGAACTCAAATGGGAAATTGCTGAGCTATTATCTGTGGTTTGTAACCTGTCCTTTAAATCGGCTTCTGTACCTAATGACTGGAAGGTAGCCAACATTACACCAATATTTAAAACGGGCTCTAGAGGCAATCCGGGCAATTACAGACCGCTAAGTCTAACTTCAGTACCGGGCAAATTAGTCGAAACAATAGTAAAGAATAAAATTGTGAAGCATGTAGAAGAACATAATTTGTTGGACAAAAGTCAAGATGGTTTCTGTAAAGGGAAATCCTGTCTTACTAATCTATTAGAGTTCTTTGAAGGGGTTAACAAACATGTGGACAAGGGGGATCCAGTAGAAATAGTATACTTAGATTTTCAGAAAGCCTATGACAAGGTCCCTCACCAAAGGCTCTTGTGTAAATTACATGGCCATGGGATAAGAGGGAAGGTCCTTTCTTGGATTGAGAACTGGTTAGAAGACAGGAAACAAAGGGCAGGAATAAATGGTAAATTTTCAGAATGGAGAGGGGTAACTAGTGGTGTCCTCCAAGCATCAGTCCTGGGACCAATCCTTTTAAACTTATTCATAAATGATCTGGAGAAAGGTGTAAGCAGTGAGGTAGTAAAGTTTGCAGATGATACCAAACTGTTTAGGATAGTCAAGACAGAAGGAGACTGTGAGGGACTCCAAGAAGATGTCACCAAACTGAGTGATTGGGCAACAAAATGGCAAATGAAATGTAATGTGGATAAGTGTAAAGTAATGCACATTGGGAAAAATAACCCCAACTATACATATAGTATGATGGGGGCTAATTTAGCTACGACAAATCAGGAAAGAGATCTTGGAGTTATTGTGGACAGTTCTCTGAAAACTTCCACACAGTGTGCAGCAGTGATCAAAAAGGCAGATGGGATGCTAGGAATTATTAAGAAAGGGATAGAAAATAAGACACAGAATATCTTACTGCCCCTGTATAAAATTATGGTACGCCCACATCTTGAATACTGTGTACAGATGTGGTCTACTCACCTCAAAAAAGATATTTTGGCCTTGGAAAGGGTTCAGAAAAGGGCAACTAAAATAATTAGGGGTTTGGAATAGTTCCCATATGAAGAGAGGTTAAAGCGACTGGGACTTTTCAGTTTAGAAAAGAGGAGACTGAGGGGGGATATGATAGAGGTCTATAAAATCATGAGTGGTGTGGAGAGGGCCGATAAAGAAAAGTTATTTATTAGTTCTCTAAATAGAAGAACTAGAGGACACCAAATGAAATTAATGGGGAGCAGGTTTAAAACTAATAAAATAAAGTTCTTCTTCACACAGCGTGTAGTCAACCTGTGGAACTCCTTGCCAGAGGAGGCTGTGAAGGCTAGGACTATAATAGAGTTTAAAGAGAAGCTAGATAATTTCATGGAGGTTAGGTCCATAAAAGGCTATTAGCCAGGGGATAAAATGGTGTCCTTAGCCTCTGTTTGTCAGAGGCTGGAGAGGGATGGCAGGAGACAAATAACTTGATCATTGTCTTCGATCCACCCTCTCTTGGGCACTTGGTGCTGGCCACTGTCGGCAGACAGGATACTGGGCTAGATGGACCTTTGGTCTGACCCAGTACGACCATTCTTATGTTCTCATGAGATACTCATGTAGCTGCACCAAAGTATGGATGTGACAAGGCAGCATCATAAAAGCCAAGATAGTGAAAAATGAACACCCGAGAGAAGGATTTTTTTTTAGATAGCACTCATTTATACTCAATGATTAATTAACATTTTGGATAAAGGCTACTGTTGTTAAAATATTCAGCAGCCCACAGAGGAAGGAGAGCTCACAGTAAACATGCTCTGTGGCAGCAGGAGGTCCATCAGCAAAATCAGGAAAGATCATGTATGATGTTCCTGATGTTAAAAAAAATCCAGCAGGATTAAAAACAAAACTACTTATCCCAGAGTGTGCACAGTACTAATTGATTAGATATCCTTTGCAGATCACCATAAAGATATTTTACTGTATTCTTTGATAGATCTTTTGTTCATCTATTTTTAGCTTAACATGAGAACTGCTTTAGAATTCCAATGATTCATTATCATGTTCCCTTCTTTAGCTAACCAATATGCTCTTTGGGTTTAAAAAAAAGCACACAGAGATCTGGAAGCAAGTATAAAACAGAAGGAAAGGTCAGGATAGTCGTGCCAAACTTCAGAAATACAATTATAACAAGCATCCCAACAGATGATTGACAATTTATTGGAATAAATTGAATATTACAGGACCACATATTGTTACAGATAATCTTACTATTTAAAAAAACTTATCAACTTTTTAATATTTGCTTTTGGTATAGTCTTATGAGACCATGAGACTTTATAAAACCATTACCTCAGCTAATATTAGCCCACCTCGCCTTAGATACCTTTGTAAGAAACAAATGTTAATATATAATTTCAGTCACTTTTTTTTTTAATGGTTTCTCTTGCTAACCTTTTCCAATTATTTTGGGTCCATGGCCACACTAGAAACATTTGCACCAATTTAATGACCACAATGTCAACAAAGTAAGCTTCATCGGTGTCACTCTGTTTTATACCAGTGCCATACATCAATAGCAGAGGGTTTACATACCAGTACAAATTCCTCTTATGTAGTCATGGTCAAATAAAGACATACTTCAAAATAAAAGGCAGGGGAGCTAGCCAGAAAGAAGTGTGTTTTTACAGGAATAAACTAACTTCTCCATCTTGCTGTGTGATTCTAGTAGAGACAAGACACAGGGGGTGTGTCTAGACTACATGCCTCCTTCGACGGAGGCATGTAGATTAGCCAGATCGGAAGAGGGAAATGAAGCCGCGATTAAAATAATCGCGGCTTCATTTAAATTTAAATGGCTGCCCCAATCTGCCGATCAGCTGTTTGTCGGCAGATCGGGGCAGTCTGGACGCGATGCGCCGACAAAGAAGCCTTTCTTCATCGGCACAGGTAAGCCTCGTGAAACCAGGTTTACCTGTGCCGATGAAGAAAGGCTTCTTTGTCGGCGCATCGCGTCCAGACTGCCCCGATCTGCCGACAAACAGCTGATCGGCAGATCGGGGCAGCCATTTAAATTTAAATGAAGCCGCGATTATTTTAATCGCGGCTTCATTTCCCTCTTCCGATCTGGCTAATCTACATGCCTCCGTCGAAGGAGGCATGTAGTCTAGACACACCCAGGTAGTTTGTAATTTGATGTAACTAGTCAAAGTCAACACTGTCTCCATCACCTAGGATTTATCTTCATTAGCTACAGGGAGGTTAAAAACTACAATGTCTTGTTTCCACTAGGATTTTACATCAAGATAATTAGCTTGAATTATAAATGTACATTTGTTGTCAATAAATGTATAACGACAGAGAGCAGTTCTAGCCACCTACATTAGAAGCCAACATATGTTAAGCAACAAGTCTGTCAGTTAGTTAGGACAGGTATCACTGTACACGCACAGGCAATACATAATCTTCTTTTATTTCATTATTTTGAAGGTTTTAGGCCTGATCTGCGCTACAAGTTTATATGCTGCTTTGCATCAATCTAGCTGTGAAAGTGTCTACTTAAATTTGGCTCCCACCAAAGTAAGCCCCTCTGTACACAGATTCAGTAACACCTCCTCCTGGAGTGGTGTCAAGTCACAATGGATGTAATTAGATCCTGATTTACACTGTTATTGGCCTTCAGGAGCCATCCCACAATGCCCCATACAATCTTGTCACTTCAGGTTTACCTTAACCAGTTATGTGGTAGAGAAAGCTACAGTGCCTTGTCATCAGTATGGCTGTGTCCAGACTCAGGGGTTTTTTCGGGAAAAGTAGCCTTTTCCCGAAAAAGCTTCCCCTGCGTCCAGACTCAAGCCGCGTTCTTTCGAAATTATTTCGAAAGAACGCGGCTTTTCTTTCGATGGCGGTAAACCTCGTTTCACGAGGAAGAACGCCTTCTTTCGAAAGTTTCTCTTTCGAAAGAAGGCGTTCTTCAATGTAAATAGGGCTTCCTCGAAAGAGAGCATCCAGACTCGCTGGGTGCTCTCTTTCGAAAAAGCGGATTGCTCTTTCGAAAGATCTGCCTGCAGTCTAGACGCGATCTTTCGAAAAAGCCTCTTTCGAAAGAAGCCTGCAGTCTAGACATAGCCTATGATTTTAACATGGGTTAGCTAATACAGGTTTAAAATACACCTTTTTTCCAGGCGAATTCAAGCTTTAAACTAAGCCTATGTAGATTTAGATTGTGGCATTTAGCTAAAACATTTGCCTAAAGAATTTAGATTATTTTAATTCAGATTCGTGACAGAGTGTTAATGGGTGGATATTGTTTTCAAAGACTTAATAAGTGCCTTAGACTGCTAGGGAACTTGTAACCCTCCCACCCCTCTGTCCTTTTGTTTCTCCAGTAGATAATACAGCAATCTGATACCTTAAAATAAAATATGCTGTCTCTAATATGAGCAATAGCTCACAGATGAGGACACAATTCTCTTTGTAGGAGATCTCTGGGGTTGTCAAATTTTGGGGAGTTTTTTTCAAGTAATTATTGCTAAACCTGGTGCTTGCTAAATAAGTTGCCTGAGACCTGATATTTGACCTCAGCAAATAGGAAACCCATTATTTTAATTTTCAAATGCTGCCTTAATTGCATCATTCTAAGAGTTATTGTCCATTTGACTCTGCTGTGGCAGTCCATTGAAATAATTTGCCTGATGCCATACTCATAATAAAATCTTCATAATATTAAAAAAAAACCACTTCCAGGTGTTTGTAGCACTACCACCATTTATTTGTATGATGAAAGCAACAAAAAATGTTTTAATAATGTTATCCATATCTACAGTGGAGCAATAGCTAACAGTTACTTAAGACATTAATTTTGTCTAGGCTAGAACACTGGAAACAGGAGAAATTCATTATCAATACATAGAAAGGGCCAGATTCTGTTTTTTGTTATACTTGTGTAAATATAGGCCATTGCCATTAAAGCCAGTGAAATTACACCAGTGTACAAAGGTGTACTAAGATCAGAATCAGGCTCACGTATTAGAAAATCAGAAGAAAAAAACTGTATTAATTATTCATTGTTATTGTGCCTAAGAAGCCCTTATGGAAATCAGGGCCTCATTGTTCTAGGCTCAGTACAACACTTAGCAAAAGACAATCCCTAATCTGAGGAATTTACACTCGATAAACAGACAAAACAGAGCAGAAAGGAAGTTTCATTCTCCCTATTCTACATGAGCTACAGAGAGTTTAAATGACTTGCCCAAGGTCACACAGGAAGTCGGTTGAGCATTGAATACAGCTCTCCTGAGCCCACTATCCAATGCCTTATCTAAAAGGCATCCTTCCTCTCAAGTACTTCTCTCAATTATAGCAGGAAAAAAACTCTCTTCTGGCGGTCTCTTATTCCTGCAAGAATGGAAATTTCGTAATCTCCTAGAGCAGACCCAAGAGGATTGTAATTTATCAGCAGGCTGCAGTGTTACTTTCTTGATGCGAGTGAATTTCTGCAATTTTCCACTACACTCTAGCCAACAGTTGTAAAATGGAAATACTGTTTATACTCATCAGTTTCGGTCCTGTCCTTTTCTCCATTACAGGCTTTTATATACTTCCAGTTTTCACTCAGCCACTTCACTCTCCCTAGAGTTCATTGATGGATAAGGCTAGAGCCTGACCTTTGTTGCATGATCATGAGTCAAGAACCCACTTGTTCCCCTTTGCTCATTTGCTATCTGTATTGCAGGTTGTACCACAGAGAGGAAAGCAGCCAACATCGGGCCATTTTCCCCCCGCCCCAGTCTACCCAGGTGGGTCAGGAGTTAGCAGGCAGGCATGGAGAGTGGTCACAACATTGTTCTTCCTTCCTTCCCTTAATGTGCCAGCTAGTGCAGCTCAACTAGGCAGGAAATGGAGGTGGAGGTTGGGGATGGAGAGTAACCTATGCCAGGAAACAAGCTTATACCATTTATTTTACCTGGAGCATTGAGGAAGAAGCCGAGATTACACAGGTTCCTGGCTATGTCACCATTCAGTCCCTGCTTGGCTCCTGAAGCAGCACAACTCAACAGCTGTTGGGTGCAGGCTAGTCCTCAAGATCACAGCAAGTGCCAGTAGGACCACAGATACCTGCATGTTCAAGCAAGCATTAAAAATACACTCCCATGCCTAGCTATGCACCTCTGCAAATTCTACCTGTTTGCTGTGCTTTGTTTCCCATGCTAATTCTAGTTATTATTAAGGCCCCAAATATCCTTTCATCCGTGCATCACGCTGAATCTGCAACCATAAACATTTCCATTTGAAATGTTGAAATTGCCGTGCTGCCACAAGTGTCCTGATCTTTAGCAATGCCATCGATTTCAGTGGCACTAGCTGCATGAGGAAGACCACAGCAGCAAAAATATCAACCATTTAAAATCGTAGACTAGTTTTCAGATTGATTGTGAATGTTCTATATTTAAGACATACTGGCTACATCTAGACTGGCATGATTTTCCGCAAATGCTTTTAACGGAAAAGTTTTTCCGTTAAAAGCATTTGCGGAAAAGAGGGTCTAGATTGGCACGGATGCTTTTGTGCAAAAGCACTTTTTGCAGAAAAGCGTCTGTGCCAATCTAGACGCAGTTTTGCGCAAGAAAGCCCCGATCGCCATTTTTGCCATCGGGGCTTTTTTGCGCAAAACAGTCTTGAGCTGTCTACACTGGCCCTCTTGTGCAAATACATTTGCGCAAAAGGGCTTTTTCCTGAATGGGAGCATCATGGTATTTGCGGAAGAACACTGACAATCTTACATCAGAACGTCAGTGTTCTTGCGCAAATTCAAGTGGCCAGTGTAGACAGCTGGCAAGTTTTTCCACAAAAGCGGCCGCTTTTGCAGAAAAACTTGCCGGTCTAGACGTAGTCACTGAAATCCAGCACTTGCTATGAGCATATTGATAGGCATTGAAGACTCTCTCTTCAGCACTATGGCAACTTTATATCTATAAACTGCAGAATTCCTGCAAGAATAAAGATGTGTAGATGAAATTGCAAAGGTCTTGGAGGGCCAGGCAGTAGGCAAGGAGCATGGCCAATGCTAGGCAAAGGGGAAGGAGCTGTGACAGGAGCTTGTTACCTGAGAAACAAACCTGTGAGAGAACAAGCAAGAGAGAGTATGTATATAAATGGTATATCTCAACTTCCGTTTAAAAAAGCAGATAAGGTAACAACCGATTTTGCTTGTTAACTCCAGAATATGACTGTTATTCTGCATTCTGACAGGAAGGTAGACTAGCTGACCCTTGTGATCCTTTCTAACTTTGTAATCCTATCATTCTCTTTCCTAGGAAGTCACTGATGAACAATTTACTGCTGGTATAAGAAGCATTGTATATGTTCTCTCACTCAAAGTGTACCAGCTGGCATAATTAGGGCACTTAGGAGACTGCTTCAATAACACTTTGCTCTTATGAGAAGACAGGTGCAAAGAGCTCAAAACTAAGATCCTTGGATGACAGGCACCATGACCATGAAAACTATGACCACCATTATTTGGGCTCAGCTCAGGTGAATGTTTCTGTCTGTAGAAAAACACTTTTTTTCCCCCAGGGAATGTATTTGCCAATCAGGAGATGACAAAGTTCTGAATGAAGTGTTAATAATTCACTTTCTGGATATTTTTTCATATTTCTCCATGCAGACTTTTGGTGAAATTCTTACTCTGTTAGCATTAATGAGCAAATTCCCCATGGGTATGTCTACACTACATACGGAGTTGCAAATGAAGCCCGGGATTTGAATTTCCCGAGCTTCATTTGCATGATCCCGGCCGGCGCCATTTTTAAATGCCGGCTAGTTTGGACTCCGTGCCGCGCGGCTACACGCGGCACGAACTAGCTAGTTCGGATTAGGCTTCCTAATCCGAACTAGCTGTACGCCTCGTGGAAGATTAATCCAAACTAGCTAGTTCATGCCGCGTGTAGCCGCGTGGCACGCAGTCCGAACTAGCCGGCATTTAAAAATGGCACCGGCCAGGATCATGCAAATGAAGCCCGGGAAATTCAAATCCCGGGCTTCATTTGCAACTCCGTATGACTACATTAACTCCCCTAGTTCGAACTAGTGGGGTAGTGTAGATATACCCCATGACTTGAATAGGGCTAGGATTTCTCCCTTTGTACTGAAAGACAAAAGAGCAAGAAACAGAGCTGGCTGTGTCTAGACTGGCCAGTTTTTCCGGAAAATCAGCCGCTTTTCCGGAAAAACTTGCCAGCTGTCTACACTGGCCGCTTGAATTTCCGCAAAAGCACTGACTTCCTACTGTAAGAAATCAGTGCTTCTTGCGGAAATACTATTCTGCTCCCGTTCGGGCAAAAGTCCCTTTTGCACATAGCTTTTGCGCAAAAGGGCCAGTGTAGACAGCTCAGATTTGTTTTCTGCAAAAAAGCCCCAATTGCAAAAATGGCGATCGGGGCTTTTTTGCGGAAAAGCGTGTCTAGATTGGCACGGACGCTTTTCCGCAAAAAGTGCTTTTGCGGAAAAGCGTCCGTGCCAATCTAGATGCTCTGTTCCGAAAATGCTTTTAATGGAAAACTTTTCCATTAAAAGCATTTCCGGAAAATCATGCCAATCTAGACGCAGCCAGCAGGTCCCTGGAACGTTAATATGATGATGGTTACACAAGAAAACAGATACTGCAGAGTCTGTCTATCAGCCTGATGCAATATAGGTAAGACATTTAGTATTAGTCTCTACCAGTTGTTTTTCATTTTAATAATTGCTTGAAGAAATAAAAGAGTTTGGTCAATAAATAGTCCACACAATCAGGCTCTTTATTTGACACCCCCAAAGTATTGGCTCTCCCACAGTATGTGTAAATTAATACAGGTGCATTGACTTCAATGGAGCTACACCTATTTATACCAGCTGAAGATGTGGCCTGTACGGAGTATTATATATAGATCTATTTATGGAAAATGTTGGAGAAACGGAAGGCAATAAAATTACTTTAGGAATGATTAAATGCTTAAGAAGCTGCAGCATTCAGTAACTGTAAATATACTCCATGAACATTATGTGATAAGATGAAAGCAAGCCCTGAATGCAATTAAGAAATGCATACCTTATACTTTTGCCTTTAATCAGAAGACCCAAATGTAAGTGCACTTTTTTATATATCATCTGTAATGCATGAAGTCTTCCTATGTCTCCATGACACCTGTAAAAAATGTGTAGGGGTAATTTCCTGCATCAGTGAAAAACAATCTGGATTAAAACATAGTTGAGAATGCACAGTAATATTATACCCGTTGAAGAAAGTTAAATAGGATGGAATAGTTCAGTTGAATTAGATAAGCAAATAAAATTACATGAATAGACTGATGCTAACCTGACCCAGGGTTTCACAGTGACTCTATGATCCAGTAGTTAGAACACCAAATAAGTCAGAACACAGACTTGAACCTAAATTACCCACACACCATTAGCCTCTCTCACACACTCTTTGCCTTTTTCCCACCAGTCCCATCTTTCACTGACTTTTACATGTTTTCATACAAAATTTATTTTGATAAACTGACATTTTCCAAAAAACAAACACCACCACCACCACCCCTCTTTGTCTGAAAGTTCCCAACCAGTGCTATTTGAAAGTTCTGGGTTTGTTTGTTGGACTTTTCACTGATGTCACATTTATATCCCCTCAAGCAATATGCTAGCTTTTGCCTGGGGGGGGGGGGGGGGAAGCACTAAGGAAGCCAATGATTTTCTAAAGTACAGTGTTCAGAGGTTTATATCATTCACTGAGCTATTGTCTCTTGCTGTAATTGTAATAACATGGTGGAGACCATTTTTCTCTCTACAGGGTCAGGTATTGAGGAAAATAGTATCATAAAGAAAGTACTTCATATTCATGTACCTGATTATTCTAAAATTGATATAAAGGTATTTAAATGGCAGTATAATTAGAGTAGTAATAATTACAGGCTTTGAAAGAAAGTTTGAAATGTGAAAGTACATGGAAAAAACTGAGTCTGTGTAATCATATTCAGATTAGCCTTACTAGACTTACTCAGATATTTTAAAATAACAAAATAAAAGTTTCCTTCTGTAGTGAAGGTCATTCTTAATATAACATAAAATGAAGGCCAAGATTTTTGTGTGGACCTCAATGCATCCTCTGCTTTGGCATCCTCAAATAACTGTGGGAGATACAAACACTGAGAGCATTTAAGAATGGGATTTTTAAAGGATACCGGGAACTGGCCACTCAAATCCCACTGAAATTCAAAATTAGGACTAATTCTCATAAAATACCTTGAAAGTCCCAAACTTTAAATACCACACACTATAAAACATACTGAGACACCAATGTAAACACAGGAATCTGCAATTCCAGTTCTCCTCTCCACCTGTTTCTTTTTTGTTTGTCTTTACTGGTTTTCAGATTGTAAAATCTTCAGGGCAGGAATGGGACTCTAACCTGTCAGGTAAGCACTAGCCCACTCTGGATGCTAAATGATTAATAATTATTTATAGTTGCAATCCAGTAGTTAGCTAAGTGCAATAAAATGCATCAGCAATTTTTCACTGCACAGTTGGTGCAGGCACAAGAAAGTGTGCACAAAGTCAGCATCAATTTCTGAAAAATCAAGAAGCAAGCACTGGACTATTGGAAAACAATGAAAGATCTGCTCTGAAAATGAAAATTCTTATCAGCATCAAAATCTCAAAACTGCTTTTTATTTTAAACTTTGTATCATTTGTCAAAATGCAGCTTTTTGCACCTAAGGGGCCTGTTTCGTATGATCAGCTGAGAGGATATACACCCTCCTGCATAACAGCATGGCAATTTTTGTTAGCAACATTGTTTCATAATTGTTCAGTCCACTGATTACGGCTGACTGAAGTAGTATGCCACTGGTTTAAGGGACAGGCTACAGTCTATAGCTGAGAGACCCTGGGGTGTAATCGAGGAGGTTCACCCCATCTTACCTCCGGCTATATACACAGGAAGAGAGGAAATAAAAGTCATGGAGGCAGGCAACATTCTTTCAGGATCTACGAGACTGGGTATTATGGACATTAAATATGGTGGCTCCAAATCAGAGTTTGTGGTGAAGAGTTTCTGAACTGTTTGGCATCACTGCTCTTGTGCGGTACAAAGAGGACATACTGTTTTGTTAAGACTTAAAAAAAAACTGAATGATTCTGCAGCTCCTTGGAGGCTAACAAAAAATGTAGATGGCATCATGAGCTTTCGTGGGCACAACCCGCTGCTTTCTCCTTGCCTTGACTGCCAGTCAGGGGAAATGAAGGTAGAGAACCCTACAACAGCCTGTAAAGGGTACAGCTACACTACAGAGGAAGATCGAAGCTGCCACTGTTGATCTTCCAGGGTACGAATTAATGGGTCTAGTTAACACAGCTAATTCAAAGTGAGAGGGGCATTTCAGTCGATGCTGGTAACCCTCACAAGGAGTAAGGGAAGTCAAAGAATGAGTGTTCTTCCTTCGACTTCCTGCAGTGTAGACAGCACCAAAAGTCGAGGTGAGCTACTTCAACTATGCTATTAATGTAGCTGAAGTTGCGTATCTTAATTCGACTTTGTCCCAGTGGGTTTTGCAGGGAGTTCCTGTACCTTTATGCTCCCTAACATCTTAATGAGAATTTAAGGGCAATTCCCAGCTGTTCCCCTCATTATAGCCTAGGTTTACAGCTATGGCTTTTTTTAAAACCATTTCTATCAATGTTACTTTTAAGCCTTGGTATCAGCCAGGCACATCAAAGCTGGTGTAATGGAAGCAGTGGTCTGAATGAGCTCTTCTCTACCCTCAAGTGACAAACTGGAGGAGCAGAATATATTTGCATAGACATACCTGCTTTTAGAATCCTAGGGCTGGAAGAGACCTCAGGAGGTCATCAAGTCCAGCTCCCCTGCCCAAAGCAGGACCAACCCCAACTAAATCATCCCAGCCAGGGCTTTGTCAAGCTGGGACTTAAAAACGTCTTGGGATGGAAATTCTACCACCTTCCTTGTATAGAAGCAGGGAAAGGGAAAAAGGGGATTTGTGTGCAGCCATCTTAGAGTTGGTAGGAATAGAGCAAGAGACAGGCTAGCCCTGAGGCCTAACAAAGCGAGAGTGAGAATTGTAAGAGATGCTTTCTTCGCCTCGCTTTAGCGATAAGGATGGAATGGTGACTCCAGCAGGAACCTTGAGATAAGGTAGCATCTGAAGGAAACTGTGTGGGCAGAAAGATAACTGTTAGCTGTTGATGTATATAATGGGAGAGTCTATATACTTGTCTTATACTGCTTGTATTTTGAAGATCTGTCTAAGGAAGGGGAGCCACCCCCCACCCAGTCCAACCGCAGTCTTCCCTTGTAATTGCTAGAAATAAACTGCCTCTGACTTGTTGCTTACAAACGCAGAGTGAGGACTCGTTTTATTCCACAATTTGGTACCGTGACTTGGATGGTAATGCCCGGCTGAGACAGCAGAATTACTATGGATCGTCCCCCTTCGAGCCCCAAGGTGCAAAACAAGAGGTAAGAGACCTTTTGAAATCTCTACTAGGGTGTCGGAGGACTGCCCATGGGGCTGTCTGTTCCTTTTGGGTTCACGCCATCTGAACTTATTGAATCTGCAACACGGTCAGACGCAAAGCGGTGCTGAGGAACTTTTGCTGCCCTCAAATAAGGGAAAGGTTGTATTAAGTCTGGACATAAGGAATTAAGGTTATGGTTAAAGAAGATGCATCTAGATATGGGGAATGAATGAGTATGAATGTGATGAGTGAGGAGTGAATGCCGCTGACCAGGTCTGAGACTTAAGCTGACTCCAGCCGCACGAAGGCTACCTTATGAGGGAATCCTGAACTCAAGGAGGGGTCAGCCAAACCTCGTGACCCAGCGGATATATATGAGAAATTGACTCTCCTTATTTAATGAGCTGCTGATAAGGTCTGCATCTCAAGACCCAGCAGACCCCTTCTTTGGAGTGTGTGAAAATAGTTTCTTATGAGCCTCTGAGCAGACAGGACTCCCTTGTGTAACTGAAAATGGGTGGGGGTAAGTCTAAGAATACCCCCACACTGTCAAAGGGCACCCCTGTGTACTACATGTACATGTATTATGGTCCTAGGACCTCCAGGCACACTAAAAAAGAATGCTTCTACCCCGGAGGGGGTAAGGCAGGACAATGGCCGAGCAAGAATGCCCCTAGCACATAGGACACGCAGAACAGCACACAGAAGCAGGAGAAAGCTGCCAAGCAACTCCAGGAGATTCACAAGCTCCTTGCTAGCAAATAGATAACAGCAGCCTCTCTGGCTGGAACCGCAGGCAACCCAAGGATGTTTTTTAACACATGAGTGGGGACTGGCCAGGCAAAATATTAATAAACAGCCAAAACCTTCCCTTCACACGCTGTTATGTTTGGCTTGAGGGCGTGGGAGGAGGTAAATTAAAAGCCACCCTAAGTCAACCGGTAGAAATCGAATTTGAAATTGTAATCACTGGAAGCCAAATGTGCCCTAACAAGGAGACACATTCTGCGGCATACATCTCCTTACAGAGCATAAGGGAGTGATCCACCCCAGAGCCAGCAGCATAGATCATGCCTGCTGCAGCTTGGCTGTTACGAAAAACCCTGTACTAAGAAGTTTAAAAAGTATTATTAGCTGACTTTCTTAATAAACATTTGAATTTACCCAATGAAAGGAACCAGAAGCTGTGGAGGCTAATTGAAAAGCCCACCCTTCTCACTAAATTAATAATGGACAGCACCAGTGTAATTGGAAAAAGCCATTTAGCAGGAATCAAGACAGACCATAAGAAGGAAAAAGCATGTTAAAAGAGGGTAAGCGGTTTGGAGCCCTATGGGCAAAGTAGAAGGAATAAGGAAAGCAGTAATACAGTCATTAGAAAGTTAAATTAACAGGAATGAGAATTTTTCATTTGAGGAACAAAGCAAGTGATTAAGGGTATGCAAAGGTGAAAGGTTGACTCCATGGGAGTATGGAAGGAATTAAGCAATTGTTGTAATGTGTGAGGAAAAAACCTGCTTTAAAAACAACTCCTTGTTTCTTGCAGCCTCTTTCAATAATCCAGGCAAAAGAAACAATCAATTTAAATATTTGGCTACAGACACTTTTGCTAAATCTACTAAAGGGGAAATAAGGAATCTTATTGACATTTAACTGGCTAACTTCATAAAAAAATGAAATCTATACATTGTAAATCTGCTTTGTAGGTTTCAAATGAATTGATTTTATTTAGTTTGGATAATGCCCTCTCACTTAAAATTGCAAACAGACAAAGCACAAATTGATTAGTGTTGCTTGTCCCAGGGCATTCAACCCTTAAGATTAAATTCACTCTCTAAGAAAACAAATTATTATTTTAAAAAATCCAAGCCCTAGAACTTCACTGTGTCTCTTTTCAAGGCTGAGTTGATAATACTTTTTGGCTTGCCTTCAAATCCAAAGTTGTATGTGAATGCAGGCTGCCTGGCTATTTCAAAGGAATATAAAACCCACCGTCTCCTGAAATAAATTGTCCAAATATAAACAAGATATTTATAAACAACTATTTGAAATAATAATTATTATTAACATAACACTAATAATTAAGCCTGTAACATTGTATATGATTCTTTTCAGGAAAAGAAAACCTTTTTGCTTGCTGAAATAGTAACTAGAAAACACCTTGTGCTAAGGAAAATTACTATAGCAGTAAAACCTCTCAGTTGCCACCCGTGAATAATTTGAAGCTTCACACATTAAACACCTGGTCTGTGGTACAAGAGGGAAACTGAGGCATGCCACCTTTAACTTAATAATTGAACAAAGAAATAATTCACCCAAACCCTCTGAAGCTGGTGTGCAAATTAAAAGTATATAATTGGGTAACAGCAGGCTGATCAAAAATTAGCAAGAACATCTGTAAAAGAA
Organism: Pelodiscus sinensis; assembly: GCF_049634645.1. Taxonomy (NCBI): domain Eukaryota; kingdom Metazoa; phylum Chordata; order Testudines; family Trionychidae; genus Pelodiscus; species Pelodiscus sinensis. The sequence continues at coordinate 62,027,704 of NC_134713.1, read as the reverse complement.
AAGTATTCTAAAATATAATGTGCCACCCCCACGGGGGTAGAAATGTTTTCTTTGTCTTTCAGACCATCAGAAAGCGCTGGTACCAGCTGAAGAGCAACCGAAAAAAAACCCCATGGTTCTGCTGTCATGACATAATGAGTTTGTGTTCTGTACAAGTTTGTCTTGTGTGTCTTAATTGTGGTATACGTATTGCAAATGTTGTTGTGTGTAGAAAATTGGTTTTTTTAATGAAAGAACATTTTAAGTAAAGCTAAAGCATGAGTTTAAACAAAAACAAAATTAATAACTGGGCCCAATCAATTGGCAACTCTAAACTTAGTGAAAGGATAATAGTTTGGCAATTGTTTAAGCTAGGAGAATGTTAACAATGTCTCCATAAGTGAACAAAAAGGAAGGTAACTATAAGGCTCTTCCTGCTGCAGCTCCTGCTACTCCTATGGAGCTTGGAGGAAGGGAGCAAGGAGTGCATCATGTGAAAAGGACTGGAAGTGGGGTACCAACCTCCTCCCCACTGGGTTTGCTTTGCTTTAATTGCCACATTAGAGAAATATTTAGCTTTGCAACTTGCACACCAACCATGAAAGTGGTTTGACCAGAGATAACAAGAAATCTGTAACTGAAACAACACAGGCAAGTGGGACATCAGCATATTTAAGTAAAGATGCCCACAACAATGGGGAAACTAGTAACCTCACCATTGTAATAATAGCCAATTGCCCTGCTACCTGAAGGTGAAAAATGTTTTTGGAGTGTTGCTGGGAGCACTTTACATCCTGATCACCTTTGGCGCTCCCAGGACGGCTGCCTGGTTGTGCCTAGGGTACTCTTGCCCTATTTTGCTCGTGAGCAAAGGGGGGATGATTGCTGCAGTAAAATGAGACTGGTGTACACCAGATTTTGCTTCTGTGGCCCAGCACTACTGCCAACAATGTACAATCTGCTGTTAAAGTTAGGCAGGCATCGCACCCCCCCTCTTTGGGGACCCTTTGTAAATATTCAGATTGATTTTATTCAAATATAATTATGAGTATGTATTAGTATTGGTTAATGTTTTTTCCAGTTAGGTTGAAACCTTCCCCTGCAGAAGGGCAGATGCCAAGTCTGTTGTGAAAATCCTGCTAAAAGATTTTGTACCAAGGTTTGGTATACCTGTTGGTATCAACAGTGATCGTGGTACTCATTTTTACTGGACAAATTGTAAAAGGGTTATGTGCAGCCTTGCAAATTCAACACAACCTCCACTGCCCCCACCACCCACAGTCTGCCGGGACAGTGGAGCATCAAAATGGGATTCTGAAAAGTAAACTGGCCAAGATCTGTGTAAAAACAAACTTGAAATGGCCAGATGCCCTTCCATTGGCATTAATGAGCATGAGGGCCAACCCCAAGTGGAAGACTGGACTCAGCCCTCATGAAATCCTGACAGGATGCCTGATGTGACTACCGGCAGCGCCCCCGCTGGCCCTTGCCCAAATGGACATTCATTTAATGGATGATACCATGCTTAATTACTGCCAGGCATTAATGAAATGTCTTAGGTCTCTTTATCCACAGGTAAAGGAAGCATTACCCAAGGACCCTGAGCAACCTTGTCATTGGCAAGGAGGGACTTGTGGGGTTCAATCTTGGGAATGTGGTGTTGAGTGGTAGTTTGGGTTTCTTCCAGGATCTAGGCTCTGTGCTTACGGACAGGTACCATCAGAATGTACTGCCCTCCCCAACTGGCTTTCAGATAAGGAATACCAAAAGCACCTTGATGCCACTGCCTTCACCCTCTCCTCCATATCCACTACCACCCCTTTAACATATCCAAATGTAGACAATACTATATATTCTGATGAAATCCAATAGCCAAGACCTTCACACCTTAGTGCTTTAGCTAAGTATTGTATGGAAAATTTATTCTTTAAGGTTCAGAATATCTCATATGAGCGAACAATTGAGTGGAAAACAGATGGATCAGTGGAGATAGAAGTATATGATATCGCTACAAATGAGCATGAGCCACAAGCATCTGAAATTGAGATTAGGGGATTTCCTAGTGGAGTTGACATGATGGCTTTGTTTGCAGCCATCTTAGGGTTGGTAGGAATAGAACAAGAGACAGGCTAACCCTGAGGCCTAACAAAGTGAGAGCGAGAATTGTAGGGACGCTTTCTTCACCTCGCTTTAGAGATAAGTATGAATGTTGACTCCAGCAGGAACCTTGAGATAAGGGAATTGTGTGGGCAGAGAGATAACCGTTAGCCGTTGATGTATGTAACGGGAGAGTATATATACTTGTCTTAGACTGCTTGTATTTTGAAGATTTGTCTAAGGAAGGGGGGCCACCACCACCCCCAGTTCAACCACAGTCTTCCCTTCCAATTGCTCAAAATAAACTGCCTCTGACATGTTGCTTACAAATGCAGAGTGAGGACTTGTTTTCTTCCACACTAGGTAACCCATTCCAGTACTTCACCCCCTTCCTAGTTCTTAGAACATAAGAACATAAGAATGGCCGTACTGGGTCAGACCAAAGGTCCATCTAGCCCAGTATCCTGTCTGCTGACAGTGGCCAGCACCAGGTGCCCCAGAGAGGATGTATCGAAGACAATGATCAAGCGATTTGTCTCCTGCCATCCCTCTCCAGACTCTGACAAACAGAGGCCAAGGACACCATTTTATCCCCTGGCTAATAGCCTTTTATGGACCTAACCTCTATGAAATTATCTAGCTTCTCTTTAAACTCTATTATAGTCCTAGCCTTCACAGCCTCCTCTGGCAAGGAGTTCCACAGGTTGACTACACGCTGTGTGAAGAAGAACTTTCTTTTATTAGTTTTAAACCTGCTCCCCATTAATTTCATTTGGTGTCCTCTAGTTCTTCTATTTAGGGAACTAATAAATAACTTTTCTTTATCGGCCCTCTCCACACCACTCATGATTTTATAGACCTCTATCATATCCCCCCTCAGTCTCCTCTTTTCTAAACTGAAAAGTCCCAGTCTCTTTAACCTCTCCTCATATGGGACCTGTTCCAAACCCCTAATCATTTTAGTTGCCCTTTTCTGAACCCTTTCCAAGGCCAAAATATCTTTTTTGAGGTGAGTAGACCACATCTGTACACAGTATTCAAGATGTGGGCGTACCATAGTTTTATACAGGGGCAGTAAGATATTCTGGGTCTTATTTCCTATCCCTTTCCTAATAATTCCTAGCATCCTATTTGCCTTTTTGACCGCCGGTGCACACTGCGTGGAAGTTTTCAGAGAACTGTCCATGATAACTCCAAGATCTCTTTCCTGATTTGTCGTAGCCAAATTAGCCCCCATCATACTGTACGTATAGTTGGGGTTATTTCTCCCGATGTGCATTACTTTACACTTATCCACATTAAATTTCATTTGCCATTTTGTTGCCCAATCACTCAGTTTGGTGAGATCTTCTTGGAGTCCCTCACAGTCTGCTTCTGTCTTGACTATCCTAAACAGTTTGGTATCATCTGCAAACTTCACTACCTCACTGCTTACCCCTTTCTCCAGATCATTTATGAATAAGTTGAAAAGGATTGGTCCCAGGACTGACCCTTGGGGGACACCACTAGTTACCCCTCTCCAATCTGAAAATGTACCATTTATTCCTACCCTTTGTTTCCTGTCTTTTAACCAGTTCTCAATCCAAGAAAGGACCTTTCCTCTTATCCCATGGCCATGTAATTTACACAAGAGCCTTTGGTGAGGGACCTTGTCAAAGGCTTTCTGAAAATCCAAGTATACTATATCTACTGGATCCCCTTTGTCCGCATGTTTGTTAACCCCTTCAAAGAACTCTAACAGATTAGTAAGACAGGATTTCCCTTTACAGAAACCATGTTGACTTTTGTCCAACAAATTATGTTCTTCTACATTAGTTCTTCCTAATATCCAACCTAGACTTCTCCCACAGTAACTTGAGACCATTGCTCCTTTTTCTGCCATCCATCACTACTGAGAACAGCCTCTCTCTATCCTCTTTGGAACCTCCCTTCAGGAAGTTGAAGGCTGCTATCAAATCTCCTTTCACTCTTCTCTTCTGCAGACTAAATAAGCCCTAATTCTTCAGCCTCTCCTCATAGGTGATGTGCTCTAGCCCCCTAATCATTTTGGTTGGCCTCCGCTGGACACTCTCCAATGTATTCACATCCTTTTCGTAGGGGGCGGGTGGCAGAATTGGATGCAATACACCAAATGTGGCCTCACTAGTGCCAAATAAAGGGGAATAATCACTTCTCTAGATCTGCTGGCAATGCTCCTCCTAACGCACCCTAATATGCCATTAGCATTCTTGGCTACAAGAGCACACTACTGACTCATATCCAGCTTCTTATCCACTGTAATCCTCAGGTCCTTTTCTGCTGAACTGCTACCTAGTCAATCAGTCCCCTGTAACAATGCTTGGGATTCTTCCTCCCCAAGTGCAGGACTCTGCACTTGTCTTTGTTGAACCTCAGCAGATTTCTTTTGGCCCAATCCTCTAATTTCTCTATGTCACTCTGGACCCTATCCCTGCCCTCCAATGTATCTACCTCTCCTTCTTTTCTTAGGTGATTAGCAGACTAACCTGCTCTGCTAACATCATTAATTTTGAGTGTTTGGGGTTAAGATGCATGTTAGTCTTGTGGTAGTGCAGAGGTAATTAAGGGTTGCTATCCTGATAGTATGAGCACTAAAACTGTACTTAATGTGCCCTAATTGGAGGGGAGGGCATCACCCTAAAACCTCAACTGCTACACAGGGCACAATGGTGCCAAAGGTAAGGGAAAGGGGAGTGAAAGGGCAGAGATTCCTACCTGGTATTGTAGATCTGGATCCTAGAAACCATGTGGTCCTTTCCCTCCAATATTGAAAGACAGCTCTGACTAGACTCAGTGGAGTGTCTTGGCTCTCTTTCAGTGATCACTGATACGCTGAACCTTGTCTCTGGTACAGAGACAGTGCTGTGGAGAAAAGACAGTATAGAGGGAGCAGCAGAGAGGTTCCCCTCTCCATGGTGAAACCACAATGATCTGGGCTAAGTGGCAGAACCTCAGAACACAGCATTGCAGCTAGAGGCTTTCCCTACATTGCCAAGAGATCAGCAACACTTTTGTGGTTCATGGGTACTTAAAAAAGCCTCCCCACTCAGAGACAAAAAAGTTTGACCACAGCAAGTGGCAGTGTAAATGCTCCTTTGTCCACAGGAGAGCATTCTTGCCGACAAAGCCTCTGCTGCTCATGGGGGGTGGAAATTTGTCTGCAAAAATGCCAGCATACGGCATTTAACGCTGTAGCTGTTTGTTGGTGACTTTTAGCTGCACGGCCATGTTGCTAAAAGCTGGGTATTGTAGACAAAGCCAGAGTGGCAGCAGCGCTGGTAGAGACTGCAACAAAGCATCCTGCCAATCTAGATGCGCTTTTCCGAAAATGCTTTTAACGGAAAACTTTTCTGTTAAAAGCATTTCCGGAAAATCATGCCAGTGTAGACGTAGCCCCTGTGTGATTACTGAGCAATGCAAGTAGTGCTTAGACCACAGCAACTGTTAAGATCAAGAGACCTTTACAGCATGGACTGGGAGCCAGCTGGCTTTTTCTGCACTATGAGTAGTTAGAATGTGTGAGCTATAGCAAGTACACACAAGTCTTCACAGAAATGGGGGCCTTCCTTACTATGGTAACCCTAACTGTTAGCATTAAAACGAAAAGGCACCAAATAGCTACCAGTCGTACAATGTGTAAAATATTTCTGTTGAAACACTTCGATCACATCACTTTCTTTCATGGACACGACAGACCTTTAGCTAGAAATGTAACAGACAGAGATACTCTTAAGGTCACATTCACCTCTGTGGTGCCTGGGAGATCAATCTAATTTTCCTATGCCTATGACAGGAAGTAACTGTAGCATCTAAGGGTACGTCTAGACTACATGTCTCTGTCAGCAGAGGCATGTAGATTAGGCTACCAGACATAGGACAATGAAGCGGCGATTTAAATAATCGCCGGATCAGCTGTTTGTCGGCTCAGCGCGGCAGCCATGTAAATTTAAATGAAGCGGCGATTATTTAAATCGCCGCTTCATTTTCCTATGTCTGGTAGCCTAATCTACATGACTCTGGCGACAGAGGCATGTAGTCTAGACATACATTCCACGTTAAATACGGAGTAGACTCTGCATAGTAGAGGAAACCATTGATTCTATCTTACATCCCCTTCCATTCAATCCCAAAAGTGAGAGTGAATATAGTTGAATGAAGAGTTTAATTAAGCTTAGCAGAAGAGCCATGCCTTTTTGGATGGGACTGCCAGTCCCTACCCCCAAATTTCAGGTATGCTCAGATCCATAAATTTGCTTTAGGTTCTTCTCTGATAATCCAATAAATACACACTTGTACCATGACAGGAAAATGTGGTTGTTCACAATGCTACAAATTGTCTCTTGAGAGCAAGGGAACTTTCATGTCATTCAATCAGCTTTATAGGGATCAAGAAATAAATCTGCAAGGGTATGTCTACACTTGCCCCTAGTTCGGACTAGGGAAGAAAATGAAGCATACAAATGAAGCAGACGGTTGCCATTTTAAAATGCCTGTAGTCTGAATTAACTCGCCGTGTGTAGACGCAGTAGTCCAATCCAAAACCCTTCCCTCAAATTAACTGTTACTCCTCATGCAAGTAACAGTTAATTCGAGGGAAGGGTTTTGGATCGGACTACCACTTCTTCATGTGGCGAGTTAATTCGGGCTAAAGGCATTTTAAAATGGCGACCGGCCACGAATATACTAATCAAGCGCGGAATATTTAAATCCCACGCTTCATTAGCAACTTTGGTATGCTTCATTTGCTTCCCCAGTCCAAACTAGGGGGCAAGTGTAGACATACCCCAAGAGAAAATCATTGACTTTTAATTTCCTTAGACTTGGCATTAATGAAGGACTCTTACTATTTCCTCCACAGTTTTGGCCTATTCATTGATCTATTTTAAAAGCCTGGGGAATGCAGAAACAATAGTTCAGGTCTTAATAAGAAATTAGTAACTAAGTTTATCTTAGTCAGATATTAGTTTCTTCTCAGAAGTTAAGGACATTTTCAAGCCAAATTCTACCATCTTTAGTGACAACGAAGAGTACCTTATTCCTGAAGTAATGCCATTACTCTCGCTGGTACTATTTGCAAAATAAGGTACCGCTCAGCATTCACAGAATGCAGGACTCTGGCTCTTAGTCTTTAGGTTCTCAATTGCCCTTTGTTACTGTGAACATGAATGCCATTTGTACATTCACCGGTTTTAGCTATATAGCGTACTTGCATGCACACATAGGCATGTATACATGCAAATATTTGCATGATAGACGTGATTCAAGTCTGATATGTATGTTAATGAAAATCACTTGGTTCTTAAAGGTAGGGACATTTCACTGGCATCTGATGTCTCATCTCTTTCTCCTTATTTCCCCTTTGAGACTGAACACAATATATTCAACAATTCAGAATGATATATTTAGTAGGAGAAGATGGTGGGAAAGAGACCCTGAGAAAATCTGAGGAAACAATGGATGAATTGCATCACAGAATATAATAAGCAGGTGGATCTCATTGTTGCCGCAGTCAGGCTAATATACTTGCATGATAATCCAACCTCAGATGGGATAAGAAGAAAGAGGAAGAGAAGAAGAATATAAGGCAGGAATTAGTTACTAATGTTTTTGTTTATTAAAATGTACATTCCCCTTTGTTCCACTCTTTTCTGACCTGCAAATAGCACAGAATTTTCAGTTAGAAAATATTCATTTGGGAAGTTCAGCATCAGCATTCTGATAATCAGTGCATCAACAGCAAATGCACACAAACAAACCCAAAAGTATACAAAATGAGCAAGTAATCTGTTCAGTCTGTCTGTACAACATCTAGCCCAATTGGGTCCCAATCCCAGTTGGGGCTTTGGAGCATCAAAGATGATAAAAATATTTGCTACTATTAATACAAGTTGGACCTCCCATGTCCAGCACCCTCGGAACCTGTGCAGTCCTGAACCAGGGAGTTTGCCAGACCAGAGGAAGTCAATCCTCCCTTGCTGGCCACCAGTCCCACTCCTGCTGCTGGCTTCCCACCCTGCCGCTGGCCCCACTCCCACTGGGGCTCTCTGGAGGTGGGGATTCCTGGCCACCAAACTCATGGCTGGCTCCTGTTTTCAGCCTCCCGGGATGTCGGGTCCAGCATCATTCTGGTCCAGCAGGACTATGGATGTTACTGGACCAGAAAGTCCTGGATTTGAGAGGTTCAACCTGTACTGACTTGCAGAAATTGAAACTCATTAGTCACAACATTTAATAATCATATTTTCCAAAATTTGCAGTTACAATTTCATGTAAGAAAAATATTTCTTGGACATTGTCACCACTAAGTCCGCAGTCTAATGCATTATAATATCAAGTCTTGCTCATATAAAACCACAACTTCAGAAAGAGAGCACTCACCATGGGATAGAAGAAAGACAAGTTTTAAAAAACTGATAAGCATCTAAAATGTTATATTTTAATTTCAATGGAAGTTTTGCCTTGGAAAGGACTGGGGATTAAATTGAAAACTGGGGTCAGAAGAGACCTCAGGAGGTCATCTAGTCCAACTCCTTGCTCAAAGCAGGACCAAGATTCCACTCCCTGGCAACCCATTCCAGTTCTTCACCACCCTCCCAATGAAATAGTTTTTCCTAGTATCCAACCTAGACCTTTCCCATTGCAATCTGAGACCATGGCTTTTTGTTCTGTCATCTGCCACTACTGAGAATAGCCTGACTCCATCCTCATTTCCTTAGGCCCTTATTTATTTGTTTATCATTTTAGATTCAACCCAAGTTAACGAATTACATAACTATTCTTCACTAACCAGTCAGATTATTAGTCTTCCTTCACATGGTCAACTGGTATTTTTCCCCACACTTCGCTAATGAAACTGTGTAAAGTGTACAAATTTTGTCTGACATTGGGGAGCATCTACATTTGTCTATGGTCAGACTGAAGACTCCATTTTGAACGTGGAGCTATTGCCTCTTTGCCTCCATGTTGGATTGAAATTCCAAGAGCTAGGGGCACTGGCTAACAATGGCGTCATTAATGTGAACTGTTCCCATTCAAATGGAAGCAACTTAGGAAAATGGGATGACCGAAACCTACGGTAACCCATTTTTCTCCAATATCTCTGAAGGGGCCTGGGATCTAGAGTCACAGCATTTTCCCCAGCAGTGGAACAAAGAGACTAGATGCTGGTACAGCCCTGTGATACTGCAAAGGCTGAGAAGGAGACTCAAATCCCTAGCTAGATTGGGCCCGAGGGAGGGAGGTGGGCATGCTTTCAGAGTCCAGGGTATTTGTCTAACTTAAGAGGCAGGATTGCTAACTTGCCTGGTCAGGAGAACGGGCATCCCTAGAAGAAGGTAACTGGTTGCAATGGAGAGAAAGGTGCCATGATTTGGCAGAGAAACAATGTGCAGATGGGAGGCTCTGACCTAAGCCCAAAGGAGGTCAGGACACTGAGGCATGGAAATGTGTGTAGGTGAACTTATTTATTGTTTTGGGTGGATCTGTGTAGTTGTTGTGCTATCTAAAGAAATGAATAATTGGGCTTAGGGACCCGTTACAAAGTCTGCTAGTCTTTTGCTTTCAACTATCCTAAGGCTGCCTCAGAAAGGTTTGGTGCTCTGGGGCAGGGTATGCTTAAGGCACTAGAGAGCATGGAGGTTGGTACTGATCCTGGCAGCCACAAAGTGTGCCAGAGTGTATGTCTACATTGCAGTTACACTCATGACAGGCCTGTGCCAGCTTTTCAGGTTTACTGGGCGCAGGCTAGAGGGCTGTTTAGTTGCAGTATAGATGTTTAGACTAGGACGACAGCTCAAGATCTGGGACCCTCCCAACTCACAGGGTTATAGAGCCAAGTCTCCAGCCCAAGGGCACGTATCTATACTGCATTAAACAGCCCCTTAGCCAAAGCCTGTGTCAACTGGCATGGGCCAGCCATAGAGTTTTAATTGCATTATAGACATACACAGAGGCTACGTCTACATTGGCCCCTTTTCCGGAAGGGGCATGTTAATTTCACGAGTCGTAATAGGGAAATCCACGGGGGATTTAAATATCCCCCGCAGCATTTAAATAAAAATGTCCGCCGCTTTTTTCCGGCTTTTAGAAAAGCCGGAAAAGAGCATCTACACTGGCCCCGATCCTCCGGAAAAAAGCCCTTTTCCGGAGGATCTTATTCCTACTTCAAATCTTACATGAGATCGTCTGTGCTTTTCTGGAAATTCAAAGTAGGAATAAGATCCTCCGGAAAAGGGCGCTTTTTCCGGAGGATCGGGGCCAGTGTAGACGCTCTTTTCCGGCTTTTTTAAAAGCCGGAAAAAAGCGGCGGACATTTTTATTTAAATGCCGCGGGGGATATTTAAATCCTCCGCGCATTTCCCTACGACGACTCATGAAATTAACATGCCCCTTCCGGAAAAGGGGCCAGTGTAGACGTAGCCCGAAATTAAATGTATTGTGAAAGGATGTAATTGAAATTGAAGAATGGCTGTGTTAAGTCTAGAAAATTAAACAAACAATGTACATCTATTTAGGGACTACAGAAGCATATGCAAATGTAGGATTCAAAACAAAAAATCCTGCATTTAGGATTTTTCTTTTTCAGAGTATTAAAGGGAATATATTGTGGGGTGTCCCCAAATTCATATAGTATCATTTCCATTATTTTAGCTATGTACATTGAGATGCATATGGGGAAAAAACTACATGCAATTAAGTTGTACCACATTCTGTATTTTAAACTGGATTTTTAAAATTAAAAGCATTTCCTCCTCCACTCTATATTTCAGTTTGGCTGGAGCTTTCCTGAGCTATTTCACCTTGGGTTCAAGAGTTAAAAGTTCTGGAAAAGAAAAAAAAATCTAGGAGAAACAAATCAGATATTACCCTACAGAATATCAAAGGTAGGATTTTTGAGGATCTATGAGGATATCTGAAGAATTGCTGTTCAAAATGTGCTTGCCACTGATTCGATATATTTTGTTTTTTTTTTATTCCTTTTAAGTATCGTATTCCAAACTAGCACAAAATACCCTATTTGGATAAGTTTAGGAACATTACCATTCAAAGGACCTGATTTTTCTACCACTTACACCAATGTAAAACATGTATAACACGATTGGCAACAATGGAATTGCTTCAGATTTACACAGCCGGAGAGAAAAATTAAGCCAAGGGAGCCTATATGCTGGCAAAGGAAAATGCTCTCACCCATACAATGAACAAATTAGAATTAAAAAGCAAAACATTAAAACTGAGAGAAGAAATGTTAAGCAAACCTCAAAACATAAGCAATAAAAGGGGAGAAAGAGTTATCTGTATTGTTCTGTATTGCAGAGCGTTATTTGCAATGAGTTCTCTGTATTGCATCATTCAGGAAGCAGGCAGCTGAGACAACAAAGTATTGCTTTGTTGGGCACCATTAAAAGCAATTATCAAGTCCCTAAAACTGAGACGCCTCTCAACATGCATTTCCAGGGAAATTTCTAATGAATTTTATGTGTGATGATTCATAAACAAAATTGGACTTTGAATAAAAACAACATGTTTAAATAAGATAAAAATGTTGACCTTAAATAATTGCTTTCCAAATTCCCCTCCCCAAATAGATCAAAGGGATAACATATGCTGACTTATAATATTGAAATATAAAAACAAGCAATTGCCAAGTGGGAACATTAAAAGAGTTGCTAGTCATATTGTTTAATCATGGGCAGTGAATGAGCACAGATGAGGTAACACTTCGGCCAAGTTTTGGATGACATAATTGTGGTTTTGCCAATTCTTTTACATACAATAGCTGATCTGCTTAAAATGATGTGATTGCTGACAAATGAATGTGATATTGTATTGCATGTTTTGAGATTAAAAGCCACACAAACGTGTAATAAAAATCCCTTTTTATGAAAAGGCCTAAGTCAGGATAACATAAAACGACATGGCCCAGATACTCCAATATTAGCAGGAAAAAAAATACAGAAGTTGGGTTCAGAAAAGGGCAACAAAAATTATTAGGGGTTTAGAACGGTTCCCATCTCAATAGAGATTAAAAAGACTGGGACTATTCATTTTAGAAAAGAGGAGACTAAGGAGGCATATGATAAAGGTCTATAAAATCTTCACTGATCTGGAAAAAGTGAATAAGGAAGTTATTTACTTATTCCCAGAATATAAGAACTAGGAGTCACCAAATGAAATTAATAGGCTGCAGATTTAAAACAAACAAAAGGAAGTTTTTCTTCACTCAGCGCACAGTCAACCTGTGGAACTCCTTGCCAGAGGGTGAAGACTAGGACTTTAACAGGATTCAAAAAAGAGCTAGATAGATTCCTGGAGATTAGGTCCATCAGTGGCTATTGGCCACGATGGGTAGGAATGGTGTCCTTATCCTCTGTTTGTCTGGAAATGTATGACAGGAGAGGGATCACGTGATGATTACCTGTTGTGTTCTCTCCCTCTGGGGCATCTGGTGTTGGCCACTGTCAGCAGACAGGATAATGGGCTAGATGGACCTTTGGTCTGACCAATATGGCTGTTCTTATGCAATGTGAAATGTACAGGTTACTTAAAACTCAAAGCGTTGATGTGTTAAAATCCAGCTGGATAAAGATTAAGTAATATGTAATGTATACAAAATGTAAATGAACAGAGCAGTGACAGTAGCCAGAACTCCAGGTGCTTTAAATTGCTGCCAGAGTGGCATGCAGTGCTCTCTGGGCAGCTAAGGGCTGCCTGGTGAGGGGGGCACTGTGCAGCATCTGTTATTTGTCTGCCATAAAATGATACACCCAGACACTACAGGTGCCAATAATTATCTGAAATTGCAAACATACAGATGAAAATTGTTTAAGCCTCCATTGGATGGACTTATTATTCAGTTCCCCCAACTTTTACCTCTGTGTAGGATTACCTCTTTGACTTGCAGTCAAAAGATCAGCTCATTCAGAAGTTATCCAACAATAGGGAAACATCTTTTAATACCTAAGAAAGCCTGGAAAGTCTTGTTAGAGTGGAGAGTTATTAACTATCCTAAGCACATTAGAGATGAAAAGAGCCAAAAGGGGTTTGTGAATTCCCCCTAGAGAGAGGCAGAAAACAGAAATAAAATCATTATCCTTTTGAAATCTTGGCATTGACCTCACTGAGGGCAGGATTTCCACCCAAGAAGGAAGATGTGGGCATCTGCAGAACAATTGTCTGTAGTCCCATCAGATCTAAGAAGCAGGCATTTGCATATCTGAAGAGGACAAACTGGATCAAACCACAAATGGACCATAAATGGAGAGTCTGTCATATTCACCACATTATCTAGTCTATTTGATAACACCAAACGAACTAAGAATTTCAAAGTTTCTAGCCTGTGCCTTCACCACACTCTGCTGAGAAACAGAATAGTACCTGCCTTGTATGAGATTACGTGAAAAAAGACAGTCATGCAGAGAATGCACAGCCACAAGTCTAGTGAGAACTGAAAGTCTTAATGGTTCATTACTAAAGTCATCCAAAGCTCCTTATTTCTATTGCGGGAATTAGATTTAGGAATTTATAATACAAAGAATAGAATCTTCACAATACAAGCACAACTCAGAGTAAGGGAGAAATACAGAAAGGCTCTAGAAAAAGCTTGTTTGTGCTAGGTCAGCCATCCAGGCGAGTATTATTATTTTTCTATTTCTAATCCAGGTATACACATTGCTAGGCAACACGTAAACTGCTCTATAACTAAAACCCTTGTTCTGCAAACCTTATTTTCTGAAGGAATGAGCCAATATAATATTTTTTTTAAATGCCAAAAATTAGTGTGGGTTCTTTACAGCAGCAATACTTCGGGGGAGGGATAGCTCAGTGGTTTGAGCATTGGCTTACTAAACTCAGCCTTGTGAGTTTAATCCTTGAGGAGGCCATTTAGGGATCTGGGGCAAAATCTGTCAGGGATGATACTTGGTCCTTCTGTGAAGGCAGGGGACTGGACTCAATGACCTTTCAAGGTCCCTTCCAATTCTAGGAGATAGGCATCTCCATTTATATCTTCTCAGGCAGGGATTTTCTAACAATGATGCTTATTGAAACTGAAAGTCATGAAAAGTATCCAAGGGTATGTCTACACTACCCCGCTAGTTCAAACTAGCGGGGTAATGTATGCATACCGCACTTGCAAATGAAGCCCGGGATTTGAATTTCCCGGGCTTCATTTGCATAAGTGGGGAGCCGCCATTTTTAAATCCCAGCTGGTTCGAACCCCGTGCCGCGCGGCTACACGGGGCACGAACTAGGTAGTTCGAACTAGGCTTCCTAGTTCAAACTACCGTTACTCCTCGTGAAATGAGGAGTAATGGTAGTTCGGAATAGGAAGCCTAGTTCGAACTACCTAGTTCATGCCCCGTGTAGCCGCGCTGCATGGGGTTCGAACCAGCGGGGTTTTAAAAATGGCGGCTCCCCGCTTATGCAAATGAAGCCCGGGAAATTCAAATCCCGGGCTTCATTTGCAAGTGCGGTATGCCTACATTACCCTCCTAGTTCAAACTAGGAGGGTAGTGTAGACATACCCAAAGTTAGTTCCCAAATCTGTCCTCTGTGGTGTCAATTATTTAATGGAGAAGTATGAGGAAATGCTTACACAGGATGTTCACAGACAGATATAATGTGTTTCTACCAGGCTCACTCTCTCACTAAAAGGAGGAGCAAAATACAGGACTATGTAGCACTTTAAAGACTAACAAGATGGTTTATTAGATGATGAGCTTTCGTGGGCCAGACCCACTTCCTCTACAGTCCTGTATTTTGTTTCAGCTACACCAGACTAACACGGCTATATTTCTATCACTAAAAGGAGGAGCTTTGTCTACACATAAAAGTCTAACGTTCAGCCTGGCAGTACTTTAAACTGAAAATGTGGCCATAGCACGAGTGCTGAGAGATAGCTCTCCCAGTGCTCTGTGTAAACCTCCTCCATGAGAAAAGTAGCTAATAGCACTGGGAGCATGATTCCCAGCGCTTTAGCCTGGTTCACATTGGCGCTTTACAATGCAGTAACTTCCTGAGCTGGGGGAGGGGAACAGCTGATTCACAGCCCTGAGCCAGAAAGTGACAGCACTGTAAAGTGCCAGAGTAGACTTAGCTAGGAATTCCTAACTGGATGCTACTCAAAGGAGTTTTGAGAATGTCTATAAATTGCTAATTAAAAAGTCTGGTTATGGGTACGTCTAGACTACATGACTCCGTCGACGGAGCCATGTGAAGTAGTTTACTCGGCATAGTCACAGAAGTGGGGATTATTTAAGTCTCCGCTTCTTTGACTATGCTGAGTAAACTACTTTACATGGCTCCTTCGACAGAGCCATGTAGTCTAGACATACCCTATGGAAAAAGCCTAGAGTATTTGATGTGCCAGATTCAGCCTAGGGAAGGAGACCAATACAGCCACTTAAAATGTCTTACATCATCAGTAGCTCTTCAGAGCTGGAGTGCAAGAATGATGTAGACCCACTGCAGAACAGCCAATAGGGTGATGATTAGGGTACTCATCGGGATATGGGAGTCCCAGGTTCAGGGTGAGCACTTGACCATGGGTCTTTTATTTCTCAAGTGAGTGCCTTAATCGTCAGCCTGTTGGTTAGTCTAGTTTAAGGAGGTGCGCTTTTGCTCATGGTTTTTGGTGAACATTTTGAAAGGTTTCATTTTCATTCCAAATGGGAATAAAAGCATATTTCAAAGCCTCAACATTTTTTGAAAAACCTCATTGTGGATTCCCACCCAGCCATACTGCATATTGAAAGAAGACTCTCAATGTCAATCTAAATATTTTATTTCAGTAATTTTGAAAGGTCTCATTTTGATTTCAGCCTTTGTGTTTTTACTATAAATTAACATCTTTTTTAAAAAAAAAGATTGTTTCATCAAATATAGAACTTCTAATTTAGAGAATGTATGAAAGCAGGACAATGATCATTTCAAAACTTTTTTTTCAAAAATAGGAAATTCACCAAAATGAACCCTTTCCTACAAAAGCCTTTATTTTACCAAACTGGAATTTTCCAAGAAAAAAACAAAAACCAAAGAACAGATTTAGCTGAAAAAATCACAACCTTGTCTAGTTGTAAGCCATGAGTATTTGCCCACTCCATTAATCCCATGAAGAAAGTTAAGTGAAGAGAGTTTCAGATGGCATTAAGGAACTGAATACTGAATATCAATAACCTAAGATGAACTAAACCAAGGGGAGCTAATAAGGAATTAATTTCAAGTAGATTAATATCCCACAGGCAAATTTTCCAATTTGGGGCTATGGATGAAGAGTTAGGCTGCCAACATCAGCTTTCTAAATTCAGCTAGCATCAACAGCAACAAACTGCCTACTGAAAAGCAAACTTCCACACCTTGTCTGTGCTTATGATAGCAGCTGTAGCAGATCAGAACTACATCTGTGGAGGCTTAATAAACACAATGGTAAAAAACACTTGTCTTCTGTCTGTGCTACAACTTCCAACATTTCTTGCACTAGTGGAAAATTATGCATCCATTTTTTGCCAACCTATTGGAGTTGTAGTGTCAACTTCTCGGAAAAATGTGGTGACAGATTCCAGAAGATTCTAGAGAGGAAGTGTCCAAGGAACTAAAGGAAAAAGATGCCACAAAGAAAAAAAAACAAATCAGAGTCAAGACTTCTATGGCAGAGATGCAAGTCATGATTGTGTGAGAATGAGGTAAATGATTTATAATGAATCACCTGTGACAAAGACTGAGAATGCTTCAATGAAGCTGACAGGCACAGAGATGCAGACACTCACCTGGAATGGGAGTTCACTGAGGTATGGGCTAAGATGAAGGAGCCACAAGATGCCTTGCTTCTATGAAGAATCCTCCAGTTGTAACAATATGAGAAATCACCAGAGGACACCACTGCAGATGTTTCTTGATGTTTCTGTTCATTTGAATGAATAGGAGTTGGACCCTGGAGAAATACTTATTAAGAGCCACCCTCTTAAAATAAGGGATAAGGGATCTTTCAGAAAAGGCTTTATTTTCCGAAAGATATGCGTCTAGACTGGTGCTTTTTTCCGGCAAAGCTCCGAGCCGGAAAAAAGTGGCAGCCATTTTTATGCTAATGAAGCAGGGGGGATTTAAATCCCCACTTCATTTGCAATTGCGATATGTCTAATTTGCATCCCTTTTACGGAAAAGGGATGCAGTCTAGACACAGCCTGTGTGTATATGTGTGGTGGATACTTTTGTAGCTAGGGACAATAAATGAATTCTGCATTCACAATAAACACGACATATTGCCTTATCCCCCAAACAAGATGCTGCTCATTCTATTTCTCTAAATAACAATTGCACAGGAGTAACTGGGAATAGAACCTAACCCTTCACTTTTCCACTAGTGTATAAAATTGCTATTGGATTAACAGTAATTATAAGGTTCATCTGAGGACACCAATAAGTTTTATTTAGCAATAGTTTAGTGTTTCTGTACTGCAAATACACAATCAAGTTTGAAAGGAGCTACAGACACAACTACTTGAAAGAAGCTACTTGAAAGTAGGAATAAGAGATCCTCCGGAAAAGAGCTTATTTTCCGGAGGATCGCGTCCAGACTGGCGCTTTTCTCTGGCTTATCTACAAGCCGGAAAAATGTGGCAGCCATGTTAATGCAAATGCCGCGGGGGATATTTAAATCCCCCGCGGATTTGCCTATTCCAAAGTGCTACATTTGCATCCCTATTACGGAATAGGGGCCAATGTAGACATAGCCATACTGTATGATGTAATGTGAAGTGCCATTCAAATCAATAGGCTTATTTGTAGAGAAAGGTAATATCATGCATATAATGGTATTAGAATCTGGCCATAATATAATTGGGGCCAAGAGGGATCATCACATGATCAGAGCTGTGAAAAAGGGCAGAAGTAGTTGTAAGCCTCCTTTGTGCCTTCTGTATTCTAGCCCCAGTCAGTGTAGATTGCATGACTGCCTGCCCTCCCTCCTGCCATCACAACCAGTGTATATTAGAGTTGCCTTACTGTGGTCCAGCTATGCCCTCTGTCTTCACACACATTTATGCCAGACACTGGTAAGGTATCATAGCACCACTGCAACAGTTGCACCCAGAACTCCTCATACAAGAGCTTTTCCGTAATGTCTGCCTCCCTCCTTTATTGGCATCAATGATATAACAGGGTTAGTGCCTACTGCAGAACTTGGCCCCAGGTTTATACATTTGATCTGGAATGGGAGATGCAGTAAAGAGTGTGTTACAGGGCATGGCATGCTGGGGTGTCAGAGCATATGGCTGAGTTTTTAATTTAAAGCATTAATAAATGAGTAATTGGGTTTCTGCTCCTTTTAGAGTTATTTTTGCCTTTACATTTCAACCTTGAAGAAAAGATAATTTTCTAGTGAATATCCCTGTCATGTAGTATTCCTTAAACTGTTCATTGGGTGATCATTCAGTATTTCTCTTACGTTACTAGGGCCATAGCACTATCAACAACACACCCTCTGGGAGAAGTCTGAATCCCGTTGTGACAATCCGTATCCTTATGGTCACCCCATTTTTACAAGGTATGTTAATTTTTGTACAAAGCATACTGTATAAGGTATCATTTGAAAACCCATTATTTGTGGATCATTATTGTTCCAGTAAACTACATGTGGCAACACTATATATATATTTTCACACTGTATAATATAATCAAGACATGTTCCAACATGTTCTGAAGGGCAATCAGAAAGAAGTTCCCCGGAGCTAAAGGCTACCCAGGGCCCCAACCAAGTATCAAAAGGACCCTCTCCCCCCAGATTAAGTGGCCACTCTTTGGCAGGAGAGAAGGTTCAGCAAAAGGTCCTCTACATTTTGACAAAAATGCAGCTTAAGGTTCCTGGCCATGCAGACTTTCTGTCTCCTGAATGGCAGCTGGAGATAACAAGAGGAAGGGCTATAAGAGCAGAGGACAAACATCCCCTATCATCTCTCTTGCTCTCTGAAGAAGAAAGGAAGCAGCACTGGACTGCAATTTAGGTGGAAGATGCCGTTTGATAAATGTTAGGACAGGAAGACTGTTGGCACATACCGTGAGAGAAACCTTTGTGTTGTAGTCACTTAGCTTGTTAAGATAGCTATTAGTTGCATTTTACATTTTATTTCTTTTCAGTCAATTCTGATTTATATGTCTCATTACTTGTAATCATGTAAAATCTGTTTGTAGTTGATAAATGTGCTTAGTTGTTTCATCTAAACCAGTGTGTGGTGAGGCTTGACGTGTTTGGGACACTAACTGGGATAACAAGAGTTGTGCATATTATTTTCCCTTAATAAATGAAGAGCTGTACAGGAGCTTCTGTTGATCAGGAGTATGCTGGGCAATACAAGATGCATATTTCTGGGGGGAAAGTCTAGGATTGGACATTTGCTGATGTTGCCCTGCAGCGTAATTCATGAGTAGCTGGCTATAATATTCATACACTGTAGCTGGGAGTGATTTCCATGTTGAAGCCTGTGTGGAGCCGACCAGGAGTGGTAGCTTTCACAGCAAAGCAGTGTAAAAGACACCCTACGTTGGGCAATTGAGGATATATAGCTGTGCATCAATCCAGATAGCACCCAGAAAAGATGTCACACCCATGTCATTTGACCAAGAACCCTGTCATATGGAAGGGTCCTCTCACTCTGCAGTCCTCATGCACACCTCATGCAAGTTCAACACCAAAAGCTTTATAAAAGTTTGCTATGTGCCTAACCTGCTTAGGCACTTTTGAGTATCCCAATAAGCACCTAAATTGCTCTGTCAAGGTGATTTAGACTCTAAATCCCATTTTCCAATTTTACCTTGGGCTCTCTCTTTTAAAATATCTTATTCAAAGGTCTTTATTCTAGGATTGAAAAGAAAACAAACAAGACAACACACATCTGCCAGACATTCTTCAGGAATTCTGCATAATTTCCAGGCTGTCGCTCAATCTGCATTCACTGAAATCCATGCAACACTGCCAATAGGATTACACAGAAGTAAACAAGGCCATAACTTGCTTCATTATTATTTATATTCTGTCAGCACTCCTAATATTATAGGCATTTCCTAAACACGTTGCATGATACACCCCCTGACCAGAGAGCTTGAAGTCTAAAATGGGAAAACTAGAAAGGGGTACAACAGACAAATATTATTGTTGTAATCAGAAAGTGTCAAACTCCATAAAATGTTACTGTCAAGCTTCAGCTAAGAATGTCATCAGTTTTGCCATTGTCTTGCATTACGAGCATAAAATAACTCAGTTTGGCTCATATCTAGTGACACACAAATAGTAGTCGTTCCACAGAACAAATTTCATTTCAGAGAGTCCACTAGCAGCAGAAACTCCTATGAACCACAGCTATGTATGTTTTCACAAATAAAGAGCACTGTTAAATTGAGGCTTTATTATATATAAAGGATACAAAATATTTTCGCTAAATCTACATTTTAATGATAAATAATATGCTGCGATTAGGTCCAGTGACTACTGAAATTTCATCTAGAGAATGACTGAATTTCCCTCACAGACGTCAGTAAATATTTTTAAATAGTGACTAGCATATCATATGCTAGTGGCTAGCACATCAAAATTAGAAAGTAATATAAATGTAAATACACAGTATAAAAATAGGGCTGTGTACACACACACATACACAGAGCTCTACGTCAATGTTGATAGATACACACTAAAGAGATCTGCCAAAGTTTTAATCATTTCTAGTATACAAACTGACTGTAGACAATTGTGGTGCTCCTTTTGGCCCGAGTGCCAAAATGTGGAATACTGGAGGGTGTTTCTCTCTGGGGTCGAGTATTTCTTGGATGCAATTGTCTTTATTTACAAATGAAATACTAAGTCCTGTTTCTCTGAACACAGCAAGAATCAAAACAGTAGGAGACAGTTTTCTTGCAAGACTGTTTCCAATCAGCACTCTAGCCAAAAGTTCTCAATTTTTTTTCCTCGTGGTCACACTACAAGCCCTTCTCAGCTATCTCTGGCTTACAGCTGCTTTCTCGGTATCTCTCTCTCTCATGCACGCATAGAGATACATAGCTGCAATCCAATCAACCCCCTGCTTTTATCAGACCCCTAGGAATCTCTTTGGACTATATGGCTCAAATTCTACTCCAGCCTTCTATGTGTCCTACAGTTTCATCTATCTGTTCTATAAAGAAGCGTGCTTGCATTTTATGCAATGAATGAAGGGTTGATGTTACACACTCTAGCTTCAATGAGGTTTTGCCTAATCCACCATTGTAGCGGTTGTATACATTGATACGAAAATTATATTCTCTCAAAACTAGTATTAAAGAGGGGAGAATGTTCTGAAGATAAAATAGTCAAGGTGAAATTCAAACACTTCTTAAAAACAGGAAAAAGCCAGTAAGCACATGTCTGGGCAATAGCACTACACAATGGTGTGCAAAGAAAAATAAAATGAATTGCATTTATTGCCAGCAGTATGCCAAGCCAAACTTTGGCACCAGAGTGAGAATCTGCCCCCAACTCATAGAATAATACTTATTGTGCATTATCAGCTTCCATTGTTCTGACAGCATTTTCATCATTAAATCACATATCCTCCTCTGATGTCTTTCCGAAAGGAAACTTATCGCTTTCTGTTAGTGCTTGATCTCAGACAGGGCAAGACTTAAAAATACAAATCTTAATAGAGGAATCAAATATGAGCATAGAGGAACTGAGTCTTGTTCAAAGAAAATGTACTTATTTGAAAACTTCCCTACTGTAGATCCTTGTTAAAGTACAGAGGCACTTCGTCTAACTTTCCTGAAACAGCCACAAGATAATTATGGTGCTGACTGCAGCTACCCTACTCCTGCAAATGTTGTGTTATTTTCTATTTATTAAAACTGGATATTACTACAGATATTTTAGACTCATAATAAATAAATAAGTATTGGTCCTTAACCTCAGTGCTATGACCAGTTTATAGTCCCAAAGAATAATCATGTAAATTAGGACTTCAAGAGACTACATGGATCCTTTAAGTTAGGTTCCTATTTGTAATCACAATGTCAGCTTAGCAGGTAATGGATTGAACAGGGTTAAAGCAAGAAAACTCTTCAGCAATTGGCCAGGTGGATTTCTGACAGTACAAGG
Organism: Pelodiscus sinensis; assembly: GCF_049634645.1. Taxonomy (NCBI): domain Eukaryota; kingdom Metazoa; phylum Chordata; order Testudines; family Trionychidae; genus Pelodiscus; species Pelodiscus sinensis. The sequence continues at coordinate 62,005,497 of NC_134713.1, read as the reverse complement.
CAGAGTGCCTCCCCTGAAGACTCTAGAACCTCTCCCAACAGGGAAATTGCTAGGAGTTGAGGATGTTCAGTAATTTGCAGGACCAGGTTCTTAGTGGTCATATTTTGTACATGTAGTGATCATAGCACTTTTTATACATGACTTTTCCTTCAGAAAAAGGAGCTAGAAGATGATAGAATGGCAGTGCCTGAAACCTAGGCACAATAGGCACTTCACAGCATGAGCTTCACCTGTTTCCACATCCATTTCAGTACAAGCATGCATGAAAATATCACGAGTCTCAGCAAGTCTGGGAAGCACTTCAAATATTTCAAAGGCAAATTGAAACTCAATTCCCGGTGTTCCAAGGTCAGTGAGTCTGCTGTCTACCATTGCAGTGAAAACATATGATTTGATTAGATTGAGTCAGAACAGCTTCCTTCATAACATGATGCACAGATGATTGACAAGGTGTAAAACATTCTGCATAAAATTCTACAGATAGAACACAATACGCTGAGCCAAAAAGCTAGTGAGTTTGACATTATTATTTTTGTACTTCTTTAAATGTCACTTTACTGCTGTCGTTCCATCTCATGGCCACAGTAGTAATATTTAACCATTGGAGTGCATCTCAATTAAGAACAGAAAAACAATCACCGTGGGTCAGATCAGTGGTCCCTCAGTCTAGACCATTGCTTTGTCTTCTGACCATGACCAGTGATGGATAGTTCAGAGGGAATGAGCAGAACAGGCAATCATCACATGATCCATCCCCTGTTGTCCACTCTCTGCTTCTGGCGCATTCTCATACATTAGCTACAAGAGTTTGCTTTTCGCCCCTGGTAAATGAAGTAGCACTGGAAAAAGAAAGATTTCAAGATGACTGTTTAAAATTAAAAGATTACAAATATATTCAAAGTCAAATATGCTCTATAGTAACTTGATTTGTAGAAAATGCAGAACAGAGACCCAGAAAGAGAGAAGTTTTAAATGAATCCTAATTATGTACATGTGTAAATAGGTAGATTTTTAAAAATTATTACTTGTAAAACTTCCATCTAAACAGTATTTATGCCAGTTTACATAGTAGCACAAATATCAACCCAAAAGGACTCAGTGCATAAAGCAACCAGTGCACAAGATGTTCAACAAAAATAAGTTCCAAAGAGTAGCAGCATGAGGGGGGAAATGGAGACAAAATGGACAAATATTTCCTGGCCAAAATAGAAAGATCTTGTACCAGCTGTGACGGCACGTTGGGGGTTCCCCGTCTCCTGCAGCCCGAAATGGCACAAACAGACTGTACCAGCCAGTGGAATTGAGGGTGGTTTATTGCTCCTCCAGCACAGCGCAGCACAGATGTAATCTGGTTACAGGAACTGGGCTAGGATGCCTCAGGCCCCCTTGAGATGGGGGAGACTGGGCCCCTAAAACTCCAGCTCCTCTCCCTAGGCTGTCTCCTCCATGCTCACAGACAGCCACCAACCAACTAAACTCCCTTGCAGCCCTGCCCCCCCAGTCAGGGCCGCATTCACCTTCCTTTGTTCCTCTCCATGGAGGGTGTCTGGCCACTGGTTCAACCAGTTTGGCCTTACCTCTGCCTAGCGAGGTTTTCCCTGCTGGGTCTTGCTCCAGACAGCAGGGGTCACCACAGCCCAGCAAGTACCCCCACTACGTCACACCAGCCACTGAAGGAAACCACTGTGAAGATCAAGTGAAGCCTCAAAGCAGAGAACACAGACATCCCAGCTGATTTCTACTGCCCTTGTAGAAGATGAGGGAGAGATGATTGCTCAGTCACTTTGTGCCTAGAAAATGAAAGATCTACAACAAACTGCAAAACCTTGGATTGAATCAGTTGGCTTATCAGCAACCCTTGGAGATCATGGGTGAGATCCGGGCGCCACTGAAATTAATGCAAGTTTTGACATTGATTCCAATGGGGGCAGGATTTCAGCCTGTATGTAGAGTGCAATAAGGACCCAATAAAATAAAGCTTTCCCACAAGACTAAATCCAATCCTGTTAAGCCACGCCATTAATCACGGGTTTAACTTTAAGACCATTAGTAGTTCCATTGAAATAAATAATGCTTATGCATGTTAAGTGCTTGGTTAAACTGGGACTCAGCCCCTGGAGTAATTGATTCAAGTCCAAGGTCCTAATTGTATATTCATAAAAAACAACAAATAGTCTGGTAGCATTTCAAAGACTAACAAAATATGTAGATGGCATCATGAGCTTTTGTGGGCACAGGCCACACCATCTACATATTATGTTAGTCTTTAAAGTGCTACCAGACTATTTGTTGTTTTTTAAGTTTTTCCTGTTACAGTCTAACTCGACTACCCCTCTGAAGCTTTTGTATATTCATAGCCAGGTACTTCCAGGTTTGTGACTCTTCGGTACAAAACCTAGATCTAAGAACAGAATTTGCCCCTTTCATAAGTAATTACACTTATTTTAATGCTTCTACTCAGAAATTTTGGCGTGCTCATTTAAGGCACTACTTTATGAAAATGCCAAGGTGCTTATCTCTTTGAGATATGCAGGTTTCAGTATTGAATGTGCAAAATGGGGGTGTCTTTATAACAATTATTTCTGTATTCTTTGTAGCCTAACTAATGTAAACATAATACTTTAGGGAAAACCAATATCAAGGATTTACCAGGAAAGGAATCCCTTCTGCAAAGATCAACATTTCTTCCTGGTCTGCTTTATTATACAGATTCATAGAGACCTCTGTCTTCCCTTCTGTGATTGCTCCCTCTTGCTCAGATTCAGTTTGAAATAGACATTCTCTGAAAGGGCAGGCATTAGAAGCAGTAGTTCATTCAGAATAGAAGAAAGCATTAGGCATGTACGGCCAGACGGGATTTTTCTGCCAATCATGGAACAGGAGAAATCTCTCTTGCTCATTTCTGTGATGAACATATTCTTGCTTGTAGGCTTTCCACCCCCCTCTATGTTCATTTCATGTTTCTAATTAGGGGAAGAGCCTTTGCAAGTGCTTTTATGGAATGTTGATTTTCTATGTATGGGCATCTACCCTTCTGATTTATAATAATAGTAATTGAGCAAAACTGGACCCTAAGTAGTAATATTACCAAGCCTTCCTTTTCCTCTCAGAATCCCTCCTTCTCCTGTCTGCACTCATTTCACATACAGATGGTTTCCTTTTCTGTTCACCAAACTACATTCCCTCTTGTTTCCTCACATGGTATTTTCCCAGCAGGGAAAGTCTGCACTAAGATAGCTAATGGTCCTGTTGATTTCAAATGGACTTTCAAGTGCTTGAGTGCTTCTCTGGGATTAAAGTTTATAGCACTTTTGCAGGGAGAAACTGGTGCAAGAAGACATCCCCAGTGTTCTCCAAACTGTGTGCTATATACAGTGCTTAGTTTGTAATGAGAGGAACCAGGGTTCAAGCAGTGTTCTTTACATTCATAACTTGTGCAGCAAGTCCCTTGGTACCAGGGCTCTGAACTGTCAAGCCTAGAGGTAGCCAGGATCCACCTTGGCAAACCCAAGCTCAGATTAAGTACCGGTTATATAATTTGAGATGAACCATTCACAAGCACTCACTTTTGTCTGAGAGCATTTTAGTTCAATACTTGTCTGACCTGGGTGTGTCTGGAAAATTGGAACCAAAGCATAATTACTAATAGTGTATTGCACTGAATGTCCCTTAAACAGTACAGATTTCTTTTCTTCATCATCTTCCTTGGGCTCTTCACTTGGCACGCCCATTTCAAATTCAGAGGCTAAACAACATTCTTGTTTTGAGTGTTGGGTTTTTGTTTTTCTCTGATCTTGCTGCTGAGATTATTTTTCCTGTCACTTGGAGACTTTAAACTTGGAATACTGCATGCCAGAAGGAGAAAGTGAAACTAACAGCATGTGTCATTACCATGAGTTCTCTATTCCCCAGATACCACCTAGCTAAGTCTTCAGCAATTAAGCTCTTGTGTAGGGAATACTGAGCAGTCTCTATTGAATAAATGAAATGAACTATATTGAAGATTTTCCTTTTGTGTGTTAAAGGAAAATTACTTTAACCAAGAAGCAGATTTCAAAGACTTGATTTTTATCAGCATTTAAAATATTTGCAGGCATAATTTTGCCCTCACAAACAAACAAAACAAGATTTTTGCCAGTGTTATTCCTACAACCAGCTGTAGCACAAATGGTAGCAATTGGACATCTTTCTATCTGATCCATAATCATTTTAAAGTGAGAGCCTTTGGAAAATATACAGGTACTGACCTCCATTAATGCACTAATTTAACACTGAATCTACCAAAGTTATGTTTTAAAAGGGCCTAGCTATATCTGAATGATTTAGAAGTTGCTATTATTAACAATATATAGAATATTTCTGATGAAATAATAGACAGAAAATTAAAAATAAAAATGGAAGGGGAAAGAAGAGATCCGGTTAGTACTAAAGTAATCTTTATGTGCCAGTTCCAAAACCCACTGTGGTCACTGAGAATCTTTCCATAAGCTCAAATGGGCTTTGGATTGGGCCTCATGAAGTTGGTTTTTTTTTTCTTTTATGAGTCTGGACCAGTGTCCTCGATGTGGCCCGTGAAACCAAGGTTCAACAGAGCCAATGGGAGCCGCGAGGCTCTGTAGCCACAGTGCCGGTAAATAAACACACCAGCGCAGCTAGTTAGCAGCTTTCTCAAAGTGGTTTCATACATCACTTTGAGAAATGCTGGTCTAGACATAGATAGCACATTTCTGTTACTAGTAAAGAATCTAATATTATGTCTTTAATAAGTGCTAAGGACACATTGTACAAATAAACTCAGTATCTTCTTATGCCTTCTGTTTGTAATCATAACACCGTAAGAGCAGCTATTGAAAGACCAGCTAGTCTCAATAATTCTTGTTACGTGATATCATGATACAAAATGTAAAGAATTGATTCATAGGATTTTGCATTGCAATGCAAAAGACTTGAGTCAGATGATCATACTTGTTTCTGACATAGTGTGTAGGAGGACACCTAATACTGAGGGATTGCACTGACAACCTCTACATCTGGTCTAATAACTGTTTATCTTTTCCTAGCCTCATTAGAAAAGTTTCTGAGAATGCATTTTGGATGAGTTTATTCTTTGGTCAAGCTGTTCCTTCACACTGAATATAGTTCTCCAGACACTGAATTCAAAGGTAAGGCAAGAAGCTCTGACAATATTCACTTCCACAAGGGCGAGACTAAATCAGTCAACTTATCAATCAATCAATAAACTGTAATACATCAACACTTGAAATGGAGAATAAAATAGCAAGCACTGGAAAAGAGGAAGAAGCTGGGTTCCTGGGTGGTTACAATGGAGGTGCATTATGTGGATACTGGAAAGAATTTGTTTGAGGTTAAGGGATTGTCTGTAAGCAACAATCAGCCTTTCCCCCAAGGCCTCTCACTCTCAGAATCATCCAGGAACCCACCCCTGCAATCAGCCCCGGTGCCAATTCTACCCACACATCTATACCAGCGATTTCATCACTGGCCAACCACATCAGCCACCAAATCAGAGGCTCATTTAACTGCACATACACTAATGTGATCTATGCCATCAAATGCCAGCAATGCCCCACTGCAATGTATATTGGCCAAACTGGACAGTCTCTAAAGGAAAGAGTTAATGGACACAAATCAGATATCTAAAAAGGCAATATACAAAAATCTGTTGGAGAACACTTTAATCTGCTTGGACACTCATTAATGGATCTTCAAGTCACCATTTTGTTTTAGGCCAATTCCACAAGCCAAATACACAGGGAAGGGTTTGAACTTAACTTCATTCACAAGTTTAATTATTATGCAAATGGTATGAACCCAGATATCAGCTGGCTCTCACACTGTCTTCCACATCCTAAAGACTTAACCAGATACCCTAACAATTGTTCTTATCAGACTCTTGTAACTATTTGAACTATCTGCTTTACCTATCTACTTTATCTACCTTAACAGCAATGCTAACTACCTTACCCATTAAAAAGATAGCTTCCCCAATTATCACCCCTAATATCATTATCTCATAGACACTAACCGTTCTCCTCCTCCCCCCGCTTCTGTTCTAAAATCTGATTTGTCAATTTTATATGTGTTCACTTTTTTTTATTGTATCCTTTTGGTATTTATGGTCATGCCAATTTTCTTCCACTATTTGATCTGAGGAAGTGGGTCTGGCCCACGTAAGCTCATCACCTAATAAACCATTTTGTTAGTCTTTAAAGTGCTGCATAGTCCTGTTTTTTGTATCTACTCACTGTCTCTCTTTTTTTTCTTTCCCTTCTTTTTTCTCTTTTTTTTTTCTTTTTTCCTTCTCCCCCTCTCTCCCCTTCTCTTATCTATTCTTGAATCTGGACTTCTAATACTGTCATCTGAAGAAGGGGGTTGTACCCACAAAAGCTCATGACACCATCTACATTTTTTGTTAGTCTTTAAGGTGCTACTAGACTATTTGTTGTTTTTTAAGTTTTTCCTGTTACAGATTAACTCGGCTACCCTTCTGAAACTTTCCTTCATTATAAGTAGCCTCTAGACTATGCCACGGCCATTGAGGCTTTATCTCCCCTGCCTGTAAACCAGATTATGGAGGGGAGGGAATAGCAGTACACACCAAAGTACTGCACTGTAACTCCCCCATGTGGATGCTGTGGGTACAAACAAGATCAGCTGTTCCCATTAGAAGACTACGTTAATGCAAGCTAGGAACCTTTTCATTTTGGCCTGCAGCAGCCACAAAAAACTTTGGTGTGCACTGCTAGTCACAACTCTGCAGTCCTACAGATGAGATGAGTCCTGAGAGAGGACTTGATACATGCATCGAGAATGCCTGAGCAGTTTTCAGTGAAAATGGTTTGTAATGGGTAAACTAAGGGTACCTCTACACTTACTCCTGGTTCGAACTAGGGATGCAAATGTAGCCAACTGAAATTGCTAGTGAAGCATCAATTTAAATATCCCGTGCTTCATTAGCATAATCTCTCCCACGTGCTATTCTGCTCGCCATCTGATTTGAACCAGGAAGTGCGCTCCGAGTAACATTAGTTCGAACCAGGGGGTTTGATTCAACTAACACATCCCGGAGCGCACTTCCTGGTTCAAATCAGCTGGCAATCAGAATAGCACACGGGCAAGATTATGTTAATGAAGCATGGGATATTTAAATCGACGCTTTATTAGCTATTTCGGTTGGCTACATTTGCATCCCTAGTTCGAATTAGGGAGCAAGTGTAGACATACCCTAAAAGAGCATCTATGAAGCAAAGAGTGCATCATTATGGACTGTTTTCCCTCCTTTAGTAAACCTCTGTGTTCAGTGTTAGAAAAAAGTGACTGATTTACTGGTGTTACATGACAATATTGGGTATTAATTGCATAATCTTCCCAGTACCACTGGACTTCAGAACAGGTAAGCCCTATAGCCCCCATTCATACAACATTACAGTTTCTATAGCTTCATTTCAGGTATCACCCTGACAAAGTCACTCTGTACTCTTCATTCATGATTGCCTTCAAATTATGTTTTCTGAAAACTTCAGGACTATTAAGAAATGTCTCAGCTTCCTGGTGGCATAGCTTTACAGGAAAAGCCATTCCTCTCTCATGAATTTTACAGTTATCCAAGTGTGCTGAATAGGGGAATATTCTGCAATATTTTTATGAGCCACCTGTGTGAGAGACAGCACCTATCACTCAATATTCTGGAAGAGTGGGAGATAAATGAGATGGTGCAGATGAGGATGGGCTCAAGGAAAAGAGGGGATAGTGACTCCCTGGCTTCCTCCAAAAGGAACCTGGTCTAGCCCAAGCCTGCCTCTCTCATACTAAATCAAAGACTTTCAGAGTCTGTATTCCAGGTGACCAAAAAAGAGTTGCCTTGTTTTGTAAAGACTGCCTGAATTATAGAATCTTAGGACTGGAAGAGACCTCAGAAAGTCATCTAGTCCAGCTCCCTGCCCAAAGCAGGACCAAACCCAACTAAATCATCCCAGCCAGGGCTTTGTCAAGCCAAGACTTAAAAACCTCTAGGGATGGAGATTCCACCACCTCCCTAGGTAACCCATTCCAGTGCTTCACCAACCTCCTAGTGAAATGGTTTTTCCTAATATCCGACCTAGACTTCCCCTACTATAACTTGAGACCATTGCTCCTTGTTCTGCCATTCGTCACTACTGAGAACAGCCTCACTCCATCTTCTCTGGAACCTCCCTTCAGGAAGATGAAAGTTTCTATCAAATCCCCCCTCGCTCTTCTCTTCTGCAGACTAAATAAGCCCAAATCCCTCAGCCTCTCCTCGTAGGGAATGTGCTCCAGCCCCCTAATCATTTTGGTTGCCCACCACTAGACCCTCTCCAGTGCATCCACATCCTTTCTATAGTGGGGGGCCCAGAATTGGATGCAGTATTCCAGATGTGGCCTCGCCAGTGCCAAATAAAGGGGATTAATCACTTCTCTAGATCTGCTGGCAATGCTCCTCCTAATGCACCCTAATATGCCATTAGCCTTTTGGCTACAAGGGCACACTGTTGACTCATATCCATCTTCTCATCCACTGTAATTCCCAGGTCCTTTTCTGCAGAACTGCTACTTAGCCAGTTGGTCACCAGACTGTAACAATGCTTGGGATTCTTCTGTCCCAAGTGCAGGACTCTACACTTGTCCTTGTTGAACCTCATCAGATTTCTTTTGGACCAATCCCTCTGCTATCTCTGCAGATACTTACTCAAAGCAGTGCACCCAGAGGGGAAGAGAACAAGTCTCCCACAGGACTCTGGTCTGGCTGGACTCAGTGCAGGGAGTCAGACTGAGACAGGGATTGCTGGCACCTGAAAGCCCAGTATCAGAGTCATGATGGCCACAGGCCTGCTCCTGTGGAATTGTATAGGTCTTTGGGGTCTGGTACATTAAAGGGGTTTCCCAGGAGACTGTCCATGGTCAGGGCATAGCACAGATCCTGTAAGTTCATGATGCCAGGAATAATCTCAAGTCAGAGGTTATTGGGTAAGACACTTACCCATTACATTGATCTAAATCAAGATTTTTCATGAGTGACATAGGATTTTGAGTGCACAACTCTATACATCAGAAAGTGCCCTGAGTTTCAAATGATTAATCACTTATTTTCTGGGACTCAGACCCCTTTAAAGGTGTCTCAAATTGGACACCCAAGAAAAATGAAGGCACCGAAATTCATTAGTCACTTGAAAAATCTTAGCCCGTATGCATTACTAATAGTTTCTAAATTTAGATTCCTATGGTGAGTTACTTAAATTTCAGATAGCTAGAGGGTCACTGGGGTTTTTAGATTATGTCCCTATATACTGCCACATACCAATATGAGAATGCATCTCCCCATTCCTTGTGTGCCATTACATGGATTAATTTTACAGCACTGAAGTTTGGTTGAGATGAAGAATTGGGCTGCTGTCTGGATAGGGTTTTTTTCCTAATGAATTACTTTGCCCACCCTAAATTATAAATTATTGTTTTATAAAAAAATCTATTTGAAATGCTAATTTGTCATGATTGGTGGCATATTTAGGATGGAGTTCACAGTATTTAGGGTCAACACCTAAACAATAAATCAATCTTTAGTAATACTTTAATGTACATCAAATTGCAGTGTATTTCCCCCAAAGATATTTCAGAGAATATTTTATTTCAGGCTGAAGGGACAAGTAGTACTCACAATCTGTTCAAGTTTATTGTGCTTCCAGTAACCACATAAAGCACACTGAAAATATTCATATGGTATATGGCCTTTCAGACAGTCCTGCTTTATTAATTCGTGTCATTTTATTGCCCTAGCTGTGTTTCAAAACGTTGGGTTTTTTGTTCACGGATACTTTTTTTTGCAGGTGCAGCAGTACATAGCATGTATAGTCATCCAACGAGGATGCCCAAAGAGTGTAACCATGACAAGGGTGGAAAAACATTCAGTGCAGATACTTCACATTATGGGGGATGGGAGGAGCAACTATAGTCAGTGGGGACTGTCAGCGCTTGACTGTTGTCAGTTCCAGAAGCAAATTCCTCCTTCACAGAATCTCAGAGCCCAGGCTTCAGCCCAAGCTGGAATGTCTGAAAACAACCCTCGAGCCTGACTCATGAGCCAGAGGCAGCCGACATAGCCAGCTGTAGGGGTTTAATTGCGCTGTAGACACAGCCCCAAGGCATTTTTAAAGAGAAAACCTCCCTCGTAACTTGTAGCCGAGTGATCAGGGCACTCAAATGGGAGAGTCCTGGTTTAAGATGAGGAGTTATCAGACAGGGTGACTGGTCTGTGGGTCTCCCATTTCCTGGGTAAGTGCTCTCTCCATCCGGCTACAGTGTTAGCCTTACGTCTGGGCACTCCCTTATTCTGGCCCAATGACTTTCAGTATTTATCCACAGTGCAATAGCTCCAACAGGAAAGTCTGGGAGAGCTCTGCATCAGAATGGCCCATTGCCCAGCAGTTCATGCGTTCACCTGAGGGGTGGCAGAGCCCACTCCACCTAAAGAGAAGGGATTTGAAGAGGGAACTTGAACTGGGGGTCTCCCACTCCCAGGGAAGTACTCTAAAAACTGGGCTAAGTGTTATCAAGAAGGTCCCCGCCCACAGTGCGCAGATGTTTTGTGTGAACTCATATACAGGGCATGCTCCAGAAACAGTCACTGGCTCAGGTCTTGAATGCAGGTTAGGCAGGAAAGGTCTATCTTCCTTCTCCAGTTTGTGATTCACTCTGGGACTTAGATGAAAGACAGGGACATGGATACCTAACGAGAGGCAGCAGCACACAGGCCAGGAGGCAGAAACAGAAGTGCCAATGCCACGTTTTTTACTGCTGAAAACTAGTTGTCAAGGGAGTTTAGGCTTCTACGCAGTTCAACAGGAGTTTTATGAATTTTACTAGAGCATTGAACTAGGAGCTAGGGGGCTAAGTGGATTTAAGTGCCTATGTACCTTTCATAATGTTGGCCTAAGTGAACAGATGAGATAAAAATGAAATATATTTAATGATTTTTGCCTTTAGTATTTGTAGGTATTTCCTCAAGATTTGATCCCATATGTATGTAAGAATGTATAACGCAAGACAAGCTTGATGTAGACTTGCTTACCATTGATTCTGTATTGGAGACACAAGATTGTGGGCCAAATTCAAACCCCTGCTCATGCAGGGAAATACAATTTGAATCTTCATGTGCCAGTGCAAGGAGTTTGGGGGTAAGAGATTGCAGATTTTGGAGGCTGCACTCGTTGCCAGCCCTACAGATATTGGGGATCCAGAGCAGTGTGACCCCCATTCAGTTCAGAGGCAGGCATGTTCCTATAGGGATGGCTCTGAGCTTTGCTGGTGGTGCCACAGCTGACTGGGTGCCCCCACAGTTGATCAGAGCCAGATGCAAAGAGAAGGCAGCCATGTACTCTAGTGGCAGCCTGGAGGTTTTATGCCATGTATGGATGCACACAAGTCAGTGGCGGATATAGAGCAGGGCGAGCGGGTCGGCTGCCCCGGGCCCCGCACTTCAATAGGCCCCGCGCCAGTGCCAAGGGCGGACTGGCCTGGCGGGAGACCGGGAATTTCCCGGTGGGCCATCTGCCAAAGGGCTGGCCGGAAGCTGCTGGAGGAGGAAGGGGGGGGATTGTGGCGGGGTGCCACAGCCCCACACTTTTGAAATTCCCCAGCGCCGGCTAGTACGGGCCACGTGGGGCCGAGGGAGCACATGCGCGGTGTGCTGAATGCCATGCAACAGCTGAGAGGGGAGATGCCCGGGTGTGGCATGGTGTGACGCCACGGCCCGGGACTTTAAAACCATGCGGCCCAGCGTTGCACCGCTCGGTTCGGCATGTGGCCTGGGCCGGGGCCGTGGCCGCCCTGCACACTGTAAGGCAGAAGGTGGATGGCAGAGGAAGGGGCTTGTGTTGAGGGGAGGGGGACAGGTCGGGAGAAGAAAGAAGAGGAGAGACAAATGCCAGGGGGCCAAGTGGAGACAATGAGGAAAAGGCAGGAGGGGAGGTGTTAGTGGGAGGGGGAAAAGGGTGAAGCTGGGAGAGGAGAGGGTAAGGGCATTGGTGATTGGGGGTTAAAGGGGGGAGGGGGAGATGCTGGGAGGCTTGAAAGGAGGGGTGAGCGTGAGGAAGGCGGGGATGGAGTAAGGCATGTGTGAGGGCACAGGGGCATGAGGGGAACGGGGGCAGAGGGTGGTGAGGGGGTGGGCATCAGGGAAAAAGAGGGCAAAGGGCGCAGGGGCAGTGAGGGAAGGGGGAGGCACCAGGAGGGTGCAGGGCTAAGGGAAGGTGCAGGTGCCAGGGCATTCTGAGGGTGAAGCAGAAGGGCAGATACTTGCAGGAGAAGAACCAGCACCAGGAGGAGAGAGGCAGGGCAGGTGTGTAGAGGGAGGTGTTAGGAGAGGGGATGAGGAGGGAGTAGCTCACATGATCAATGTGGGGCTACTGGAGGAGTGGGCATGGGGGGGACCCCTTTTTTCTGTTTTTTCTCCAAAGGGGGGGCCCCGCGATATTGTGCTGCCCTGGGTCCTGCAAAACTCTCCTCTGCCGGTGACACAAGTAGACCAAATGTAGCCATTAGCACCAAAAATATTCATCAGAAGAGACAGGTACTCTGTATTGTTACAATTAATGGTTAGCCAGGACTCTGTATTTAGTGACAAAAAAATTAGTCCATGCATATTGTATATAGTGATAAGCAGGATATTTTCAGATTTTTGTATTCAGTTTAAAATCCATGCACAGATGTTTATTATTGTCTGCATGTACTATTAGCTTGTTAAACTAATTTGCCCATTTTCCAAATCAAAATGGAGAATGAAAATGTATGCATAGCTCATGCTAGCTATGTGATAAAAAGAGAGTTTTGATCCTCTAACAGTAATAGCACAAATGGTTGGTCAGTAAAGGAACCTAACCAGCTCATTAAAGAAAAGAGAAAGTAACTCTCATTAGACCAGATCTGGTTCAGATATTTTATTGTTCATTCCCTGCCAGATAACACAAATTGGAAACTGTGGATTTAATAAGTCTTCTTCTCATCCAATTCAAGTCTAGTTAGGTTCTAGAAAACCATCCCATGTAAAACTCAAAAAGGCAACACTAACCAATCCTGGTAAGTTTTTCAGTAGTAGATTTATATACCGGAAATATACCATTTAATACTGATGGCTTATCTACACAAACGTGGTTTGTGGCAAGCTGGAGTGTAAATCTACCCCCTCACTAGACTGTCCATATGGACCCAGCTGCCGCACACTAACAATTCTCCAATGTGCTTTGATTTACTCCGATTTCAAGTTGAGTAGAGCAATCATGATGTTCTCTGAGTCAGATTCATGACCCAGGAGCAAGTAAATAGCTTTGTGCAGGCTTTAGAATGCTCATGACCTACCTACCTACATAACCTGTGTGCTCACAGTGCAAGGCTCCTCCTCCCCTGCAGAGCAAATAAAAAAAGCCTTTGTGAAAAAACAAGACTTTTTATTGGGCAGATATACAACAGGGGAGAGAGACTGAGAAAAGAACCTGGAATGGGAGAAGAGGAAGGGGAGGGGTGCTCAGGGATAGGGCTGGGACTGGTGACTTCCTTGGGTTGTTAAGGTGGCTTTGGCTGCCAAAGAGGTCCCACTGCCCTATGTTCTAGGGCCCCGGAAGTCCCTGGTGGGGCTAGGAGGAGAAGCCATGGGGGAGGAGGGTAGCAGGGAGATGGCTGGTACCTGCTCCATGCACAAGGCCATGTGCTCCATCACCGAAGTGAGGGAAGAGTTCATGCTTGCTGGTCCCGGTTAGTGGCCTGCTTCTGGTGCTCCTCTTCAAGCCTTCAGATGGGGCCTGGAGGCAGGCCATCTACTCCCTCATTTGGTCCTCCCAGGTTCTCTTCCTCCTGTGGATCCTGCAGAGTCATGAAGATAGCGTGGGAGGCCAAGCTCACAGCTGATCCAGCTTTGAAGAAACATTACAAGGGCAGTCATCGCAGGAGCATGAAGCCTAGCCCTAATCTCTGAGCTGACACCAAAGGTCTCGGTTCAGATGATGCCAACGTGCTTTGAGCAAGGACATGTGAACTTTCCATCGGGGCACAGATGTCCCAAGGGAGCATCGCTACACCCACAGCCCAGGGACAAGCATGCATGGGAAGGTGCCAGTCAGGCCAGGAGCCTGTGGGCAGGGCGGGGAGGGGCTCAGCTTCCTTCTGTGTCCCACACATGCCAGGTCAAACACTGGCAGCATCAGACAGAGAGAGAAAGAGAGAGAACATCTCCATGGCTGTGTCTACATTGGCACCCCTTTCCGGAAAAGGGATGCTAATGTAGACTTTCAAGTAGGAATAAGAAGGCTTATCCCCAAGCCAAAAAAAAGCGGCAGCCATGTAAATGCAAATGCCGCAGGGGATATTTAAATCCCCCGCGGAACTTGCAATTCCGAAGTCTACATTAGCATCCCTTTTCCGGAAAGGGGTGCCAATGTAGACACAGCCCTTATGTATTTGTTTCAAGAGGATAAGGCCAAATCCATTCTTCACTCTGCAGGTATGCACAAAGAACAACACTGCCACTGAAAGGGGACAGAACGCTGGTGATTTTAGTTTGCCATGCAAAGAAAGCAGAGCTGTGCTATCCGAGATGCTCTATTTGCATTCTTCAGAATTCTTTCCTCTTCTTAATATTTGCCTGCTCGAGGATTAACTGTACTTGGTCACATGAATAAAAATGCAGTTTTAACAAAAATGCTTTTATTTGATGAGCCAGAACTCAAAGCAGGATTATAACAATTTGAATACAAATGAATATCTCAAAATTGTTAATGAAATCCTTATGCTATATCACACAAAAGGCTCTAAAGCATCACAAGTCTGTGGCAGGAAGCGTGAAAAGTATTTTTCACTGTTCAGTGATAATGGATGGGACAGCAGATGCTATCATAAGGACTGTGGTAATGCAGCACATTCCCTAATGGCAGATCTATGGAGGAGGAATCTGAGGGTGGTTACTCCCATGAGGTCCTTCAGCATTTGTGGGATTTAAATTTACTGCTACAAAGAAAACCTTTCATATATATTAACCCACTGAAGCTATGTGGAGTCTGCAGCAGAGAAATAACAAGAGGTGTGGAATCCTGACAGTTTACATATTAATATATTTGACAGGCATATTGTTAATGTATTTGTTAAGCACCATTAGGAAAGGGATAGATAATACAGAAAAGATCATGGTGACACTGCGTACATCTGTGGCAGACCCATACCTTGAGTATTGTGTGCAGGCCTAGCTATAACACTTCAAAAAACCTGTATTGTAGTGGAAAAAGGCACAGAAAAGGGTACCAAAAATTATCAGGCGTAGAGAAGAGTTTCCATATGAGGAAAGATTGAAAAGACTGGGTCCTGTTCAGTTTAGACAACTAAGAGGGATATGATATAGAGGTTTATAATGTCATGAATGGTGTGGAGAATGTGAATAAGGAGGTGTTACACTTTTATATAACATAAGAGTCAGTGGTCATCAAATGCAATTACTTGGCAGTAAATAAAACATACGTAAGGAAATATTTTTTCCACAGGACGCAGAAAAAACCTGTGGAACTCATTGCCAGAGGATGTGGTGAAGGCCAAAAGTATAACTGGATTCAAAAGAAGAGCTAGATAAATTCATGGAGGATAGGCTAATTCAGTGTTTCTTAAACTTTTTAAGACCGAGGAACACCAAACAAGAATTTTTTATGAGGTATACCAAAAGCTTTTGGTTGAGGAAAAATAAAAACACTACCACACACACACACACACCTTGCCCCTTGAACACAGGATGACACTTTTATTGACAACAACAATATTCACTCACTGCCCAATGATAATTTAAGTATCTTTTTAATTATCTTTTGAAAAGTGAAACATCGTTTTTAATCTACATATCCCAAATATAACCTGTCAATCGCTATCCATTAAATAAAAAAAAAGTTGTCCAACAAAGAAGGAACATTGTATCTGGCCCCCCTCAGCTGTCTTGGGTAACAAGTGAGGGCTAAAGGCAGTGGTGCAAAGACCTGGTTGGGGTAGCGGCCGTAGGGCAGTTCTCTCCCGTAGCAGGTAGGATCCCCAGACCAGCAGCGGAGACAGCCAATCAGAGCTGACTCTGCTGCTGGCCCTGCAGTGGTCCTCCCCTCTGGCAAGGGGCACAACCGAGGTACGGAACTTTCCCAGGCAATTGCAAGCTGGGCGCAGAAGCACATGAGGAGAAACGCAGGTAGCCCCGCTTCGTTTTCTGCCACGTCATCATTCGCTCACCTCTTCCACCCTTCATGAGGAAGCACTTGAGGAGGAACGCAGGTAGCCCCGCCCCATTTCTAGTTGCGTCACCGCTGCGTCACCACTCGCTCACCTCTTCCACTCTTTGCACCACCCGCTGTGTCTCAGCAGCTCTAGCGGCCATTAGTTTTCCTCAAATGGTCGCGTCACACCTGTGAGTTCTCCATGGAACATCAGTGTTCTGCAGAACACAATTTAAGAAACAGGGGGCTAATCAATCACTATTAGCCAAAATAGTCAGGGATGCAATCCTATGCACTGGGGCTATGTCTACACTGTAGGCTTCTTTCACAAGAACTTTTTGCACAAGAGTTCTTGTGCAAAAGTTCTTGCACAAGAGCGTGTCCACACTGCCAAGTGCTTTTGCGCAAGAGATGTGCTTTTGTGCAAGAGCGTCCATGGCAGTGTGGATGCTCTCTTGTGCAAGAAATCCCTGTTCCGGTCCACACTAGTCTTTTTGTGCAAGAGCTCTTGCGCAAAAAGGCTTATTCTTTGTGGGGAGAAGAATAACTCTTGTGCAAAAAGCCCTCTCTACTGTAAACTTTCTTGCGCAAGAACGGACAGCTGTTCTTGCACAAGAAGCCTACAGTGTAGACATAGCCTGGGTGTCCCTAAACCTCCAACTGCTAAAAACTGGGACTGGATGAGAGGGGCTGGATTGCTTGATAAATTGCCCTGATCTTTTCCTTCCATCTTGCAACATCTGCTGATGGAAGACAAAATATTGGACTGGGAGACCATTGGTCTGCCCTAGTATGGAAGTTATAAACAGTAGCAGAACAAGTGCTTAGACTCAGGGGGCACGAGAACAGGAAGTCTGTAGGAACTTCTGAGGCCCAGAGAGACTGAAGTGTCCCTAGAAAATGTATAGCACATACGATTACCTTTTAGCCTTGCTCAGCAAGGCACCTCAAAGAGTCAAGGAAAGCACAGACTGATATGAGCTTCAAGCGAGTCCCCACTTCGATAAGACACAAGAATGATTGAAAGGAATAATGATCATAAACGTTTCTGAGACATTTTTGTTAAATTAAAATATTTGTGTATTTTATATTGATTTTTTTAAAAAAAAATCTTCAAAACTGTGAAGAGGAAAGATGGTTTTCCAAATGAAAAACTTTTTTTTTTAATAAAAGACGACATCTTCTACAAACGTGTTCCTTTAGGTAAAAACTTAAATTTCTTCAAAATAAGTTTTTAACGGGAATTTTGTCAGCTAACCCTAGGTTTGACAAACTTTTAGTGATGAAGTTATTTTGGGCTGGGTTGATGTGCTTTGACTGAGACAGAAGGAAAGTAGGTCCCAGAAAAGTGGGGCAGGACCCAAGGTTGGATGGGCAGGGGGAGAAGAGAGGAGTATAGACTCTAGGTAATCTCTAGTTTTCTTCTGCAAAACTGACTGGATGTCTGAGCAAAGTCACCTTATGGAGGAAGGCTTTTTTCAAAGCTGATTGGTTGAGGGGGTGTGGTGGTGCTGTAACCTGCTCCAGCAAGAAGAGGGATAAAAAATGATCAGACAAAGCCTGCACAAACATGGTTGTCTAGAAGAGTTATCTGCACTCATTGTGTTTTCTGAGCCACAAGAAGAGAATTGTGGGACACACAATTTGAAATTAATAAAAAAGCCCTTTATATGAATGCGTGATGGATGCACTCAGGCTATATCCACACAGCAGTGGAAGAGCGTGTCTACAAGCCTTTATTTCAAAATCATGGAGTGCTGGAAGACTTCTTATTCCAGCTCCTCTAACCATCATTTCACGAGGAGTCAGAGAAGTCTTCCTTCGACTTTCGGCTTTTGATGCTGTCTACACAGCAGAATTAAGCTATTTTGACTTCATCTATGCAATTGACATAGCTCAAGTTGTGTAGCTTAATTTGAGTTTTGCCCTGCTGTGTAGACCTACCCGCAGATCCTAATTACCTAGGGAGCATTACTGTAGCATCTGATATTTGCAGCCAGTCTAACCAAACCAAATTGTTCCTGAGATTAAGAGGAACTGAGAGATATTGCATAAAAATCATACAGGCAAGACTTGCTCTTGACTGCTACAGAGAACCATTTTGAATTCACTCAGATGACAGAAGAGGGGTGGACAACAAAACAGCAGTGGTTCATCAGGGTTAGCCCCTGGTGGGCCGCCGCTGCCATATTTACCTGTACCTCTGCAGGTATGGGCCATTGCAGCTCACATTGGCCAGGAATGGCGATCCGTGGCCAACAGGAGCTGTGATCCTCCCTGTACCTACAGAGGCGCAGGTAAATAGTGAGATCTGGGGGTCTGCCAAAGGCTAATCCTGGAAGACCAGATCCAGCCCTTAGAGCGGTATTTTTCCACCCTGTCTTAGAATATGGCTCAGCTCAAAATGAAGGACTCTTACATGAGATTGATAACAAGGAGCATGCCCCCAAAATGCACAATACACAACCGAAACTATTTAAAAATCAAATGATAGGGTGAAGAGATTGGTCCTGCCTTGGGCAGGGGGTTAGACTTGATGACCTCCTGAGGTCCCTTCCAGCTCTATGATTCTAAATAAGACACACAAAACACTCCAGCAGTGAGAAACAAAGAAAAATAGCCTTTGGCTTGAGATATTTGCACATGACTCACCTCACCTGAAGCAAGCCAACAAAGCTAAAATGGGATAGGGACTTTGAGAAATGTAGTTTCCTTTTATTTCTCCATGGGTCTACATTTTCACTATTTTAACTTCCACTAGCTACTAAGACAGGTGATTGAAATGGTTGTCAGTGAAGTGTCATGGTGTAGGCAACAGCTAGTCTAAACTGTGTCATCAAGAGCTATTGCATTTGTGTGTAAACAAGTTTCTGCATATTGTTGGTCTGGTGTTCAGAAAGGCTAAGCACCTGCTGCTCACATTAACTTCTAATTTAAGATGACAGCCTCCACTGGCTGTCAACCAAAGTTATACATACTCCAGAGGATATGCAGAGGTCTTCCAAGGGGTACATCAATTCATCTACATATTTGCCAAGTTTTACCATGGGTTACATAAAAAACAGTAGCAAAGTCAATGCAAACTAAAATATCATGCAATGATTTGTTTATATTGCTGTATATACACACTGTACACTGAAATGTCAGTACAATATTTATATTCCAGTTGATTTATATTATATAGAAAAAGTGAGAAAATAAGCAATTTTGCAGTACTAGAGTGCTGTGATACTTGTATTTTTATGTTTGATTTTAGAAGCAAGTAGTTTTTTTAATGAGGTAAAGCTTGGAGTATGCAATACAATTCAGGCTCATGAAAGAAGTACAACAGTCTGGAAAGTTGAGAGCTGCTACTGCTTTAATTTTACAAAACCAGGTGATTGGGCAACAAAGTGGTAGGTGAATTTTAATGTCAATAAATGTAAAGTAATGCATATTGGAAAACATGATCCCAACTATACATACAATATGATGGGGACTAATTTACCATTACAACTGAAGAGAGAGATCTTGGAGTCATTGTGAATAGTTCTCTGAAAACATCCACTCTAATGTGCAGTAGCAGTCAAGAAAACAAACAGAATGTTAGAAATTATTAATAAAGGGATAGAGAATAAGACAGAATATCTTATTGCCTCTACATAAATCCATGGTACACCCACATGGTATGTCCACTGCAGTCTGAAATAGACACTCACCATTGGCAAAGGGGTTTGGACCTACTACCTTTGCCTACCCTGGCTTCCTCTCTGCATCCCTAGTAGCCTCAGGTAGCAAATCCAGCCACAGGTGGGTGTTGTGTCTCTGGAGGGCAGGGGTGAGCCAAGCACAAAGCTCCAAAAAGGTGGCCTTCTGCATGCGGAAGTTTTGGAGCCACTGCTGGTCGTCCCACCGCTCCATGACCAGCTGGTCCCACCAGTCCAAACTATTGTCGAGCCTCCAAAAATGCCTCTCCACAGAGGGTTGTGGTTGCCAGAGTGGAGCAGCCACAGCCGCAGCCACAGAGAGGGTTCCCAGAATAAGCTCAGGGTCCAGGTCATGCAGGACCAAGAAGGCAGCTGGCAGAACATGCTGCAAAAACTGCAGCATGGCCATGTGGGGCCATCGCTTGCCCAGGGGAAGCTCCAGCTCCATGGCACAAAGAACACCCAAAAAAGAACAGGCAACCACAGCAGGCACTGTGAGAGCTTTGCTGTCCCTTGGGGATGTAGGCAAGCACGCAGCAGAAGCAGAGAAATGGCCATGTGTTTCTGCAAGGTGCCGGCACCAGCACCTGGAAGCGACTGGTGACCTAAAGCCCTGGCTGAAGTGGTTCCAGGTGGCCTTTTATGCGAGAGAGCATCCAATCAGTCTTTTTTAAAAGTACATTGCTTTTTCAATGTGCTTTTGTGTGTAGACGCGCTCTTGCGCAAGAAGTTTTTTCAGAAGATCTCTTCCAAAAAAAGCTTCTTGCGCAAGAAGCCTGCAGTCTAGACATAGCCTAGGTGTGCAGGTTACACCCAGTTATATTTTTGGCTTTTATAACATCCCATGGCAATAAGTTTTGCAGGCAACTGTGAGATGTGTGTAGAAGTACTTCCTATTGTTTCTATTAAACCTGCTGCCTATTAACTTCATTAGGTGACTCCTAGTTCTTGTGTTAGGTGACGTGGTAAAAAAATACTACCCTATTCACTTTTTCCATACTATTATTTTTATACACTTCTATCATATCCTCCTGAGTCATCTCTTTTCTAAGCTGAACAGTTCCAGTCTTTTTAATCTCTCCTCACAGGGAAGCTATTCTGTACCCCTTATCATTTTTATTACCCTTCTCTATACCTTTTCCAATTCTTTTCCTTTTTTACAGATAGAGTGATCAGAACTTCACACAATATTCAAGGAGTTGGTGGATCATGGGTTTATATACTGCATTGTGATAGTTTCTGGTTTTGAATGTGTTCTTTTCTTAATGGTTCCTAACAATGTTAGTTTTTTTTTACTGCTGCTGTACGCAAAGCAGATGGTTGTCAGAGAATTATAGTCACACGAA
The DNA here is from genome assembly GCF_049634645.1 of Pelodiscus sinensis. Classification (NCBI taxonomy): domain Eukaryota; kingdom Metazoa; phylum Chordata; order Testudines; family Trionychidae; genus Pelodiscus; species Pelodiscus sinensis. The sequence goes on along the minus strand of NC_134713.1, from coordinate 61,984,203 downwards.
GGTATCTTTCTTGAGTGGTAACAGCTAATTTAAACTCCATCATTTTGTATGTATAGTTGGGATTGTTTCCCCACGTGCATTGCTTTGCATTTATCAATATTAAATTTCATTTGCTGCTTACTCACCAAGTCATTTAATTTTGTACATATGAGGCTACATCTACACTGCAGCGCTATTTCAGAATACCAGAGGTATCTCAAAATAGCTATTCCACATCCTCTCAAAATATAATGTGCTTACTATTCTGACATCCCTGTAAACCTCATTCCATGAGGAGTAAGGGACATTTCGGAATAGCACTTTATTTAGAAATAAGTGCTGTGTAGACAGTACCAAATTTCAAAATAAGCTGTTTTGAAATGAACTTGAAAAAAGCTACTCAATTTGCGCAGCAATCGTCCTCTGGAAGCTCGCCACCAGTCGGTGAGCAACCAGTTCAGCATGGGGAAGTACACCATCGGGGCTCTCCTCATGGCGGTAAAGAGCCTTTGGGCTGCAGTCCCTGCACGGGGGTGGGGAGAATGTAGCATAAGGGGGACCCTCGGGAAAAGGGATTGGGGGTCGTGGGGGGTGGAGTGGGGTGGGGGAGAGCCCTGTCCTCAGGAGCTTGTGCTGTCCCGCTCTCACACAGCCCTGCTGCTGAGGGGTGGCCTCATAGGAGGTGGCTTCTGGGGTGTTTGGGGGGAAGGGGAGGGTACTTCCCAAGGGCTCAGGCTCCCCCTCTCTCATTCTCTGTTTTGTGTGTTTCTTTGTCTCCTTCTGCAGGTGGTGAGGGCCATCAACTCCATCCTGCTGTGGAGGGTTGTCCATCTGGGAGACCTGTTCTGTTCATTCCCTCTGAAGCTACCTCTTATCAGAAGACAGGATATCTGGCTAACTGGTCAACAGGCCCAGTCCATTATGGATGTTTTTATGTTCTTAAATGCTACTTTCAGCACCATCCAGGAAAGCTGTTCATGAGCATTTATCCCTAATATCCAGTTAAGCAACAGAAGGAAGACAGAAAGAGAGATTAAAATAGGACATTATACAAGATAATTCTGAGATTGTTCAAGATAACAGACAATGGGAGCATTGCTCTAATTATATACAAATCATAGCAGCATTTATCATTTTGGAGATTACTGGGGAAAAAATTCACAAGGAATTTTTTGATAGAACTTTCACTAATTTTGCTTAGTCCTAATTAGTAATAAAATTGCTTCAAATTTTAAGGTGATTATGAAAAATTACTAGTTAGGGGTGTGATAAAATACTGCACAGATAATGGCCTACTGATGATCTCTGATCACAAATCCTGTAAAATCAGTGTTGTTCAAGAAATTATAAACTTTAGCACAGTCACAGGACTGAAAGTGCTTTATATGAACCTCAAAGCAATGGACCTTGGATTAGGCCTTAAATACTAGAAACATCTATGTGATGGGGAGTACTAGGCCCTGAGGCCCCTCCTGGAGGCCTTGTGGTCTTGCCAAATCCCACTCCAGAAAAGGGCAGTAGCGAGGTCCTCTGAGCTGCCTAGAGCGGTTGTGTATGAAGCAGCTAGTCAGCGTGCAGCAGTCCAGTATAAAAATTGCTGCCTGGCCAGAGCAAAAGCTGTTCTTTGCTGGAGCTGGAGGAAAACAGATGGTGCTCTGGGCTGGCCACTGGGACAAGGCCCTGAGATAAGGGTGAAGAATGTGCTGGAGCCCTGGAAAAGTGACCCAAGGAATTATAGGCTACAATTCAGTTAAAGGGACACTGCAGACAGTTGCTATGTACAGGGACCCTGGCCCTGGGCAGGGACATGGAGTAGAGGATGGGCCTAGGTCCCCTGCCCAACCCTCCTTAACCACCAGGGGAAGAGGCCTGGACTTTGAGGTACCCCAAATGGGGAGATGAAGTGTAGCATCACCTGGAAGTTGTGGCCAGAAAGGCCCTAAGAGGTAAAGACATTGCCTCCATGGAAGGAGCCCTGGGGCAACGTTCTATTCTGAAACCAGAACAAACTGAAAGACAATAGAGGACACTGAGGGTACATCTACACAGCAGTGTTATTTCACTACAAGCCTTTATTTCAAAATAATGGTGAGCTGGAGGACTTCTATACCTATCTCATAGAGCTGGAAGAGACCTTGTGAGGTCACCAAGTCCAGTCCCCTGCCCTCACAGCAGGACCAAGTACCATCCCTGACAGATTTGCCCCAGATCCCTACATTGGCCCCCTCAAGGATTGAACTCCTAACCCTGGATATAAAAGGCCAATGCTCAAACCACTGAGCTCTCCCTCCTCCCATGTCTATAACTCTCATTTTACAAGGAGTCAGGAAAGTCAAAGGAAGCATGTTCTTCCTTCAATTTCCTGCTGTGCAGACTGTGCCTAAAGCCAAATTAAGCTATTTTGACTTAAGCTACCCAATTGATGTAGCTCAAGTTGCGTAGCTTAATTCAATTTTAGCCCTGGGCTGTATCTACATTGGCACCCTTTTCTGGAAAAGGGATGCTAATGAGACACTTCGGAATTGCAAATGCCACGGGGGATTTAAATATCCCCCGGGCATTTGCATGAACATGGCTGCTGCTTTTTTCCAGCTCGGGGCTTTACTGGAGAAAAGCGCCAGTCTAGACAGGATCTTTCAGAAAATAAAGCCTTTTCCGGAACATCCCTTATTCCTCTTAAATTCAGGAATAAGGGATCTTCTGGAAAAGGCTTTATTTTCCAAAAGATCCCGTCTAGACTGGCGCTTTTCTCCGGCAAAGCCCCAAGATGGAAAAAAGCGGCAGCCATGTTCATGCAAATGCCGCGGGGGATATTTAAATCCCCTGCAGCATTTGCAATTCCGAAGTGTCTCATTAGCATCCCTTTTCCGGAAAAGGGTGCCAATGTAGACACAGCCCTGGTGTATAGATATGCCCAGAGAGAAGCCCTTGTTGGACTTGTATCCCAGAAGGGGTTTGATTTAGATTTCATCAAAGACTGCATTTTACTTAGCTAGAGGGCTGAGCCATCAACAACACACCAGAGAGAGAGAGAGAGAGAGCGCAAGCATATACACTCAGCCAGGTGGTGCTTGTAAGAGGCAAGTGCATCCCATTGTAATGTATATTCAAATTTTAGATGTTGATAGGTATCTCTAGCACAACTCACTCATCATTTAAAGAGACTTTCATTTATTCATAAAAATCTCATTAATTGGCAAAATATCCCCATATTATTCCTAAAATGAAATGTAGAAATAAAAATGAACTAGATATCAAAAACTTGCTTTCTGTTGTTAACTCTCTTGATGAAGATCACAAAATACTAGTGGTGATGCCAATATTACATATATTATCTGAGGCAGCAGTACAGTAATTACTTAGGATCACTCAGATAACATTGCATAGAATAGTATCAGAGGGAGGACTTGCAGCTAAAGAATGTGATGAGTAGTTTTGGTGGATGCGTTTTGTTCAATAATAATGTTATAGCCTGGGTATCTTCAAACATCGGATAAATACTGAAAACAGACAATTTCCAGACACTCCCAAAGGTGCATTAATATTTCAAAAGGACAGCAGAGACTCTGTCTAAAGGGTTGTCATCTGTTTGAAATTTACATTCAAAGCCTGTGGGTTTATAAGACATAAAGCTAGCCTGAACCCCTCTCCTTAAAACTTCCAGGAGAAAAAAATTAAAAAAATCTATCTGGAAATTCAGAAGGTATTTTTGTAAATGAATGAACAGGTTTATGGAATTTATGTGTAATGGAAAAATGATAGATTAGGACACCCCTACACAATAACTTCAAATTGGTGCCAATTTCAAGGGTCACTGTATCTGAGGTGAAGCATCACACTTACCCTCTAAGTCCATATGGAATGATTTAAGAGGCTTATAACTGTTTTTCAAGTCTCAGGGTCCAAGGCTAATTGTTTGAGAGACTTTGAAATACATTTGAAGACTCACATGAAACACATAATCTCTAACCTGCACAGAAAAATCATAAAATGAGAAACAGAACAAAAGAGGGGAAAGTTATGAAAAGGTGGAAATAATCTATGGAAGGGGAAAAAATTACCTCAAACAATAGCCAAACTCTGGCAAAGGGCAGCAGCATCTTTTATCTGTCTGATAGCAAAGAGATGAAAGGCAAAGTGATGGACCAGTGGTAACTCATTCCTTGCTGCTTCTCAGTACTCTAAATGCATAGCTTTGCTGCATATTGGAAAGCTCATCAGGACAAGGAGCCTTCACTTACATCTGAGAGGAAAGCCCTCAGGTACAACACCGTTGTCTACAAATCTCAGGATTTACATTCAAGAGGACTGGCCCCTCTTTAGCATACCAGTTTAACTCCATTGACTTTAATAGAGTTACTTTTGATTTACACTGGTATGGGACATCAATCGGAATCCAACTTAGTGGTTCCAACTTGTTTATAGTTGTGGTGGTTTCAGACCTTCTGGTGAGGGGTAGCAAGCCAATAAAGATGCAGAACATACTTGGATGCCCATTTGCTGCAGAAAACTGGAAAAATAAAGAATCTATTGAAAAAGAAAGATGTTGCTTGGTTTTGAAGGGTGTGGGACACTTTAATTATAGAGTAGTTAACAGATAAAATGGGAACAATTGAGTCATCTACATTTTATTCAGTTTGACCTCCACTCTTACAATATGGAACAAATGACAAAGCACTACACTGCCAAATTAAAGTAAATCCTTTATAATACCCAAAATCATTTTTGTCCTTATTGGTGGAAAATTGTACATATATAATTTCTCTAGGCAGTTATTCCAATTCTCTTTCACTATACGCTTTTATGTGTCCTCTTCTCCCTGTGCATGGTTTGTGCTCCGGTCATTTTTTGAAAATTAAAATATAATTACAAAATACTTGCACACCTAGCAATGGCTACCATTTTTCAGTGGAATATTATTGCAGTAGGTCAATAACTTAACTTGTGTACTCAAAATTCCTGCATTTGGAAGTATTTTTATGGGTCTTCCTCCTTGAGCAGTTCTGATATTTATTTGTACTGTAAGTGTTAACACACAGCTGTGAATGAACACTTTTGTGCCATGTGTTAACCTAAACTTGTCCATGTTAATAACAGAGGGTATATCTACACTACCACCCTCGTTCGAACTAGGGTGGTAATGTAGCCAACCGGAGTTGCAAATGAAGCCTGGGATTTGAATTTCCCGGGCTTCATTTGCATGTTGCCGGGCGCCGCCATTTTTAAATGTCCGCTAGTTTGGACTCCGTGCCCCACGGCTACACGCGGCACAGACTAGGTAGTTCGGACTAGGCTTCCTATTCCGAACTACCATTACTCCTCGTTCCACGAGGAAGCCTAGTCTGAATTACCTAGTTCGTCCTGCGTGTAGCCGCGGGGCACGGAGTCCGAACTAGCGGACATTTAAAAATGGCGGCGCCCGGCAACATGCAAATGAAGCCCGGGAAATTCAAATCCCGGGCTTCATTTGCAACTCCGGTTGACTACATTACCACCCTAGTTCGAACTAGGGTGGTAGTGTAGACATACCCTAACAGACCAACCGCACCCTCTGGTCCTTTCCAAACACAGTTGCTAAAATTGTCTTCCTTTCTTGTTCTTGTCACATCCATCTCACCCATTCTTCAGTCTCTCCTCTGACTTCCACTTCCCTATTACATCAATCCTCTTGTCTTTGGTTTCAAGACTTTACACAATTCTGTCCCCATTTTATCATTCATCCACTCCTGTTAGCACCTCTCCTCATCCTCTCTCTGCCAGCTCCAACTGCTCATAATTTCTATTCCTTCAAGAAATACTTTTGCATTTTCTTCTTCTGCAAGGAATTCTCTCCCCAAACAATAGCCAGTGGGGTTGGCTGATACAAAAAATTAATGAAACGATGCAATTTTTAAAATATGAATTAAATAGCTATTCACATAAACTCCAGTCTTTCGATCGGCTCCATGTGGGAGGAAGACACCTATGCCCATGTACAGTCAGGTTCAGGATGAGAATTATAATTAGCCTATACAACCATTATTACCCTTTTCTTCCTTTCCAATTTCCCGCTACTATTTGCTACCCTTACTTATTTTCTTTTTTCTTATAGTAGATTACAAATTCCCTAGAGCAGGGACCACAGACATATCTATGCTATGCATTTTTGCTGACACAAGTTATGTTGGCATAAAACCATTGCAATTAGTGTATCACTTGTGCATGTGCCTAGTTGACTCCTTGCATCAGCACTGCAGGGACTCACTGGGAGTACTTATACAGATTCACATTGCAGTGCATCCTGGATAGGTGTCCCACTGTGCAATCCACCACTGTCTTTTGGGATGTTTTAGCAATGCATGATGGGGTGGAAATGAGTTGCACAGAGTTAAGTAGGAGCAAGAGGACAATTTTCCATCATGCTGTTGTCCCCATCTCATGATGTTATCGATAGCTCATAATTTTTGCACCTTTTTAAAAAATCCCAACAACCCAAATGGTTCTTCTCACTCTCTGCCATCTCCAGAACCACAGAGCCTGCATAGCTCTTCACTACTGTCTTAAGTGTTGCAAGCACCAGAGGCACACTCTTCCGGTATTTACAGAGCCTCAAGAACTGAATCAGAGAGGAACATGATGATTTCATGGAGGACAAATTGCTGTGAGACTTAGTGAGAACCAATTCGAAACTGTTGGTGACTGTCAGAGTAGCTCCAAATAGAGAAGCACCACTTCCAGGCCCAGGAAACAAGCACTCAATGGAGGGCTCTCGTCCCAATACAGGCTTGGGATGGTGAGGAGTGGCTGCAGAACTTTCAGATGGACAAGGCCACATTCTTAGATGTGTGAGCAAAGCTCATTCCTACACAGGGACACCAGAATGAAAGCTTCACTGACAGTGGAGGAGTGGTGATTACACTGTAGAAATGTGCAATGCCCAATTTCAACCAGTCAGTGGGAAATCATTCTGGACTTGAAAAATCCACTGTGGGGGCAAGTAAGTGGATGCTGTCAGTAGTGCTAAGCACTCTGAACTAATACACACAAATTATTTTTCAAACAAAATTTTATTCAGTCACAAAGCCAGTGCAAACTAAAATCTGGGCAATTTAAAAGCAAACACATTAAAACCATAGTGAATTAATGGAACAAAACTTGAACAAGCAGAAAGAACATACATGTCCATTTTGACTACCCATACAGCAACAGTAGATTTCACAGGTCGGGGTAAGTGTGTAGCTGTCCTGAATGTCTCATGGGGCAGAATGGTTAAGAGTGTGGCTCCTCAGGTCATGTGGAACATTGAGCAGGGATGTAAGGAAGTGCTGAAATGAAGTTCTCCATGGACTGCAAAGGGAGGCAAGCCCATGATTCTTCAACATGCAGGTCCGCAAGAGCCATTAGCATCTGTATTTGCTGCCAGAGAAACCCCACTATGTCCTGATTCATCTCCCTCTCCTTTACCTGCTGGGACTCCTGGGCGTTTTTCCTGCCCACTCTTTCCTCTTCCACTGTCTGCAATATTCATCCTCCAAGCCCTTTTCTCATGGTCTGATGTAGCACTGCATACAGGATCTCATTGAAAATGAGATCTGAGTCACGTTCTTGCGCCTCAGGTATGCTGCAGATGTGGAGGGGAAACCCTGCAAGGCTGCAGCGACAGCAGCTACAGATAGAACACGCGGAGATACTTGCTACAGTCTGTGTAGTCACAATGGAAAGGGAAAGTTAAGCTTCAGAACTCCCTCCCTTTGCCCCCAAAATGTCTTAAACAAGACATTCTTACTGACACTTCTGCTTCAGAATGCTTCCACACAACATCACTCACAGCACCAGCTCTGGATTGCATGGCCTGCCGGCGGAAGAGAAACAAGGAGGGAATTGATTGGTTATATGAAACTATGAGTATAGGGTGCTGGCATTAAATGCTGCCACCATTTTCCACAGGCAGTGGTGATTTTAGCTGATATCTCACTCCAGAGGGTAACTAAGGGACAGAGAAAGGACAGCTGCTACTGGCATCCTGAAGCTGCCTGGGCCTGTGTGTTTCTAGCCTGTGTGCTGCAATGGTGCTTGCCAAAGTTATCACTGATGCGCATAGAAAGCACTTGACCATGGAAGGCAGCAGAGAATTGCAGGGCACCTCCATGGAAGTGTCGCTGACATTTCTCGAGGATTCAAGGGGCATCTGTGCGTACATCAACAAACTCATCCTCATTGCCCCCCGCCCCTGCCTAACTCCAAAGGGAAATGAAAAGCAAATACCAGCACTGCCTGTCTTGGGTGTACCGCTGTCTGTTCTAGTATAAGTGTAACCCTTCTGCTAGGTAGTGCCAGCAGTAGCCAGGACCAGCTTCAATATTTAGGGTTCCTTTCCATCCATCCAACACAGAACTGGCTCAAGGCCCACCCAGTAACCTGGGGAATTCACACAACACCCGTGGGCACCTCTGGGAGGCGATGCTTCCCCACTCGCAAGCACAGAGTCTGAATGTCAAAAAGAAACTTTTAATAAAAGGGGAGGGAAGTAACTTGGCATTAATTTGGGAAAACACCACAAATAAAGTTCATAACCAAAACCATGAGTAACAGTCCCACACCAAGTAGGTCGGCAGTGTCCTTTTCCTCTTAGGGTCTTAAGTCCCGCAATGTAAATGTCCCCTTCACATGCCCAACCCTCCTTTGTGCCTCACTCACAGTTGCTGCCCTTGCTCAGGGCAGACCAGAGTGCAGAGGTGCAGCCGCAGAGTCCACTTGAGTGTGGGGAGAGGTAAGGAGGCATCTGACTCACTTTGCTGGTCACTCACCATCCACCTGCTCGCTGCTCTCTGCCACTGCCTTGCTGGCCATTCATCTCACCTTGCTGCTGCCACTCTGCTGACCGCTCATTACGCCTCTCCATGACCTCTCTGCTGACCACTCATTACGCCTCTCCATCGCCTCTCTGCTGACCGCTCATTACGCCTCTCCATCGCCTCTCTGCTGGCCGCTCATTACGCCTCTCCATCGCCTCTCTGCTGGCCGCTCATTACGCCTCTCCATCGCCTCTCTGCTGACCACTCATTACGCCTCTCCATCACCTCTCTGCTGACCACTCACTACGCCTCTCCATCACCTTTCTGCTGACCACTCATTACGCCTCTCCATCGCCTCTCTGCTGACCACTCATTACGCCTCTCCATCACCTCTCTGCTGACCACTCATTACGCCTCTCCATCGCCTCTCTGCTGACCGCTCATTACGCCTCTCCATCGCCTCTCTGCTGGCCGCTCATTACGCCTCTCCATCGCCTCTCTGCTGACCGCTCATTACGCCTCTCCATCGCCTCTCTGCTGGCCGCTCATTACGCCTCTCCATCGCCTCTCTGCTGGCCGCTCATTACGCCTCTCCATCGCCTCTCTGCTGACCGCTCATTACGCCTCTCCATCGCCTCTCTGCTGACCGCTCATTACGCCTTTCCATCGCCTCTCTGCTGGCCGCTCATTACGCCTCTCCATCGCCTCTCTGCTGACCGCTCATTACGCCTCTCCATCGCCTCTCTGCTGACCGCTCATTACGCCTCTCCATCACCTCTCTGCTGACCGCTCATTACGCCTCTCCATCGCCTCTCTGCTGACCGCTCATTACGCCTCTCCATCGCCTCTCTGCTGACCGCTCATTACGCCTCTCCATCGCCTCTCTGCTGACCGCTCATTACGCCTCTCCATCACCTCTCTGCTGACCACTCATTACGCCTCTCCATCACCTCTCTGCTGACCGCTCATTACGCCTCTCCATCACCTCTCTGCTGACCGCTCATCATGCTGCAGCCGCGCTGCTGGCCACTCGTCACATCCTCCACTGGCCTATGCTGGATTTGGCTCTGGGCCAAACCTAGTGATTTCAGCTCTTGGCCCAAAACACACTCCAGCCACAAGAAATCCCAGCATCCACTGGAGTACATTTAAAATAATAAAAAAGACTCCTTATGGAGCCTGCTCTAGTTCTTTCATTAGAACAGGGGGGAGAAACAGGTTGAACCAGTCTTATAGCTCACACCTGGAGGACCTGATTCAGAGTCCTGACCTCCCCTGGTTAACTTCACAGAACTTTGGCAGCGGGGCCTTTGTCCATGTGACGTTCTTTACATTGACAGTCTCTCTCTTTTGGAACTGAGTTAAATGCAGTCTGACTTTTCCACATTCCCCCAATAACTGCAAGGCTTGGTGATCACATCTCACCATTCCTGCATTAAGACAGCTTGTGAACCAACACCAGCCAAGAGGATTGCAATGAGCAAAACACCATTGCAGCAGCCGAATATCTAACATAACTAAACGAAGCTGGGCCAAACTGTATTTACATAAACACATCCAGAATTTCTTTCCCATTCCAGCTGGTTGTAATGAAAGCATTGATTCATACCCTGCTCACATGAGTAAATTAATGGAAAGACAAACACTAAGTCCTGTTAAGTTGGGGGCGTGATCAGTACATCATGGTAATGAGAAACATAAATAAAAACGTACTCAAGGTTCCTTCCCTGCACTGGGCTCACCCATGCTCGACTGCCAGGATTGACTGGACATTGGTAGAGTCAAACCCAGTTCCTGGCTTGTGACACAGCTGCACCCTCTATACCGTATTCTCCGTCCTCTTCCATGTCCTGGGTCTCTGACTCGGGTTCCTCGGTGTGTGGGATGGTTGTGGGATTTCCCCTAAGAATGGCATGAAGTGAATTGTAAAAGCAGCAGGTCTGTGGTTGGTCTGGCATCAGACTGACTGGCCTTCTGATATACTTGCCACAGATCCTTCTCTTTCACATAATATTACTTCTGCGTCCTGTCGTACACTTCTCCTGAATCCCCAAAGCCACCTGCCTGTAGATGTCCACATTTCTATGGGTGGTCCGTAGCTGTGTCTGCACAGCTTCTTCTCCTCAGAGCCCCAGAAGAGCCAACGTCCCCTGCCTACTCCAAGCCAGAGTGCATCTGGAGCATATAGCCAGCATGGTCAGCTGAGCAGCAGCACGCAATAGTGGAGAGCTGCTAGGTGTGCTCACCAAGCTGGAAAATCAGGAGAAATGGCATTTCAAAAATGCCTGGGCCTTTACAGTCTCTGTGACCCTGGGCAGCAGGGCTCACAATGGTGACCAGAGCAGTCAGGGTCAGTCACTGTGGGACAATGACTGGAGGACTGTCAGGGTTGACATAAATAATTCAGTGTCTTTACTCATGTTGCATCAACATCGGTGTATCAAGCATGGCTCAGTGCTGCTGAGGGAGGTCATGTTCTGTGTAGCATGTTCTGTGTAGGGTGCTTACGTTCATGGGAGAAACATTTAAGTGTAGGCACATGCACAGGTAGGTCAACACAAGACAGCTTATGCTGACCTGACTTTGTAGTACAGAGCAGGCCTGGGTCTCCTTGTGTTGTTTGGGCAGCACCCAGCCCAACAGGATCTTAACTAATCCTGATCTGGGCACTGCCATAATACAAATATGTGCCGAAGTTAGCTAGCAATTTAGAAGACAGCTGCAGTATATATTAGCTAATAAAGTGCAGCGAGGGAAACTATCATGCTGAGATTGTGTAGCAGAAATAAATGTAAGTTCTGTCATAAGATGAGGTTCTCTGAAATCACCATCAGTTCTCAACCTTGGGGAGAACGTTGCAGAAAATGGGGCCATTGTTTTGAATTCTCTCAGCAACGCAGCATACACAGTTCAGAACCAGCAGCGTGCTTTGATTCTGCACACAACAGATAAGGATGTTCTTTAAGTTTATAATAATACTCTAACATTGTACTTTTCAGAAGTGAGATGACCTTGATGACTAATGGAAACCTGCATTACCGCAGCTCAGAAAGAAATACACCATATAAACAGGGAGGTCTTTGTAAAAACAGTGTAAGAATGCTACCATAGATCAATACACAGACTGGAGAACTGCGTAATTGGAACACTAATTATGACCTACATGGTTTCATCTCTTATGAACAGTAAAAGTTAATTGAAGCTAACAGATTTACTGTAGAATTACCATCGGCAGCAGATAATGTATGTGTAGCGCATGTTATAAAAGTGAAGAAATGAGAACAATTAAGAGAACAAAACTGTGTGCAAACCTTAAAAGAAAAGAAACTCTTCCATTGAAAAGAAACAAAGAGACCTTTGAAAGAGGGGAAGGCACAGAATCCCTGCAGTCACTTTCTGAAATACCTCCAAATGTGTACAGATTGTAAAGACTGGGTGACTCATGGATTGGAAAAAAAAAGTCTGGAGTTTTCATCTTTATTTTACCTATTCAAATCACGCCAAATCAATAATGACTGCAAGTCATGGCCATCTGATGACTATTTAGCATCAAGTATAAAATAAATCCATGGTGCTCATCTTATTCCTACATGAATAAAATCTTCCATTGTTATTTGCACTTATTGACACTCTCAAGAGAGAGGCCAATGGAAATGGAGCCTAAACTTGCCTTTTGTCTCTAGAAGTGGTGTCTCCAGAACAGGATTTCAAGTGCATTCAACAGGCACTAGGGACACTTGTACTGCCAGCATGCATGTAACTCTTATACGTGCATATAAAACATCCCCAGCAAGCTGACAACTTTTACAGGCAAGACAAATCACTTTATGTTTTTAAGGAAAGGCTATAAAACAATTGTCACCAGTTGAACTACAGTATTAAAATTTGCCAGAACTGACCTGTTTAAACAATTGACAGGAAACAATTCTAATCTACTAACACAAGCTTGACAACCAGTGTTCCCTCTAAATGTTCTCACCCCTGAGCAGAATGAAGTGATGTATGACAAGGAGGTGATATATCGCCTTTACATCAATGCACATAACAAAATTCATGTGGCAGGAGGTGTGCCAAAGGGTCCAGAGTGCAGGAGGGGGCTCAGGCCTGGGGCAAATGTTGGGTGCAGGGGTGTGAGGGCTCCAGCTGGGGATGTAGGCTCTAGGGTGGGGCCGGGGATTAGGGGTTCAGGCCTGGGACAGAGAGTTGGGGTGCAAGGGCTCTGGAGATGAGGGGGGTAGAGCTCAGGAATTTTGAATACAAGAGGGAGCTGAGGGTAGAGGCAGGGGGTTGGATTGCAGGAAGGATTTGGGATGGGTCTGGTGATGAGGGGTTTGGGATTTAATAGGTGGCTCTAGGTTTGGGGAGGGGTTTAGGACTGGGGTTTGGGGTGCAGAAGAGGGTGATGGCTCTGGGTTGAGATTTGGGGTGCAGGGTGGGATACAGGCTCTAGACTGGGGGTGTGGGCTTTGGGGTAAGGGTGCAGATTTGGGATGGGTCTGAGGTAAGGGACCTCAAGAGGTCAAGTCCAGTTCCCTGCACTCATGGCTGGACCAAGTACCCTCTTGACAGTCCCTGACAGGAGTTAGGGAAATGTCCCAGGACCAACTACAGTGCACACATATACACATAAATAATTCCTCTCACCCTATTACCTAATAAAGCCAATAATATGTCTTATATTTGTCATACAAAATGCAATAGCTACCAGAATGAATGGTCACAATCATTTCAGCTGTAAGTTTGCATAAAGTTACATCAGAAACAATTTGGTGTGTTATGACAATTTGTTATAATCACATTGTACTACAGTACTACACAATACACTACAAGCTCAAACAGTATTCTTCTCTTTGTTTGCCATCTGGTTTATTTTACATTTTTTAATGTGCATATTCATATAGCTTATGCAGATTTTAAATCATTTTGCCCTCTCTACCAAAATTTCTTAGGAAACTAGAGTAAAAGTTTCAAAATTACCAATGTGGCTTAGAAGCATGGGGACAAAAATTTTATGGGGACAAAAATTTTAAGGGTATATAAGCATCTAAAGATGAGGACTGGAACCTAGTAGGGTCTTCATTATGTATGTGCCTAACTTTGATTTGCACAGGTATTTTTGAAAATTTCATAAGGTGTCTAAGTGTCATATCTTTTAAGATCTAGGCTTTAGTTCCTTCTGAAAATGTGACTTTGGTGCTTTTGAAAATTCCCCCCCCCCCTTAATATTTCCACATCTGAACAGACAAAATTGTTCATCCAATTGTATCCATTTGCAGCATAAGTCAAGGTCCAAAGTTCCAATCCTAGCTAAGAGTTCTGAGCGGACATGTCTCCAATGACGTCATTCGGATTCTGTGTGGTTATTGGGTCTCCCCACTTGGAGCCTTCAGTAGGATTGGGACCTAATCCTGCATCAGGTGGTAAAAGAAAACATAACACACACATAGAGAAACAATAACAGAAACCAGGATTCACAATTCCATGATGGAATTGTGCCACATGAAGGAGTTTTGATTCCTTCCTGATCCTTGAAGTGAAGAATGCACACCTAGAAGCATGAGATAAAATTATACTTCTCTTAGGGAACATCTATATAGCAGGGTAAAAGTCAAATTAAGCTCCTCAAAAAATGAGGAGTAACATTAGTTCAAACCAAAGGCTTTGGTTCGAACTAACGCATCCCAGCGTGCACTGTCACTTTCGAAACAGCTGTTGAGCGGAGTAACGCGCCGACGAGATCATGCTAATGAAGTGTGGGATATTTACATCCCCACTTCATTAGCAATTTCGGTCACCTGTATTTGCATCCGTAGTTCGAACTAGGGTGCAAGTGTAGACATACCCTTACTAATTTAAATGCTCTGACTACCTGTGTGAAAGGTTCATACCTTGACTCCCTCCCTTTCTGACTCAAGTAAATGGCATTAATTGCAACTAACCTCTTCTCTTGGCTGATTTTTTTTCTGAGCACCTCTAGTGGCACTTAATTGTCTTAATTATTGCAACTCTGGCAAATGTCCTGGGAAAATAATTATTTCTGTTTATCTGTATTGTTTAAATACTGATTCTAAGAGAGAAAATGCCTTTTTTTAATCCTTTGGCAATTAACACTGATATATGTTTTACTATCAATTTAGAGTTCTATATTTATTTTCAACAACTAGTCTTGATTGCAGGCAGAGCTGTTCAGAGTACAGAATTTCCATCCCATTTTCATTTCCCTCCAAAAAATTCATTCAGAACTAGAAAAAAAAAGATGGAAAGTGAAAGTTTCTTTAGCACAGAAATTTTCAAACAATTATGTTTTGCAAGAACCAGAATGGATGTTTTGAAAAATTCCAGGCCAGCAAGACAACTGATTGGCTGCCTGGTCAGCTTGCTAGACAGCTCCATCTATCAACCACCAACACAGGCACCTCAAGAGCTGGCCAGTGGAGGAGCAGAGCACCCTGGAGAGCCTGAGATCCCACCAGAAAGGCTGCTAGGGAATTAGGTGCCCCAGGAAGCCAGGCAGGCTGTCAAGAAGCCCCCGTACCTACCTAGCCTGCCAGTCAATACATTCCCACAGAAAGATTTCAGTTGTGCCACAGAAGCATATTCCCATGGAAAACTCTTGCATGGGACAATTTTTTTGCCAGTTCAATTGCTGCCAGGGCCAGTTAACTTATTCTCTGTGATGGCCAGTCAGATACTGTCCTTTACTGTACAGGCACATCTGCATTGTCTCAACTCAAGTGGCCATGACATCATGGAGTCAAGGAACATTGGAGACTATGTTAAACATAAGCCATGCAGAGGGCTAGGAAACCATTTTCCTTGTGATTTGTGTCCTTTTCCTTTTCGCCTTTTCCCATCAGTGCACCTGAATAACTGCAGCCTGAAAACAGTTCCAATTCAACAGAATAGGCATGAGAAAACCTTATTCATAGAATCATAGAATACTAGGACTGGAAGGGACCTCGAGAGGTCGAGTCCAGTCCCCTGCCCTCATGGCAGGACCAAATACTGTCTAGACCATCCCTGATAGACATTTTTCTAACCTACTCTTAAATATCTCCAGAGATGGAGATTCCACAACCTCCCTGGGCAATTTATTCCAGTGTTTGACCACCCTGACAGTTAGGAACTTTTTCCTAATGTCCAACCTAAACCTCCCTTGCTGCAGTTTAAGCCCATTGCTTCTTGTTCTATCCTCAGAGGCCAAGATGAACAAGTTTTCTCCCTCCTCCTTATGACACCCTTTTAGATATCTGAAAACTGCTAGCATGTCCCCCCTCAATCTTCTCTTTTCTAAACTAAACAAACCCAATTCCTTCAGCCTTCACTCATAGGTCATGTTCTCTAGACCTTTAATCATTCTCGTTGCCCTTCTCTGGACCCTCTCCAATTTTTCCACATCTTTCTTGAAATGAAACCTAAGAAGTTTATTGTTAAAAATGTTTTGCATTCTTCATTACATTTTTGCATCTGAAGGCTAATCACCCCTCACTTCTCATACTTACCTCTACGTCTCCTTTATTGCTGTCCCTGAGTTCCCTTTTCCTAACTCCATCCATTTTGCTTCTTCTCTTCTACCTTAAATCTCCTTCCTCAAATCTGTTTCTTCAAGGAGGCTCATTCACTTCAGAAAAAAGGCCAGAGGAGGGTTTGTGGTTTTATTTTGCTATGCTCCAGACATTTGCATTATTTCCTGTTTTTGCCTTCTTCCCTAGTTCGTGTGGTTGTTTCATCAGGTCGTTTGTTGTCTTAACTTAGGCCTGGCCTGCACACCAAATTGTTTAACTATATCTGTGATATTATACTGATTTAGTTTAACCAGTAGAACTTTGTATGCGGACACTCTTAAATCAATCTAAACTGGCAAAATTATATTGTTTTGATTTGCATCAGTCAATGAACAGGCAAAAACCCAAACTGATATAAACAGTTTTAAACCAATATAAAAGAGTCCACAAAGGGGTTTGCAACTAAATTTTTAACCAGTTGAAGTTAGATTGGAGCAACTCATATGTAAACAAGCCCTCAGACTAAATTCTTCAGGATAGGAGACAGTCTTTATTTGCATTGTGACATGCCATGGCACCACATAATTAATCCATTCCCATGGCTACATTTTCAGATACTGTATATTATTCTGGTTAATTTCTATAGGAAATTTTAATTTGAATCTTGAACACTTTAATTTCTTCTCATTTGAAAAGCTGCAACAGAGGCTAGAGGGCAGCTCTGAAAACAGATATATCAGAGTTAAAAGGGAGTTTCTATTTGCATGTTCTCAATTACAAGGAGGTCACCATCATTTACTGTAGTGGAAATGTTGAATGGAAATAGCTTTTCTGAGCAGTAGATTGTTTTATGTCTTACACTGAGCTATTGTTTTACAGACATCATGATGTCAATTATGCCATTAAGGACTCTCTCCAGTCTACTACTCATGTTGCAACACCAAACATGGATTATCCTACATATCTGTTTTCACTATCATTGTCATGCTTTTTGTTGAATGGGCTTGACATTATCAATGTATTACTGACAGCTAAAATGAATGTTCCCAGCAAATGTACGCTATCATTAAAGCATATGAGCTGTGTTAAGTAGAACAGAAGATAAACTGATTATATTCAGGCAGTCACTATAAAGAAAGGAAGGAGTGCCGGTATATTGAATGAATAAGGGATACATCTTGTCATAGATACTGTGCTAGGGAATACAGGAAAAGTCCAGGATAATGGACGGTTTTAAGAACATCACAGAACTGAGGAGGAGGGGGCGATTCAGAAAGCACAGCAGCTTCACTCAGTTTCTCAGATTTGAACTCAGGGTTAAGCATTTTGGATCCTTCCTACATTACAATTTACAGCTGTGTTAGTTAACACACAGAAATGTAGGGATGGAAGAGCTCTCAAAAGGTAGCTTAGTCCATTCCCTCAGCCTACCTTGTGCTGAGGCAAGACCAAGTATACCTAAATCATCCCTGACTGGGGTCTGTCTAAATTGTTCTTATAAACTTCCAGCGATGGGGATTGTAAAACTTCCCTTGGAAGCCTAATCCAAAGCTTAACTGTCCTTTTCATTAGAAATCTCTCTTGCTGCAGATTAATTTAATTACTTCTGTTCCTGCCCTCAGTGAATATAGAGAAAAAAATAGTCATCACACTTCTAGGCTTATTTGAGCCTCAGCTCAAGAGGATGGAGTTAATGATTTCTTCAGGTCACTTCCAGCCCTACCTTTCTGATTCTATACTAGCCCTTAACTATATGTACTAAGATTGTTATCAGGTGTTCCCTTAATCATCTTTCCTCAAGACTAAACATCCCCAGGGTTTTTTAATCTTTCCTCAGAGATCAGGTATGTCCCATATCTTACTTACTTGTTAATACATTCTGGAATGATGTTTGCCTTTTCACAACTACATGACATTGCTGCTGGCTCAGTTTGTGAGCCACTCTAACTTCCAAATCCTCTTCACCACAACCCCGTAGCCAGTCATTCTGCCCCTCCCCCTCTTTTTTGTTTTGATCTTGTCTTTATTTAACGTAATCTTGTGGACCCATTCTCCATGGTCATGTGGAATTTTAACCCTGTCCTCCAAAGTGCTTGCAACCCTTTATAGCTTGATATCTTCTGCAAATTTTATATTCATACTGTCCATTCCATTACCCAAGCCATTAATGAAAATATTGAATAGTACTGAGCCCAAGACAGACCTTTTCAGAACCCTATTAGATACATCCTCCTCCCAGTTTGACAGTGAACCTCTGACAACTACTCTTTCAACCAGCTGTGCACCTCCTTTATAGTAATTTAATCTTAATAACATTTCCTTATTTTGCTTATGAGCAAACGTACTGTGGAACTGTGTCAAAACTTTACTACAATCAAAATGAATCATGTTACAGCTTCCCCCTGCCCCCACTTCATCCATTAGGCCAGTAACCCTGTCAAAGAAGGAAATCAGATTGGTTTGACATAATTCATTCTTAGCTAACCTGTGATGGCTACTAATTATCTGAATGCTTACAAATTAATGGTTTAATCAGTTATGCCAACATCTCTCCTAATATCATAGTTAGGCTGATTGGTCTATAATTTGCCAAGCTCTCTTTGTTCCCTATGTTTTCCTTTCTCCAGTTCTCCATAATCTCACCCACTCTCCATAAATTTGGAAAAATAATCACTCACCGTTCTGAGCTTGCTCCAGCTAGTTCCTAAAGTGCCCTAGGGTGACATTTATCAGGCCCTGCTGACTTGACTAAATATTCATCTAACTTAACAAAATATTTTTAATTTGTTCTTTCCTTATTCTGGCTTGTTTCCCTTCTTCCTTGCTATCAATATTAACTGTGTTAATTATCTGGTCACAGTTAACCTTTTCAGTGAAGCGTGATGCAAAACAAGAATTAAACCACACAGACATCTTGGTGTTATTACTAGAAGATTTACCCAGCATTGCTCAAGTCATTCAGGGCAGGGGATGTGGGGCTCAGGGCAGGGGACTGGGATGTAGGAGGTGCAAGAGGTAGGGCAGGGAGTTCAGAGATGTAGGGGAGACTTGTGAGAAGATGGGGGTAGGAGGCGCAGGAATCAGGGCAGTGGGTTTAGAGGTGTTGGGGGGACTCAGTGAAGGGGGAATACAGGAGTCAGGGCAGGGAGTGGGAGCAGCCAGCTATGCTGCCTGGCTGATGGCTGCTCCTTGGAGCCAACCCAAGGCAGCAGAGGCTGCACTGCCTGGATACCCAGGCTACTACCTGGCTGCTCTGTGGCTTTCTGTGCTGTCTAGGTGGTGGGGACCTCTCCCCAGGCTGCCCGGAGCAGCAGAGGCTGTGCTGCCTGGCTGGTGACTGCTCCATTGCTCTCCAGGGCTGTTAGGGAGGCAGGATTTCTTAAACAAGCAGCCTCAGATGGACATATAGACAGATGCACAAGCTCTCAAAGATACAGTAGATTAGTTCTCCTTCCCCCAATAAATAGGAATCTATGCTTTTCCTTAGTCTCTCTCTTAATGTACTTAGAAAAACTCTTCCTGTTGCCTTTGATGGCTCTTGCCAGATGTAACTCTGACACAGAGTGGCTGGCTTCTGTAAGTTAACTAGGTCCAGCTCCCTGGTGCCAGAAGAGGGTCTGCCATTTGGTTAAAATGGGTAGTTAGCACTTTGGACTATAAAGAGAGACCTGGTGAGTCAGGGCAGAGTCAGTCAGGAGAAAGGCAGATGAGAGTTGCCAGAGCCAGAAGATGTTTCTCAGGGAAAATGCTGAAAGCAAAGAGCATGGCAAGAGGGATTTCCTGGTTGACTCCCTCTAGCCAAAGGGCCCAGGCCAGAAGGCTGAAGGTGAGAGGAGAAGCAGCAGCAGCAGCAGCAGCAGCAGCAACAACATTAGAAGGAGGTTTCTGCTAAGCTTGAGACTCCCAGCAGAGCTAGGTTATAACCTCCACTAGACAGAGAAGAGGTTTGTTTTTCTTCAGTTATGTTTAGTATGATCTTGAAATCAGTAGTTAACAAAATCATACCCTGTTTGAGAGGACTTTAAATGTGTGAAACAAAGTACATGTGAAACTAAAGAAGAGAAAAGCAAAAAAAGGATCAACTTGTTTTGATGGATGTTCTGTTGATGGGATTTAATGACTAACTGAACTTACAGTTGTTGGTTGTTAAAGCAGCCAGACAGTAAATATTATTATTGCAGTAACACCCATGAGTCAGAGATTTTAAGACCAGACAGAACCATCTAGGATCAGGATCATAGGCGGCGAGTTATATGGGCTTGTGGTGCCCATGCTCCAGCAATATTCAGAACTGGGGGTCCAGGAATAACGGCGTTGTGCAAGAGGGTTTTTCTTCCACAAGAAGGGGCAGTGTAGATGCTCATTCTGGCGCAAGAGCCTCTTCTGCAAAAAATGGCGGCTCATTAGATATGCAAATGAGGCGTGATGATATTCCACGCTTAGCCTCATTTGCATATTTCTGGCGCAAGAAGCTGTCAGGGTAGACATAGCCCGAGGGTCCCAAGAGATCTGAACACATTGCCCTGTATTCATAGTTTCATGCAACTGAGCAATTCCTTCCTCATTTTTCTTCCCCAGCAGACCATTCTCACCAGGGGTGTGCCTACACAGCACCCTTAGCTCAAAATAAGCTATGCAATTTGTGCTACGTAAATTGCATAGCTTTTTTTTAATGCTATTTCAAAATAGCTTATTTTGTAATTTGGGCTGTCTACATAGTGCCAAATTTCAAAATAACTTGCTATTCCGAAATTCCCCTTAACCCTTGTGGAACAAGGGTTACTGGGATGTCGGCCTAAGCTGCCCGTTATTTCAAAATCTATTTCAAAATAACGGGCTGCTTCAATAGACACAGAATAGCTATTTCGGGATATGTCCAGTATCCCAAAACAGCTCTGCAGTGTGGACGTACCCTAGGACTCATGCTGCTGCTAAGGCCATGCTTAAGCACTCTCACTCACAAGTGTCAACAAGCACTTATTTAAAACTTCAGGGAAACAAGGAAAGGGAGTTCTGCTGAAATTTTACCTTCTCGTTTGACAATGGCAATTCTAATGTTTTTTATCTTCAGCTGCTGCCATTGCAACTTTGAGAGGTTCCCTGTGCACATTCACAGACCAGGTGAGCCAGATAAAGACGAGAAAGAATACGACTCATTATGTCATGTTCAATGAGGTCCTGGAAGCCAATGCTGCATGCGACGATGGGAGCAGGACATGGCCAATGAATATTGCAGACAGCCTGAAGAAGGAAAGGACTGTCAAGAGAAAGTCCCAGCAGCAAAAGGAGAGGAAGATGCACCAGGACACAATGGGTATATTCCAGCAGCAAACACAAATGCTGCAGATACTTATATCCTACAGGCTTAAAAATCATGGGCTTTACCTTCCTTTGCAGTCCACGGAGATTTCACTCAATACACACCCTGTACATTCTACACGGCACCCCTATCATTCAACTCAGGGGACCTTCAAGACTACCATAGCTTTACTTACCCTTATCTATGAAAGCCACTGCTGCTGTATGTGTAGCTAAAATCTGCATGAATGTTCTTTCCCCTTGTTCAAGTTCTGTTCCATTAATGTATTATCTTTTCCTTACATTTGCTTTTAAATTGCCCAGAGTTTTCTTTGCACTGGTTTTGTTACTGAATAACATTCTATTCTTTGGGAAATAATTTGTCTTCATTAGTTCACAATATATGCTGCAGAGTGCCTAACAGTTCTGAAACCACCCACTTATTTGTCACATTAAAATGTGACGCAACTCCCAGGATCAGTGACAAACAATGTAATAATCGTACATGTACAGCAAGCACCACAAAATTAATAGATATAGTGTCAGTGATATATTCATAGATATACACTGAGCACCACACAATTCCTAACAGGCCCCAAAACAATAGGGCCATGTAAAGCACAGTACGCCACAATGCATTACAGTAACTAACTGTTCAGTGCTCCTTCCCTGAACTATATAGCTCTTCTAATAGCCCTCATTTCAGCTTGGAAAAGAGACAAGTAAAGGGGGATATGTTAGAGGTCTATAACACTATGACTTACATGGAGAAAAAAGAGTTTTTACTCCTTCCCATAATACAAGAAGTAGAGGTCACCAAATGAAATTAATAGGTAGCAGGTTTAAAACAAAGCAGAGAAAGTACTTCTCCAAACAATGCACATTCAGCCTGTGGAACTCCTTGCCAGAAGATGTTATGAAGATCAAGACAGTAAGAGGGTTCAAAAATGATTTAGATTCATGGAGACTAGATCCATCAATGGCTATTAGCCAGGATGGGCAGTAATAGTGTCCTTAGCCTCTGTTTGTCAGAAGCTGGGGCTGGGCAACAGGGGATGGATCACTTGATAATTACCCATTCTGTTCATTCCCTCTGGGGCACCTGGGATCGGCCGCTGTTAGAAGATAGAATACTAGGATAGCTGGGTCTTTGGTTTGACCCAGCATAGCTGTTCTTATGTTCTGTCTGGCTGTTCAAATTCAGCAACCAGTCTCTTCATCTGTGCCCTCCATCCTGGTGGTAACTTTGGCATTGCAAATTTCCATAGTGTGACCACCACTTGTTTCTCCTTTGTCAGTGCAGCCCTCATTCTGGTGTCCATCTAGTGGATGGCTTAGGAGAGCTCAGCCAACATATCCTGGAATGTGTACTCGCACATCCAAAATTTCTGCAGCCACTGCTTGCCCTCCCACGCCTGTATTATGATGAGACCCCACCAATCAGTGCTCTTTTCTCCAGCTCAGAAGCATTGCTCCACTATTTGCAGCTGCTCCTTGAATACCTCACTAACTCCCATGAATTGGGACTTGCTATATCCCACAGCAATCTGTCCTCCAAGAAATAGTGATGTTCCCTGCTGATTCAGTTCTTCTTATAGCTCTGCAGAAGATCACACATCCTGTTCTTGCAACACATAAACCAATAGTACAGAGTGGTACAGACTCCATATTTCTGTCAAAGATGATGGATGATAAGCGATTTTTTTAATAGACACAAAAGTTATGGTCCTATGACATCATAGGACATGCTGGAAACTTTACACCTTTCTCCCAGTCACTCCTGAGCGACTTATTTTTGCTCCACCTTGCATTGCTATAACTTTCCAAAAGACATTGTGCTGAATGGTGGCAGGTTGCATGCTGGGATGCCTACACATTGTGCACTGCACTATGCATTGACACAAGCACTTCTGATGAGTACTGATAAGTATGTGAAATGTCAATGCAAAGAACTAAGCACGCGCACACACACACTAGTGATACACTAACTCTGGCGGCTTAATATTGACATAATTTGTGGTGACCAAAATGTGTAGCATAGACATAACCTCAGCAAAGTCAATGGATGGAATAAAAATCCTACATTCAGGCACATGAAGGGGCAATGAATTTTCCTTGATATGCAAAGCTGAAACACTAGAAGCCACTACCAAAGGCACAACATGGCAAGCCTGAGTTGAAACTAAAGTATCTGTGCCCAGGGATTACCCTCAAAACTGATTGAAACCACTGGCGCTGGGGTATTGTCTGGTTAGTAGTTGTATGTCTGTTAGGGTATGTCTACACTGCCACCCTAGTTTGAACTAGGGTGGCTAATGTAGTCATTCGAACTTGCAAATGAAGCCCGGGATTAAAATATCCCGGGTTTTATTTGCATGTTCCCGGGCGCCGCCATTTTTAAATGCCCAGTAGTTCGAACTCCCTGCCCGTGGCACGGGCTAGGTAGTTCGAATTAAAGCTCCTAATGAGGAGTAATGGTAGTTCGAATTAGGAGCTTTAATTCGAACTGCCTAGCCCGTGCCGCGTGTAGCCGTGGGCAGGGAGTTCGAACTAGGAGCATTTAAAAATGGCGGCGCCCGGGAACATGCAAATAAAGCCCGGGATATTTAAATCCTGGGCTTCATTTGCAACTTCGAATGCCTACATTAGCCACCCTAGTTCGAACTAGGGGGCTAGTGTAGACATACCCTTAGGGTACGTCTAGACTACAGGGTTTTGTCGACAGAAGTTTTGTCGACAGATACTGTCGACAAAGCTTTTGTCAACAAAGAGCGTCTACACTACATTCAGATCTGTCGACAAAGCAAGCTGCTTTGTCGACATGGCAGTGTAGACGCAAGGACAGTTTACATGCAATAACGCTTTCTATCGACAGAACTCTGTCGACAGAAGGCGTTATGCCTCGTGAAATGAGGTTTACCAGCGTCGACAAAACTGCTGAGTTCTGTCGACGTTATGTCGACAGAACTCAGCGGTAGTGTAGACGCAGGTATCGTTTTGTCGACAAAAGTCCACTTTTGTCGACAAAACTGTAGTCTAGACACACCCTTAGAGTCATAAGAACATAAGAACAGCCATTCTTGCTCAGACCAAAAGTCCATCCAGCCCAGTATTCTGTCTGCTGACAATGACCAATACCAGATACCCCAGAGGGAGGGAACACAAGAGATAATACTCATGTGATCCCTTTCCTGTCACCCACCTCCAGAGAAATGGCTAGGTATACCATTCTTACCCATCCTGGCCAATAGCCACTGATGGATCTAACTTCCATGAATCGATCTAGCTCTTTTTGAACCCTGTTAATGTCCTAGCCTTCACCACATCCTCTGGCAATGAGTTCCACAAGTTGACTGTGCGCTGAGTGAAGAAAAACTTCCTTTTGTTTGTTTTAAACCTGCAGTCTATTAATTTCATTTGGTGACCCCTAGTTCTTATATTGTGTGAATAAGTAAATAACTTTTCCTTACTTTTCCAGAGGCAGAAAGCAACCAGAAAGCCAGAACATAGGAACCAGAAAGAGAGAAGCAGTCATGAGTGTGGTCATGAGCTGGAGGAGAGACATACGGCTCTGGGAGGCACAGCAATGATTGGAAAAGCAGGCATAGAAATTATGTGCAAAGAACTGTCTGCCACTGTTTGTTCCTACTGTATTCAGGGAAACAGAATGTTCTGTACATTCTTTGTGAATAAATTAGATTGCACCAAATAAATACCTGCCTCTAATTAGTTCCTCCTCTTAATGAACCTAACCTAGCAAGGGCCTGAATGCTGGCTGATCACTTGGGCCAACAATTGTACAGAAATTATTTTCAGAATGCATAGGGGATCTGCAAAACTGAAGAAAGCAGGGACAAAAGGAGGTGAGAAATAATGGAACTGCAGGCAAGGATGAGAGAATGTAATATCTTTTCTACGTCAATGCCCAAGAGAATAATCGTAACAGAAAGAAAAAGGAAACAGAATAAATATTACTGAGACAGTATATCTCAAGAAATCAGAAAAGTTTTTCTAGTAAGTGACTTGGAAAATCTCATGAAATTAAATAAGGCCCAGAGGAAATAAAATTACCATTTAAAAAAACTTACAAAAATGGAATTGTGCAAAAGGATATATAGTGGAAAATAGTTACATGGAACAAGTGTACCAGTGACTTCAGCAAAGATCATGTTTTTGTTCACATTAAAAACAAAAAAGGATCATATGGTGGCTTCAATATGCATATACAATTCTGTAAATCGCTCTTTTGCATCAAGGGCACAATCTGGCATGAAGCTTTGACTCATCATTAACTATAAGACATTTTTACTTTTAAAGGGCCTCATCCAAAGCCTACCACATTCAGTAGAAGTCTTTGTATTGATTTCATTGAGCTTTGGATCAAGTCCAAAATACAATGAAGAATTTTGGAGTGCTACTCAAAAAGATTCAATAACAATATTAAAAGAAGAGGACACTAAGGACTGATAAGCAGATAGAATATGTAAGCAGCGAATGAAGAGAAAATCCTGATTAATGTAAGGCTTTTAGGAACCAAGACCCTGAGCCAGCAAATGAGACTACTAATGATGTTAAAATGATGCCCGTGATTAAATAGTCTTTTATTTTAATTACATCTTTTTGTGCAGCACTCCAAATCCTTTATAAACGAGCACTTTTGAGCAGTGAAATCTATGGCAAAACTGTCATTGGACATCAGTGACACTACTTAACGACTTCCAGTTAAACATACACCTAATGGCTTGCCTGGCCTGAGATCTTGATCTAAACATATACTTAATATAAAATATAAACATTTTCACTTCAAACTGCCTGCATTAATTACAGGAAGATTATATTAAGAACTCCGGGTCTGGAACAGGGGTCTGAAGAAGTCCATGTGGCAGGACACTTGAGGTGGGACATAAGAGAATAAATCCACTTGATTTTTGAGTGCTCACGAGGACAGAAAGGGTGTGTTTGATGACAGAATTCCATAAACAGCTACTACAGTTGATCAGCTTTCTCTGTGCATGCATGTCTACACAGAAAATAGTAAAGATCAAAGGTTGGTGGACTTCTAGTCAGATGGAGGTGCTGTCACAAGGGACTTGACTTTAGCCAACAAGTTCCTTTAAACTTGTCAGCACATTCATGAGTTCGTTTTGTTTGTTTGTTTTTGTTTTGGTTGGTTGGTTGGTTTGGGAGTTTTTTGTTTTGTTTTGTTTTGGGAGGGTTGTTTGGTTTTGGTTTTACGTTATTTATTTATTTATTTATTTATTTTGCCAAGTCTTGTTTAGGCTGAAGGGCCATCTGAAAGCATGCTATTGAGCTACTTAGATATACCTAATATAGGACAGAAAAGAACTAACAAAACTCTAAGGTAACACTTGGAAGGAGATGAACATCCTCACTCTCTCGCTCTCTGGGCATTTTCTTGGACTCAGGAGGAGCTTGACCATAAAAAAGGGAAGAACAGGAAGAGAGGTGAGAGAACTAATTGAGTGTTATGAGTTTTATATTTCCTGGGCATCACAGACACTAAGGCAAACAAGTGAAAAAGATTACTTTATTTCATTTTTATTATATCCGTGAGAAGAGAGACAGACCTCTGATCAAATTCAGTAGCTGTGTGAAAGAGTCCATTGCTTACTGAAGACAATGGGAGTTACATCTGCTTACACTACAGAGGAATTTGGCTCATTCTGAGGATAGTGCTAGACCGGAAAGAACGCATTTCAGTGTAATTACTTTTCATTGACAACTGACAGCATTTTGTTTTAGCATAGTTGGCACAAGTCAAGGAAAGTAAAAGACAATTGCAAACCTAACCCAAAACTAACACAGCGCATTGAAAAAGCTTTATATGTACATTTTGGAGATAAATAAAAATGTCACCTACTATCTGGTATTAATTAAGAGCTATCATGTTTGTGAAGTATCCATTCTGTGATCTGTGCCAGTCCTTGAGAGGACAGAGCATAGCCATCATGTCACAATAGTCCATTCCAGATTTTGGTTTTGTTTTTGAGTTATATACAAACACATGCAAGTTGTGTTCTGTGAGCTAACGGATTAAATCAATGGTCTGAAGAAACTTATTTTACAACTCTATATTGCACCCGTGTGATTCACTCCAGAAGCTCCCACTAAGGACATAAAATTGGTGATAAAGGTGGCTAGATCGGGGATCTAAGAGTGTGGGGGGTGCCGCAGCACCTCCGGGCTCCCAGTCTAACACTGAGGGTCCCGGCTGCTTCTCTGTGCACTGTGAGCTCTGCTGCTGGCCCTGTGCCCAGGGACCCAGCTGTCATCTCATGCTATGGGGGCTCTACTGCGGGCTCCGAACCTGGTGTCCCAGCTGCTGGCCCTGTGCACCGGTGGGTTCTGCTTTAGCCCCACATGAACACAGAACGTTGCTAATCAGGATTTTGTGACAACAAATCTTGTCAAGTGTCCACCTTATCTCCCAGAACCACACTGTATACTTTGTTATTTTGTCATTTAACTTATAATAAAAAGTTCCCAGACTTCCTTGGGTTTCCTGTCCATGAATCTCTTTGCACTCTGGGACCCATATGGGAACACTGGCATGAAAGCTTAGGAAATCTATATATTGAACTGAAGGAATATGCCTATCAGAAAATATGCGGTGCTCCTACACTTTACAGGAAGTGAGGCGCACATAAGAACATAAGATCTCTCAAGACATCTAGATAGTCTTATGCGGATCTCTTGAGACATCTAGATAGTATTATGCATAGTGCTGGGGAGGAGTCAGTGGTCATGGTACATGTAGGTACCAATGACATAGGGAAGGGTAGGAGAGAGGTTCTGGAGGCCAAATTTAGGCTGCTAGGAAAGAGACTGAAATCCAGGACCTCTGTGGTAGCGTTCCCTGAAATGCTTCAAGTTCCACGTTCAGGGCCAGGTAGGCAGGCAGAGCTTCAGAGTCTCAATGCGTGGATGAGATGATGTTCAACTACAGTGCCACATCAGCATATAATGATATGAGACTGACGTTTTAATTGACACCGGTGAATATGATGGCTCAACATACAATGTCATGCCACAGAAACCACTTTTACAACTGACAGCAGTAAAACTGTATGCCTATGGGAATCCAGACCTACTGACAATGAGTGGTGTCTTCACAGTTCATTTTTTATTTAAGGACAGGTCTGTTATTTTGATACTTGTGTTGACTAATGACTGATTAGTTATGACACAGCAAGTGTGCTGTGCTATGACTAATTTAGATCATCCAAATGTACCACTAACAGGCTAAACCAATTTCATGAGGCCATGTTCCAGGAATAAGGAGGTTGAAGGGACACCAGATAAGACTGTACATTTATTAAATTAATCATCCCACAGCTCAATGGCACTGACACCTTCCTTTCCATGTAAAAAGGCAGGAAGAAGAAGCAGCACACCTGGAAGAGCTTGACACCACTGATGAGTGGAAGGTCATGCACTTTGGGTCCCCCTATAGTAGTGGCACAGGCACTAAAGCAAGCAGGAGAAATCCAAATGTGCATGGATATGCATTTCCCAAATAGGCTCTCAAGCATGATAGACACATCACCCCCATGTGGGAGACATTGCTGCAGATATGAATGTTGCGAAATTCTCCTCCATACTTGATTTCACATAAAGATATTATCAACTTCATCTATACCCTGAGTCAATGTACATCACAAACTTCACAACACATGTAGGTCTACTCTGCTATAAGAGACTCAATTTTGGCATTTCTTTAGGTACAGATATATTTCACCACACCATAGGAGAGATACCAGCTGAAATCCCTCTAATTCTTAATGAGAGTTGCTTACATATTAGTATTTGGCATGGCGTCTGAAGAGCATGTACTGAGCAAGCAGCTGGTTTTGAAAGTGGAGCAGAAGCTCATGTTAAACCCAGAGTTAACACTACACTACAAAGTTAATTCAAACTAACAGACGTTAGTTTGAATTAACTTTGATAGGCGCTACACTAGCGCTCCACTAGTTCGAACTTAATTCGAACTAGCGGAGCGCTTAGTTCGAACTAGGTAAACCTCATTGTACGAGGACTAAGCCTAGTTCGAACTTACTAGTTCAAATTAAGGGGTGTGTAGCCCCTTAATTCGAACTAGTGGGAGGCTAGCCCTCCCCAGCTTTCCCTGGTGGCCACTCTGGCCAACACCAGGGAAACTCTATTGCCCCCCTCCTGGCCCCGGACTCCTTAAAGGGGCACGGGCTGGCTATGGTGCCTGTGCCAGGTGCAAGCCTGCCAGCACCCAGCCAGCAGACCCTGCACCTGGCACGGCTTGAGCCAGCCACCCGATGCCCCCCAGCCCTCCCCCTCTTCCCGGGACCAGGCTGGCGGCTCCCGGGGGCTTGCCCGGGACCACAAGAGGCGGGCACCTGCTGGTCTAGTGTGGACATCGTGGACCTCGTCCACGATCTCCGCACTAGGCACAGGAAAGTGGCCGTCTAGGGCAGGAGAGCTGCCAGCCTGGCCACCCAGGAACAGGTGTGCATGAAAATCAAGCTGGGCCACTGAGCCCCCCGACCCTGAGCCCTGAGCTTAGAATGGCCATACTGGGTCAGACCAAAGGTCCATCTAGCCCAGTAGCCTATCTGCCGACAGCAGCCAACCCTAGAGACCCTGGAGGGGATGGACCGAAGACAGTGACCAAGCCATTTGTCTCGTGCCATCTCTCTCCAGCCTTCCACAAACTTTGGGCAGGGACACCACTCCTACCCCCTGGCTAATACCACTCCTTGGACCCAACCTCCATCACTTTATCTCACTTCTCTTTAAACTCTGTTCTAGTTCTAGCCTTCACAGCCTCCTGCAGCAAGGAGTTCCACAGGTTGACTCTTTGCTTTGTGAAGAACAACTTTCTGTTACTAGTTTGAAGCCTGCTACCCATTCCTTTCCTTTGGTGTCCTCTAGTCCTTCTATTATGGGAACTAATGAAGAACTTTTCTTGATGCACCCTCTCCACCCCACTCATGCTTTTATAGACCTCTATCCTATCCCCCCTCAGTCTCATCTTTTCTAAACTGAAAAGTCCCAGTCTCTTTAGCCTCTCTTCATATGGGACCTGTTCCAAACCTCTGATCATTTTAGTTGCCCTCCCATCTCCCACCCTCTCTCTTCTCCTCTCCCACCTCCTTTTACCAGTCTCCCCGAGTTTTGTTCAATAAAGAGAGATTCTATTTTTGAACACAATTGTCCTTTATTTTGTACATCAGGAAGGGGGGCTAGGGAAGGGTAAGTGAAGGAGGTGAGGGAGGAATGGGGTACGAGCCCCCAGTGGGGAGGACTGGGCTGGGTCTGCGGGCTTCTGGGGGTGGAAGCTCTCCTGCAGCCCCCCAATTGCCCCCTCTCCCCAGATGGCAGCCTGAGGCAAGTGCAGCCGGGCTGATGGCCGAGTGCTGTGATGTGCCCAGTGTGGGTAGTCCGGGCAATCCAAGCCAGGACTGCTTTGCAAGCGGGGCACCCCTGAGAACTGTCTGTCCGGGGTGGGGGTTGGGTCCCTTTAAGCACAGCCCTCGGCTAGCCTGAGACTGCATCTCCATGCTCTAAGTCCTCATCTGATGCCCTACCGGCACTGTTTCCGGCCATCCTTAACCCCGGTTCAGGGTCCACTTAATGTGGACATGCTAGTTCGAATTAGCAAAATGCTAATTCGAACTAGTTTTTTAGTCTGGATCCGTTAGTTCGAATTAGCGCTGTAGTGTAGACATACCCAGAGAGATGCAAGCACAATAACCCACATTGGAACTTTTGGTTGCACACTCTCCACAGATGGCATCTCAGCAGATCCTAAGAAAGCGAAGGACATTCACAAGCCCAACATGTCCATAAACCTTGCTGATGTTCACAACCCATCAGGGCTTACTATGGCAGATTCATTCTGAGGCCACTGTCACATGGTGTATGAGAGCTCTTGTCAGAAAAAAAATCAAATATGGATTTGATGAGGTGAACATCAAAATGGATTGGAGCAACTACAGAAATCCCTTCCCAGTGATGTAGTCATGTCATATTCTCATTCCAGTAAGAAAACTGAATTCTGAGTAGATGCCAGCCCGCTTAAGGAACACTTCTCACACAGATTGACCAGGGAGTGAGATTGAACACACTGCTTATGCTAGCAAGGTTCTTTCTCCTACTGAATAATATTCACAGACAGAAGAGAAACTATTGCAGTGGTGTGGGGATATTCCCATTTTCATTTATAGATGTCATGTCTGTTGCATAAAAAGTCTCTGCCTTAGCTTACTTGATTTTACACATGCATTTTCTGGAAATAAACTAAACTGTAAGGTCTAAGGTTTTAAACTGCAACTCATTGTAACCTTTGTTAAACCTTGCAAGTTGCTGTAATCTTTGTAAAACTTTGTCATTTTTGTAACTCTCAGAAACTTACTGTAAGCTGCAACTTTGTAACCTTTATAACTCTCGGCCACCTTGCTTGTAACTTGCTCTAAACAGCATTCTCCCCTGAGTGATGAGTGTATATGTGTGTGTTTGTGTTTGAAACTGCAAGGCTAAGGCTGGAGCACATGGTGATGAGTCATCAGAGACTGCTGCTTTGCTGGATAAAGGAAAGTTTGGGCATGCTCCCTGGTGATGAGATGGATGATTCACAGGGGCTATACAGACACAATATAAAGGAGAGGGAGCACACGTGAGTCTCTCTCTTTCTTCCCCTGCTCCTGAGAAACTCCTCTCTACAGCAAGTCTCTTTCCCGACC
The DNA here is from genome assembly GCF_049634645.1 of Pelodiscus sinensis. Lineage (NCBI taxonomy): Eukaryota > Metazoa > Chordata > Testudines > Trionychidae > Pelodiscus > Pelodiscus sinensis. The sequence goes on along the minus strand of NC_134713.1, from coordinate 61,951,911 downwards.
TAGCTTCCCCAGCCGTGATGAGCAGACATATCCTCCAGAATCTACATGCCTTGGCTCCTTCTGCAACCCATATGCCTGTGTGAGTGCCTGAGGGCAGGAATGAATGTGTGCGAATGAATGAGTGAATGAATAGAGGTGTGTGTGTGCTTGTTTGTTTGTTTGTGTGTGTGAGAGAGAAAAAGCTGGTTCCCTCTTTAGTTTAAACCTTTGGTGTCAGCTCTATTTTTGTAGTGCATACAGTGGAGTGCTAATTCCTCAAAGAATAAACCCATGCTCATGTAACCCTGGGTGGTCTCCAGTGGGAATTTTTAGGGGTAACATTGACATGATTCCAACTGATCATACATCCCTTGAACTTATGTTCAACCATCCCTCCTTTTGCCCTCTCGCTCACATTGACTTGCTCAAATTACAATGTTATCTGGAAAGGATAGCCCCACTGACTGCTACCCAGGCACCCTGTTTCTAAAACAACTGACAATCACAACACTACAGAGGAAGCAGAAGCACATGCAAGCTTCCTCCTCTCACACCCTGTTCCTAAAGCTTTTATTGCAACATATTAAAAGAAGTAACAGTGTCCAACACATGACTCCAAATGGCCATTAAAATCACTCATGTCAGAGTGGTCAATAGAAGGAATGTCTGCATAGCCTACAATATTTGACTTCTGTAACAGACTGTTCTACAGTCCTTTGCCAATGTTAAAGGTGAACTTAGTGTCATGGACAATGACCTCCTGTTCTATGATATGAGACTTGTTAGTCCACATTTGTTGTGGACTGATTGATTTGGCTCACAAAGGCCATCAGAGACTGGTAAAAACAAAACATATGCTCAAAGAAAAGTCTGATGCTCTGGGATTGACAGACTTACTGAAAACTCTCATTAAGTTTTGCAAACTATGCCAAGAGTCAGTTCCACAAAAATCACGTCTCCAGTGCATTTATCTCCTCTGCCCACATCCCAGTGAAAGGAAGTGAGAATGGATTTTTGTGATCTCCCTAAAGGAAAATATTTCCTGGTTATTGTATAGATGACTATTCTCATTTCCTAGAAAATGAAGTAATCAGTGCTACCTGTGACAAGGCTATTATACCCAAATTAAATAAAATTTTGTCAGCTTCTGGCATACCTGCTATTATTAAAACTGACAATGATCCTGCCTTCCTTTCAATTCACTCAATTTGCTGAGCATATTGGTTTCAAACATCATAAACTTGTTCTGCATTGGCCACAAGCCAATGGAGAAGTTGAAAGGTTTATGTGAACACTTTGGAAAGCACTATGAATTGCTGCAGCAGACAGACTGTATATGAAAAAGGAGGGGTTTTTTGTTTGTTTCCTACATAATTGTTGAACTGTTCAACTGCCGTTATGCTAGCCACTATCCTTTTCAGCAGACAATTAAGAACAAAATTGTCAAAAGTTAAGATAAGAGCAGATGATGAATCTTTACAACAGCATGACTATGAAGCAAAAATATGCTGTCCTGTGCAGTTATGCCAAGACCAGATATTTCAATGTGGGAGATGTAATTCTTGTCAGAAATTTTCAGACTTGCACAAAACTCTCTATGACTTTATATCCTTGCAAGATAATGGTGGTGAAGGGCATGATGGTCATTGCTCAGAGAGGATCCCATACAGTTACACAAAATGTGTCTCAAATTAAACCACTTCTTGGTACTCATTACATTCTCAGTCCACAATAAAATGATGAAAATGATCACAATAACAACTCCCTTACAGAGACTGAACCCCTTCTATACTCTCCAGAGTGGGTCAGTGGGCCAGTGCCCAGGTTGTCCAGAGGCAGAAAGTCACCATTACCTGCAAAAAAGTAGGTGTCAACCCCCAATGCATTTGAAGGACTATATAACATAAGTGACTATGTCTTTGTGGCTATGTTGATTGATCTCCAACCTCTTTACATTGCTTCTTTTATTTTAAGCTTGTTGCATTTTATTTATAAGGTTAAAGTATTTCAAAGCGGTAAATGTAATAACTATAGTTAATCTGAAGTTTGTGGGGGAAAGGGAGGGATGTAATATTTGGAGAGAATCTATTCCATAATCTGCAGCAGTCTTTAGAGCAGTAGTTCCCAACCTTCTTGAGCATATGGACCCCTTTTCAATCTATTAAAATTTCACAGACTTCTCTCCTTGGGGGAAAAAGAAAAGATCGGGCTCGCTTTCCATGGAACCCTTGCAGTACCATCACAGACCACAAGGGGTCTGTGACCACAGATTGGGAACCACTGCTTTAGAGTATGGAGCATAAGAGCCAGGTCACATTAGTCCATTCGAAGTTCTGAAAAACTCAGCTACAAATAAAGAAAGTGCATGCTGTGTTCAGTGAGCTAGTGGTCTGTGGAATCTTACTTTAAAACTATATACAGTATTGCATCTATGTGATTTATTCCAGAAGCTACTTATCAGTTAGGACACAGCAGAAGCCTCACGGTATCATGGACACTTGATATGTAGCTGCAACTCTCTTTGACTGGCAGGCATTTTGTCAATGTGAATTGCAGACAAACATCTGAGGGCAAAATTTGTCAGAAAACTGATGGAAGGACTTGAGCTATGAGAGAGGCTTGACTCTGGAATTCACTCCTCTAGACCCAAGTCTGTTAACTACTCAGACATACTTCCCCATTCCTTAGGGAAGCATATAAGATAAGATAATAGTTGTGGGTGGTTGTGATTGAGCTTGATTTTCATTGTGTGGTTGGCTATTTTCTGGGTTTGGAGGTAAGGAGAGATTGCTGGATTTACTCCTATTGTATAATTGCATGTATATGACAAAAGAACCATCAATAGGTGCTTCTTCATGTAAGCATTGAAAAATACTCTGAAACACAATTGACACAACATGATCATTTCTGACTCTATCTTCAAGCATTTGCAGCTGACCACATCGTATGGCACCGGATCACAGGGTGAGTGTCAATGACTTTGAGAAGAACTGTGTTGCTCAGCTGGAAGCATAATGCCAGGTATGGCAACAACACGCTGCTTAACTGCACAACTGAGCAAATAGCTTGGTGTGATAAATGAATTGGTCTGTAGAGCCATGTGAAGACCCATTAATACAAACTGTGACTATCAATGTCATCCTTGAAACTGGAGTGATGATCACTGCTAGTATGTAGGCCTGTGTGTTAGCCTGAGATAGAATTTTGGGTTTGACTTTTGATACTCGTATAGCCTTACAAAGACACTGTGTGTTGCATTTCCCTCAACTGGATGGGGCTTACAACAGAGTGAGAGAAAGGAGAGTTAAAAGTATTACTGGATATGGTGGGATGTAATATATTAGCATACACTTGAAGGTTGCCTGGCTCTTCTCTCAAGCCAAAATCAAGCTCCCTGTTAGGGGGTCAACAAAGGATGAGGAGGGAAGATTAAGCAAAAGCCAAAGAAAGCTCTGGCCCAGGCCAGAACACAACCTCACTCCTTCCCCCTCGCATGAGACACTAGAGAGGTGGTTCCAAACCTCCAGGTGCATGACCCTCCAAACGGAACATGACCATAAGTTGTATGTGGTGAGGCAAGAGGCATCAACTGCAGGTATATTTGGGCCTGCTATGAGTGGGTGGGACAGGGATATGGGTAAAGGCTCTGCAGCATCAGAGCTACAGAAATCTTTGCTTGAAATTAACCCCAATAAACATCACACTGCCTTCATTTCGGACTTCAGGTCTTACTACTTTCTGTCTGCATGAAAAAAAACAGGATGCAATGAAGGGAAAGCCCCTAACAACTATGTATTAAAAAATGACTCACTTGGGGGTATTCCTGCTACTGCAACATTGCCTTACTGGAGAGTTGGGCATTGTCAGGTGTCATGCCCCTTTAAATGTCAAACCCTTTTAAATTGAGATCCTTTTAACCTTCCACCATATTTGCTTAAGCATTCTTTCTTTCTCCCTCCCTTTGTTCATTTCCCAGTTGGTAGGTTTACAATTCTATTTCCCAGTAGTTCCTGATTCAGCCCCTTGACTGGTCATTCCCTTGTCAGTTCTGAGTATTTTACTGAAGACATTTTCTGTTAACGTTGTATTCAAAAGACAAAACAGAAAGTTTGGCTGCTGTTATAGATTTTCTTTGCTTCGAGAGAGCCTGCTCTCTTTCCCCCGCACCCCACTCTACCACCACAATAGGAGCCGATCCTATATCTCTGCTGTTGCTCATGATATAATATCATATACATTAGCAGAGGCAAAGATAGTTTAGCTCCAAGCTAAACAGACTTCAGGATCATCCTTCCTAACCCTAACAATGTTTTGTGGTACTAGAGATACATATGAGATGCATGGAGAAATGCAATTCATCAGCACTACCTAAAACAGAAACAGTAATAGCGAACTTTAATGTTCATCAGCATTGCAAGAGTATGTGGCAAGTGCCACTATCACAACTAGTACTAATAGGGGAATCTCATGAAGATTGCTACCAACTAACATAGAGGCTGTAGAAAAATGAATTTTGTTTGCTTGAGCCCAGTTTACCAAACCATCCAGAATAATCTGAATCTGTGGCCTGTCCTCTTCACTATTTGCCACTCCCCAATTTTTGTCATCTGCCAACTTTCAATGATTATTTTATGTTTTCTTCCAGGTCACTGATAAAATGTTAAAGCCATCCCTCTAGGACCTCACTGGAAACACACCCATTGGACAATTCCCTGTTTATAATTATATTTTGAGACCTACGAGTTAGCCAGTTTTTAATACTTTTAATAAGTGTCATGTTAATTTTATGTCATTCTAGGTTTTTAATCAACATGTTGCGTGGTACCGTGTCAAATGCCTTACAGAAGTTTAAGTGTATTAAATCATATTCATCACTATTACATTTATTAATCAAACTTCTCAATTTCATAAAGAAAAGATTGCAAGTTAGTTTGACAGGATTATTTTCAATAAAATTATGTTGATTTGCATTCATTACCTTAGTTTTCTTTAATTCTCTATTAATTAAATTCCCATATCAGCCATTCCATTATCTTGCCCATAACTAAAGTCAGGCTAATAGGCCTCTAATTACCTGGGTCATTCCATTTACCCTTTTAAAAAAACTGGTACAACATTAGCTTTATTTTGGAACTTCCCCAGGGCCCAAGACTTTTCTAAAATCAACAGTAATGGTCCAGCAAACTTCTCTTTAAATGATTGACTTTGCAACGTTAATGTTCTTTTAAAGATTGTTCTGCATATAATTTCCTGAGTTTCATATGTTTTTTAAAGTGAGGCAGCATATTGACATCTACATGATGCATCAGCCAGCTGGGAACCTTTAGATTTGCCACAGCAACCTCTGCCACTTGAGTCAATGAAGTAGTTGATGACTGACTATTGTATCAATGGGGACCTCAGTACTAGATGAGATGAGACACATGCATTGCCAGTGGGTTTCACAGATACTTACTGACAGTAGAGGAATGGTGAGACAGTGGAACCTTGGATTCTATTCTAAGTTCTGGAAGGAAGTGTTCCCTAGTGGTCACAAATTCTTCCACCAACACTTGACCTCTTTCCCCCATCTGCTCCAAAATGTCCCCCTCCCAAGCTCCTTGTCCCAATCTCTGTCCCCAGCTGGCTCCTCTTCACTCAATCACAGACAGTTCATTATGCCAGCAGGAGAATCACTGAAAGTTTAGAATCTCTACTTTCAGTTCTGGTGCCCAGCCCCACCCAGTCTGGAGCAGCAATTACGGGGTAAAACTAATATCCCCACTGTAGCTCTTGGCTGGAGCATGCTGAGTTGCTTTGCAGGGATAGCACATGTGCAGTCAAGTCTCACAATAGAAATTGTGAGGGGCTGGACATGCTGAATTGCTCTCTATGAGTAGCCTAGTGATATTAGGATCTGGGACTGGCTCAAGCATTCTCAGTAAAATGGAATCTTTGGAGATTTTAGCTGCTAAAATCAAAGAAGCGTCTACTGGGTATGTACAAAGTGTAAACTTTTTATTTTGGCCAAGTTTGGGAAGATTTTCATACATATGTTGAAACAAACATTCCTGAGATAATAGCCAAAATGTTCCAAATTTGAAGTCACTCCTTGAAAGCATTGGACACTAGCGATATTTTAAAAAGTCATAAGACTTCTTAATGGAGACATGGGCAGGAGGAGCTGAAATTTAAAACAAAATAACCTATCAAACTGAGGTAGACACCTGCCTTGGAATAGTTCATCCCCAATAGTTAACATTTCTCTGACTTATAAACACCTGAAAACAGTTTTAAAATGGGGAATATTGGGCAACATTATATTTTTCATTGGCATTAATGTTGCTGTAACTTTTATCACTCAAAAGGGTGAAATATTTGCACCCCTGAGTGACATAAGCTTTTGTCGACATAGGCTGTAGTATAGACATGGCCTAAGACTTCACAGTTTTTCATTGTACCTCTATGGAAAAGTACCATGCTACTTTCCTGCCAGCATGTGTTCTATATGAGACTATGAATCAACAACAGTCCCTGGCCACTCGTGATTTAAGGTACTGGCTAGTAGTGAGTACTCCTGGTTTTCCCTGAAGCCTCCAGAATGGAAGAAAAAACCCTGACCTCCAGTGAAGTAAGAGTGCCAGTCCCTATGGTATAAAAGTAAGAGAAAGGAGGAAACCTGCACGCCCATCTGCAGTCACCGCAGATGACTCCTGGGCATTGTATGTATGGGGGTGACAATACATGGAGAAAAATCAGGATGATTTTGCTTATAGTTGGTTCATTTGTGAGTATGTTAACCATGACAGTGTCCCTATAAGCACACACCTTGCCAAAAAAAAAAGAGAGAGAGAGAGATGGCATTTCACATTGCTGTTATAAATCACATGATGAGACAGACCTTCAGCTGGTATCAATTGGTGTCACTCCCATAAATTCAAATGAATTCATGTCAATCTATGTCAGCCAAGGATCTGGTCCCTAACCTATATCGGGGGAGAAATGGGTGAACAATATGATGATTTCCAAGACCAGCATGCAGCTAAAGGAGCACATAGAAAATGGAATTTAATGTAGCTCTTTTAAAAAGTTCTAACAGGTCTTGAAAGAAGACATGGAGGGTGGGGGAGAAGGAAAGACAATAATTTCTTCTGTAAACATATTCATCTATATAAAAGCGGTGGGGAAAATGTATTCAGGCTGGAATAACACATTATTAAAAAACTGAATCTACACAGAAAAGGCAACAGGGATAATCCCAGGGCCATCTATGAAGGGCAACTAAAAGTCGGAGTTGACATAGCCTGGAGAAAACATTTTGATTAAAACTAAGGTCACCAAAATGCATGCTTAGGAAGATCATACTTAAAGTCAATGAAGAAATTAGATGTGGAATCAATATGGACAACAAAAATGCCCTGACCTAATTTTCTGACAATTTCATCTTACTTTATAGGATTTAGTCTATTTTTATTGATTTTTCTTCTTAAATGAATTTAATTCTCCTGAAAGTTAGACAGCACTAAGGCCTAAGTTCTTCTTTCTGTCTGCAACCAAGAGGTCAGTGTCTGTTACACGTCTCCTCTCTGTAACTAATATACAGAGGATGTGAGTTTATTACTGCCCCAGCTACATAACCTAGCCCTAGCTCAATGGGAAAGACTTATGCTACCAAGATAGAAGCTGTCACATAAGTGGTGGCATATGTGGTTTTGAAACTGCCCTGAGTCTCAAATACTCAACATGAGCTCTCTGTATCCACAGGAAGCGTATAACCCATTGGTCAGTGAGTGTTATGTACTCCAGATTGACAAGACATTTGAGAGTGTTACGGCTACAGCGCATCTCTGTAGAAATTATTTTGGACAGCCTCTTACTTTTAGCCTCTTGCTTTCAGCTTTGGAGATCCTTCAGTCAATTCCCAGCGTATCCCACGATGGCAGCTGTCATGTAGTCACAGACTTTGTATGGATTTAGGCTGCATCATCATGAGCAAACTTGATAGCTGTAATTTTCCATCTTTGGGAGAAACAGGAGAAGCTGTAAAAACAACAAGAAGTCCTGTGGAACTTAGAGACTAAGAGATATATTATATCATGAGCTTTCATTGGAAAAACCCACTTCACCAGATGAACTGGAGTAGAAATTATAGAATCCAGAGTATGTATAACAGCAAAATCAGTTATCTGTCAATTGCAGGACCAGTGTTAATGATGATAATTGAGTCAGGCTGTATGTATCCCATTCATAGCTTTTGATGTGTAAATGCAAATATCAAAGGGAGGGGAAATTGCCTTTGTAGAGCATTAAACAGTTAACAGCTTTATTCAAGCCCAAGTTGATAGTGTTGCATATGTAATTAAATTCCAGTTCAGCTGTCTCTCTCTGTAATTAAAATTCCTTTGTAGAAGAATGGCTAGTTTTTAAGTACAAATAGGGCTCACATGTACTGATGGCCATGAAATCTATGAATGCCTTAATAGCCCCTTAAATTTTGCATGCTTGACTTTGCAACATTAATGTTCTTTTAATGTAAATTGTGTGTATAATGCCAGTTAATTTTACATGCTATTTGATTATGAAGACCATTTCAATTGTATCATTATCAGTGATTGCTATTTTTTTATATTTTACATTTATACTAGGGAAACTCAGGGATTGGTTATGGACTACAATGTTAATATTTATTATTTGTATTGCAATAATTTCTAAGAACCCCAATCATGGATCAGTATCCTAGCAGGGGGGACTCCTTATACACAAACACACGCATCCCTCAGCCAAAAAACCCTGGATGAGTTTACACACACTATAATTGGGGTCACTACTGGGGTACTTCCTTGTGGATCAGCTCATGACCAGTCCGATGCTCCCACCCTTCCGTTTCTCATTCTGTGGTCTCATTCACTCTCTCTTCATGGCAGGCCTTCCAGCCAGGTAACTCTGTGATCCACTCCTTCCTCCTATTGGCTGGCCCAGTGTTGCTCTGCACACTCCTCTAATTCAAAGCAATGCTACTTCCCCAGTGGCTGGTAGGGAGACTAGGTCCACCTCTCTACTGCAGGTTCCAACCTATGGACCTTACAGACAGCATCCAATGTCTGCTCCATCCTAAACCATGCTGCCATTTCTCTGAGCTCCTTCCTACTCCACTTCTATCAGAATTCCTTATCCAACACCCTTCTGGGTAAACTTTTCCCTCAAGGCTTTTACTATTGCCCTAGATTTCCTCCTTTCCCTCTTTAAACCAAGAAAGTAACTGCAGATGTCTACGCTGCAACATTCTTTCCATTGCAAACTTTCTGACTTGATACATACCCTGCCTGCTCCTATCCAGCTGGGCTCCATTCTCAAGCATAACTCCCTCAGGTGTGGCCTATTAAATTACTTAGGGCTGGTCTACACATCTGCAGGAAATTGTTCTAAGTTATGCAACTTCAGATATGTGATTTGCATAGCTGAAATTGATGTATTTAGAACTACATACCACTGTATTTTTGCTGTGGTATGTCAACTGGGGGCTTTCTCCCATCAACTCTCCTTGCGCTTCTCATTGAGGTGGAGTATCAGAGTGGATGGAAGAGCAATTGGAAATCAATTGAAATCAACCCCTGCTGGATCAGTCATTGCCACATCAATTCAGCCCATAATGAAGACATGCCTTTAGCCTGTCTGAGTCCTGTTAACTCCTTCTACCACATCACACATGCCTTTTGTCTTAGCTTAGTGCTTAGGCTTGTAGTTGTTAACTGAACGGTGAATTCACACGTATCAGTTTCAATATGTTTTTTTACTCACCTCCTAACAAGATTTCAGATCAGAACAATAGTTAGTCATCCACCTAGTTCCCTCTCTCATTCTGTACAGCTGCCAAAAATAGTTTGTGTCATGTTTTGTATCAGTGAAACTCAGGCTTTATTTACACTGGCAGACTTAAAGCACAGGTAGTTACAGCACTGCTCACAGAGTGCTGCAGGGAAACCGCTGTTGAGTGTCTACACTGTGCTCCTGGTGATGGTGGAGCATGTCCACATTTGCAACACCACTGAGAGCAGTGCATTGTGGTAGCTATCCCACTGTGCAACTGACTGCAGGGTGCTCTGGGAAGGGTTTGCAGTGCTGCATGCAGCAGCCAGCATCACATGATGCAGGTTTCCAAATCCCACTGCTCCATGGTCATCCTGCTACATTGACAGCTACTTTCAAACTGAAGTGTGGAGGAAAGGGAGTGAGTGGGTCAGGGAGTGTGTTTTGGGGGATGTCAGCATGCTGTGTTGTAAGTTCAGACAGCAGTAGGAAATAACACATATGAAGCAGGGGAAGGGGAAACCCCAACATCTCAGCCTTCCCTGCTCTCCTTCTCTGGCTCTTTGCACAGCCTCTCACTTGCTCACAGAAACAGATGCCTGCCTTTGTGTTCAACAACAGGAGCATTTAATCTGAATAGACATCAAGCAGACTGTCAGAGATCTGAAAGAGGATATGTGCATGCTTGCAGGGCAAACAGATGAGTTCCGCGAACAAAGAGCACAGTGGATTTGAGGGATTATGGGCCATTTCTGAAGGGCAGTCAGACTTAGCAATCAATTCAAGTGTTCACATTCCCCCCCCCCCCCCCCCGATCTGTATTCAGAGTGCAGCAAGCACTACACTGTTTGTGAAGGTGGTTTACCTAGAATAAGAACATAAGAATGGCCATACTGGGTCAGACCAAAGGTCCATCTAGCCCAGTGTCCTGTCTGCTGACAGTGGCCAATGCCAGGTGCCCCAGAGGGAATGCGGCAACTGCAGAGTTAATGCGTACTTAATGCCTTGCCAGGCTAGACGCCTTGGGAGTTACAGTGCTGGGAGCTGATTTACTGCACAGTAACTTGCCAATGTAGATTTGGCCTCAGACTAAGGTTCCCAAGCCTAAAGTGGCTCTTTAATGTGTTTCCTGTGGCTTTTTGCAGCATATGCTATTGAAACACCGTGTGACTGAATTATTAACCATTTTAAGTTGTTAACCAATCAGGATGCTTCACTACGTTATCAACTAATTACTAGCTGATAAAATAATAATACCTCATCAGTCATTTTGCTGTGAGAATTATATATAAGAAGAAAGGCATGATATCTTATTTTACATTCTACTTGATCTGTTATAAGCATTTCATTTACTTTACTGTGGTTTATTTATATTTAGAGCAAGCACTTGGTATTCCCTGTAAAGAAAACAATCAAGCCTTTTTGTCTCTAAAGCAAGTATTTCCATTAGGGTTCCTAATTAATTCTCTTAATCTGTATATTTCCCAAAATTCACTGCTTTAGTTTACAAGTCTAAATTGTCAGCACTTCAGGGTGACTAATAAGTTCACTCCAGAATTATTCCTGTGTTTTTCTTTCTCTGAAGTTACAAATATTATTTTCTTTCAAAGATATCACAACATAATGTGTAACCACACCTTTATGATAATCTTATGAAAGCAAGAACTAGTCTTGAATGGCAAGTATACAGTAACATTATTTATATATAATCTATATAAGCAGTTAACCATTATGCATACTCCTATTTAGTATTTCAGGCTCTTTATGTGTGATATTCATGGCTTCCCTCCTGTATATATTAAATAAAAGATACTTTACTAAATAGGCGTGGCAAGCTAGTCAACTGATTGGTAAAATAATGTCAATTAACCAGTAAGGGTATGTCTACACTACCCTGCTATTTCGAACTAGCAGGGTAATGTAGACATACCGCAATTGCAAATGAAGCCCGGGATTTGAATTTCCCGGGCTTCATATGCATAAGCCGGGCGCCGCCATTTTTAAATCCCGGCTGGTTCGAACCCCATGCCGCGCGGCTACACGCGGCACGAACTAGGAAGTTCGAACTAGGCTTCCTAGTTCGAACTATCGTTACTCCTCATTCCACGAGGAGTAACAGTAGTTCGAACTAGGAAACCTAGTTCGAACTACCTAGTTTGTCCCGCGTGTAGCCGCGCGGCACGGGGTTCGAACCAGCCGGGATTTAAAAATGGCGGCGCCCGGCTTATGCAAATGAAGCCTGGGAAATTCAAATCCCGGGTTTCATTTGTAATTGCGGTATGCCTACATTATCCTCCTATTTCGAAATAGGAGGGTAGTGTAGACATACCCTAACTGACTCCCTCTTATTTGACCTTTGTCAATATTCCAATAAGAATTCCCTAAGGTGGATGGCAGTCCACTTTTTTATTATATCATGGTTCCATCTGTTAATAAGCCTACTTAAATGTATTGATTGTTCACTTTACTACATGCTAATACTGCTTGTTGGGAAAATGATGAGCATCTTGACTGATTTTTCTAGACCAAACAGTGCATGTATGTATATTTTTATTTGTCAATCAGGACATCAGTATTTCTAAAGGACATTAAACAAGTTAAAAGGCAGAGTTCCTGCCCCAAAGAGTTTACATTCTAAACTGACTAGATAAATGCTAAAATGAACACAGAAGTGAGTGGGAGAAGAAAAGGAAGATTCATGGTCATTAAACTTCCTGACCCAGCACCTAGAGTACTGATGTGCAGCCATAAAGCTGCTTGAAGAGTTGGCCCTGATGCTTCCTTAGCATAAGTGTAGTTAGATAGATAGGATTTGATTTAGCAATTTCTCACCCGGACTAATGATACAAGCAGGCTTGCAGATTCTTAAGGCACAGACTGCAGCTGATTAGCAGCCTGGGTTCCCTGTCCCTGTTCCAAGTGCTTCATCTTTCAGAGCTTTCTTAGGTATTGAGTTGTGGTCATTTCTCACTCTATATAGTCCCTCCCTATGGCAGAGACCCTTTGTTTTAAACTAAGTTCCAGCCTAGTTTGGGGGAAAATATTGTTACCAAAATTGAGTTCAGTGTCATGTGTTGTTGCCATGGTATTGCACACCGGGCTGATTCATAGCACATTATTCACAGGATATTTGGGGCATCCTCAGGGAGGCGCACTAGGTCAGGGATAAGCAAATTACCTTCAATAGGCCCTTTACAACCAGCTGCCTAGTGGGTGTTACCCTGGTGTAACCACAGTTAAAATACAGATACATAGTCAATATTCACAGCATCAAATACAAAAATGCTACATGCATACAAATAGGATAATCATATTCAGCAAACCATAACTTTTCCATAGACTTCTGACATGACACACTTTGTACAAGATGTATCATATCATAATGATAGCTATGATGGGTTGGGTCATAGATAACCCCTTGAGATTGTTATCTGAAAGGGTAATCATACCACTGGGCCCGCCTACCTGCCCTCTGGGATGCCACACTGCTTCGTCCTGGTAGTAGCCCACGGTGAGCAAACTGCAATTTACAATATGGTGTTGCATTTTTACTTAGTAGGTTGTACAATAGCTCAATTTTTAAAAAGAGTAGGTAGCAGTTCATTCATAAGAAATAATGATTCCTGTTTAGTTTTTTAAAAATCTGCTACAAACCTTGGAGCAAGGGTAATCAAGAATCCCATGGAGTTTAAGCTTGTTTGTATATTTTAATTTCACACTTGGATAATCTTCCAGCAGTAGTGGATTGATGCATGGCTCAGGGCACCCAGACAATGTGGAGCCCCCCACAGGAGCACCACAACACGGGTAGAAGTGTGGGGAGCGGCATCAGTGCTGGAACTGTAGTCCTTTCCCCTGCTCCTATGCTTACCTCTATCCCCCCGCAATACCATGTCCCCTGGCCAGGCTAGATGCTGGAACTGGCCAAGAGTAAGAGAAATGCAGGAACCCTAGTCTGCTGTAGGGAGTCCAGAATCCTTCATCTGGCCTGGATAGGGCAAGGTGCCCGAGAGCAGCCCTCATCTGTGTCCTTCCCATGGCAGGGCTGGGCTTACCATGAGGCAAAATGAGGCGGCTGCCTCAGGTGCCAGACTTTGCGGGGGGGGGGGGTGCCCACTAGTACCCAAAGTGTAGAAAATTGTGTCTGATGCAATTGTGTCTGGTGCATATGTCTTCTCTCTGCTCTAAAGAGGGGGTGTCATTTGAGCTCCCCACCTCAGGTGCCAAAATGTTGTGGGCTGGCCCTGCCTCAGGGAATGATGCTGCTGGTGGAAACTAGGGTGGGGTTTCTAGTCTGGCCTCTTACCCCTCTTTAGGGCCTACAGACACTCTGCAGGGAGAGCAGACCCTGCCCTACCTGGGAGGTCACAGGGAGCCCCAGGAAGGTCACAGGCAGGGAAGTAGCTGGGCAGGGAGGGGTCCCCTAGCATAGCTCTTGCTGCTACTGGCCTGGCCTCCACACCCAGTGCACTCCACCTGGGCTCACTCAGTACCTGCACCTGGCTTTCACTGCCCCACCACTGAGTTCCTCATGCTCCTAGTGACAAGCTGTCCCTGCTGCCATCTGGGCTTTGTGCCTTAGGCAGAATCCATGTGAAACATCTCTGGCCTGAAGCTTGTGGTATAAGGGGGGGGCAATACCCTCTGCCCCTCCCAAACTATGGACATGCCATCAGTACAGCCACTCCCTGAGTTACGAACAAGTTACAGACCATGGTCCGTAACTCGAAGCGTTCGTAACTCGGATCCCATAGGGTATGACTACACTACCCTCCTAATTCAAACTAGGAGGGTAATGTAGGCATACCGCACTTGCAAATGAAGCCCAGGATTTGAATTTCCCGGGCTTCATTTGCATGAAGCCGGCCGGCGCCATTTTTAAATGCCGGCAGTTCGAACCCCGTGCCGCGCGGCTACACGCGGCACGGAGTAGCTAGTTCAGATTAGGCTTCTAATCCGAACTAGTTGTACTCCTGCACACTTCTTAAAAATCCCAACATAGTAGAATGGACGCTGGACACTGACCACCCTTCATAATCCATAAAAGGTGTCCTTCTAAGTCAGAATTGAAGCAACTACTTGGTAACACAGTGTGGATAAGTTTGCAGTGATACTACTCTATCTGTTCTGTGGATAAACTGAGCCAATGCTATTACTCACGCCGCTCACAAATAGTATATTTTCTTTGAAGGAAACAAATCTGGAATTTGTGTTCCTTTTGTTTTTTAGTTTGAACAGTATTCTTAAGCTGCCCACCAGTGTTAAATGCTAATGCTATCCTGTCAACATTTTGTTAACAAGGAGGTTAATTTTTAATGTAGTTTCACCTGGACAAACAGTTATTTTCATGTCACTTGACTCCTACAATCATCTACGCAACACAAATCACCAGAAAGACAACACATTGTATCTATGTGATATGTAGTGAGCTGATTTTGCAAGTGTTCAATTAAAAATGTCTAATTTCACACACTGTTATTGTCATAAGACCAGGATAAGAAAACTATGAGTAATAAGCATTTAGATGATTTAAAATAAGCAAATAAAGGGGAAAGGGTCAATATAAATATATTTGCAGTTTACTAAAGAATTTAATAGAGGATCCAACAAATTTTACACTGCATTTTAATTTCAATCAGTTTGGATAAGAGTAGCATCATGGATTGAGACTGACAGATTTGTCTGCTAAAACTATATGGTAATTGGATCGATTTTGAGCTCAGCTTGTGGTCTAGACTGTTATAGTTGCTTCTTTTTTTAGAACAGCAGAATAAGATTTGTTGAACACTGAATAATATTTGCCAAAGTCTATACATTTCTGTAGGTATTGACGGACAATGAGGCAGTTCTTCATTTCATTGTTTATAAAGAGGGGAAGAAATTGGTAGGGAAAAAAGAATTTTCTATAATAAACAGATATTGTACAAATAAACTCCTGTCACTGTGTTTCCAGTACTACAGTTTAAAGAGTTTGGGGAAAGAAAAACAGGAGAAAATGTAAAATAAATTACAGTATAATAAACAAGCAAGGATAAAAGTAATACAACTTCCATCATATTAAATTGCATCCTAATAGTTTCCAATTGCATGGATTTATAGGTGTGCATCTGTAGACACCCTTTATTACAGGGGCCTCGGAAGTTAATTGGTAGTTCTCCAGTTAAGAAGAATCTGTGTGCCGTAATTCAGCTGTGGATATTTCAACGCCCATGATGCCTTGCAGAAAGGAGACATCCTTTTCCAGGGAATGCAGGGAGAGCATATGGTGTGAGCTCTGTTTTGGAGAAAAGCTGAGCTTGCTTTTGTGGATTTCTCTCCCGTTCAGGAGCTGGAGCTAAACTGTTGAGAGGGAGCCAGAAGCTGCTGTTGAGAGCCTGCTGAGACTTTGACCGATTAGGGAGCCTCCGAGACTGTTGGTGGTTCTATGGGAGCCAATGGGTCATGCTGGTTTTTTTTTTTTTTTTGCTCAACAACTTTGGTCTCCCCCCCCCCCCCCTTGTTTTTCCTCAACAGTGGTTTTTTTGGGGGGTGAGGGGAAGTCAGTATTTTTGGTTAAACCATCTGGCAACCCTAGCTGAGCCTAGAGCTGGCTGAGGTGCTTGTCGTGAGAGCAGTGTGAATAATGGCCACCCTTGTTTGAGAAAGGAGCATGCAAGGAGAGGAGAGCAGCAAAGAGATTTTATGGGATTGTCTGAGCAGGCCCATACGCAGGGTGTGTGTGAAGGCTGTGAACGCACACACAATCTCCCAGAGTCCTTCATGGTCTGCCATGGGGCTGATTCCAGCTGGTCTGGAAAAGGCAGAAGGCAGAAGCAGTGTGCTGCCAGCCTCCCTCTCCTCTGCTCTAGCCTGCTGGCGGAGAGCAGAGGCCTCCTTTCCCTGGTGTGCTGCGGCCAGGAGAAGCCTGGGACTGATTCCCTCCTTCCTTCCCCAGGAGAGAGGCCAGCGGCGAGGATGGGCTGTTTCCTTGCAGCCTTTCTAGGCAGGTCTGAAGGTGTGGTAGGACTGCTTTTCTTGAGCAGGGTGTGGTAGGACTGGGGTGCCTGCAGCAGGGGCCTCAAATGGTAGATATGCCCTGTCATAACCAGTAACTAATGACAGATTATATTTGCACCAGTCCCTACAAATCAGTGCAGAATCATGCAGCTCTGTGCTGGAAAGCTTTTTGTGAAAAATCTTACTGTATTTATTCAACCTGCTGCATGAATCTTGGCACTAACCTGAAGATGGATTTACCCATAAGTTTGCATCTGACCTGTTTAGATCATATGATGGTGCCTGTACACAGAGGGGCCCTTGCTAAAACTCCTAAGCAGGAGACTGCTTGGTATTGAATGCAGCACTGAAACCGAGTTCTAATTACAGTTTTGACAGAAAACTCAAAGTGAAGCTCTTTGCAAATTCATTTTCTAAAACAGTCTGTCACCATTACAATGAGCAGCTATTAAATTGCAAATATCAAAATGGAGAAATTTACCAGCCAGCAATTGCCTTTCTAATTCTTGCAAGCTTTTGTATTAGTCTAACAATGCATCTAACTCTAGGTGATCCTTGTGACTGTAGTGTTTAATTAATGTATGAAATTACCACCAGAATAACTCCAGCCATTAACACAATGGTGTATTCTTCTTTCTCCTCCCAGTAATTTCATTCACCTTTTTTAAAATCAAGACCGTAAAACACTAATATCTAAAATATAATATTTTATATGAAATTATGCAACATAATGCATTTTAGATATTTTTTATAGTGGCTGAGGAAGTTGGGACTGAGATGAGAATCCTAAGAAGTGTAGAACGGGACTGGCTAGACAGGATGAGCTAGGATTAGGACTGACACAGATTGGAGGTTGATGGTGGCCAGTTTGAAGAGAACAGAAACTGTCTGTGAATGGAACCCAAGAGGCTGAATCTAACTTTAATTATATAATCCCATACTGTTTTCCATAGGAACCCTGCCTCATTGAGTGCATAAAAATGTATCCGTTCTGGGAATGAATGGGGTTTGGGTAGTAAAAGTGCTCTTGATTTTTGCAGAATTTAGGAATATAATGAATGAGGCATGGTTTTGCAGTGAGAGAAAGGATGGTCTTATCTTTAAGACAGTTGAATAGGATAATTTGACTCCTCTCCCTGGAGAATTGACTCATATCCCTGTATTTGATGCAGAGTTCCTGTGTAGTGCTAGTCAAGTCACTTAAAAATCATACTTTTGACAGTTGGTAATTAATTGTGTGTTCCTTGTCTTCTGGGACTTTGGGTCTGGGTGTTAATTGGGGAAGTGTTTATCATGCATGTCTGCAACTGAAATCAACAAAAGCTGTGCTTTATATGCTCAAAGTTTCATATCAAGCTAAGTATTCAGAGAAAAAATGGGGCTCTAGGAGCCTCACATTGGGTACCCAAAATTAACTTTACTTTCTCTGTTCTTTAGTTCCCTGTATCTGCAATGGGGAGAATACTACCCATCCCCTCAACTCCCATGGATGTTCTGAAGATATATTAAGTACAGTTTTAAAAGCACATTGATAGTATAGTGATGAGTGTCACCAAATTATCAATTTCCTCATGGGTTTTTCTGTCTTTACGCAGAATTTGAATAGAGCACAGGAACCAAGACATGGGGTGAAATATTGAACGATGAGGAGAAAACAAAGTATTGAACAGCTGCTCATTAAATGATCGCCATCCATCCTGTGCACAAGCTCCTTTGGAAAAAAAATAAGTTCCTTCCTAAAAAAAGACAGTGTCATAATGCATATACACTCTTGAGCCAAATAATGGTTGCACAATCAACTGTAATTCTGGCACTACTTAACATGTTAATGCTAAACATTACAATCTTAATGTTCTTTTCCTGTCAATTTTGTCCATAGTATACTGTATACCATATTTTGTTTTATAGCTTAGTTAAATTATCAGCAGTGATATGGCTTATAAAACTAAATAAATACATCCTGACATTCTTCTAGCTTTACTGTACTGTTTAAGGCCTTTTCCCAGCTGGATGCTGCACTGTCAATTTTAGGTTTATTCAAACAATGCAAACCTCTACAGTTTTTTCCTCTTGTGCTTTTCAGTTGTTGCCTGTTAAAAGAATGTTTCCAAAATAATTGGGTCCCTTGACAGCATTATTTTACAATCCATCTAAAGTGCAAAGCTTCTTTACTAGAAAAGTATATGTAACAGAAATGTTGTAAGCTCTGCTTACCTTCTAATGCTTTACTATGACAGCTGTAGGTAAAGATTGTTTATTTCTGGTTAAAGTCCCCATTTCGCTAAAACTTCTGGGCAAACTTCTGCTTGACTATATGGTGAGAATTTGATGTATCACAAGCGCCCGTCCTACTTTTCCATATTTGAAATACAGATTGAACCTCTCTAGTCCGGCACTCTCTGGTTTGGCAACATGTGTGGTTGGATGTGATTTTAATTAGCCAGATGTTCAATGATCATGGGTATTGCCAAATTTCCCATGGTCCCATAAAGTTTATTTACAGCTCTCAGCATTCCATGCTTTTTATTTAGCTCTAATTTACCCCTAAATGTCTTCTAAGTAAGCAGTGGAAGTGTTGCTATTGTTGCTATACAATATTGACCTTCCATGGTTCAGCAAAAATTCTCTGGTTTGCCACTAGTCAAGTCCTGAAGTTGATGGACTAGAGAGGTTCAACTTATATTTCATATACATTGGAGAATGTGCTTGAATCTTAAGTACTTGGGGATTTGCCCACCACAGTGTTCTAAGGAATTTTGTTTTTAATTATACTTCCATTTCCATCCATTAACAATCTGTTACACCTAAAATATTTTAAATTCAATTTTAATTGATTAAACGCTCTAGCACAAGTCAAATGAAACAAGTTTAAATTCCTAGGTATAAAAGCATATATAATTTTGGTTTCAAGTAATCATTTCATGCAATTTACAGGGTTGCATTTTGTTTTTGTTCTTTTAATGATGTATGTGACAGAATTATTGAGGGCCAATAATAAAAATGCACTTTGTAACTACTTTTTCCCTTTAAATTTGTAGCCATGATATTTCAGAAATGCAGAGCCCTTAAAGCTCAAAATCCTTATGGTCGAAACAGATGTTTGCAGTCAGGTGGTTCAAAACATTAGAACTGCAATAATCTATTTTCAGCACTTTGGGGTAAAATTGTGGTGCTATTGACTTCAGAGGGATTTTTGCTACTAATTTCAACAGGACAAGATTTCAGTCCTTATATATGGAAAAGCAGGCAGTTGCATTCTATATGTGATTTCTTGATTAGGGAAGGCAAAAAAAAGAACAAAAAAGTCAGCAATAGGGAAGGCTGTGCAAATGTGCATAACTTAACAGCAATTATCTTAAACAGGCTCAGAGTAGGATAAGGAATCCACTGTAATACATAAAAATGGATTGCATGGAAACCAGGCTAACAGTTACAAAGTGACATATCACATAAAAGAAATTTTATTTTAACAAATTCAATCAAATCTGCATATATCAGAAATATTTTTGAAATGCCTTTTGTTCAACAGATCAGAAGATGGAATGAAAATTTAGCAACAGTATTTTTCATTAAATATGAATTAGCTGCAGCAGCTTGCTAATTAAGTTACAGATTATCAATGTACAGTCATTGTTCCCACTGATGTCAAAAGCACACTCATAATTCTAAGAATTATAAATAACAGTTTCAAGAGGGTTGGGAGGAGAAGTTCTTGCCTGAAGACAGAACTCATTCAAATATGGATTTAACTCCATTTCTTTTAGTTGTAATAGAAATGTGTATGAATTGTTTTCAGTTGTAGTGGTAAAGTTGGTTTTCTGCATACATTGGAAGCTCTTGGGAGAAATTCTGACCCCATTGACGGCAGTGGCACAATTCCATTGAATTGAGCTAGGATTTCACCCCATGTTTTCCTTTCTAAAAATTAAAGTATTTGTTACAAAGATGAGGTTAACAGTACCACACTTTCACTTTCTTTGCTCAGCAAAATATACAAATTTCCTGCTCAATTTACAAAGCCTCTTTCACTTTAGAATAGGTGAGATGGCTTATGTTAATAAAACATACTACCAAATGATATCATGCATGCCATGCATTACAGGCTGGGGGGTAGGCACGGGTGAGTAAAGCCTTCTACCCAAGGCCCAGTCCCTGGAGCAAAGTTCCATCCACTGCCAGTCCGGCTCTCTCTGGTAGCCATCTGGAGAATCAGGTAGATGCACCTTGGCTCAACCTTCGCCGGGAGGCAGGGCAGAGCCAGGTCTGGCCTGGCCTTCCTTGGACACTGGGGACTGGGCCTGGCGTGGTGGAGAAGGGGCCCAGGCTGGTGGCAGGGGAAGGGACCCAGGCTGGCACAGGGGAGGAGAGAAGGAGCCCGGGCTGGCACGGCGCCAGGGAGGCGGGGAGGAAGAAGGAACCCAGGCTGGAGCAGCTGCAGCCTGGCCCTCACCGATGGCTGAGGGACAGCTGGGGTTGCCTCCCCGCTGCAAAAGGGGGAGTTGGTGAGCATAGAGGACAAGGGGCGCAACCCCTAGTTTAATTATTTTTTTTCTTTTACTATGCCCATATTCAGTAGGAATTTGCACGAGCACGAGTAAGGATTTCTGACTTTTGCTCCGATAACTAACCATTTCTGAAGATAGTCTTCAATTTTTGGTTTTACTATAGCTTATACTGCTTTGATTTTACATTTATAGCATGTTTGCCTTAGGATTTTTCTTGACATGTATATGAATTCTGGTTAAAATCATCAACAAATAAACCTAAGTATGTTGAATTTGCATTATATCTTATTCTCCACTGGGAGAAAAAGTCCTTTACTTCAAAAGCCTGCTCTCCTGGATAATATGCTACTGTTTCCTCCACCAAAACAATGCAACATTTTTTTTCCCATGAATGACTTTTTACTGAACATGTGCCAGGTGTTCTGATGCTTGTAAAGTGAAGTACATTTCACCTTTATCCGCTGTGTTTAACATGAGCTGTTGGAATTCTGAATGGAATGAGGCCAGGAGATTTTTCATTTCAAAGGCCAAACATAGGCCCCCATCCAGAAAAACTCTTAAACATGTGACTAGCCCACTTGAAATCAGTGGAACTGCTTGTGATTAAATGATGCAAATGTTTAAGCACTTTACTTGATCAGGGCCTCAAGTCGTTCAAGTTTCAACCTGGTTTGAATTTGGATTCAAGTCCCCATGGAACATGGAGAATTAAATAGGGCCCTGAGTCCCTTTGTTACTTTTTGGCTCTGGAATTCTCATGAATTAATATGTGTTTACTATATCTGGAAATTATAACATACAGAAACATGCATGCTGTTTAATAGAAATTCTAGTGAAACAGCTTGAAAACAGCCCAATTCCAGCTTGATCGTAACTATTTCCTAAAAGTTCTTCTAAAACCATGTTAAAATTATAACTGTGGAAGCAAACTCTCTTTACCTTATACTATGGGAGATTTTCCAAAATATTTTAAACGTATATGAATGAATATCACACCTTTCCCACCACTGAACTAATTTACAAAATTTAAGAACAGTTGCTGGCAACAACCCAATTGATCCCATCCTCTTTCCCCCATCATCCACACACACACAGAATAATTCTTCCATACTTCCCATCCCAACCCAACTGCAAGCAACCATTAAAGAAAAGCCAGAAGAACCTATGTACCTTGCTCTTTATAATTAATATTCTAAACAAATTTGATATTACATTTAGATTAAGGTATTAATGCTGCAATGTCACTTTTAATGGAAGGAGCTGAATAGAGCAGACAATCCAGATTGTAGATTCCCAGTCCTCTGGCCTGGAAAAGATGGCCAGAAGGAATACATGGAGTGGGTAAGACTTATTGCTGCTCTGGAAATAATCAGATGTGCCCCCACCTACGCATGAGGTCAATCACAGCATGCTGGTGGCTAGCTAAGGACTTAGTCACTCCCCCAAGCCAGTAGACCATGACCCTTTATCCCATGGGGTACCAGGAAATTCAAAAGCCACATTCCCCTAGTGCACTCAAGCACCAAATAGGAAAGTTTCTCTGCTGACATGGACAAAAATAGTATCTATAACCTCTTCTCCATGACACATAAGGCAGAATTTGACTCTGCTGGTGAAATAAATGCCAAATGATTGATGAAGAATATTGCCTCTTTAAACCATGTTATTTGTATATATATTTGTATATGGTGTGGATATCAGTGTGTTCTCAGGGCTGGAGATCAGGGATACCTGATTCCCAGTCCCTTTTAAATCCGCTTACTGTGTGTCTTAGGCAAATCATGTAGCCTCTGTCATCTTCTTCCCAACCTTTAAAAGGGGAATCATTTCTCTCATATGGATATTCAGAAGGTTAGACAAGAGCTAAATATATATATATATATATATATACACATCATTTCAGAAAAGAATGTCAACATGGCATTAAAATTGAGCATAGGATAAATATAGGATTATTGTAACTTTCCCTCCAACCAGGAATAACTTTAATATCTCCCTTAAACAATATTTTTTTTAATTTTAATAGTTAAGGGTAATTTCTCTGGTACACCCTGGATGTTCTGAGTCACTCTGGACAAAACAGCCAGCATGCACTGGCTGATTCAGTTATTTTATATTGCTGGAGCAAGGGCTGAGTACTTTTGAAAATGTCACTACAAAAATACGTTGCCAGAATTTTGAAAAACAAAACAGGGCTCTATAATGCCTCAGAGATCTCTGCATTGTGGGGGCCATCCACATGTGGATCTCTGGCTCCCGGCATGGAGTCCCAGTCCAAGGTTCTGATCTTGGTTAGTCAGTGGATAGGAATTCCCTTTAAAATGACAGTCTCACTGCAGCTTTCAGACTCAGTGGGGATCATACAGGACAGGGCAGCTCCCACTCTCAGTTCAGGATTGTGTGTGGGATAATCCTCCCTCCTTACTTTATGAAATTGGTTTATGAATTTAAATATACATAACCTGATGCTTTGGACAAAATAGTTGATGTAATCTATCAATTTTAATGTTACAATCTGCTGGACCTGTATATCTTATATCTTATACATCATTCCTGTATGTAAAGATAGAAATTTGAACTATGGGATTGTTCATGGTTTTAAATGCGCAAATGAGAACCATCAATGGCACTCGGGAAGTGTTAACAACTGGTTGATCAACTTAACTGCTTGAGAACAGCTTTGTTTGTCCTGTAAGTCTAACAAGTGGTTGGTTCTAAGAAGACATGTGACCATACCACCTGATACCCCAATAGCACTTTGACCAGGTAATTTTCCATGGAAGGGGGGAATAGAGAACAAAAGATTCCAGTCCATGCGGAGTCTATAAAAACAATGGGAAGCTATCAGTCCCTTTGTCTTTGGCTGGTGGGACACACCCAAATGGAGTGCTGGGGACCCAAGTCAGAGAAAAAGATCATCTTTGACTTGAAAGCATGCCTGAAATGAGAACAGGCTTTAGGGTACGTTTCCAATAAGCTTTAGTGTATTAGCACTAGCAATGAGGGTTTTTTAATTTTAATTCTGTAACTTGCTTTGATCTGTTTGTTTTCGCTTGCAACCACTTAAATCACACTGTTTGTGCTTAATAAAACACTTTTGTTTACTATCAAGCCTAGTGTAAATAATTATTACCTGAGAGGAGCAATCAGTGTGCATATTCTTTCACTGATAGAAAGCTCATGGGGATTTTTGCTCTCTTTCTATGTCTCTTACACAGAGAAAGACAGATTTGTTTGGGGTTTGACCCTTTTGGGAGTTGGTTCCCTCAGGGTTTGTGCCCTAAAACTGAGAGCCGAAGTGGTTCAGTGTCTGCATTGCTCTTTGGGGGGGAGGGCAGTTATCCCAAATCTATGCCTTGTCTGTGGGAAAAAAGAGAATCTGGTCCAGCAGGACAGAGTGGCGGGAGCCCCAGAAAGCAAGCACACTCCAAGGGGGTCTTCTGTGATTGCACCCTCTCATGGTATGTTTCTGAAAGATTTTAATAATGGAAAAATCGAATTATTTCAGGAAAGGCAAACTTTCTAAATTCTTCCTGTCACTATTCATAATTTTAAAATTACATCTTTTAGATATCAAGCATATTTAGTTAAATTAGTATTTGGTTGAATACACAGGTATTCACATCCTTTTTGTTACAATGTAGTTCATCAATTCATGATTCATATCTGAAATAATGTAGAATTAATTTTAAGAATTATAGCAGTCCTGTGTTTTGAAAATCAGATTGGATTTGACTCAGACTAACACCTCCAGCCACGTAAATTAAGATATGAAAGTGTTATAGGTAGAGAACAAAGAAATGGGGAAAGATATCTATAGGCTTAGAAAGATTTAATTTTTTATCAATAAGAGTTAGTAAACATGATTTCACCACAAACACACAAGCCAGCAAAAAGCATTTCCATCAATTAAAAAATGTACAAATAGGCAAAAGGAGAATAATGCTTCTTGAGAACTTCTTAGAATAAAAATCCAGAGATTCAGACTTTGGAATTAGGCACGTTACAAATGGACTAGAAAACAAATAGTAAAAACTGGTATGATTTATTGATTAAATCATTGGTCCTCAGTCTATTCAGACTACTGTCTAGCATACCCCAAATTTCATCTTGCTTTAAAACTACTTGTTTACAAAATAAAACAGAAGAATAAGTGTCACAACACACTATTGCTAACAGATTGCTTACTTTCTTATTTTTACTGTATAATTATAAAATAAAATAGATTGAATATAAATAGTGTTCTTATTCTGAAATGTATAGTATAGAGAGCAAAATAAACAAGCTATTTGTGTGTAAGAATTTTTTTGTTTATACTGACTTCAGTAGTGCTTTTTATGTACAGGCAGTCCTTGGGTTACGTACAAGATAGGGACTGTAGGTTTGTTCTTAAGTTGAATCTGTATGTAAGTCGGAACTGGCGTCCAGATTCAGACACTGCTGAAACTGACCGCCAGTTCTGACTTACATACAGAATCAACTTAAGAACCCCAGGCGTCCCCAAGTCAGCTGCTGCTGAAACTGATCAGCAGCTGATTCCAGGAAGCCCGGGGCAGAGCAACTCTGCCTGGGGCTTCCTGTAGTCAGCGCTGGTCAGTTTCAGCAGAAGCTGACTTGGGGACGCCTGGGGCAGAGCAGCTGGGGTGCTGCTGGGTTGCTCCAGTAGCGCCGCTCCTCGGTGCTACTGGACCAACCCAGCAGCACCCCATCTGCTCTGCCCCAGGCGTCCTGATTCAGCCGCTGCTGAAACTGACCAGCAGCGGCTGAATCAGGACCTGGGGCAGAGCAGCTGGGGTGCTGCCGGATTGGTCCAGTAGTGCCCAGAGCGGGCGCTGCAGGACCAATCGGCAGCGCCCCAGCTGCTCTGCCCCAGAGTCCAAAACAAAAGCCTGGTCTGCTGGGGGGGGGGAGCACACTAGCTGCGCCCCCCCCCCCAGCAGACCAGGGGCACGGGGAGCAGAGCCGCAGCGGCAGCAGGGTGCCGCGCCTCTGAGGCTTTGCTCTGGCAAAGCCCCAGAGGCGAGGGACCCCGCCGCGGCTGCAGCTTCAGTCCCGATGCCTGTGGTCTGCTGGGGACGGTCCCCAGCAGACCACAGGCTCCCGGACTGAAGCCGCAGCCGCGGGGGGGTCCTGCGCCTCTGAGGCTTTGCCAGAGCAAAGCCTCAGAGGCGCGGAGAACCGCCGCTGCTGCCGCTTCAGTCTGGGTGCCTGTGGTCTGCTGGGGACCGTCCCCAGCAGACCACAGGCACCCAGACTGAAGCGGCAGCAGCGGCGGTTCCCCGCGCCTCTGAGGCTTTGCTCTGGCAAAGCCTCAGAAGCGCGGGAACCCGCCCGGTGCCCCTGGTCTGCTGGAGACGGTCTCCAGCAGACCAGAGGCACTGGAGCAGCTTACGAACGGGGCTTTCTCGCCCCGACCTCCGGTGCGAGAAAGCCCCGTTCGTAAGTGCGGATCCGACGTAAGTCGGATCCGCGTAAGTCGGGGACTGCCTGTATCCTATTGTAAAACTAGGCAAATATGTAGATTATATCCCCTTGATGTACCTATTGGAAGATTTCTGTATACCCTTAGGTTGAGAACCACTGAATTAACGGATGTTTATTTTGTATATTTGGATGCATGTTGTTGAACATTTGCTTTAATGATTGACAAAAAAAAAATAACTTTTAAAATCTCAGATTCTACTGTTTTAAAATAACTGCCCGATCCCTGCCCCATATTTTTCATCAACTGGAAAAATTTAAATAAATGCAATTTTTAAAAAATTGCTTAAAATATACAGATATTAATTGTCACACTTATAAAAAATAAAAAATTGAAGTATACCAAGCCTAGATATATATTTGAGACAAGATATGAAGATAAACATGAAAAATAGTAGCTGAAACTGTTTGTCTAAATCAATTACATCTGTGCCGAATGCACTTGAGATACAGATAGCAGCTATGGCATGAGACCTGACCTTTTGGGAAGCAGGAAAGAGGAGTTGTGAACATCTGGGACTGGTGGGAACCTCTGTGTCCCCTTCACTGTCCAACGTGGAATGTCTCGCACAATGATTTGCCATCGACAAGCAGCAACCCCTTCCAGGCACTTTTAGCACTCAATACAACAGCACATGGAGCCTCACACTCATCTAAATTGCATGAATGCTCCCTGAGCCACTCATGAATCACACAGGGTATGTCTACACTACAGCGCTAATTCGAACTAACTTAGTCTGAATTAGTTAATTCGAACTAAGCTAATTCGAATTAGCGCAGCTAGACTTAAAAACTAGTTCGAATTAGCGTTTTGCTAATTCAAACTAGCATGTCCACACAGAGTGGACCCTGAACAGAGGTTAAGGATGGCCGGAAGCAGTGCCAGCAGGGCATCAGATGAGGACTTAGAGCATAGAGCTGCTGTCTCAGGCTAGCCGAGGGCTGTGCTTAAAGCAGTGGTCTCCAACCTTTTTACACCCAAGATCACTTTTTAAATCTCAGAACAGGCGAAGATCTACTGGCCCACCCCTTCCTTGAAGCCCCTCCCCTTCCTTGAAGCCCCGCCCCTTCCTTGAAGCCCCACCCTCTCTATTCTCCTCCTGTCCATCACTTGCTATCCCCAGCCCTTACTTACATACTCTGATAAACAGTTTATTTTTAAATTATGCGATACATACAATTAAAATCACATACAATTAAAATCATGTGTTTATAGTTATGAAATAAATGGTCTGTTTTTTATTCATGCTATTTAAATCTAAAATGAAGCATTTATAATTATTCATTTTGTGGGGACGGAGTACTGTGGCTGGGGGCAGGGGAGAGGGAACAGGGTGCTGGGAGGGCAGAGGACAGGATTCTGCAGCAGGGGACAGAGTGCCAGTGGGAACAGAGTTCAGGGAGTGGGGACGCGAATGGGGACAGAATTCAGGGAGTGGGGACAGTTCTGTAGCTGGGGACAGAGTTCGGGGAGTGGGGACAGGAATGGGGACAGCATTCTGTAGTTGAGGACAGGGGAGTGGGATGCCAGTGGAGGCAGAGAGTCCCCTGCATCTCCCTCCTCCCAGCATTCCCGCCCCGGAAACCAGCGCATGCCTGCCCAGGGGGCCGGCCCCCCTGCGCAGGGAAGCCCCGCGCGCGCTCACCTGCCCTGGAGCCAACCCCCCGTGCAGGAAAGCCTCGCATGCGCGCGCGTGCCTGCCCAAGGGGCCGACCCCCTCACCCGCGGAGGGAAAGCCACACGCGCGCGTGTCTGTCCCAGAACCAAACCCCCCCCGCACAGGGAAGCCCCGTGCGTGCCTGCCCCGGGGCCAACTCCCCCCTACACGCAGAGAAGCCCCCTGCGCGCTCACCTGCCCCGGGGCCAACCCCCCGCCACCCTCCTGTGCAGGAAAGCCTCGCGCGCGCGCGCACGCCTGCCCAGGGAGCCAGCCCCCCTACCTGCGCCGGGAAGCCCCGGGGCCAAATCCCAGCACGCCGGAAGCTGACACTACCTCCATCTTCTCTGAAGGTAAGTAGTGGGGCTTCTGGGGGGTGGGAGGGAAATGGGGATGGGGCTTACAGGACGCCTCATGAGCGACTAGTTGAGGCCTCAAGATCGACCAGTAGCTCGCGAGCGACCGGTTGGTGACCACGGGCTTAAAGGAACCCGACCCCCACCCCGGACAGACAGTTCTCAGGGTTCCCCGCTTGCAAAGCAGTCCTGGCTTGGAGTGCCCTGAGTGCCCACACTCGGCACATCAGAGCACTCGGCCATCAGCCCGGCTGCACTTGCCGCAGGCTGCCATCCGGAGGAGGGGTCAATTTCCACTCCGAGGAGCCCACAGAGCCAGCCCAGTCCTCCCCATCGGGAGCTCGTACCCCATTCCTCCCTCACCTCCTTCCACTTACCCTTCCCTAGCCCCCCTTCCTGATGTACAAAATAAAGAAAACGTGTGTTCAAAAATAGAATCTCTCTTTATTGAACAAAACTGGGGGAGACTGGGAAAAAGAGGTGGGAGAGGGGAAGAGAGAGGCTGGGAGAGGGGAGGGCAACTAAAATGATCAGGGGTTTGGAACAGGTCCCATATGAAGAGAGGCTAAAGAGACTGAGACTTTTCAGCTTAGAGAAGAGGAGACGGAGGGGGGATATGATAGAGGTCTATAAAAGCAAGAGTGGTGTGGAGAGGGTGCATAAAGAAAAGTTCTCCATTAGTTCCCATAATAGAAGGACTAGAGGACACCAAAGGAAAGGAATGGGTAGCAGGCTTCAAACTAGTAACAGAAAGTTCTTCTTCACAAAGCAGAGTCAACCTGTGGAACTAGAACAGAGTTTAAAGGGAAGTGAGATCAAGTCATGGAGGCTGGGTCCATGGAGTGGTATTAGCCAGGGGGTAGGAGTGGTGTCCCTGCGCAAAGTTTGTGGAAGGCTGGAGATGGATGGAACAAGACAAATGGCTTGGTCACTGTCTTTGGTCCATCCCCTCCAGGGTACCTAGGGTTGGTTGCTGTCGGCAGACAGGCTACTGGACTAGATGGACCTTTGGTCTGACCCAGTATGGCCATTCTAAGCTCAGGGCTCAGAGTCGGGGGTCTCAGTGGACCAGCTTGATTTTCATGCAAACCTGCTCCTGAGTGGCCAGGCTGAAAGCTCTCCTGCCCTAGACGGCCACTTTCCTGTGCCTAGTGTGGAGTTCATGGACAAGGTCCACGATGTCTGCACTAGACCAGGCGTGTACCCGCCTCTTGCGGTCCTGGCCAGGCTCCCGAGAGCCGCCAACCTGGTCCCGGGAAGAGGCGGAGGGCTGGGGGGCATCGGGTGGCTGGCTCATGGCGTGCCAGGTGCAGGGTCTGCTGGCTGGGTGCTGGCAGGCTTGCACCTGGCACGGGCACCGTAGACAGCCCGTGCCCCTTTAAGGGGTCCGGGGCCGGGAGGGGGGCATACAAGTTTCCCTGGTGGTGCCCAGAGTGGCCACCAGGGAAAGCTGGGGAGGGCTAGCCTCCCACTAGTTCGAATTAAGGGTCTACACACCTCTTAATTAGAACTAGTAAGTTCGAACTAGGCTTAGTCCTCGTGGAATGAGGATTACCTAGTTCGAACTAAGCGCTCCGCTAGTTCGAATTAAGTTTGAACTAGCGGAGCGCTAGTGTAGCGCCTATGAAAGTTAATTCGAACTAACGTCCGTTAGTTCGAATTAACTTTGTAGTGTAGACATACCCGCAGAGAAAATCACCAGGAAATCTCCCAAGCCCCCAGAATTGTATTGTCTTGTCTTGGTCAGAAGCATCAGCAAGCTAAATTCATTACCCAGTCTGCCTCTCCTCAGTGTGGACAGGATTCACACTGGCATTTTTAACCGGAGCTGAGATTTCCCAAGCACTTCAACCAAACATATTGGTTAGGTAAAATATAAAAGAGATTTACTAACTACAGAAAGATCATTTTAAGTGATTATAAATGATAGGTGAAAAAAGTCAGAGATAGTTATTATAGAAAATAAAAGATAAGCACATAGTGTAAATCTTAAACCTTATTTGATTAGGCAATATTTGGATCAAGAAGTTTTTCCTCACCCCACGGGGTGTTGTAAATAGGTTTCATAAGCTTCCCTTTAAGTCTGGGACCAGTCTCCTCAGTTCAAGTCTGTGTCTTGCCAGCATTGTTGATGCTTCCAGCATAGGTAGAGGAGGAGAAAAGCAAAAGCATGATGCCACCATCCACTGCTTTATATTCTCAGTCCATATGCCTGGAAAACACTAGCCCAGATACATACTTTGCTGAGTCATGGAGTTTGGCTTTGCTGAGTCATGGAGTTGAGTGATCCCCTACTGTGTGATGTTTGCTCAGCCCTCTTACAGCATTATGAATCCCTTATTGCAACTCTCCTGCTGATTAATAATCCCTTAAAATCCTCCTGAGAGTGGGTCACCTTAGGGATGTTAAATAGCAATTAGGAAGCTAACCGAGTATTCCATTGGAATTTCCATTAGTCGATTAGTCGATAAGGGGATTCGCTGCAGCTCTGCTTTTTAAATGTAGTAAGAGCCTGGTACCATTTAAAAAACAGAGGCGCAGTGTCTGACACCTAGCACGAGCGGCGATAGCTCGCACCATATCCCCTGCTGTGCCTCTGCCTCCCCTGTTCCCCATGGAGACAATGCTGGGGGAAAGTGGCTTTTAAACTGGCTTCTCCCAGAACTGGCTCCTACTGAACCCCACCCTCACCCCTTTGCTGTTTCTGCAGGAGGAGGGATCAGTGGAGACTGGAATAACATCACTGCAGGGGAAGGGGAAAGGGGGCAGGGACTGGAATTTGCCCCTTTGTACAAAATATCTGAACTGGCACCATTTGTTGTTATTTACCTAAACATAATCATCATGTCAAACATGGATTGTACTGGTTTCTGCCGTGCCGTTGACAAGTTCTATAAAAGCAAGAGAATGAAGAAAGGGAACATCTAGCAGAAAAGTGAAAGCATCATTCTCAACTAGTTTGTTCATGCAGGTGACTTTTTTTCCTGCCACACAAACTTTTCAGTTGTGCAAATACATTTATTGTATCTAATTCAAGGAAGTTTAAAACTCTTCATTAGAACCTCTATATATCTCTTACATTATTCCCGAGTTTGGTGAATGCAAGATGGTGCCCTTTTATTATATCTGCAGGGATTTCCTCAATTCCATAGGGCTAATTCTCCATTTTATAAAGACCCCTTTTCCACCACTCTGCCAGTGTAAAGGGGTCCTAACGCGGGAGAAAATTACATTTACATTCAAGTTATGGCCCCTTTACAATGCCAGGCCATATCTATACTAGGAAACTATTTCTAAATTCGACTTAAGAACTCCCAATTTAACAAATTCAAACCAGTGTGACCTCGCTACGGGGAAGTATCGAAATTAGTCTGAGGCAAGCTCCATTAATGTGGATGCGCTGCCTCAGACTAGAGACCAAGGAAGCACTCTGGTGAGCTGTGGGAGGCCTCCTAGAGGCCAATAAGTTTGAATTAGCAGCACCAGAGCATCCACACTACTGTTGTTTTGAAATTACTATTTCAGAATTAACATTACTCCTTGTGAAAAGCAGGAGTAGAGTTTGAATTCCAGTGCAGTAGTGTGGATGCACTGCTTATAAATTTGAACTTGGGGGGGGAGAGTTATTTCAGAATAAGGTCCTAGTTTAGACCAGGGCCCGGAGTAATGTAAAAGGCCTTATTATAGTAAATGAGAATCAGTGCCTATGTGTTTAGTAGCTTTCTGGACAAGTATCCATATTTTGAGCACTTGCTTCTCATGCAGAAGTAACCTCACTTAGGGTACGGCTAGACTGCAGGGGTTTTTCGAACTTTGTCACGTCCAGGGAACGCGTTTGCTCTTCCACAAAAAAAAGTGGAAGAGCAAATGTGTTATTTCCGAAGCTCCAGTATTCCTTGTTCTACAAGGAAGAAGGGGGTTTCCAAAAGATGGGTTTTTTCCAATATTTGGCCCAGTCTAGATGGGCCAAATGTCGGAAAAGCCTCTTCTGACAAAAGAGTTGAAAAGGTATGCAAAATGCGGTGTGCATTTTGAGTACCTTTTTCCGACAAAAACTTGTAGTCTAGCCATACCCTTACTGGTATAAAGTCTCTTAAATACTGTTTGTCAAGATCCAAGTCAAACAAACTGCAGAAGCATTTGTAATGCTCACTGTGTGTATCATATTTAATTCCAACAGCCTTGCCTCTATGCATCAGTATCAGCCAATTCTGTTTAGCGCTCTGGGGAATGGAAGTTTTTTCCTAATCTTATCACTTCAGCCTTTTGCGCATTATTCTTTTTCTTTGGCAGACATTTAGATCCAGAATAAATCCAGATGAGTCTCTTTCCAGCACTCTTTTTCACTTACCTGCAAAATGCCTAATCTCTGTGAAACAATTTATTCATGTTTCAAATTCCTTTTCTACTATGTTTATAGATAGAATTTGCAGCTATTTGGGGAGAAAGTAAAAATGAGGCAGGGAATTATTTTTCCACACCTCTTATGTTCCATATGTACTTCCCCCTTAAAGTCCTCTCTCTTTACTTTTTTCTTAAACAGTAATTTTCTAAATTCCAGTATCTGAACCCTCATTCCCTCAGTGGTTCTCAAATATTTGTATTTGAAACCCCTTTCACACAGCAAGCCTCTGACTGTGATCCCTCCCCTTATAAATTAAATATGTTTTAATACATTTAACACTATGGCTGACTGGTGAAAGCCCAGCTGGGGGAGGGATGACCCAGCCTCACCCTTTCCGCCCAAGGCCCTGCCCCTGGAGCCAAGTCCTGTCCACCCCCCAGCCCGATCCTGCCTGGCCATGAGAGAGCCAGGACTATCGTGATGTCCCCAGTCAGGCCCTCCCCAGGAGCTGGGGAAAGCCAAGCTGCCCTGCCGTGGTCCCATCCCCCTCATCCCCGGCAGTCAGGTTCCTGAGCTGGGCTGCTGTGCCGTGGTTCCAGCCTTCCAATTTAACAAGACAAAGAAAATAGGCTACACTCATCCCAGATTAGGCTAGCAGGCCACAGCCCTTCCCTTCCCTCCATTTCCAGAGGTAGAAACGCTGCTGGGTGGTGGGATTGTGGCTATATAAAGTTCCTGTAATCTCAATAAGGGACCTACATAAGGTCAAAACAGCCCAACAAGGAGAGAATGTAAATACAAGCATAATCTTTTGTACTTAGATCAATGATATAGGCATTAATACCCAGAATTTACCTGCAGGTGCTTTCATTCATCATGTATGATGAAATTCTCAGAGGTGATACATCTGGAAGTGATGTTTCTGTGTCAGCAAATTAGTATTTCAATAACTGAAAGGGAACTTAGGTAAATGTAGCACTAATGCAGGTGGTATTTCAAGAAATAGTGATCACCAGGAAAGGCTGTTAGAGAGACATGGTAGGCAAGGTAACATCTTGTATTAGACCAACTTCTGTTGGTCAGAGAGACAAGCTTACGAGCTACCCAAAGCTCTGTATAGATTTCAAGAAGAGCTGATAAGCTTCTCTCTCTCACCAACGGAAGTTGGTCCAGTAAAAGATATTACCTCATCCACCTTATCTTTCTCTAATATCCTGGGACTGATGTGGCTACACTACCAGGCTACGTCTACACTGGCCCCTTTTCCGGAAGGGGCATGTAAATTTCACCAGTCGTCGTAGGGAAATCCGCGGGGGATTTAAATATCCCCCGCGGCATTTAAATAAAAATGTCCGCCGCTTTTTTCCGGCTTTTAAAAAAGCCGGAAAAGAGCGTCTACACTGGCCCCGATCCTCCGGAAAAAGTGCCCTTTTCCGGAGGGTCTTATTCCTTTGAAGTAGGAATAAGACCCTCCGGAAAAGGGCACTTTTTCCGGAGGATCGGGGCCAGTGTAGACGCTCTTTTCCGGCTTTTTTAAAAGCCGGAAAAAAGCGGCGGACATTTTTATTTAAATGCCGCGGGGGATATTTAAATCCCCCGCGGATTTCCCTACGACGACTGGTGAAATTTACATGCCCCTTCCGGAAAAGGGGCCAGTGTAGACGTAGCCCCAGAGCCAGGAGAGGCCAAAGCATTGTTTCAGTAGTAAAGAGCAGAAAAGATATCAAACAGGCATGCTTCCCAAAGGTCAGGTTTCAAAATCACTAAATCATCTCCCTTTACAACTCAAATTAAGATCACATCATTCTCTTTTCCAAAATAGCCAGGAAAGTTGCTCTCAAACCACCCTGTGACCAGTGCACATGTGTTATTGCCATGCCATTTCTATGAAAATAAGCAGTTTTAATATGCATAGGCACAGAAATACTTTATTAGGGAGCATATTACAGTACATTATGAACTGTCAAGCTCTGCACAAGCAGTCACACAATTAATCTTACTATTTTCTCTGCCAATCTTAAGAAAATTCCAGATTTCTGACAATGAAACTGATGGCCTACATGTATTATGAGTGATCTCCCATTTTAAGAGTAAAGGCTGGCCTCTCAAGTATTCACTAATGACACTCTACAGTATGTTCCTTCACATCACTTATATCATTAAGGAGAAAGACTCCAGGGTCACAAATGGTCAAGAAAGATCCTCAAATTATCCTGATACTTACTAAAAACTGATAGCTTAATTAACTGCAGTTGCTAGGAATCCATAACACTCTACTTCAGTGCTACTTCATGTCACCACTATTGATTTTTTTCAACATCAGCTCAACAATAGATTCTTATTCTTATATTTTGATTCAGAAGATACCATTGTATTTACACTATTCAGAGTGTCATTTTGGAGACAGTAAAAAAGTGTGTGTGGGAGGACAGGAGGTGTAAAAGCCAAGAACAAACTCATTAAAAATATTGAAACAGTACAAGAGAGAAAGCTGGAAACTAAAGCTTCTAAAAATGCTTAAGAGATCATCATTTGAATTTGGCCTAGCTGCACAAACCACTTTTGTAAAGTGAGGTAGATCAGCTAGGAGCTTTATTGATCATTTCTGTAATATGCAAGTGTACACACAAAACTAAATTCCTTAAATCCTGTGCCGTCATGCAGTGGTTTAAATATAAAATTTAGGATGAATTCTCCAGGGCCAGAGTCTTGGTCAATAATCTGGAGGAGATGTCCCCAGAATATTATGGGCCCTCACATGCTGTTTCTGGCTCTGCCAATGACTTTGTACTATCTTGTGCAAATTGTTTAACTTCTGTGCTTAAGTTTATCCATTTGTAATGTGGTACCCTACTTATCGACTATTCCAAATTGCCCCAGTGTTCAATGGGCACATACAGCTCTTCCATTAAAAAGCCACTATATACAGCAGAGGAAATGTATTCTTGTTAGTCTATTATAACAGGTTCATCAAGTGATCGTGTTTAAGCCTATAACTCATTTTAAATTATTTGCCTGTAAATAATATTGCTCACCAGCTTAAAAAGATAGTCACTGGAATGTTCTCTCTCTCTCTTTTTTGGGAGGAATATTGTTCATCTGTCACTGACTATTCACAGCCAAAGATAGAAAATGCAATTCTAATTAAAATATTTGATTGATCTGTTTTAAAACCAGAAAATATTTTTATTCGTCACTTATTGTTCCACGGCATTAATTTTAAAAAAAGAAATACTTGAACATTTGGAGTAATTTAGCAGCTGGAAGAACTACAGCTTGTACAATATAAAAGATGTAGAGCCACGCTTCTATTATCTACTAAATTATATCTTATATAAAAGTCTCTTTATGCCATTAGTCAGCTTCAGATATCCGAATTCATTTTTCTTTACATTTGCTAGCTGTAAAGCCTAAATAAAATCCAGAGCCACTCAGTATAACATGAGAAAACTTTACACCAAGACAAAAAGGTAAACTAATCTTACAATAGAAATGTAAAGCTGGAGGGGACTTGAGGTCACGGAGTACAGCTCCCTACCCAAGGTATATCTAGATCATCCCTGATTAAATACCTGTTTGTTTAACCTGTTTGAAAAACCTTTCATGTCAGGGATTCTCCAACTTCCCTTTGAAACCAATTTCAGTGCTTAGTTATCCTTATGGTTAGACATTTTTTTCCTAATATCTAACCTGAATAACCTTTGCTGAAAACTAAACCCATTACTTTTTGTCTTAACTTCAGTGTGCCTGGAGAACAATCAAGTCATTGTTTTCTTTAGAGAAGCCTTTAACATACTTTTAAGATTATCAGATCTCCCCTCAGTCTTGTTTTTTCAAGACTAAATATGCCCAGGTTTGACCTTCCCTCACAGGTGAGATTTTCTAAATTTGTATCACTTTCATTAATCTCCTGCAGACCTCTCTCCAATTTATCCTCATATTTCCTGAAGTGTGGTCTCTGAAACTAGACCAGTATGCCATCTGAGACCTCACTAGGATAATTACATGCCACACATTTGTTAATGCACTCAAAATGTAACCTTTTTGCAACTGCCCCACATTGTTGACTTATATTCAATTTACAATTCACTATAATGTCTGAGGTTTTTAGCAGTACTACTGCCTACCAAGTTATTCCCTATTTTGTAGTTGTGCATTTGATTTTTCCTTCCTAACTGTAATAGTTTGCATTTATTTTTACTGAATTTAATTGTGTTGATTTTAGACCAATTCTCCAATTTGTTAAGGTTGTTTTGAATTCTCCTCATGTGCGTCAGAGTGCTTTTAGCCCAGCTGTAATGAGGGGAGGAATCTCTCTCCTGTTTGTAAGCAAGCAGCCTGATCACAGTCATTTCCAGCTGCCAGAGTTGCTAATCATGGAGGCAAGCACTCACAGCTGCAACCAACGGAGAAATCAAGGCCTGCTAGAAAGGGGAAGAGTGCAGTGAAGGAAAAGGAGGCAAAGGACTTGGGACAGCAAGATTGTAAAGCCCTGAACCAAGCTGACTTCAAGAAATCAGCCAGAAGAAAGACTGTAAGCTCAAAAAGAGAGAGCCTGCCAGACTTAATTGAAGGTGAAAGTACAGTACCTGGTTGAGAGCAAACTAAGGAGCATCCATCAGAATAAGCTGAGGCCCTAAGAGGGCTGCCAGAAGGTTTAACCAAAAATACTGAACATCCTCCTCCCCTCTTTCCCCCCACAAAAAAAAAAACCACTGGGGAAAAAATTCTGTTGATGGGGAAGGGGGGGGGAAGGAGGAGACCAAAGTTGTTAAGCATTGCCTTTTAACCAGTTATTCAGCCTTCATAGTAATTTCATCTAATCTGTATTTCTCTACTTTGTGTATGAGAATGTCAAAAGCCTTACTCAAATCAAGATATCATGTCTACTTCTTCCTCCAACCATATATACCAAAGGATACAATAAAAAAAATGAACACATATGAAAAGGACAAATCAAATTTAAAAAGGACAAATCTGAACATTTGATTTGTCCTTTTCATATGTGTTCATTTTTTTTTTTTTTGTATCCTTTGGTATATACGGTTGTGCCAATTTTCTTCCACTATGTGATCTGAGGAAGTGGGTCTGGCCCATGAAAGCTCATCACCTAATAAACCATCTTGTTAGTCTTTAAAGTGCTACATAGTCCTGTTTT
Source organism: Pelodiscus sinensis (assembly GCF_049634645.1). NCBI lineage: Eukaryota > Metazoa > Chordata > Testudines > Trionychidae > Pelodiscus > Pelodiscus sinensis. The sequence continues at coordinate 61,913,647 of NC_134713.1, read as the reverse complement.
TTGTTTCAGCTACACCAGACTAACATGGCTACATTTCTATCACTATTATTTTTATGTGCTTATCATTTGATTGTTTAAAAATGTTTCAGCATCTGTCCAAGTACCAACTTTTAGATGGTTTCTTCTAACGTTAGATGTTTCCTGACTCCTCTTTGTTCCTCTTTTTAAGGATGCTATGTTTGTCCTTCTGTTCTCTGGGGTATCACTATCCTTCAGGAGGACTCAAAGTTAATGTCTAATGGTTCTGAGATAGCTTTCACTAGTTTCTTAAATATTGTGGGCAAATTTCATTAGGTTTTCTTGATTTGAATACATCAACTTACCTAAATATTTTTGAATGTGTTCTTTCCCTATTTTAGCTTCTGTTCCTTCTCCTTGTTAATATCCAATCACAATTTATATTTTCAGTGAATACTGAAGCGAAATAAGCATTAAGCTTCATGAGCTTTCCTTCCCTGTTAAATATAAACCTTCACCTACACTTTCCATCATCAATCTCTTGCTCCTAATGTATTCATAGAACCTCTTGCATTTTACTCTGAAGCATCTGGTGCTGGTCCCTGGTGGAGGCAGGGTACTGGACTAGACAGACCACTCATCTGATCCAATCTGGCAATTCCTATGTTCTTCTTTTCTCAAGACATTTTCAGAGCAGTATCAGAAACTTTAAAGCACCAGTTTTTGAGGAGGGGGAAAGTCATTTATTTCTGTAGCCTTTCTAGGGCATCTATCACAAGGATATAAAAGGCAGGAATCCAAATTTTACTGTGTTGTCACCTTGAAAGGACATTCAAATCCAGCAGCTGAATACTAATCAGCACTGAGGTGCATACATGAGTCTATAAATTCCTCTCATACACACAGTATGAGAGGTATAGAACATACAGTCAATATTTTATGCTAGTTCTTCTAGTTTCTGGTACAGCCTTTCAGGTGTCTGTGTAACTGTATTCTCATCTGGCAGTGGTCCTGCCACTACCAGGTTTTCCCCCTTTGTGGATTTTTCCCCCTTTGTGGATTTTTAACAAACTGTCCTAGACTATTGTCTATGCTAAGGGGAAAAAACCCTTCTGCAATCCATTTTAATAAAACACAGTTCAGTAAAACAAATATATCCTGCAACCAGAATCTATGTCTTCCCTTGTGCCACCAGGACCTCCCTCATGGAGCCACATGCTGCCTGCAGCTTCATTGGGCTTTGTAGTCCATTACACCTGGTTGGTACATGGCAACAAGAGCAAGGACCTGCACTCACTTTCACTGGAAGTCCCACGTTGAACTACCAAAAACTCCCTTCAACACGCATCTACACTATACAGTCCAGGCAGGTAGCTATAGCCTTTCATTACCCTCTGGCTGGTCTAGGAGAACATTTTCCTTGGCCCTCTCCACGTCAGTCTCCTTAGGAGCCTCCATGAAGGTCCTCTTCATCCTTGTATCAATAGTCTCTCTAATCTCCTCAGCTCCCTCTTAGGTCTTTTCTAGCCCCAGGTGTCCTCTGCATGAATACACTCAAAGTCTTTGGTTATCACCATGTTGTGCCAATCACCTGACCTAGCCACCAATCCAACCCCAAACTCATCCCCTGGAAAGCAGTGAACTAGGCACATATGGGGCTGAGTCCAAATCCTCTTAAAGAGACAGCCCACTCTACAGCCAGCATTTCCAAATTATAAAGAGATCAGATCAGAACCATTTAAGGTTCTCCATTTGCAGGGAGACAGTGACTTGCTTAGCGCTTATTTTCATTTCTCTGCTCCAGCTGCCATTCTTACTTCAGGCCCTCGGATCTTTCCCTTTGCTCTAGATGGCAATATACAATCCTGCTGTCTGCAGTCTCTATGGCAACAGACAGGGAGCCATGGTTGGAAAGGGAGGACAGAAGGAAAAAATTGAGATGGGTTGGGGTGGGGGAAGAAGAGAACTAAGAGAAAGAAAGTGACAGAACTAAGGAAAGAAAGAAAAGGGAAGAGATGGACGGAGAAAAAGGCAGGAGATTTGTAAGAAAGGAAAAATGGGAGTTGGGGGGTAGTGAAAGAGGATAGGCATAAGCAGTTCAGAGTTAGTGCCTATTGCAGGAAAGGAACTAAGGACCAGGCACCAGTCTGTCCTGAGCTGAGGCAGGAAAGCCTCCAAATTTTAGTGACTTCATTATGAAGTGTTCAGTAATGAATTATTAGGTTTCATTTCTTCCTAGAATTGAAGAATACTGTTGATTGCTTTCAGGATTATTTTAAATTGGCAGGTGTGATTCCTAACAGATAAGATACACATAAATATCCAGTTGTGACCCAGAACTGTGGCATCATGCATCAGCAAAAGGGGAAAGACCTAACCAAAAATGCTCAGCTATCTTTACAGAAAGTGCACAAAAATGACTTAGCTATAAATGCTGTTCTCTGAAGGTAGATGCTCACTCATACATCTTCCTGGCCAGAAATGATGTCTGGGCAGTCAAATTTTTCAGTCAGAAAAGGTATGATTCTATGACACACAATATACCAAGTGATCTGGCATTTGTGTATTACCAAATGTTGTGTAATACCTTTGGTCATAACTAAGGACATCTCTACCCTGGGGAGTTATTGCAAAATAACAGGGCAAGTGTCCACACTACCAAGCTTATTTTCTCAAAATATTGGGCTTGTTATTTCAAAATAATAACTCCTGCTTGTGAAGAGGAAGAAGCTTATCTCGAAATAGTTATTTTGGGAGTTATTATTTTCAAAATAACTTATTTCAAAATGACCTGGTAGTGTAGACATATCCTTAGTCTCCCCTGGAATTTAATGAAGATTTACAGCTTGCTCATGTGGCAATCTGTAAGCCTCATACATGCCGAAGAATTACACATGAAAAAGAGAGTGACATTGAACAAACAGAACTTTTTATGGCTCTCTCACATGCACTGCTTCTTAAGACGACTGCAGATCTGAAAATACTGTAGTGATTATTATTGTTGAAAATGCTAGGCATTTTATAGATAAACAAAAAACATATTCCCTTCTCTGAAAGGTTTACAATCTAATAGACACGGTGACACATAAACAAAGATCAGGGGATGAAATGCAGCAAGACCCAAAGGAGTGAACAGCAAAGCATAGCATACAATTCTTGTTAAATGTGTTTGTTCACTCTACTGAAACAAATGAGTTACATGAGTATAAAACTGGAATAAAGCAGCAGAGCATCTGAGCCATTGGACCTAAAACACAAGATGTTTTACACACTGGGGCAAACCACAAAGAATAGCATTGTCCTTGTTAACATCCTCAGGGCAAAATCTCTTATTTCCCATCAAGACTATCAAGCTGGGTTTTATCTAGTTATTAATATCCTTTAATTCTGCTCAAGTTGCTGCTGCAAATCTCAGTAAATGTTATGGCACCAACTTTAAGATTTCCCTGGGGTGCTCCACCCTGAGGCCCGGCCCCACTCCACCTCTTTCTGCAAGGCCCATTCTTTGCCCTGCCCTTTCCTGTTCCTTCTCCACCCTTCCTCCGAGCACACTCCACTCCTCCTCCTCCCGCCACTCCCAGCACCTGATCAGCAGCGAACAGGAGACACTGGGGAGAAGGGGGAGGAGATGACCAGTGGGGCTTGCCATACAGCTGATTGGTGGGTGGCCCAGAGTACCCATAGAGTTGGTGTCTCTGGGCCAAATCATGTCTTACCTTTTACATTGCCATAAGGGATGTCGAATCCACTCACAGTCATATGTTAGGATCAACATTCTACAGCCCGATTGACAAGGTAGGTTCAGTAGAGGGGTTCTCTACCTGTAACATAGTCATAAGCCTCCTGCCAGTGAACTTCTTGCTCTTCTAACAGCCAACCATGGATGCTGAGACCAATGAATTCCCTGAACTATGTATCCCAGTCAAATGTCTTAGATTCCCAGATCAGCATTTTGGGTGCAATTTTGAGGATTCCTGCACAACTCATCTCTCTTTTACATAAAAAGAGGCCCTATTTTTTTCCGATATTGATTCCTATTGAAATAAAAAGCCGCAAGTGCAAGCTTAGCTTCCCTTTCTGAACAATCATCTTCTGGACTCAACAAAAAAAAGCCTTGTTCAGCCTTTACGTTTTTCTTGAAATCTTCTGGAACCTACACATCTTCTGGGTTTGGTATTCTGTATCATCCAGTGGAACTGGACCACTTCCAGAGAGAATAATGAGTCTGATCTACATCATTAACTAATAGTCAGCTGGCTTTTTGCTCAAGCAGTAGAGGTTCGTGCACTAAGCTCCATAGGATCCAGGTTCAATTCTGCCTGTTGGTGTTATGCATATGCCTCATATTAAGGAAATGTTCTATGATTGCAGAATATAGTGATCATACAGCTAAAATCTGAAATAATGTTTGTGCATCTGAAAGACTGAGGTAGCCATCTTTTTATTTTACATTATCTTATTTTACATCTGTGCATTCTAAAGCATTAATGTTCTTTAAAATGTCTGAAACCATTGTTACCTGCCTGCCTTAGCAACAAAGAGCTTTGCTGGAATTAAGATGTGTGCTACACTTCTCTGCCTGATGGACTAGCAAATTTTGAGACTCTGCCAGTCTAAACCTTGCCTTGCAGGTAATGTTCAGTGAATTCTATTACAGAGCTCCCCAGAAATGACTCTTCATAGAGTCGAGTTCCTCTCACTGCACACTGACAGAAATTTAGCAAATCAACTGTCTCCAAAGAGACAATATAGACTAACCCCGTGGTCCCCAACACGGGCATTTCCATGCGCCCGCCAGGTGCTCAGGGCTGGCCTGGCACCGGGCACATGGCGGGGGGAGCGCCGGCCCCGGGCACGCAGCGCTGGGCGGGGGGAGCGCTGGCCCCGGGCGCGCGGCGCTGGGCGGGGGGAGCGCCGGCCCCGGGCATGCAGCTATGGGGGGGGGCCGCCCCCAGGCATGCGGCTATGGGGGGGGCCGCCCCTCCTGGCGCCCGGCGGGCGAACGGCCACGCCCCGTGGCACCCGGCGGGCGAATGGCCCCGCCCCCTGGCGCCCGACAACCTTGAAAGGTTGGGGACCACTGGACTAACCTATTGACTCACCTGAGAGTGGATGGCTTATTTTAATATAACAGCGCTGAGATGACTTTATGATAAAAGATAAGGTTTTTAATAGCAAAGAACAAGCGATACTAAGCAGAGATAATAGAAGATGGTTACAAACAAGCACAAATAAAAATTTCTAGTGTCTAAAATTTAATAAATTATAATCCTGCTCCTGGACAACTTATTCGCACACATAGCTGAAGGATCCATCTTTCACAGATTTCAAGTCCTCTGGCTTCTTTTGTTCCTTCAGTGTTGGATAGCTAAGGGTTCTTTCCCCTTCTTTTTATAATCTTTTAAAAAAAATTGAAATGTAATCCCCAGATAAAGTTTCTCCTCCTGCTACATGAACTCCAGGAAGTTGATGACAACCTGTCCTCCTCACCCTCCTCTCAATTTTGTTTTTCCTGTGGACTTCCATTTTCTCTAACATCACCAAACTCCATTTACAATGGAGACAGAAACAAATAAAACAACTTTCTTTTATCCAGGATAAATTTGTTTATCAACAGCCTCTACAGCAATTATTAAGACCATATTACCAACATACACACACGCTCTTTATACATATCACACAAGTGAGATTCATGACTAGTGTATCACCAGTTTTTAATTAGATGCCTCACAAGATGCTGTTTGGCTAAATATTCAGACATCAGTCTGTAGGGTGTGCCATTTGCCCATTGGCATAAAAGAAGCTCTTAAAGTTATAGTGCTCCATTATAAATACACAGAGATCATTCAGCAGAGGGTCCTTATAATAGGTTAAAGCTGGCAATAAATTTTTAGGGATGACTGAAAAGGGATTAATATGAAAAATCAAAAATAGTTGTATCCTCCTTTGCCTCCCACTCCTTTGTTTGATTTTTTACACTGCAAGCCATTCCAGGCAGGGACCTGTCTCTCCATATGTTCTGTAAAATGTATGGGATTAATAATAAAGTTTTCAGGATCTACATGCCCTGTTTCCTTTGAAAAATAATCCTACCTGCAAAAATACTTTTAATACTGCCTTGCCTCTGGCAACGTGGTCTCCTTTCCATTTCTCAATATAGAAAGAAATGGAACATGGGCCAGATCGTTTTCTTCCTTTTCTATGAGTAGGAATATTATGCATTATAACTATATCGTTCTGTGCTGACAACAAATGTATTCGCTTTGCAGAACTGCACCACTTCTTCCTGCTCTAAATATATTTTTGTTACCAAAATTATCATTAAAGAGCCCAGTAAATACATTTTGTGCTGAGAGAGTTATAGGCACATTTTCATCGTTTTGATAGTTTCACTGTTTTCTCTCTCCAAAATGTTTTGCATTCCTCTTCCAAGATGAAACTCCTATTCCCACCCCCATTCTTAGTTTGGCTTGCTATTAAGCCCTCCCTGGTGACTGCAACAAATCTGTGTCCACTCATGTACCTTCCATGTTGTAGCCACCTAAGGATTCCTTGCTTTAAACAGGAATACAATTTATAATCTTCTTATCTGAAAACATAAGATCCCTGTCTCTTGATCTAGATCTGGAAAACTGTAGTGACATAGAGGTTTATGAGCCAGATCCAACCAAACACAGCAAAAACAGCCGTAACTCCTACTTTAGTGTGGTTATGATTGAGATTTGAAATGCAAATAATTCAAGAAAAATAAAGGTTTTCACTAAAGCAGAAATATTCAGGTTACTGTAGAATACCATTAAAATATGGTAGAAAACAGTGTAATTAATAAGTGCATTATAAGCTATATTCTGCTTTTTGAACTGGCATAGTCCTGCTGGGGTAAATTTCTCCTTGGTGGAGCTCCAGTGAAGTAAGTTGACTTCAGTAGGGTAGACATAATGCATATTAAGGAAAAAAAATGGCTTTTGTAATTTTAGTCATGAGATGTTTCTATTGCTAGACTACATTTCTTCAGGTATACAAAGATACTGTTTAACTGTGTGTTAAACCCATGTATTAAATATTCAGCTTTAAACACAAGGAACCCAATTTATCCCTGGAACTTCATCGACAGTAAGAGATTTGAACATTTAATAGGTAAGGCATCTGCTTTTCATGAAACATGAATATAGGAAGGAAGCAATTGTGAGTGGCCTATACATCCACAACAATTGTGCAGTAAATGGCAACATGTAAAGCAGCAGATACTGTAATTCACTATCAGAACAAGAAAGAAGTTTTCAAATAATTTTCTGTTCTTCTGACTCATGTGATCGCTACAAAAAATGGTTTTCTAATAATAGGATTATGTCATGTTCCAAATGTAGCTTCATATTAGATTGCAAGATTTAGCACTAAAGATTTTCAAAAAACCCAAACCTTCTGCTTTGAATTGAAAGACCAAAACAGTTCATTATCCATTCGAAAATAAATCAAGAACCGAACTGCCATGTTACCTACCACTTCATGAAAAATGAACCTCATATTCATGTGGAGCCTGATGCAAAGCCAATTGAAGTTAACTGCAATCTTCCATTAACTTTAATAGGGTTTGGATCAAGTGCTTGGTGCTCAAACGCGGCAATACTGAATAGCAAAATAATCAAATCTCTGTGTTCTCCTGATCCTGGAAAAAAATACGGCCAACATATTAACTTAATTGTCAATAAAATTTAAGGAAATAAACGTGGTCAGTCTTGAGAAAGTAAGACATGGTAGCCACCTTTTAAACAGGCTCACATATCATTTTCACCACTTTATTTGCAATAAATTAAGATAGAAATGTGTTATTTTCCAAGCTACTGAGAAGATAACCAGATAATGCACCTTCACAAGACCTCTCCTTATTAGCAGTGTGTCTTCCATATATTTCTCACTGTACCTGCTTTCATTTTTGGCTCTTGTCCACAATGTAATACAGCTCCTTCACAGGTTGTTACCTGAAATCTCCCTTTCATTTAGAACTCCATTGTATCATTTCCCTTCTCCTCTTAGCAGATACAGCCTCTCCCCAAGTTACGAACGAGTTATGGACCAAACACTTGTCTATAACTCGATCTGTTCATAACTTGGACCCATTGAGTTACATAGTGACCTCACTGTTCGTAAGCATGAGTCGCGTTCGTAACTCGGGGACTGCCTTTACGATCGCTCCGTGGGAGCTTTGGTCATAAATGCGAATGGTCGTAACTTGACCATTTGCAACTCAGGGACTGGCTGTAGCACTATACCCAAAGAGAACTTTCTTGCATAAAAATATTGGAGTCAAGTATTTTTAGGAATTTTGCACTCTCGTAACCATAGCAGTCACTGTTTCATCTGAAGACATGTTTTGTGCCCCCAAAAGCTCATGAAACCATCTACATTTTATGTTAGTCTATAAGGGTGCATCTACACAGCAGGGCTTAACTCAAAATAAGCTACGCAAATTGAGCTATGTCAATTATGTAGTTTATTTAGAAATTGGGAGCGTCTATATACAGCAGTTATTTTGAAATACAGCACTCTTCCTCTAACTTCCCTTATTCCTTGTATAATAAATGTTACAGGGGTCAGAGTAAGAAGTCCTCTAGCTTGACAGAATTTCAACATTATTTCTAAATAACTGCCTGCTGGGTAAATGTGGACTAAGTTATTTTGAAATAACACTGATTATTTTGAAATAATGTTGCTGTGTAGGACTACCCTGAGGTGCTGCAAGACTATTAGTTGTTTTTTAATTTTTTTCAGTTATGTCTACCCCTCTGAAACTTTACTCACTGAAATGTTAGGACAGTTGAACATCTCTTGTTCAGCACTTTCTGTTAGGACAGGTTGAACATCTCTAGTCCAGCACTTTCTGGTCCAGCAATATCTGTGGTCCAGCATGATTTTAGTTAGCCAGATATTCACTTATCATGGGTGTGGCCAAGTTTCCTGCAGTCCCATAAAGTTTACAAGTCACCAATCCTGGTGCTCGGTGTTTTTTGATGTTATTTAGCTCTAATTTACCCCTAAATGTCTTCTAAGAGCCCAATAAGCACTGGAAGCGTTAGTAATGCTGCTAGACCATTTTGACCTCCCATGGTTCAGCAAATTCTCTGGTTTGGCACTGGTCAGGTCCCAAGGGTGCCAGACTAGAGAGGTTCAATCTGTACATTTTTTCCATGTCACAGGGATATAATCCTTTGTAACTTTCACCTATGTTAGGTAAATGAGACCACAAAATAAAAATCAGGCTCTCAAAGCCCTCCTGCAATGTCTGTCAAAATTATTACACCTACATGAACCTGTGGTGTGTTACACTTTGTCTGACCCATTAATTCTAGATTTTCTGAGGGGGGGGGTTGTTTTGGCTTGGGTTTTTTTGCTGCAAAAATCACTTTGAGCCTAGTGCTGTGGCTCCTTTCAGCCCTCTTGCTTCTCTCCAACAGAATACTCGAATGTTTGTTATCACTGTCTCTAGAACTAAATGATCTCCCTCAAGGTCATGTAGTGGAGACAGTGTCATAGTGACAGACACATAGTATAGGCTATGTCTACACTACAGAATTTTTCTGGAAAAATGGCTGTTTTTCCGCAAAAACTCACGAAGCGTCCACACCTCAAGGAAGAACGCCTTTTTATGAAAGAAATGGCCTCCAGGAAAAAAAACAGGTGCTCAGTGGCCACTCCATTCAAGGTAATCAGAACTCTGTAGTTCCTGTCTGTTAGCCCCTCTTAAAGCTTAAAGCCCCTGAACAAGCCTTGTGGCAGGAAGCTGTGCAGAGAGCAGTACCCTCACCACGCAGCTCTCTTCCACTGCCACTGACACCCATGGCAGAGCCACAAGCCCCCCAAAATTCCCCTGGCCCTTCCAGGGAGCAGCCCCAGGGGTCCCAGTACCACCCCCCAGGGGCACCAAAAGGCATGCCCCGACCGGGTCAGGACCGGAGATTGAGGCCCTCCTCGAATTGTGGGGCGAGGAGGAGTCCCTGAAAGAGCCCCGGGCCAAAAGTCAGAACTCCAAGATCTACTCTCGGATGGCCGCATCCCTGGCGGAGCGAGGACACCCTGCCTGGACCATGGAGCAGGTCTGGAGCAAGGTGAAGGAGCTCCATCTGGTGTATGTCAGGGCCACCGAGTGCAGCACACGCTCAGGGGCAGAACCCCACACCTGCCTCTACTACGCCGAGCTCCACCACATCTCGGGGGTGGGGAAACATCTTCCCCACACATCCTGGTGGACTCCGGGGTTGAGACCTCCTCATAGTCTGGCTGGAGGTTGCCCCACAGGAGAAGCAGGAGGTCTAGGTCCAGCTCCAGCTGGAAGAGGAGGAGCAGGATTCAAGGACTGTGAGCCTGTCCCTCGAGCTGGTCACTGCCAGCCAGGATGTCTCCCAGGCCTCCTCAGATGCCTAGGAGGGATCTTCAGGTGAGTTGTCACTCACACAGGGTGGGGGAGGCAGGTGCACAGGGAGCAGGGGGCAACTGTCACTCGGGCTGCACATCGTGCTGTGGTCTGTGCACGTGTGATCACGTGCAGTGTGAGTGTGAGGCATGTGGACACAGCAGGCAGCCCCGGAACACAGTGACATCAAGGAGCCCGGGATCCTGCTGCCAGGCTCGGGGGAGGCCACACGCATCCTGCCTGTCGGGGAGGGCACACCCGGCTGGAAGCAGGCTAACTACAAGGGTTCAGACACGACCCCACACAGACCAAGGAGTGCCGCACATAGCACACAGGCATGCCTACATATGCGAGGCAGCAGCTGCTCCCACAGACAGCACAGCAAGCTGCAGCTATGTGTGCAGACCCCAGGGATGGCCAGGCTGCTCCCGGCTCCTCTGACACCCATGAGGGGATCCCACTGTGGCAGGATACTTCCCTTGCCTGCCTGTCCGTGGTGTGGGGTGAGGGAGGAAAGCAGGCAGCACGATCCTCTGGGTACGTTGGGGCCCCTGAGAGGCAGGCACAGCTGTGCAGGCCCCACTTGGCCTGGCACCTGGGACATCCCCCTCCTATGGACTGTGGACTGTTGTGGTCGCTGCTCACAGAGGAGGGCATGAGCTTAGGGAGTGTCTACAGAGATGACTAACCGCGTCTCCCTCTTGTGTGTTTTCCACAGCCAGACCAGCTGGGACAGAGGGCCAAGCCACACTACTGGAGCCACCTGCCAGAGTCCAGGGGACCCACAGATGAGCGAAGGTGCAGGAAGACCTGATGCGCCAGCACATCAGCGTCCTCCATGACATCCAGCAGACCCTGGTGCACAAGGTCAATGCGGACCTCGACTGGCAGGAGCATGCCTGGGACCAATTGATGTCACTTTGTGACACCATGTGTGGCATTATGTCCCGCGTGGCGGAACACCTGCCTGATGCCGCTGCTCCGGCCTTCCACCCTCCTGGTCCCCTCCTATGCTCATTGCCCATCCGCCAGCCCACCCTGTTATTGCTCTGATCCCTCCCCATGCCATGCTTCTGCTCCCTCCCTTAGCAATGCCCATGCCTCCTCCCCAAGTGATGCCTATTGCCCCTCCTCCTGCCCCCTGACAGCCCTGACCTCCCTCTTGCCCCCCTTATGTCCATCCTTTTGTGGTCCCCAGAGCAACACAACCCCGATAAGGTCTCCACATCCAAGGGGGCACCTCGAGCTGCCCCACTCCTCCTTCCAGTCCTGACCCCCCCTCCCAGTCCTGATTCCCTCTCCCAGTTCAGAATTCCCCCTCCCTCTGCTCACCTTTTCTGAATGTTTAATTAAAAAAGACTCCTTTTGTTCTGAAACCAAACAGGTGTGTTTATTGGGAGGTAAGGGAAGGGACACGGGGAGAGCTTGAGAGGGGGAAGGGATAGAGCAACAAGGCAGAGGCCCCTGTTGGGGAGTCCCAGGGGAGAGTTACTTGAGTGCTTGAGAGAACCTCTCCCTGAGGGCCTTTGGGATGCACACCCCAGCCTGGTGGGTGGCAGCTGTCCGGGGCTGCTCAAACGCATGGCCCTCACGGCCAGCATCTGCCCCCCACCCTGGGAAGAAGGCCTCCCCCTTCCGCTTCACAATATTGTGGAGCACACAGCATGCCGCCACCAACTCGGGGATGTTGTGCTCCCTGACGTCCAGGCAGGTGAGAAGGCACTGGAAGCGTGCTTTGAGGCTCCCAAAGGCACACTCGACTTGCATCCTGGCTCTGTTGAGGTGGGCAGTGAATAGGTCCCTGCTGGGATCAAGGTGACTGGTATAGCATTTCTTTAGACAGAGCATGAGTGGGTATGTCGCGTCCCCCACTATGCACACTGGCATGTTCAGGTCGCCCAGAGAAAAGTCCTGGCATGGGGAAAAGGTGCCTGCCTCCAGCTTGTGGCATAGTTTAGAGTTCCTAAACACTTGGGCATCATGTGCCCTGCCCGACCACCCCATAAAAATATCCATGAATTGACCCTGGTGGTGCACCAGGGCCTGCAGAACAACAGAAAATAGCCTTTCTTATTTGTAAACTGGGTGGTTTGATGGTCCGGTGCTGTGATCGGGATGTGTGTCTCGTTGATGGCTTCCTCACAATTGGGGAACCCCAGGGCAGCAAATCCGGCCATGGTCGTGTCCTCGTCCTCCAGATGGATGACTCTCCACAGCAGCAGGGAGTTGATGGCCCTCACCACCTGCAGGAGACACACAAACACACAAAACAGAATGAGAGGGGGGTGACTGAGCCCATGGGAAACCCCCCCAAAAAAAACCTTCCAGGAGCCACCTCCTATGAGCCCACTCTCCCACCCCAGCAGCAGAGCTGTGTGAGGGCGGGATGGCACAAGCCCCCCAGGGACAGGGCTTTCCTCCCACCCTCACTCCACTCCCTACAGTCCCCAGCCCCACTCTCTGAGGGTCCCCCTTATCCAACATTCTCCCCTTCACCTCCACCCCCTGTGCAGGGACTGCAGCCCGAGAGCTCCTTACCTCCATAAGGAGGGCCCTGATGGTAGACTTTCCCACCCCAAACTGGTTGCCCACTGACTGGTAGTCATCTGGGGTTGCAAGCTTTCACAGGGCGATTGCAATGCACTTTTGCAGGGGGATGGCCGGCTAAAGGTGGGTGTCGCGTCTCTGGAGGGTGGGGGCGTGCCAGGCACAGAGCTCAAGGAAGGTGGCCTTGCACATTCTAAAGTTCTGTACCCATTGCTGGTCATCCCACCACTCCAGGACCAGCTGGTCCCACCAGTCCGAGCTGGTCTCCAGCCTCCAAAAATGCCTCTCCAGAGTGGGGTCTGGAAGCCAGAGTGGAGCAGCCACAGCCACGGAAAGGGTCCCCAGGAGGAGCTCAGGGTCTAAGTCCTCCATGAAGAGGAAGGCAGCTGGCAGCAAATGCTGCAGGAACTGCAGCATGGCCATGTGGGGCCATCGCCTGTGCAGAGGCAGCTCTGGCTCCATGGTACACACAGGAAAAAGCTGTGGCATCCCCCAAAAAGAACAGGGCAGCTGCAGCAGGCACTACTGAAGCTTTGCTGTCCCTCAAAGAGGTCTGCAAGTACACAGCAGAAGCAGAGAAACGGCTGTCCGGGGGGTCTCTTTAAGCACATGTTTCTGTAAGGCTTCAGCACCAGCCCTCAGAAACAACTGATGACCTAAAGCCCTGGCTGAAGTGGTTCTCGGTGGCCTTTCATGCAAGAGAGCGTCCAATCAGTCTGGACATTTTCTTTTGCAAAAGCGCATCACTTTTTCAATGCACTTTTGTGTGTGGATGCACTCTTGTGCAAGACGGTTTTTTGAAAGATCTCTTCCGACAAAAGCTTCTTGTGCAAAAACCCTGTAGTCTAGACATAGTCTAAGTGAGCTGAGACTTTTATGTATGAAAAATTCCACTAGGTCAGTTTTATTATTGATTTATATTTAAATAGTACCTATTCACTGAGGGAAGAATTTTAGCAATGGCCTTATATGCTTTTAGTAGAAGCTCTGAGTACTTGTTTATTTGTCTTGTAAACAGATGTACCCAATTACACAATAAATCCAAGGGAGCTGTCTTTTTAAAGTCAGGGTAGGCCATTTCAAGTGAGCCCTTGCTGAGGCCTGGAAGCAGTTTGAGCTATTGTATTAAGATAGCTGCATGCAGCTGAAGACTGGGGAGGATAGCCTGCAAGAGATGAGTCATCCCCCCCCTCCCAAAAACAAAAGTGATCATTCATTAAACTAAAACCTAGTCTTTGAAGTTGTACAAATATATGCAGATATGTATCAGTTCCTCTGCTTACTGAGGTAGGTGGTTCACTAGATAGAAGCCTATAAGGTTCCTGCTAATCCTGATCAGTTCTAGTCCCCATTCTTCATTGAAAAGGTGACATATGTGGATAAGTAAAATACCACTGCTGGAAAGCTTGTGTTTTGATATTGAGTTGAAAGAAAACCCATAAACTTATCTTCAGCAATGTTGTCATCTTCCCTAGTTGTCTAGAGGTAATGAACTTGAACAGCTTCAGTAGCACATTCTGTTTCCTTCCTAAGAGGATTCTCTTCAACTCTAAAATAGGGGTGAATTGGAGGCAGAAGGTATACTCTGATAGCTGCATCTGCCACAGCTGTATAGAACAAAGTGGCATCAAAGATTGTATAAGTAAAACAGCTCTCTCCAGCTAGAATTTTATGCATTTCATGGAAATAAAAGAAGGAGGAATCAGTTACCTGATTCTGATCTCACACCAGTATAAGTCCATTTACTATGAGAGCAGGTCAGAAATTAATTAAATGTTTCTCCCCCACACACAGAAAAGGCTGATTCATTGAAATTGGAACAAATCAGCTTCAAATCGTTCATATTGGGGAAAAAAAGGCAGAAGTTTTAAAATCTATACACACACTTACTTTGACATTTTTGGAATTAAACATTTAGATGTTTTGTTTGAAGCAACTTTTTATTTGGAAAGCTTAGTTACTTTATAGTGATAGAAATGTAGCCATGTTAGTCTGGTGTAGCTGAAACAAAAAACAGGACTATGTAGCACTTTAAAGACTAACAAGATGGTTTATTAGGTGATGAGCTTTCGTGGGCCAGACCCACTTCCTCAGATCAAACAGTGTAAGAAAATTGGCACAACCGTATATACCAAAGGATACAATAAAAAAAATGAACACACATGAAAAGGACAAATCAAATTTCAGAACAGAAGGGGGTGGGGGGAGGTAAATGTCTGTAAACTAATGATATTAGAGGTGATAATTGAGGAAGCTATCTTTGTAATGGGTAAGATAATTAATGTATTTGTTTAGACCTAGACGTAAAGTGTCGAATTTAAGCATGAATGACAGTTCAGAGGATTCTCTTTCAAGTCTGGTGTTAAAAGGTCTTTGAAGCAGGTTCAGGTAATCAAGTCATTGAGACAATGCCTTTTCTGGTTGAAATGGCAAGAAACTGTTTTTTCTTTGTGATCCTGTCTAATATCTATTTTGTGGGCATTGATTCTTTGGCGAAGTGTCTGAGACGTTTGTCCAATATACATAGCAGACAGACACTTTCGGCACATGATGGCATAAATTATATTTCTGGATGAGCAGGAATATGTGTTCTTGATCTTATAACTTACAGTTTGATTTTGTTTTGGTAATTTCTAAACGTTAAAAAGTTAAATAATCCGCTTTTGAAAACTTGGAACATTATTTCTAAATCAAAGTGTTTCAATTGCCCCAAACTGAAACTGGAGAGGGCAGGAGTGTTGTGCACCAAAACTCACTGTTGTGACCTCAGTTCTCTCTAAGGCAGGAGTCGGTAACACACGGCACATGTTCCATAAGTGGCACTCAAGATGATTTTGAATGGCACACAGCCACCTCCTAGGTTGTCTGCAGCTCAAGCGCAGACCCCCTCCCCCACACAGTAGGGAGCCTGTGCTACGGCTCTAGCCTCGTGGTTGCTGTGCTGCATGGCGTACGAGCTGGGCAAGCAGGGAGAGCGGCACGATTCTGTGCTGGGCCCCTGCCTGGCCTGGGCATGCAGCTCCCGGGAGCTAGGGGATTAACACCCCCTGCCACCTACTACCGGGCTCTTCCTCCTGCCCTGGGATGGGGCAGATCAGAGTGGCACAACCAGTCACACACTGCTGCTGCCATCTCCGTGGGATACCAGGGCCTGGGTTAAGCCATTGCTGCTCCCCGCAGGCAACAAGACCTTGCCCCAGTGCACTGCAGCCAGCCCACCTTGGGTTCTGCCTGCCCTAGCCCTGGAGCAGCCTGCTGGTGAGGGGTGTGTAAAGCTTCATACACTACCCAAGGCTCATTATCTCAGTTGTGTTGTTTCTCCAACCTCCAATAATGAAAAGGCTCTTAGATCTTTTGAGCACAAGTGGTATAGGTGCAAAATCCCATACAGCAAACTTATGAAAGTAAAAAAATGGCAACCTTCAAATCTCAACAGCTATCAGAGGATATAAAAGTGTACAAGAGAAAGTGCTTAGCATCTCTGGTTCTTCTGAAAAGGGACATTTTAAATGAATAAACAAGAATGTAGAAAGTTTCTTCTAGAGTGCACAGGATTGATCTCTGGTGTTTGGTTTCTGGGATCACAGTTTCATCTACAGCAAAGCAAAAAACCACTTGATTAGAAAGAGATGTGTGGCTTCTGGGAACTAATTTCAGTTCAGATCACAAACTGAGCTGATACTCAACACAAGCTAACAACTTTATCTCAAAAGATTAAAGAACTTATTGTCTCCTATCAGAGAGAGCAGCCTTTCCAAACCAGAATGATGCAATAACTAAGGCTACAGATTAGATGAATATAGTTCTAGTATCTCTTGCTGATGCACCATATGCATTACATTTATCAGTGTCATTATATGACCTTTAAAACTAAGAGTTCTCACATTAAGACAATAATTTGGTCTTAATGGACGTAAGCATCTGTTTGGTTGGGTCTTTTCCTGCTGTTGGTTTGACAGAGATGCACTACTAAATAAATAGGCATCTGACAGTAGATACTAAGCTAATAGTGAATACCAGGACCAATACCAGGCCACAGAAAAGGATGGAATCTCTGAAGCCTTGCAGGCTGCTCCTCACAAATTAAGTTTTGACAACTTATAATTACCTTCTTCTTAAAGTGGTCCCCATAGTTTCAGTTGGAAAAATGTGTTCTTCAGGTCTCCGCCTTTGACTGGAGCAAAAGTTATTCAGCCTTGTCATTCTACCCAAGAAAGGGCTGAGTTTCCATGGATGGCAAGTTATCCCAAGTATTGACACAGGGTTGGGATTAGGTTTGTAGGCAACGCATTATTACTTTTTTTTTCTTTCCTATTTGATCTCTTACTTTGCAAAAGGTCTGGCCTATTTGATAGTAAGAGTGTTCAGCCTATCCCAATTGCTGGGAATTTGTCCCAGAAATGGGAGTCTTTGTCTAGACATGTTTGAACATGGCTACCTACTTCTTGGAGTCGCTGGTGCAAGTCTCATTTACTGCTGTTCATCCATAAGTTTACAGGAAAAGAAAGATTAATCTTTTCAAGCACCGAAGAAAATAAAATCCTAGCACTCTGCACCTGGTTTTCTGATTACATCTTTATAAGCAGGTTCCTGCCATAACAAAAGCTCACCACTAAACTCAATAATTCCAAGTCTATGGTTTACAGACATTTTGCTCCATAAAAGGGTGAGAACATAAGATCAGCCATACTGGGTCAGACCTAAGGTCTATTCAACCCAGTATCCTGTCTTCTGAGAGTGGTCAGGTGCCCCAAAGGAAATGAACAGAACAGGTAATCATGAAGTGATCCATCCGTGGCTGCTCACTCCCAGCCCCTGGCAAACAGGCTAGAGAAACCATCCCTGCCCATCCTGCATAATAGTCATTGATGGACATATACTCCCTGAATTTATCTAGTTCTTTTTTGAACCCCATTAAAGTCTTGGCCTTCATAATATCCTCTGGCAAAGAGTTCCACAGGTTGATTGCATTGTGTGAAGAAAAACTTCTGTTTGTTTTAAACCTGCTACCTATTAATTTCATTTGGTAACCCTTAATTCTTGTGGTATGAATCATTTTTTTACAATTACAAATTTCTCTTTATTTTAGCAATTTGCTTCTCTTGCATTTTAAATTAAAATATTTGAAATGTATTCTGCCTCGAGGTACTTTGAAATATTGCATTGTGTAATTTAAAGAAACTATTTTTTATTTAGAAATAAGCAATGATACACACGCTACCCTAGCACATATGTTAATGAAAACATAGAAGCATGGATGGAATGTCACCTACTTAACATAATTTTAAGCACTTGAGTATTCTCAATGCACTCAATGCACATGCCCTTGATTAAACATGTGCATAAGAATTTTGTTGGATCAAAACTATGTAATATGCATGCTGACTGGACTCTAAACTTCTCACCTTGTTGGGGGTTTTCTCAATGAATCTGAACATTAATACATTTCCTACAAAGGCATATTACAAAGCTTGTCTTTTTCTAAACTTGGTTCATGCAGAACCTTTGTTTTTTTGCCTTTGTCCCACAGAGTCAAGTGCTTTTATATTCTGGATTAGAGCTAATAAGGCTCACCTGGCCTGGATGACATGGAAAGTCAACAGAATACTGACTATATATGCGTCTATAAACTCTTGAGACCTATTAAATCCTATAATGGTATTAAATATGCATAAAAAGGAAATAAAAGTCCTTTTAAATTGTCGGGGAGCAATTACACTAGATTTTAAAGCCTGTACACACAGTTCAGATGAACAAGAGTCAGGGGGTTGGAAAATAAGCCTTTTATCTCCTACCATTTTGAATTGAGGCCAGGCAGACCATGGCTGCACTGGAGCCTCTGTGGAATGAATTGGAGGTCTTAGTCCTGGCAATTATGGATACCTGTAATAGGATACATCTCTACAATAGGTGTGAAGTAGCTTGATTGTTAACTGTCAGCTGCCAGTTCTGGGGGCATATCTGGGGAAATGAGGCTTGGACAAGAATCCATAGGTTATGCTGGCAATCCCTGACTGCTATAATAGCTGGCAGAGATTAAAGCAACCCTCAAAATATTCTAATTTCTTGTCAGGGACCTGCCTGGCTCTAGGAGAAAGGTGATGTAAGCCACCCATAACAGCCTACTATTCACCAGCACTAAATGCTTCTCAACTGCAGCTCAAATTCTGGGCCTGAAAAGTCATTCAGCAACCTACATGGACAGAGTATGGTGACCAGAGCAGCTCCAGGCAGGTGTATATAGCTTGAGCTTTGGGACTTAAATTGTAGATAAAAGAAAGCAAAAGAATCCCCATCTTTGATTAATACTTTTTATTCTATTCCATCATTATAGAAGATGAGTGCCTGTTTACAGAGGCTATAGAATATTTTGTCCAGTACAAGTTTTAAAAAGCTAGTGTAAAGTGGCTGTACATTTCTTTCTTTTTTTTTCTGCCCTTTCCTTAAGTCCCTATTTCGACGATTCAGTCCTGCATTTCAAACCACAGCACCACACAGCCTGGAAAAAAATCCAGCTATGCAGTTTCCTTAGCAACAGTAAGCACCTGAAATTTTTTGGCAAGTCTGTTCATTCCTGGTGAGGTTCTTAACACTTAGAGCATGTGGTATCCATGTATTGTGTCAGAAACATCTGAAATAAATGCTGATTTAGCCTTTCCAATCAGCAAAAGGTTGCTCTGGCTCTCCAGATTCTATGGTGCTTGGGCACAGCTCTGATAACTTTTAGTATCCATTCTATATTAATGATTCAGAGCTACATTTTAGATCAACCCTTTCTTTCATTCAGACAGCTAAGCTAAAATTGTGCTGGAAATTTCAATTCAGTGTCGCTAAAGGTATTTGCGGTAATTGAAAGCTATAATCGCTGGATCACATTTCACTGATAGCAATCTGTTTTATAAGCTTCAGAAGAGAGTCGGTAATGACATTATATTGACTTTAAAGTGTGTGTGTTTGTGTAGAATATGCACATTCTAATGAACATTCATATAAAGGTGACTTGTTATTAAATACTCCAGTTATATTTTTGTCTTATTGACCAATACTTTTGCTAGGATATCCATACAGACAACCTTTTTAACCAAGTCAGCTTCTTCTTTTCATAATACCCATCTTACATATAAAGTCAGAGTCAACAAAATATTTATTCTACTTATTTTTGCCATTATTATTGCAACTGTGGAAGCCAGATAAAGACAAATACACTGATCAAAAAGGATGCCAAATCAATTTCTTCAGAGCTAATTTTAGTAAAGTTAATTAGGGCCATCTTCTGTACAGAAGAAAATAATTTAACCTTATGGATAAAGTTTTCTCTGCCTTCACAGGAAATTATATGGCAGAATAGAGATACTGTCATTGCAGTGAGAGTCATCAGCTGACAGTTTAAGATGGTTCATTTCGAGCAACTATTTGTTCATTCAGAATCTAGGTAGAAAATGTTATGCTCTTATGAATACAATTCTGCATGAAGCCTATTGCAGAGGTGTGATGAACTGGAGCTTTTATTTATTTTGTTATGTTGCATGTGAGTTCTACTCTCCTATAATAAGATTGTATGTGTGTTTCTCAGGGCACTGCACCAATACCTAGATGGTGATGGGAATTTTGGATGTGGCTGTCCTTAAGAGAGGCTACCTCAGCTTCCATCTTGTACACAACTGCCAACGGCCTTTGTAACCTGAGCTTGGCAGGGGGTGTGACCAGGTGATACCTTTTGCCTGGGAAGCAGACAAAAGATGGAGGAGGGGCCTGGTTGCAAAGCTGGGACCAGACTGCTGGGTGCATGAGTTAGTCTTGGATATGTTGGGGTTCAGGGAGGAAGTCAGGGGCCTTGGCTCTGAGCCCCTTCCCAAGATGGATTGTACTGGCTGTCCTAGTTATTGTGCTAACAAGTCTGTTCTACACTGTGGCCCTGTTGCCTAATAAACCTTCTGTTCTACCTGCTGGCTGGCTGTTCTCCTCTGACTGCAGATGTGGGTGCAGGGCCCTTTAACTTCCTACACCTCAGTGACAAGAGGTAAAGTGTATTTCCTTTCACTTGGATTGTGTAGTACTCCCACACTGGGCACCTCTGAGGTAATATTTCAGTGCAAGCATTGTGTAGGTATAACAAGGAATTCAGCTTTAATTGGAGAAAACAATAATAATTTCAAAAATATGGAGACATCAAGTAAACACTCACCCATAATACCTTGGGCAGTGTCCTCAGTTTCCCACCTTTTGGTGTGAAAATTCAGACACACCCCACGCCTTTTCCTCTGCTACATTGGTCTCAGTTTGTTACGTCAGGTCAGCAAAGCCAGAATTCAATGATGCATTCTTGTAAGGTCACCTCCCACTCCTGGAGTGGATGCAAGTGGAATAATGCCACTGCTACCACTTGCTGCAGATCCCCACTGCCTCTGCCTGTTGATGTAATGCTATGTATGTTCTGAGGTCCCCCCCCCCACCCCACCTGTCCCTGCTTTTAATGATCTATGCTTTGGTCTACACTTTGGGAGTTTAGATCAAACTTAGACACAGGAGACAATTTTCTAGACAGTGAGTCCATACCACTAAGCCCGTTCCATCGACTTTAAAGGCCATTAAAGTCAATTTCTGTACTCCTGCAAGCAAACTTCAGAGCAGGCAGCACACCTGCCCATGAATCAGAGAATACAGCCACATTGTTCAGATAGGCCAAATCCAGCTTGCAGATTATCTACAAGTCTTTGGAAGGCTGTGGGAGCATTGTGCAGCCCAAAAGATAGAACATTAAATTCATAGAGCCCCACATGTGTGATGACGGCTGACTGTTCCTTGTCTGACTCATTCATCGCACTTGTCAAACCAGTCCCTGTATTTGCATTTTTGGAAACCTAATATTTCGACAGCAGTTTTGTAGGTTGTTTCCTTGATGTAGATCCAGTTCTCCTCAATAGTGGATGGCTGCACTGCACTGACTGAACGTGGCTCCCAGCACTGTAGCCCAATTTACATTGGCACTTTATTCTGCTGTAACTTGCTGCACTTGGGGGAGGGTTTGTTTGGGGTTTTTTTTCAGGTCCCTGAGCCAGAGAGTTGCAGCAGAGTAAAGTGGCAGTGTAGACTAATCCTAAGGTAACTCCTGCACGCTGTTCTGAGCGGGAGGGAAATAAAGTTCTGGCCACTGGAATGAGACATAAGTAAAAAGACATCTGACCTGGAGAGAAGGTCACAGGCTTGGGATGAAGGATGCCTATGAATAGTGCTGCCAAGATACAAGCAGCAATCATGAGGAAAGACTAATGAAAATAGTAGGCACAGCAGGCAGGTGCTTACAGGATGAAATACCTGAACTATCGGGAACTAATACTTCTCTGATACTAACAATCCCATTTGAGTAGGATTGTGAAGAAAGCCTCTGCCCTACTATTTTAGAGCAATGTGCATCTGAGTAAGCAACATCTACTAAATGCCTGCCTTCCAACAGAAGTTGGAGTCAGTTGATGAACTATATATTTCAGGAGACCCCAAACAGAAAGCACTAGAAAAAGTCTAATAATAGTAATTAGTTCTCTCAATCTGTGTGTGGCTAAAGTTGCAGAGACAAGCACTCAAAAGTTAATAAATGCAGAATTAAAGCTTCAAAGTACCCCTGACATTCAGTGCAGAGGAAGGACAATTCTCACCTGTGAGCAGCTACTCCATATTTTATTCAATAAATGGTGCCGTGTCTTATTTACTTAACACTATTCATACCCTATTCTGAGGTCAGTATTATTGATTTCCTTGTGGGGGTTTTTCTGCCATTCATCACCATAGTATCTGAGCACTTTAAAAAGATGAACATATCTTCAACAAAACCCCTGTGCAGTGACGGGCTGGCACCATTTTATAGATGGGGAACTAAAGAACAAACAAACTAGGGTCAGAAGTGTCCATTAATTTTGAGTGGCCAATTTGAAATGCCTAAAAGCTGATTTTTCAGAGTACTTAGCATTATATAGCACTTTCTATGTTCAAAACACAGTTCCCATTGACTTCAGTTACAGTTAACACTTCTGCAAGTCAGAGGCTGGATCTCAGGACAGGCAACCACAAAATAAGGCATGTGCAACTAGTTACTAGCTATGAAAAGTTTGGCTTAAGTCATGTAACTAGCACAGAGAAGGTCTGTAGCCAAGCCCACCCACGTGTGGGACAAAGTGAGCAATTGCCCCAGGGCCTGGTGATTCAAAAGGACCCACAGCTGCCATTCACTGTCACTGCAGCAGCAGCAGTAGCAACAGGCAGAGCCCCAGACCCTTTAAATTGATACTAGAGCACCACACCGCACACTTTGCATGGCTCTGAGATCTAGGGGAGGCTGCCCCAACACCGCCCCTTCTGCCCAAGGCCCTGCCGTTTCTGGGGTGCAGATCTAGGCCTCCCCCATCTTGTCCAGGGGGCCTGTGGTCCTGTCAGCCCCCCTGTCCATGGCCTAGGCAGGGATAGAATCTAGTTATTCAAGGAAGCATTCAGTTAACTGTCTTAACATCATGCTTACATTCTACAATAAATGAAGAAGGGGGTCCTGAAAACAGCTTTCTTCTCGACATCATTAGATTCATCTTCAGAATATGTCTATCCTGTGCCCTGAATGAGGCAGCTTCTGTAGGAAAACATAGTCTTTAATTATATGATCATACTATCATACTATGAGATGGCACAGGAAACCTTAATATTCGCACTTCCTAATTTTTGAAAGCATGACTATGCAACCTTAGCACTCTTTTAAGAGTAGTGTATTTGCCAAGGTTTTTTTAAAGTCACTCAAATTCCATCATATGACACAATATTGACACTTCATGCAGACCCACCATATAAGCCTCTGCCACTTGAGGCAAAAACATAGCATTGGAAATTTTGGTCCAAACAGTTTTGCAAATACAAAGTCTTATAATAGGAAGTGTTGAGCTACCTTAATAGGACATGTGACCAGCCCCATCTATAATAATGTAACCCTTCTAGGTTATACTTAGCACTTATATAACATTTTTGAATTTCAGTGTGCTGAATGCTTTTAACTAATCCTATTAAATCTATATGCAGCCTGCAAGTGCCTGTGTAGTTTGTTTCATTGAAATGGGTGGCAGGAGAGGAGACCAGAGAAAGTCAAAAGGAAAGCAAAACCAGTGAGGTTTATTAGATGAAGAAGTGCTGTGCTCTAGAGACAAAGGCTATGTCTAGACTGCAGGCTTCTTTCGAAAGAGGCTCTTTCGAAAGCATCTTTCGAAAGAGCCTCTTTCAAAAGATCGCGTCTAGACTGCAGGCGGATCTTTCGAAAGAGAAATCCGCTTTTTCGAAAGAGAGCACCCAGCGAGTCTGGATGCTCTCTTTCGAAGACGGCCTCTTTACATTGAAGAACGCCTTCTTTCGAAAGAGGAACTTTCGAAGGAAGGCGTTCTTCCTCGTAAATTGAGGTTTACCGCCATCGAAAGAAAAGCCGCATTCTTTCGAAATAATTTCGAAAGAACGCGGCTTGAGTCTGGACGCAGGGGAAGTTTTTTCGAGAAAAGGCTACTTTTCCCGAAAAAACCCCTGAGTCTGGACACGGCCAAACTGTCCAGTCTGCCGGCTCCCCTGAGCTTGCTTATCCCTGGATTCAGGGGGTGGACAAAGCTTATCTTCTGTCTCCTTTTATGCCCCGGCACAGCTTACAGCAATGATTTGTGTCTTGTTTGCCTTCAGCTCTTACTGGGAGGCCGTTCCAGAACTCAATCCTCTGATGGCTAGACACCTTCTAATTTTCAGCTTGAATTTGTTCATGGCCGGTTTATACCTATTTGTTTGCATACCAACATTGTCCTTTAGCTTAAATAGCTTTTTTCCCTCCCTGGTGTTTACTCCCTCAATATATTTAGAGAGAGCAGTTGTATCCCCACTCAGTCTTTTTTGCTATGCTAAACAAGCCAAGCTCTTTCAGTTTCCTCATACACAGTGCACCCTCCTGTCCCGTGATCCCTAGTAGCTCTTCTCCACACCTGTTCCAGTTTAAATGTACCTTTTCTGAACATGGATGACCATAACTTTGCACAGCAGTGATCCCTGTAACCTGGGCACTTGTGCAGCCACTCAGGAAAAATTCAAATGTGGCTCAGCTGATTTGCAAAATGGTCACAGCTAGGTTTCGCTTCCGGGTAGTGGAGCACATTTGCACATGCCTCAATACACATAAAAAAATTATCCTGTACAAGGATGGAAAAAATTAGAGCAGGGTTGGGGAAGCTCTTTCAGTCCGGGGCCATTGACTCAGAAAAATCAGTTAGGAGCCACTCAAAAGTGAGAAGCAACAAAAAATCAAACACCCCTCACTGGCGTGGCCCCCAATTGAGAAGCAGAAAGACACTCCCCACACTGCCTTCACACACCAGAACTTGGGGGGCAGGCTAGTAAATGTTGTGGGCCCTCATTTGCTCTAGGATGGGGCCAAAAATGAGGGGCTCAGTGTGTAGGAAGAATCTGCCAGAAAGTGGGCTTGAGAGGGTAGCAGGATGCAGGAGCTAGCTGGGGAAGGGAGAGCTCGGCTGGAGGTAGGGTGCAGGGGCAGAGAGGGGGTGCAGCAGTGGGCTGAGGCGCTGGCTCTCCAGTGCTAGGGAGGCGGAGAGGGGGAGCCTTGAGGGCTAGATCCAAGCAAGCAAGATTCTGGCCCCTGAATCTTAGGTTCCCCAACCCTGAATTAGAGGGAACATCTAGACCTCTGCCCTTCTCTGTAACTTTCAAATGAAAGTTTGTAATGTAAGTTATTATAAGATAATAAGTGCAAGACTGCACTTTGTACTAACAAATTTCATCCCATTTCTGTCACTCCAGTCTTCATGGTCATTCAGGTCTTCCTGTATAATATTCCAATCCTCTTCTGTAGTTAGGTCTCCCAGCTTTCTATCAGCAAGTTAGCTCCCATCCAGTAGGTTATTTTTTAACGCAACCTGTTTCCTTCTCCCGTCTGGTCAGTTCCTTAGCCACCTTACAACTCTTAATTTATCCCTACCTTCTTAATGTAATCGTTTCCCAATGTGGTACCAAGTGAAATGTTTTACTGAATTCCAAGTACATTAGACTAACTGTACTTTGAAAAAAAAAAGTTGATTTCTGTCTTTGAGGGAAAGAAAACTACCTGGCACAATCTACCCTTTATAAGCCCATATTGTATTCCATCCGTGTTACCTCCATAAATTTTTCTTTCCTTCTCAATTAGTAGTGAGCAAGTCTTTAGAGCAAACTTTAGCTTAACAGGTCTGTAAAAGTCCCCAGATTACTCCTCCTCCCATCCACACCTTTCTTACATATAGGTATAAAGTCAGTTATTCTGACTTTATTCCCTCTAAATTGTGTATTCCCATCAAATACCAAAAAGGGCACGAAAGAGATATAAAGATGGGTACCCAAGATGCAATCGTTGTTTGAGGCTGACACCATTTTAAGTGCCCCAGATTCCGTGCTGAAATATGAAATGCCTTCATTAAACAGTTGTGTTTAGAATCTAGCTAACACTCTCTAATTTAACCGTTACAATCATGCATATATTAAAACACAAACTAGTAAGTGGCATTACACCAGGCCCAAAAATTGATTCCCAGTTCTCTCACTAGCACTCACCAGCCTGTGCAGGAGTTGTTACTGTATCTGGTTCTGCTCTTTGGTGAACTGCAGTGTTCATTGTTTCTTTGCCATTGCTCCCACTGAGCCCCCTTTGTTCTTAGGGAGCCAGCTCCCAGGACCCTGCCCAGGGACAAAAGAGGCGTGCGCCTTCCTGGTCTGGTGTGGAGATCCTGGACTTCATCAAGGTCTGGGGAGAGGAGACAAACCTCCAGACTCTCCGCACCAGATGCAAGAATGAAGATGTCTATGGCTGGATGGCCGATAGCCTGGCCATCAAGGGCCACATACACACCCAGGAGTAGGTGCGAATGAAAGTAAGAGCTCAGGCAGGTCTATGCCAAGGCCAGGCAGCGCAGCTCCCATTCTGGGGTGGCACTGCAGGTCTGCCCTTACTCTACCCATCTCCACCACATCCTAGGGGATGGGTCAATCCCTTCCCCCCTCATTGTGGACTCAGGCTGGAGACACCACCCATCATCGCCCCCCTGGGGGGCAGAGCCAGTGAGAAGGAGGAGGAAAAGAAGGAAGAGGGGGAGCCAGAGGAGGCCAGCACCAGCTCAGTGCCTGCCAGTCAGGAGGTCATGCTCGCCCTGGAGCCAATACCCCCCACCCAGGATGTCTCCAGGGCATCATCCGAAGCTGGAGAAAACCCCTCAGGTGAGTGCCATTACTTTCCCTAGACACACATTTGGAGGTAGTGGGTAGCGAGGGGCAGCTGCATGCTCCTTGCTTGACCTTCTTGGCCTGGGAATCCCACAGCAGCCTGTGCATGTGGGTGCATGTGGAGCGCCCGTCCGGGACACACAGCCACAGAAGGCAGCAACAGAGGACCATTGTGCTCTGGCTCACAGAGTGTCTGGAGAGATCTGACTTACTCCCAACACGGGGCTGGGACAATCTTCCACCACAAGCCACCAGTGGAAGGAAGCTGGAGGCAAGGAGACACACACACAAATACACACACACGCTCAGGAGTGCCGCACATGGGCATGCCCACATTCTTGAGGCAGCATCCGCTCCTGGGGACAGCATGGCGAGGCTGAGGAGCATCTGCTATTCACACACACCTCCCTCCAATGCCCTGCCCTCCTCTCCACCAGCGGGCAGAGATACAAGTCTTCTCCCAGTGGGAAACTTCCACTACTGGACCCAGCATGTGCACAGCATGGAGGGAAGCTCAGCTGCCCTGTGACCCTCCTCCCATTCGCAGGCTCCTGGTCTAGCCAGCACCTTCCCATGCTTACTTGTCCCCAGGATGTGGGGAAGCAGTTGGGGAAGCCCATGGTGGCAAAAGTGGCAATGATGGGGTCCATGTTGCTCAGGTTGATGACTCTGCGCAGTAGGATGGTGTTGATGGCCCTCACCACCTGTAGAAGGAAACAAACAAACAGAGAATCACAGGGCTGCCAGGGCCCTTGGAAGGCCTCCCAAACCGAACCCCAACCCCCCACACCAGAAGCAACTCCAACTTGCCCCATCCCCTGTGAGGGGTTTATGAAGGCAGGTCTGAAAAACCTCCTGGGGAGGGGGCTTACACCCACCCTCCCCACTACCAGTCCCCTTCCCTAGGGAACCCCACTCCTGCAATTCAGTTCACCAACTTCCTGGGACAATAGCATGAGAGTGCCATACCTGCATGACCATGACCACGATGGTTGATCTCCCCATGCCAAACTGGCTCCCAATGATCAGTAGCTGTCTGGCGTGGCAAGCTTCTAGATGGCAATGGCAGCCCACTTCTGGAGGGGGAATGGTGGGTTTCATGTGGGTGTCCCATTGCTGGATGTAGAGGCGAGCCACTCACACAGCTCCAGAAAGGTGGCCTTCCACATACAGAAATTCTGGAGCCACTTCTGGTGGTCCCACAGCTCCTAGATGAGCCAATCCCACCAGTTGGAACTGGTGTCCAGTTGCCAGAAGTGGTGATGCATAATGTACAGGAGAGGGTGTCTGGGGTCAAGCTGCATGAGCAGCACCTGGAGGGAGGTGAGGAATTGCCCCACAATGAGCTGGGGGTCTTGTTCCTGCAGGGCCTGGAAAGCAGCCTGCAGAAACTGCAGCAGGAGGTGCACCAAGACATATAAGAGCCATTGACTACTCGGAGGCAGATCGGGCTCCATGGCTACAGAGCTGAGGTGTCCACAAGGGCAACTACAGCAGGCAAAGAAAAGGCTTTGCTGTCCCTCAATGAGATAGCAAAGAGGAAGAATCTGAGACACAGCTGTGCAGAGGGGTCCCTTTAAGCTTGAGCCTCAGATTGCCTCAGGCAGCAGCTCCAGGAAGAGAGTGCTGTCCTAATGCCCTTCCTGAAGTGCTTCCGGATGGCCTTAAATGCAATTCAGTGTCCAATGAGTGTGGATGTTCTATTTCGAAATAGTTCAGTGCTATTTTAATGGGCATTTGCTGTGTAGATGCATTATTTCAAAATAAGCTGTTTTGGAGTATTTCCTCTGAAATAGCTTATTCCGAAATAAGTGTGCCGTGTAGACGTGCCCGTAGGCTGCCAGAGCAGAAAAGCACTTTAGTTCATGTTGAGGAGTGTGACGGGGTGGCTGACTCCCACACCGGCAGCGCAGGCCCACCCACACTCCATGCACGTCAATCCCCATCCTGAGTGCCGCTTGCTCAATGGCCGTGGCTCAGCTTGGCCGCGGCAACAGCCTGGAGGTGGGGAAGCAGCCAGAAGCTGCAGCCAGGAGCGGCGGGGGACATGTGGCAGGGCCAGGGGTGGAGCTAAAGGTCGGCGTGCAGGGTCACGGACGGAGGGGAGGGGCCAGAGGTGGTGATGCCTGGCAGGAAGGATAAAGAGGGGGCACTTGGAGTGGACAGGGAGAGGGAGAAAGAAAGAAAGAAAGAAAGAAAGAAAGAAAGAAAGAAAGAAAGAAAGAAAGAAAGAAAGAAAGAAAGAAAGAAAGAAAGAAAGAAAGAAAGAAAGAAAGAAAGAAAGAAAGAAAGAAAGAAAGAAAGAAAGAAAGTTAGGTCAGGCCAGGGTCACTGAGGTGAGGGAGACGCCCGGAGCAGAGTCGCCTGGACCTGAGGGGGGTAGGAAGTAGCCCAGGGCAGGGCGCCTGTATTAAAAGTCTGAGGGCTGGTGCATTGCATCCGGAGCCCCACCAGTCGGACCAAACCGAGTGGGTATTGGTCCTTAGGGCCCTGGGCTGGCACCCATGAGAGGGGGCGGGCCTGGGTCCCTCTACCCTCCCTCGTGAGCAGTTTTCGCGGGAGGGAGATGCCTCTGCGTGTCGAGCCAGATTGGCCCAAGGGCCGGTGACTCTTCAGCCAAGGATCTAGGATGGGGGGGGAGGGTGTAGGAGGCATTGAGCAAGGGGTTATGGGAGAGAAACCCCTTAGAAGGAGAAAGTTAAGCATGCATTTAAGATATGCACATGCTTTGCTGGAAAGGAATGCATTCTTGGATGGGCGGAATGTCAGTATTTGCAATAGAAAGAAAAGGCAGCAATGTGAAAAATAGATTTGTCATTAGAATTGGAAGATTTCCTTGTTCAAGTAAGCAATCGTAGAATGCAGAGATTAATTACAGCAATTCAAGACGGGCATTAATTTATTAAATAGCTGGAAGAAGTTTATATTGCTAAAATAGTTTTAGGAATAAAAGATCAGGTAATTATGCAAATGTAGAATCAGATTTGTACAAATAATCACATGTATAGTTGTCTGATTTTTGAACTGATGATTTTAAATAAAACAAGTCCTAGAACGCTGTATTACAGGGTTACTCAGCTTTGGAAACTCCGGGGGCCACAATGATACTCACAACACATACTGAGGGCCGCAACTTAAGTGTGGTTGCAGATACATGCAAATATATTTGCAACTAGCTTCTTTCACACTGATGGGCATGAATACAAAGATTAAGACAAGACTACACAACATGCAGGCCCCATTTAAAACAGTTCTGCTGATATTAATAAAATGCAATATTTACCCGATTTCCACCCATATGACAGCACTATTAATGAGCAATGACAGTCCAGGAATTTAACTACTAAAACGCATATCAACAGAAGAATATTATATTGACTACATTTTTGTTTTGGTTCCCACCCGCAGGCCGCATGTTGAGCCCCACTGAAACCCAAACTTCACTGCAGGCTGCAAACAAACAGGTTGCGGGCTGCATGGGCCGTGAGTTGAGTAGCTCTGCTGTATTAGATGTATTTAAAAAGCTTCTACACCAGCATATTACAATTAAAGGGCCACATTCTCAAGTGCTGTAAATTGATGTATCTCTGTTGAAGTCAATGGTGCCACATCAATTTACACCAGCAAAGGATTTGGATTAAAAAGATTTTTCATTCATATTTAAAGTGTTTTTAAAAAGTTATTAATGAGGTATATTAAAAGTTTGTTATATATGACACCTTCATAATAACACAATACAGCTGTTAAAGAATATACTGCTATAGTCAATGAAGCATCTTCTTGTTAGCACACATGCAATGTGCTTCAGGTGCACATGACCAGGATTCATCACTGAATGTGGCCCGCTGGTCAAATCATTAGCTTTCACAGGATCAGTCATGTACTGATGGGGCGTGTGACGTGAATGTTTAACTATGCCTCACAATAAAGCATATTACAGTAAAGAGCAACAAGACACAAAGTATACTTAATCCAGTTATCTGCCACAGCATCAGATACAAAAGACAACTATCAAACAGTTAAAAAAAAATGGGACCTTATATGTGGCCATAAATCAAGATTTCTGTAGGGGATGTTAGATGTTGGGTAATTGAACAGTCATGTAAACCACATGAAATCTTGTGGTTACAAGACTATTCGATAGTCCCGGGAGGTGGAGCGACTAATCGCTCCCGGGGACCCCCGTTACCCTGCACTGCTGCCTCTGTATCAGTGTGGGATGGCAGGGGGAGCCAGTTTAAAAACCAGCTCCCCATACAGACTGGCTTCCTGCCACCCTACGCAGCTGCTTCTGATACAGAGGCAGCAGTGTGAGGTAGCAGCAGCCCCTGACCATGTAGGGGTCCGAGATCCCCATGGACAGAGGCTGCTCCACGGGATGTGGAGTAACCTGTGTCTGTAGGGATCTTGGACCCCACTATGGACAGGGGCTGATGCCGCAAAGCAGCCTCTGCCCATGGCAGGCCCAGGCTCACCATGGACAGAAGCTGTTCTGTGGGATGTACAGTCTCCCCTGCCCAGTTCTCCCCAGCACCAGCTCCTCCTTTCCTCTCCCTTGCTGCCTCTGATACAGAGGCAGCAAGTGGGGGGAAATGCATGTAGCCAACAAGATTAATCAGTTAATCGTATAGTCAACTACATGTTGACATCCCTAATTTCTGTTCCATGAACAATTTGAAGTATCGACAGTTTGTTTTCTCTGATGTGGAATGAAAATTCAACCATTCAGAAATTGTATATGAATGAACACAAAAAAATCCCAGCTTCAGAACAGCTAAAAAGACAAGTGAACAGGGCACTAGAACATAGGTATCCCATATCCCAGGCGAGTGCCTTAACCACTGAGAGCTATTGACTAATCTGCAGCTCTATAACTTTTGATGGGTAGTGGGGAGAAGGAGACAAGGAAGGTGAGAAATTCTATCCCAGATCTGAGAGAACTTTTCCAATGAAAGTGTTGACTAAAAACCTGATACGGTTCTACAAAATGTTTCAGTTTGGACAAATCGGCACTCTCCAACAAAAAGGAAATAATCAAAAAAAATTTTTACCAGCTCTACTTAAATGAAAAATGTGTGGCTTTTGTATGGAAAAACAAATGAAAAAACTTAAATGGCTTCTAAGGCCACCAGGAAGTCTGGAAATTGTTACTGAAATGGCTTTTAATTTACACTGCTCCACCTCTAAAATTACAACTCTTGTTGCAGAGGAACTAGTTCTGTTACACTGAGTTCTCTGTACTATTTCTAAGAAGAGTACACTAACATCTCACTCAGCACAGCATTATTAACAAAGAACAAGTTGATCTATTGTGAGATGCAGTGCGCAATGTGGTGTACATACGGACAATTAGCAATATCTATATCTGTGTGACGCTATTACATTTGTGTGCTGCTTGCAATCAAACAAACAAATCTTGGTTTCATCTTCTGTTCCAAACTTGACACTTAGCTCAAGTCCATCTAAAAATTCATGAGTCTTTAGAGTACATGGGCCCAAGATATCAATGCCAGGACAAATGAGAGGGTGAAAACAAGATTTCAACCATAGGAAATTGCTGGTGATAATTGTATTTCTTCCCCTTCATGTAATTGGTAAAAGAAGGTAAACAAAGAGGATTGAGAATAGGTGAAACTGTATAATCAGAAGAAAAACAAAACCTAAATGAACTGTACAGATCAATAGAAAAAATGAGAGAATTACCGTAACTACTTACTCCCCTCCCTACCTAAGTTAATTGTTGTAACTTCAACTAAACGATAAACTCTAACCCCAGACTGTAGTGAAAGGGGGGAAAGCCTATAGTTTATAGAACTCCCTTCCCTAGCTATCAAACTTCCACTGGAAAAGGAGATGGATGGATGTTACTAATAATTGCTTTTCAGTGTAAAATAAGAAAAAAGCTCAAATACAAAAACTGGAAAGGAAAGTAAGAGTCTCATTGTAGTTGCCCATGTGCTCTGGCATTCCTCAATCATTATGAA
The DNA here is from genome assembly GCF_049634645.1 of Pelodiscus sinensis. Taxonomy (NCBI): domain Eukaryota; kingdom Metazoa; phylum Chordata; order Testudines; family Trionychidae; genus Pelodiscus; species Pelodiscus sinensis. The sequence goes on along the minus strand of NC_134713.1, from coordinate 61,880,482 downwards.
AAATGGCAAAGAGATGAATGATAGCCTTGATATGCTGTATATCTGAGGTTAAGTGCTGCCACCCAGTGCCAGACATTAGTATATGAACACTACCCCAAGAAGGAAGGCATGAAGACAATTGTGGCAAGTGAGCAGGAATTGCAGGTATTTTCTTTTTGAGGCAAGTACATCCTTCTTATGGGAAGTGTGTTGCTTACTGGAACCAATGTCAGCCTTGTGTGCATCTGGCTTTTGTCCGTTATAGTCCTCCCTGCCATTTTAAGCATAGCAACATGGCGTCAAAGTATCGGGGTGCTAAATGAGCCAACACAATTCTATCTTCTCTGCCCTCATCCCCAAGCTGTCTGGTTCCCTTTTAAAGCGACTCCTCCATGTATAGCAGGCTTTCAAGGTTCAGTGGGTTGTAGTCACTTGGGCCTTTAACCCTACTTGTGCCAGTATGGGGTTTAAACACCATCCTCAAAGGCATTAAAATATATGATATTCAAAATATATTTGAATATCTGTATTTGCCTTCTGGCTTTTTAAGCCTTAGGAGTCGTGTTTTCAAGTATATCTCTGTAATCACAAGGGCTGGAAACTTAGCTTTCATTTTTAAAAAAACCCAGAGATTGTTGCATTCATACGACCCCAGGACCTGAGACTTCAAGAAAACTGGGCACAAGGAAATGTATGTGTTTTAATACAGCTAAATGCAAATCTATGCTTCTAGGAACAAAGAACGCAGGCAGTACATACAGAATGGATAACTCTATCCTGGGAAGCAGTGGCTCTGAAAGATAAGGTGATTGTGAAAAATAATCAGTGGCACATGAGTTTCAGTGTGATGCTCTGGCCAAAACAGCTAATGTGATCCTGGGATCACAAACAGAGGAATTTCAGGATGAAGTAAAGATGTTATTTTACTTCTATATTTAGCATTGGTGCAACCATTGCTAGAATATTGTGTCCTGTTCTGGTGTTCACAGTTAAAGAAGGATGTTGGAAAGGATTCAGAGAAGAGGCACAGCAATGATTAAAGAATTAAAAAGGATTAGAAAGCTTTGCTCACAGTGATAGACTCAAGGAGCTCAATCTATGTATCTTAACAAAGAGAAAGTTATGGGGTGATAAATAAGGTTTAAGAGACATACATGGGGAACTATATTTAATAATGATCTCTCATTCTGACAGAGACAGTTCTATCATGAGCCAATGGCTAGAAGTTGAAACTAGACAAACTCAGACTGGAAATAAAGAATATGTTGGAAAAATAAGAAATTCATTGTTAGAACAATCATAAGCCTGTTTGTTCATAAGCCAACACTCCCAAGTTAAAGAAAAAACATGTTAAAAATGCAATGACCTGTTCATAAGCTGACTCAATATTGGCTGTTTGCAAACTTCCGGTACCAGCTTGTCAGCATAAGTCGCTGGCATGTCAGAATATTTTGTTTACCTGGAGAGTCTGTAGGCATGGAGTTTTGCCACTCCCAGGCTATGTCTACATTGGCATGATCTTGCGCAAATACTCTTTAAAACAAGAGTTCTTGAGTTAAAGTATTTGCACAAGAGAGTGTTTACACTGGCATGTGCTTTTGCACAAGAGATATGCTTTTGCGCAAGAGCATCCGTGCCAGTGTAGACGCTCTCTTGTGCAATAAAGCTCTGATGGCCATTTTAACCATCGGGCTTTCTTGCACAAGAAATTCATGTTGCCTGTCTACACTGGCCTCTTGCACAAGAACAGTTGCACAAGAGGGCTTATTCCTGAGCGGGAGCACCATAGATCTTGCACAAGAAGCACTGATTTCACAAATTAGAACATCAGTGTCCTTGCACAAGAACTCCCCGCCAATGTAGACAGGCAGCATGTTTTTGCGCGAAAGTGGCTGCTTTGGCGCAAGATTGCGCCAGTGTGGACACAGCCCCAGTGTCTGTGGCTTGCTGTTTCTGGCCAACAGGAGTGGCAAGAAGTGGCAGCCAGCACATCCCTCAGCTTCCTGAAGTTCCCATTGACTGGGAACAGCAAACAGTAGTAAGTGGGAGCTGAGAGGTTCCATGCCTGCAGACTCTGCAAGCAAACAAATCTCCCAACATGCCAACAGCTTACCCTAACAGGCTGGCAACCAGAGTTTACTGACCCCTGTTGTAGATGCAGTTCAGGACTTGCTTCTTTTTAAAAATTGTATTTTTATTTAAATTATATCCACATGAAATGTGACCCTTTCACTTCACAAAATGCTAGACCTTACAAGATAATCAGAAAAATACAATGAATGATAGCACTATGGCACTGATATTAGTCTGCTACTGTATAATTTGATCTCTTCATGCATGTTGACCAATGGGACTCCTAAGTCTCTAGGCAATCTGAGAATATAATGCATAGAATTGATGAAATCTTTAATAAAATTTAAATAGCCTGTTATCACTACAGACATGCCAATCTGCAGGGCTTCTTTGAAATAGAAAATAATTTATAGATTTTATAGAACTTTATACAGGAATGTCATTTGCTTTATCACTGTCAAATGGTAATTGTTCTTTTTTTAAGATTTTCATACTACTATTTACAATGAACAATGGCTGGGCTGGAGAAAGATCTCAACGATTTGGTTGTTGAATGTTGACAAAATGGGTACCTTATCTCTAGAATTGGAACTCATCTGCATGCCATGCAAATTTCAAAAAATGACAAATACAAGTCAGAAAAGCCATCAGTGTTTGTTGTACCAAAAGGTTGGTGTACTCGCTTCATGAACCATCATGGTCTCTGTCTTTGATAGCAAACAACGTTATCACAAAAGCTGCCGCGAGACCTGGAAGAAAAAATTGAATTTTTCCAACAGTTTATTATAAAATATCAAAAGGAATATGCATTTGAACTGTCACAAATAGGAAATATGGATGAAACGCAGATGGCATTTGATCTCCCAAGCAACAGAACAGTGACTGGCACTGGTGAAAAAACAGTTTTAATTAAAACCACTGGCTATGAAAAAATCCATTTTATAGTGCTTTTATCATGTTTGGCCAATGGATCAAAGCTCCATCCTGTTATCATTTTTAAAAGAGAAACCTTGCCTAAATCCATGAAATTTCCTGTGGGTATCATTGTACATGCACATGAAAAGGGATGATAGTGGGACTATTGAATGGCTGGGAAAAGTGTGAAATAAGAGACCAGGAGCACATCTCAAGAAACTGTCTATGCTTGTTTGGGAAATGTTCAGGGCACACAGGATGGATGTGGTGAAACATGTGGACAAAAAATGAAAACTACTTAGGCCATAATACCTGGAGGATTAACTTCTGTTCTACAACCACTTGATGTCTGTCTGAACAAACCCTTTAAAAACAGGCTACGCAAAATGTGGTATGAATAGATGTGCCCAGGCATGGTGAAGTTGACAAAATGCACTTAATGGATCAGAAAACGATGCCATATTTGCTGACGACACAATGGAGGCTGATGATAAGGAATCAGAGTCTGAGGATGACATTGCTGACATTTATGATGACAATGCAGGAGCAGTTATAAATGAAGCTGAGTTTAATGAACTATTTGGTGAATTGGCGACTGATTCAGAGTTTGAAGGGTTATAAATAAGACTTTAAATAAGTGCATTAGAATATGAGATGTTAAAACATGAATTATAATTTTGAAGGTATGTGAATACACATTTGTTCAGTTATTATAACAGGTATTTTGTTAAATTGCTTTAAAATAAATCTACTAAATCTTGTGTTTCTTTTGTCTCCAAATTTTAAAATGCAATAGAGTTCACATCATGGCCAGTTCCCAGCCCAGCAAGGCAAACTGCTGGAGTACCGGGATGTTTGTGTACTTGGGAGCATCTGCAGACATGAAGCCTGTCAGCTCCCATTGGCTGCTGTTTGCAGTTTCCAGCCAATGGGAATTGTGGGAAGCAACGTGGGCCAAGGGATGTGCTGACTGCCACTTCCCACCACTCCCATTGACTTGAAACACTGAACAACAGCCACTAGGAGCTAAAGGGCCCCATGCCTGCAGACACTTCAGGTGCTTAAAACATCCCAGCGCCCCAGTGGTTTGCCCTGCTGAGCTGGGAACTGACCATGCTGCAGACTCTGCTGTATTTTAAAAGTTTGTTGACTTCCCCTCAGTTAAAAAAAAAAGTAAAATGCAATGACCTGTTCATAAACTGACCCCTGCTCTTTGCAGCGTGATTATTCATCACAAAAATTTGGCTTATAATCAAGTATATACAGTAAACATTTTTACAAAATGACTGATCTCTAAACTATTGACATTTAAACAGCCTCAATTTTGCTCATCCATACGGAGGAAACTATACAAGTAGGGTGTTTTTTCCAAGACTACGTCTAGACTGCAAGCCTCTTTTGAAAAAGAGCATCTAGACTACAACCAGTACTTTCGAAAAAGCAAGCTGCTTTTTCAAAAGAGAGCACCCAGGCAGTCTGGATGCTCTCTTTTGAAAAAGCACAGTTTGCATTACATAGCACCTTTTTTCAAAAGAGCACTTTCGAAAAAAGTCGTTCTTTCTTGTAAAACGAGGTTTTCCGCAGTTGAAAAAACTGCCATGTTCTTTCAATTTACTTTCAAAAGAACATGGCAGCAGTCTAAATGCGGGGGAAGTTTTTTTGAAAAAAGGCTACTCTTTTCGAAAAAACCCAGTGGTCTAGACACACCCCAAGTGTAAAAGATCAGGTTTTAGTTCAGTTTGTTCCTCATGACAGTTATTGAGAACATAATGTAATTCTCAAAGATTGTTCATCAGTTTACTAATAACCAGGTCTCTTTTCCACATTTGTTTGTTACATGTGTAATGTTCCATGGCACTATGTATCCCAGATATCACATTATGTATTTATCAGCAAACTTGATTTCAAATCAGTTTGAATTCATCAGAGCATTTATTTTTGTCATTAAATTGAGTTTACCTGGCAGGAATCTTCCCTCCTTATGAGTTAATACAGGCTGAATTTAATTAGTTCATCTAAAGCATTGTGGAGTTGTAATAATTAGAATTGTTTCCTGAACCATTCTTCAAGCACACGGATAAGATTGCCAAATGAACAGTAAATTGTTTAGACCCTTACCACAAGGAGCCAGTGTTAAATAATTTAGAAGGATCTTTCAAGGGATTACAGAATTTAAGATCTAATTCTCTAAATACTTCACACAGGACTAACATTACATATGTAAGTAAAGCTAATCACATGCAGAAGGCTTTTCAAGACAGAGAACTGTATGTGTAAATATTAAATAAATAATAATAATTAATAATTTTACTTATGGCCCTGTGAAATCCCATTACAATCTCCAAGAGCATGGTTGCCACACGAGACTGAAAGATCTCTATTGTTGAGAAGGGGGAATTTCAGAAAGCCTAGTGTGTTTTTCTGGAGCTATTGAGAAAGACTGACATCTCCCTGCAAATATGGATCAGCTTTTGTGCCCTCATAATCCAGGAGAATATTGCAGAGCTTTCATGAACCAGCAGCCCCAGAAACTAACTTTGGCTTGATCAACTCCTTTAAAGGAGAAATAAATTCTTCAGCATCTGCTGCAAAAACAGTTCGTTTTCCACTGTACCCTCCCATCCCTGCCTATTCTAGATGTCGAGCCTATCGGCTAACTATTATATAGCTTGTGTTAAACTGCCCTCCAGAGGTGACAAAAACTGATAATACTAAAAATCAATACAGACAAACAAATAACACATTTATGAAAGAACTAGTATGAATAGGTAATTGCACCCTGTAGGTATTCATCTATATTTCTTTTTCTAGTAATTGAAAAAGAAGTCTAATCGTTCAATAATGCTGTATTCTATTTTGTCAAGAAAATAACTTTTTCAAAATCAGATAATCTGATATCTATCTATCTACGTATTATATTTTTATATCCACTACCTCTTCTTGTTTTCCTCCCTCCTCCCATTTTTTTCCTTCTTCCTCCCTCCCCCCCTATTTATTTTAGTTCTGGATATCCAACACTCTGGTCATCTAAAGAAGTGGGCTGTGTCCTCAAAAGCTCATGATACCATCTACATGTTTTGTTAGTCTTTAAAGTGCTACCGGACTATTTGTTGTTTTTAAAGTTCATATATATATATCCATATATATTAGAGTATGTCTGTTTGTTCAAGAACTCCTCCTAAACCATAAGAGTTAAGAGCACCAAATTTGGTATGGAGCTTCCTCTTATCCTAATTTAAACCAAGCTCAGGGTTTGGTTGTGCCTGGAAAACATGAAGTGCCAGGAATGGGACTATTTCCCATAACATGGAAAGGGAGGAGGCAGGAATGTGAAAGGAAGGAGCACAGAGGGATGTAGGAGAGTCCCTGGCGGGGCTGCCTCCAGAGACTCATCCCCTGCAGACAGCCTGCGAGTCTTGCCGGGAGGGGGCGGTGCTGCAGGAGGGGGCAGCCTCCATAGCCTCGCCTCCCCCCAGATAGCCTTCAGGCCATGGAAGAGGGAGTTCTGAAGGGGTGGCAGCCTCTGGAGCCTGGTTTCCCCCAGACAGCCTGCAGGCTGTGAGAGCAGAAGCCTCTGGAACTTGGTCCCTCCTAGACAGCCTGCAGGTCACGGGGGAGGGTAACTGGAGGGTCTGCTGGTAGGAGAGTTCTGCCCCAGCCCCTTGGGAGGAGTCACTGACGAAGCAGTGCCACCCTCAACACCATGGGCTGCCCCAGTAAGCCCTCCCCTTCTTCCCAGTCCTGAGTCCCCTGCCCACCTGCCTTGACTTCAGCGCCCTCTCCCCCTGCTCAGGGCCCCCTCAAACAACCCTCTTCTGTGCCCTGGCAAACCTCCCAATCCTCTAACCTAAGCCACCTACCCCCTGCCTCTCCTCATCCCTGAATTCTCACGCCAGCCTTCATTTTTTGAAATATACAATCATTGAAATAATGCATGTATATTTTTCATTTTCTCCCAAAAAAGGAATTCCTTCAGTTACAGACCTGAGCAATGCTGGATACATCTGATAGTGCAAAATAAAAATCAGACATATTTTCAAGATTAGACAAAGCTACATTGATCTAAGGTAGGTAGTTCAATCTGTACTTTCTTCAGCCAACTGCACAAAACAGTAATAATTAACTTTACAGAGGTGTCTAGATCAAGTAACTCTGATTAGGTTGACCTTAGATGTTTTTACCCTTATAAAGCTGTTTCACCTTGAGACAATTCTTTAAAGATTTAATGTGTCTCCTTGGATCTGTCAATGGACAACTGGCATTACAGAGGTAGTCCCCAAGATAAAAACAACCATGAGATATTTATAGCTCTTTGTTTCTGTATCTGGAATGTATCATTTCTGTCACAATTTTTAAATGGGTTTATGAAAAGTTTTTTTATTTGAAATAATGAATTAGCCCTCATTTAGATCTTTACAGTGTTGTGTAATCAGATTGTCTGCATGTATCAAAAAGAAACTAGCATCATGAAAAGAAAAGATGCATTTGGGAATAAAATGTTTTCCATTTGTAAAAACAGCCTTGTACTTTCAAGAAGAAAAATGGAAACCACAAATTTCACTGTTTTGCAAACCTTTGAAAAATCTTTTTCTTTTCTAGTTTCGTTGTTGAGAAGAATTTTGTTTGAGTAGGTCTAGCTGAGGGTATATACTACATCTAGGAAAAGGAACATTCTGGTTAACGGGGCTAAAGGGACCACAGAATGATAACAATTATTCATAGACAGCTTGGGCAAATTCACCCCTAATGTATGCTTGCTGCTTTGGGTTTACACTAGGGATGAATTTGGCTCACTTTGTAAATCACAAAGGTGCACATTGTTAGATAGGCTAAAATAAAGCATTAGCCATTTTTTCTTACATGAAGCAAAGAACTCTATCAAACTATCTAGCACACAGGAAGTTTCTTCATAACTGTACCAGCTTGTAAATTTTAACATGAGGGTTTATATTCCTGTCTTTAAAATTCTATTTATCCTAATAAAATTCTTGCTATTCCCTTGATCTTTAAACCCTGTTAAGCTGCTGACCTGTAAACCTGGTAGCAATGAATTCCACAGTTGATTGTACATTGTGGCATAAGAAATACATCTTTTGTGTTTATATAATACTTACCCCAATGAAGCTCCAGTTCTGACTGAAGTGTTTTGAAACAAACATAATACAAAGTTATTCGTCAATGAATAATAATTAACACAGCACTATCTTTTCAAGTATCTCAAACAGTTTATAAGTATTAGTTAAACAATTAAGTTTCACATGTTCACTCTGTGGGGTACATACATCCTACCACCATAGGTAACCTGAGAATATAGATATTAAAACGCAGATTCTCAAAAGGTATGTAAACATCTAACAGAGGTGGAGAGCCGGTCAGCCTAGTGCTTGCAGAGCTTGATTTCCTACCCCCTTCTTCTGTGGCTGAGGTGCCTTAGTCTTTAAGGCAGGGGCGAAGAACCATTTTTTGGCTTTGGGGGCATTGACCCCCAGAAAAATCAGTCAGGGGTTGTGCAGGTTTTTTTTGCACGAGTGAGAAGCAAAAAAAAAAGCCCCTTACTGATGTGACCCCTGACCTAGAAAGAGAAAGACACTCCCCATATTCCCCTTGCATGGGGAGATTTTATGTGCTCCAGCCCTGCGGTGGGGAGGCAGGGGACTGGAGTGCCAGTGCGGGCTCCCCAATGCTGGGGTGGAGGGCCAAGCTTCAGGGTTTCATTCAGAAAGCTGGGAACCATATCCAGCTCCCAGCCCTTGGGTTCCCCACTCCTGCTTTAAGGCAAAGTGGTGCGGGATCTTGGGCCCTCCCACTCTACCAGGTCCCAGCCCAGAGCACTGTATAAGTTAAACCCTAAGTTTTGAGGAGCTCTCAGAGAGGAGACTACGTTCACTGTCCTGGGCTACTTCCTACTGTTGACTATGTAGTTTGGGTCATGGCTGCTATGGTCAAATCTGTAGTATTTTGTCTGTAGTAATTTCAGAGAGATGTTTGTAGAAGGCTATAATTTAGAGACACTCCCTCATAAACAAAGTATTAAGCTATGCAACTGACATAGCTCAAGTTGCGTAGCTTATTACGGCTTTAGCACTGCTGCGTGGACTTACCCTTAATGTCTTTGTTCAGCTTCAGATATAATTTTTTAATGTCAGCATTTTAAAGTGGGCTGCAGATAAGTTATTCACATGATCACTATGTTGGAAACAGTAAACTAAACAATTACTAAATAGGCTCTCTGCTTGTCTGTGTGAGGCAGTTCTTATATGGAAATAGAAGAACACAGAATTTTGAAACCTGAAAAATCATAAATCAGAATACAAGACTCAGGCCTAAAATCTGCTCTGACATAAATATCTCATTGTTATCAATGTTTTTGATACCTTTAGCAGCAGAGGGCAAGTCATACTCTCTAAAACTACATTCAAGTGTCGGTAAACATGTCTCCTGTGCATATTACATTTCAAACACAGCAATGTAACAAAAACACGCCATCTTGTTACTATGGGGGCATAAGCACTGATCGTCCTTGATACCTGCATTAAATGTTATGGGGCTACTTCTAAAATTGTTCAGCATCTCAGCTGGAAGCCTATGCCATGTAATGTGTATGATGGTGGTGTGAAAAATGCATAGAGGAGCACATTCTAAAGCATATTAAAATTCAAACCATATAAGATAGTTCAATAGTTGTAGAAAATGCACACACAAAAAAGGAAAAGATGCTCTATCTACACAGCTATTTCTTCACTACAGGGTTACCTTGAGTTAGGCTAACTTCAGTGAGAGCATCCACATTGCAAATGGTAATATGAGTCACACTCAAGTTTCTGAGTGTGCTGGTGAGGCACTGAACCAAGTGAGACACTAGGGGTATGTCTACACTTGCACCCTACTCCTCATTTTTTGAAGAGTAACATTACTTCGAACCAAGGGGTTTGGTTTGAACTAACGCTTCCCGGGGCGCACTTTCACTTTCGAAACAGTTGTTGATCAGAGTAACGGTGAGATCATGCTAATGAAGCGTGGGATATTTAAATCCCCGCTTCATTGACTATTTTGAATGCCTATATTTGCATCCCTAGTTCAAACTAGGGTGCAAGTGTAGACATATCCTAGGACTTTTACGAATATATCCCTTGGTGCTTAGCATTGGGGAGTTGCTCTTTGAAATCTGGGGGTTACGACAGGAAATATCTGTGATTCCTGGGCAAGTGGGCAAATTGGTATTAGCTTTGCAACTCGTTACAGCTCACCTCTTCTGGTTTTGTGTTGTGGAAAGTCATGCATACCCTAGAGAACAATGACCTGGATCAATGTGGGCATTAATGGAATTTTCTTTTCAGGTACAAGGAATGAAACACAATAGAAGGTACAATAAGTTAAACTGGTACTTCGTGTTTTTTCTAGAGTAACTAATATTAGGCTTATAAAGGTTATATTCCCTGTAAAATGACAAATTAGCATTATTGTTTGTGCTTCTGACTTGCATTTAAAAACAAAAAATTCTATTTTATATTTCTGAGTTTTCATTTATTGCACTGGATACTTAAAAACACAGTGGAAAAGCTTCAATGGGAAATACTGAAGGAGCCCCACTTCAAGCTGTCCCCTACCTCAAAGGTTAGGGTGATCACTTGAGCAGTGTTCAGATTCCTTCTCATCACGCAGAAGGGGAACCCATGGTTCATTCCCATCCTGGCTAAAGACCCTACCTAAGACCTGAGCTTAAAGTTGAGGGAACTCTTCCTTTTCCTCGGGTCCCCTCCCACCGCTTTCAGGAAATCCCTTACTTAGCTACCTCCAGGCCAGAGTTCATGGCTGAGAATTGCAAGCAAAGCTTGGTAGTTCCCAATTGCTTGGACTTAAACACCTAACTATATGAGAGGAGGAGGGCTTAGGACAAATCCCTTTCATCAGCATATCATACTGTCTAGTTTAGGTAGTGTTCTGTTTTAGTATGCTGGCTTTTGTAAATTGCAGGTGGCTATCTCTCACTATTTATTGTATACCGAGGCTTGGTATCTAAAGCTATGTCCATTTTTCTGAAAAAGGTCTATAAAATCATGACTGGAGTGGAGAAAGTAAATAAGGAAAACTTATTTACTTGTTCCCATAACACAAGAACTAAGAGTCAACAAATTAAATTAATAGGTAGCAGGCAAACAAAAGGAAGCTTTTCTTCACATACGAAACAGCCAACCTGTGGAACTCCTTACCAGAGTTGTGAAGACCAGGACTTTTATGGGGTTCAAAAAAGAACTAGGTAAATGTATGGAGGAAAGGTCTCTCAATGGACCTATTAGCCAGGATGGACAGGAATGGTGTTCCCAGCCTCTGTTTGTCAGAAGCTAGGAATGTGTGACAAGGGGTGGATCACTTGATGATTACCTATTCTGTTCACTCCCTCTGGGGCATCTGGCATTGGCAACTGTCAGCAGACAGGATACTGGGCTAGATGGACCTAAGTATGGCTGTTCTTATAAATCACAGTGCTATTCTTGTAGGCATCTAAAATGTCACAAGTTAGGTATCGTAAGGCTTAGTGTCGCAGCACCTCAGTCCCTTTATGCATCTCCATAATGCATTTAATTTTCAAATTTGCTGCACACTTTACAAGTGAGAGATGAGTGCCCTCTTGTGTTTGAAAGAAAATTCTCTGCAATTTTAAAACTGAAAACCCAGGGTCTCAAACTCCTGGCCTGTGCACCAGTCCCAGCCAGAGGTGTAGCGAAGGCAGTGCAGGGGGGGGGGAGGGAGAGTGCTGGGTCGGGGTGAGAGCAAGCGCATGCTGCGCAGGCTCATCTTGCATGGGTGGCGAGTTATATGGCCGTCCCCACCCCGGCCCTGGGCCGGCCCTGCCATGCGCAGCGTTCAGTCAGCTCCCCCTTGCCTGCGCATGCTGTGCACAGCAGGGACGGGCCCGGGGCTGGGGCTGGGAGGGGCGGCCATAGAACTCGCCGCCCATGCCAGTGTTCAGTCAGCTCCCCCTTGCTTGCATACGCTGCGCAGCATTTGCAGGTGACTGGGGAGACACGTGGGTGTGACTTGACATCACGGCCCAGGACTTTAAAAGTGTTTGGTGCTGCGTGGTGCCGGCCTAGCTTCCAGTTTGGAGTCTGGGAACTTTTGGGGCCCGAGCACAGACTCCGTCCCCACAAGTGGAAGACAGAAGGGAAGGGAAGAACTAGGGGAAAGGAGTGGGAGAGGAAGGAGCTTGTGTGGAGGTGGAAGGGAGAGGGAAGATACAAATGTCAGGGGGACAAGTGCAGACAATGAGGAAAAGGGCAGGAGGGGAGGTGTCAGGAGAGGGGAGGGGAAGGGCATTGGGGGCTAGAAGGGGAGGTGCTGAGAGAAGGCTTGAAAGAAAGGGTGGGCATGAGAAAGGTGGGGATGGAGCAAGTCATGTGTGAGGGGACAGGGGCATGAGGGTAATTGGGGCAGAGAGTGGTGACGGGGTGGGCATCAGGGAAAAAGAGGGCAAAGGGGGCAAGGGCAGTGAGGGAAGGGGGAGGCACCAGATGGGTACAGGACTAAGGGAAGGGGCAGGTGCCAGGAGATTCTGGGGGTGAAGCAGAAGGGCAGACACCTGCAGGGGAGGGACCAGCACCAGAGGAGAGAGACAGGGCAGGTGTGTGGATGGAGGTGTTAGAAGAGGGGATGAGAAGAGGTAGCTCACATGATCAGAGTGGGGCTACTGGAGAAGTGGGCACAGGAGGGAGAGGAGGGCTGGTGGAGGGGGGTAGGTCACAGGAGGGCTGAGGGCAGTGAGAAGGGCAGGAGTTAGGACAGCAGAGGAGGGTGAGGAGTTGGGGGGTAGCAGGCACCAGGGGAGATGATGGAGCAAGGAGAGGAGACATGGCAGCAGAGAGAAAAGGTAAAGGTTTAAAAATATTTATTAATAACTTGGTATGCTGCCCATGGCCAGTTTGTTTGTGCCCCACTGTGCAGTTTGGATTTATGTTGGGATCAACATGTGGCTGGCGAGTGGGAGCCAAAACAAAAAAGTAGTCAGTGTAATGATCTTCTATTGATATTCATTTTAGTAGTTAAATTCTTGTACTGTCATTGCTGATGAAAAGTGCTGTCACAGGTAGAAATCAGGTAAATGTTGCATTTTATTAATATCAGCAGAGCTGACTTAAATAGGGCCTGTGTGTTGTGTAGTCTTGCCTTAATCTTTGTATTCATGCTTGTCAGTGTGAGAGAAGCTATTTGTATATATTTGCTTGCATATGCAACCACACTTAAGTTGAGGCCCTCACCATGTTCTGTAAGTATCAGAGTGGCCCCTGGGACTTCCAAAGTTGAGTTGCTCCAGCTTACAGGTGTTTGTCTAACCTGGTCTTAAATAACTCCAGTGATGGAGATTCTGCAATTTCCCTAGGCAATTTATTCCAGTGTTTAACCACTATGATAGGCAGGAAGTTTTTCCTAATGTCCAAACTAAACCTCCCTTGCTGCAATTTAAGCCCATTGCTTCTCATCCTACGCTCAGAGGCCAAGCAGAACAATTTTTCTTCCTCCTCCTTATGATACTCTTTTAGATACTTGAAAGCTGCTCTCATGTCCTTTTTCAGTCTTCTCTTTTCCAAGGTAAACAAGGCCAATTCCTTCAGCCTTGCCTCATATCTCATGTTCTCTAGAACGTTCATCATTTGTGTTGATCTTCTCTGGACTTTCTCCATTTTCTCCATGTTTCCTGAAATGTGGCACCCAGAACTGGACATGATACTCCAACTGGGGCCTAATGTAGATGGCTCAGTCCCTGCCTAGGGGACGTGAGACTGGGCAGGTTAATTTCCAATCCTCCTGTTTAGTCTTTTCCTAAGCCAGGAGGGCACAGTAGTTCTGATGGGGGCTCTGCAGGAAGGCAGCCCATACTGCTCCCTGCCTGAAACCTTGTGCAGGTGTTAAACAGCTGTCCAGCCCACCCTAGAGGTGACTGCATTTCAGCGTGCCTGAAGCAACACAGCACCAGCAATGGACAGGAGAATGGCTCCCGGGCATGGCTTGCTCATGACTGCTTCAGTCCCGTTGGATGCGCCTCAGCCTCTTTTCTTCCACTCCCCCGGGGTACGTCTACACTACAGCGCTAGTTCGAACTAACTTAGTTCGAATTAGTTAATTCGAACTAAGCTAGTTCGAACTAACGCATCTAGAACTAAAAACTAGTTCGAACTAGCGTTTTGCTAATTCGAACTAGCAAGTCCACATTGAGTGGACTCTGAACAGGGCTTAAGGATGGCCGGAAGCAGTGCTGGCAGGGCATCAGAGGAGGACTTAGAGCGTGGAGATGCTGTCTCAGGCTAGCCGAGGGCTGCGCTTAAAGGGTCCCGACCCCCACCCCGGACAGACAGTTCTCAGGGGTGCCCCGCTTACAAACCAGTCCTGGCTTGGAGTGCCCGAAGTACCCACACTGGGCACATCACACCACTCGGCCATCAGACCGGCTGCACTTGCCGCATGCTGCCATCTGGGGAGAGGGGACAATCGGGGGGCTGCAGGAGAGCTTCCACCCCCAGAACCCGCAGAGCCAGCCCAGTCCTCCCCATCGGGGGCTCGTGCCCCATTCCTCCCTCACCTCCTTCCACTTACCCTTCCCTAGCCCCCCTTCTTATTGATGTACAAAATAAAGGACACATGTGTTCAAAAATAGAAACTCTGTTTATTTAACAAAACTCGGGGAAACTGGGAAAAGGAGGTGGGAGAGGGGAAGAGAGAGGCTGGGAGAGGGGAGGGGGAAAACTGGGAGGAGGGAGCTGAAAGGGGGAAGCAAGGGAAAGGAGGGGGTGGGGAAACTGAAGGATCAGGGGTGGGGGTCTCGCCGGGCCGACCGCCTCCCAGTACAGCGAGGGAGGGGGCCTCGGCGTCCCCGGGGCGATGGGGTGGAGGGTGCGGAGGTTGAGGTGGGGGGTGTGGACATTGAGGAAGAGGTTGTGGGGGTTGAGGAGGGAGAGGTGGGAGGGGGAGCAGGAGTGGGAGGAGGGACAGCAGTTGGGGGGACAGCTGGTGCAGGATCAGCACGGGGCACCATGCTCTGCAGCAGGAGCTGCAGGTTGGTGCTCAGCCCTCGGACCTCAGACAGCAGCTCGTGGCGGACCTGCAGGTCTTCCTGCATCCATGACCGTAGTGTGCGGTGCACGGCTTGCAGGGCCCCAAGGTGCTGGTCCCAGTATTCCTGCTCCGTGCTGGCAGTCCGGAGCAGGCCGCGGGTGCGGGAGCATGTCCCAGGCGGGGTGGTGCGCCCTGCACGAGCAGCTGGTGCAGCTGTAGAGAAAGAAGAGAAGGGGTCAGTTCTCCCTGGGGACGCAGAGGATGATGCCCAGCCCCCTCCCCAACTCCGCAACGTGAGGGTGACCATGTCCTGCACCGTCACAGCCGCTGTGCTTGTACAGAGGCCATGGTCAGGATGTCTGGCTCTCCCCGGGACTGGAAGCTGCCCCAAGACCGCACCCATGTCCCTGTGCCATGTATAGTGTGGCCGGGGCGGTGGGGGGAAAGGGGAGATGTCCCCTGCCTCCGTGTAGAGGGGACATGTGAAGGGAAATCATCCTGCTGGGTCCTGCCCCGGGGTCGGGAGCATGTCACGTCTCTTTGCACAAGCATGTGCCTATTGGGCAATGGCCCCTGGGTGTCACGCAGCTGGAGCCACCTGCCCAAGGGTGGCATGGCACGTGCTCGCACGTGTACAGGTGTCTGCGTGATCCGTGGAAGGCATGGCCCACGCGCGCGGTCCCTGGTCTCCCTGCCACCTCCCCCCCCGAACTACTTAATTCAAACTACTTACCCGGTACGGTCTCCCTGGACGACCCTGCCGACTCCGGTGCTGGGACATCCTGCGGTGGCCCCTCCGGTGTGCCCGGGTCAGGGCCCTCCAGTCCCGGCTCGCTGTCCCCCAGGCTGGCACGGACCGCCCTGCCCCCCAAGAGTCGGTTGAGGGCAGAGAAGTAGGGGCAGGTGGCAGCCCCTGCTGTGGCGCCACCCCTGGTGGCCCTGGCGTACGCCTGGCGCAGCTTTTTAATTTTAATGCGCACCTGCTCCTGGGTGCGCCTGTGTCCCCTGGTGGCCATGGCGGCTGCTATGCGCCCATAGACGGCCGCATTCCTCCTCCTAGTGCGGAGATCATGGACGTTGGGGGCCTGCCCCCAAACCTCAATGAGGTCCATGACCTCCGCACTAGTCCAGGAGGCCGCGCGCCGTCTACGGCCCCTGGCTGGCCCCTGGGTGCTGGGGGACTGGGCAGGGGACATGTCACTCCCACTGGCTGCCTGGCTCATGGTGGGGCCACTGGTTCGGGGCAGAGACTCCTGGCAGGGCTGGCTGACTCCAGTGCCGTCTGGCCAGAGTCTACCCCTTTAAGGGCCCGGGGCTGGGGGAGAGGAGAAGAGTTTTCCTGGTTGTGCCCAGAGAGGCCACCAGGGGGAACCTGGGAAGGGCTAGCCTCCCACTAGTTCGAACTAAAGGGCTACACAGCCCTTAGTTCGAACTAGCTAGTTCGAACTAGGCGTTAGTCCTCGTAAAATGAGGTTTACCTAGTTCGAACTAAGCGCTCCCCTAGTTCGATTCAAATTCGAACTAGCGGAGCGCTAGTGTAGCACCTATTAAAGTTAGTTCGAACTAACGTCCGTTAGTTCGAACTAACTTTGTAGTGTAGACATACCCCCGCTTAGCAATGGGACTGTGTCTACATTGGTGCAATCTTGAGCCAAAGCGGCCGCTTTTGCGCAAAAACATGCTGCCCGTCTACACTGGTGGAGAGTTCTTGTGCAAGAACACTGATGTTCTAATGTGTGAAATCAGTGCTTCTTTCATAAGAACTATGATGCTCCCGCTCAGGAATAAGCCCTCTTGTGCAACTGTTCTTGCTGATGGCCGAGTGCTGTGATGTGCCGAGTGTGGGCACGCAGGGCACTCCAAGCCAGGACTGCTTTGCAGGCAGGGAACCCCTGAGAACTGTCTGTCCGGGGTGAGGGTCAGGACCCTTTAAGCACAGCCCTCGGCTAGCCTGAGACAGCAGCTCCACGCTCTAAGTTCTAATCTGATGCCCTGATGCTTCCGGCCATCCTTAACCTCAGTTCAGGGTCCACTCAATGTGGACATGCTAGTTCGAATTAGCAAAATGCTAATTCGAACTAGTTTTTAGGTCTAGATGCACTAATTCAAATTAACTTAGTTCGAATTAACTAATTCGAATAAAGTTAGTTCAAATTAGTGCTGTAGTGTAGACATACCCATATAGACTGTTATACACAAATGTTGATTCCTCAGCAGAGCTGCAATAGCACTTTTTAATTCTAGAACATTTTCCCAGAGCACCTTTTAAGGAGCTGCTGGTCTTTTACATGTGCAAATACAAACAAATGTTGCCGGAAGCAGCCAGACATTTTATAGCTGTGTGTCTGCTGTGCTGTATGTTTTCCTTCTCTTCCAGCTGGTAGGTAATCTTAGCTCCTGTTTACTTATTCTTTAATATTTCTGAAGGTGGCAGAGTCTCGCAAGCTTGAGTACCCTCAGTAAATTTCATGGAGGTGATGTTTATACTCTGAGATCCTTAGAGCAACACAATAGAAACCTCCTTCCACTCCTTTGTTGTTATCTTCTTCTTACATATATTTTAGAAAGTGCATCTGTCCATCTGTAAATCCATTTGTTCAACAACTCTTCCTAAATGGTAAGATCCAGGAACACCAAATTTGGTATGCAGCTCCTCTTACTGTAACTTAAAACAAGGTCAGGGTGTGATTGTGCCAGGATAATGGGATGTGCGTGAAATTTGATTGCTTCTCATACAATGGAAAGGGAGAAGTCTGGCAGGAGGGAATTATACTGCAAAATGACCACACAAGGGCAGCAATCAGCCAGAGATGAGGATCAGGACAGCTATCACCCCATTGGGGCAGCAGAGGGCAGGGATGGAGAAAGGGAGAGCTATCTACTATATATTTCAGAAAGTGTGTTTTTCTGTGTGTCTGTCTGTCCTCCCCCCCCATGGAGATATTTAAGAACAGGTTAGATAGACATCTGTCAGGGATGGTGTAGACGGAGCTTGGTCCTGCCTTGAGGGTGGGGGGCTGGACTCGATGACCTCTCGAGGTCCCTTCCAGTCCTATGATTCTATGACAGGTGCTTCTCACCTGGCCCCAAGCTGCTGTGATGACAGAGTGTTGGGGTTGACCTCTCTGCCTGGGGAAGCCTGCATACAGAATCCATTATCCCCAGTCCTACACCAAAACGATGATTTACATGAAGAAAAACAAAACTTATTTGAGTTAAGTTATTTATTCATAACTAGAGGATTTATTCAGCATTGCTCAGGTCCTTGTGTGGGCTCAGGACAAGTGTGGGGTGCATGAATTAGGTGGCTGACAGATGTGGGGGGCTGGCTGGCCAGTGGTGGTGGCTTCTTAGTGCTGCCTGGAGTGGTGGGGGTTGTGCTGGCTGGCCAGAAGATACTCCTTGAAGTTGATGGGGGTTGTGGGGGCTGCACTGCCTGCCAAGGCTCTCTCTCTCCCTGGTGTCCAGTGCTGAGGCTGAGGGCTGGGGGCGGGGGGAAGAGAGGGATTTCTGTCCTCTCTGGTAAGTGTTTTTTTTTTAAACTGTCTCTCATTATTTGGTCTTTTTTTTTTAAACCAAGCCAAAGTAAGAGGAAGTATAATTTCTAAGCATTCCATTTAATTGAAAAAAGAAGGAAATAAAGTAAAATCAGTTAGCCACCATTTTATTTTTTCATAGTGGTTTGATGTTTTTGTTTCATTAATTGCACAAGTATTCACTGTCTTGTTGAAAGATACTGCATGGTTGCTTTAGAAATATATTTAATTTAATGATTATAAAAGATACGCTATTCTTATTATATAATTTTGTTTTTATGCTTAAAAGTTAACTTTTTCCAGAGTCAAATGGCACCTGGACCATCACAGCAGAGGAATATATTATCATTTTAAAAAAGAAAGACCCTTGGTGACGCCAACAAAAATTGTGACAATGAAGTAGCAGTCTTGAAAATGAAATGTGTAAATGATTCCTCAAGGAACCCTGCCCTGCATTCAACATAGAAAAACAGACTGGATAGTGATCCATGTTCCAGTATATCCATCGCCACCAACTATGCTATCAGAGGATGTCCTGCTGCTCTGACATCAACAGCCAGGCACAGAAGATTGTGTTAAACAAAGTTTACCTGTTCATCACAGGAAAAATAAAATCTTCACAGCCACAGATATTTCACCACACAATTTATACCTGTGATGAATATGAGGAGTGCTGGCCAGCACTGGTGACTTAGGGGTTAAACTCAAGGGTGCTGGCAGGGAGCCAGAAGATTCAATGGGGATACAGTGCTGAAATCTGAATTGGATATAGATACCTGGTCTGCTTTTCCTTTGTGGGGATTTCTGAGAAAAGGGCTAGAAAGAGCAGATGCGGGGATCAGAATTACCATGCTTATAAAAATATTGGACATGGGAGTGAACTGGACCTTGAAGTACAGATCAGCATGTATCATGAGCATGTATCTAGTTTCAATCAGGGTATTTTTCTTTATTTTGGTTGTTTGGTTTAAACTTCTCTGGGTGAATCCATGCTTTCCCTCCCCCGTTCATTATCTAAGAGTTGTTCCCAGAGATTTTCTCTGTTTTAATTTGTTTTAGTTAGTTGCTCTGTACACCTACCAATCCAGTATGCTTTATCAACTATATCTTCTGTTTGTTAATAGAAATCACATTTTTTAAGGTGATGATTTGATTCTTGTGTCCCTGAAAGTAACAAGGGGTCTGTTTGTGTATTTGCCTGCCTAAGACTGAGCGGTCAGCTACCAGAGGCTGCAGCTTGTTTCTCTCTTTTCTTTTTTTCAAGCTCTTTGGGGTAAAAGAGCATGGGGTACCTAGGGAAGGAATTCAAGTGTTCCCTCCTGTTTTTTAGGGTGAAATCACTTGATGGCGGCAGCATTTGGTTTTTTTTTCTCAGACCCAGTGCATCTGTGACTCTGGGGAGTTGTTTTTTTTTAAAGCAAAGCCTATAGAGGAAAGATATTTAAGGTCTTTGCAGGCCCCTACCTTCAGCACTCAGAGTGCCAGAGTGGGGAACAGCCCTGACAATACCCTTATACAAATGGTCAGTGTTTCAACTATAGCTGAAATTTTTTTGTACCCCTTCACTGAATACTGAGTAGTAAAATATTCTGTTTTTTGCTTTCTGTGCCATTACTTTGCTTCTCAAAACAAACTTGGACCAGGAGAACAATTCAGCAATAGAACATTCATTGAGCATGGGTTTAAGAAACTGAAAGATGTTCATAGTTTGTTAAAACAACATTCACTCAGTTCCAAACATAAAGCAACTTTCACAGCCCCTAGCTACCACCTGCCTTCTCCCTGAGCTAGCTGTCTAGCCACACATAGATGCTAGCTAATCCTTCCCTGAACCCTGAGCTACCCCCTACCCACACACAGTTGCTGAGTGCTATGATGGAGCTTCTGTGCATAGTAGGCATTTAACTGTAGTGCAAGATCACAAACAGGAGAGGATAACACATGCCGTATATTTGCACTCCCGTGCTCACAGACTTAATCTTATTATTACAGATACATGTTTCAACATCACTAAATGTCAGGAAGTCCTTGCATTTGTCCAGGAACTGTATATCTTCTTTAGCAGTAGTTACAAACATCATGAGCTGTTTGTTAAGGCACAGCAGAAGCTAGACCAGAAGGTCTTTGGACTAGGTCAATTATGTGAAACTCCCTTGTCATGCTGGTACCATAAAACAAACAGATTTTATTTATCTCTACTAAAGATGGTATACAAAGTATTCAACTTGTATTAAGGCTCCAAAACTGAAATGTCAAGATGTGGGATGAAAATATCTTGCTGCTGATTGTTCTAAATGTACAACTAAAATATGACTTTAAAATATTTCTTTAATAGGTATTTGTTGTATTTTTTTCTTCATATAAGAATTAGGACCGCTGTTCCTGTCAGTTATCACCTGTTTAAAAAAAAAAGTAGTTTTCAGGTGGCTTATAGCCTCAGGAATGGAATCATGGTTAAAGCTGCCTCCCTCATTCAAATCTGAAATGGTGCCACTGCGGACAGGTCATAAGAATAGCAGCCCAGAGCCCGAGGCCCTTTTAAATTGCCAGTCCTCCTCTTTGTCCTCCTACCTTACACTACAGATGTAATAGTATAGCCGATTAACCGATAAGCAACATCTTATAGGTTAATGCTATAGGCCAGGCCGGGCATGTCAAACAGGCATCTGCAGGATGCACATAGCCTGATCTAAAATTTTTGCAGCCCCGCCACTACATTTTTATAAAAGAATTAAGTGTGGCCTGCTGGCCGCTTGGAACACATGGCCGAGTGCAGATCACAGCTGGCCGCTCTGCACACGGTGCCCAGCACGTGCTCACGGCCAGCTGGACCACTCTGTGTGCATGCTCATGGCTGGATGGCTGCTCTGCACAGGCATCAAGCACCTGCTCACAGATGGCTTTGAGTTTGACATGCCTGCTATAGACTATACTCATTTCCCACACATACACCCTCCCCATCCTCCCACCAGTAAATTTTTTAGCAAACTGGCCAACAGCCCGGCTTATAACAGTCCTGGCTTGTGATGGTTCCAAGCCCACCACTGCAACTCTACATTTAAAGTGTATTAGGAGCTGGGCAGGCAGGCAGTCCAGCTCAGTTCTGGCTCATACCAGGTCTGGGAGCTCAGAAATCCCGCCCCCGACACGGGATGCTGCCACCCTATGCTGCTGCCTTTGTATCAGAGCCAGCACAGGGCAACAGGGAGCTGGTCCGCAAGGGGAGCTGGTTTTTAAACTCACAGACCAGTTCTCACCTGGCATCCTGTGCTGCTGCCTCTGATACAAAGGCAGTAGCATAGGGCGGCAGCAGCCTCTGTCTGGGGGAGATTTGAGCTCCTTGACCTGGCACGAGTCGGAACTGAGTGTGGAGTGGCAGGGAAGCCCTCGGGAGTGGGGCTGGAGAACACTGGCTGCCCACCCTGCCCCCTGGTATTATAGAATAGTCATTTAACCAATAAGAATTCATGAGGTTACTCAACTATTCAATTAACCAATATTTAACATCCCTACCTTGCACCTGCTTGTTTCCCCATTGACGGCCCTGACAAACCACTCTGACCCTTGTAAGATGAGTATTAATTAGACCAGACATGGGGAACCTCAGGTCCAGGGGCCAGATGTGGCCCCTGGCTTGCCTGGATCTGCTCCTTGAGTCTAGTTATTGGAGAACCCACATGGGTGTTCCAGCTCCCCTGCCACCCACTTGCAGGGCTAGAGCACACAAAGTCTGCCCCTTCCACTGCTCTGGTGCTTGAAGGGAATGTGAGGAGTGTCTTTCTAATTCCTAGTCAAGGCTTCTCACTTGTATGCAGCCCAGATTAATTTTTTTTTGTGGGTCAGTAGCCCCGACCCAAAAAAGGTTCCTCACCCCCCTGAATTAGACAATGCCCACATTAGTTCCTATTTAACAAGATATTTTTCTCTTGCATGTTTTAATTTTGAGAGTTGGAAGTTGGTGGAGGTCAGGCAGTGGGAGCTTTTATGAGCCCAGCTTCTAGGAAGGACACGTTGTGGCACAACACAGCACTGGTCTCTACGGCTGCAGACCGAACCACGCCAAGCTCTGGACTGGATCCACCCACTCTGCGCGCGCCACCTGTCGCGCTCTCTAAGCTAAACCCTCCCTCGCGCCGCTGTGACGCGCGCGCCCGAGAAGCGAGAGGCGTGGCCTCCGCTGCACAATGACGTGACGGGACTCGAACCCTCCCGCACAAAACTCCGCCCCAGCGCGCTCTGCCCAATGGGCGGGGAGGGGGAGTCGGCCTCGTTCTGGCTTAGGCAGCTGCTATATAAGGATCTTCGTGGGCTGGTCTCTTTCTTTTCCTGCGGAGATTCGGAGCTGATTGGTAAGGGGCTGGTGAGTTCGGGGTGGTCGGTGCGGTGCGGTCCCGTCCGGTCGGGGAGGAGCCTTGCCTTGCCTTGGGTCACTGCTGTCGGGCGAACCGCACCTCGTTTCAGGCCTTCCTCGGAGGCTGTGCTGCGTTCCCGGGGGGGGGGGAAGGCGTTGGTCGCGGGCCTGCCGCAGCTGCAGGGCCGGGTTGTGTGACTCATGGCGGTGGCCGGATGGGGGACGCAAGGACTCCAAGTCCCAGGATGCATCGCTCCTCTGAGCCGCCGCCGCCGCCTCGTGTCGCAATGCACGCCGGGATGTGCGGGTGCGGGGAGGCTTGAAGCATGGCTCCGCGGCTGTGAATGGGCGCTGCGCGGATCGCCTTCATCCCTACTTCTCGTGGTGGTTGAAGTATTTCACGTTTAAATCCTCTGTTAGGGCATTTGCAGAGGCGTCACTCCCACCCCGTGTAAACTTAGTGGCGGACACAGCAGCTGGGAAATATTACAAATTAATCTTTAGTGACTTGAGATTACATCCAAGAGAACTTAATATGAACACATAAAGGTCCAACTCTTCTAGGCAATAACCTGAACCAGTGATCCTAAGGAAATTCAGATCCTGAACAAAGCATATTAATTTTTTCAGATTCAACCAAATTATCTGTTTTGATAATTTTAAAAAATGAAATGTTCTGTAGCACTTTAGAGACTACTAAAATATAGGTAGTATGAGCTTTCTTGGGCATAACCCACTTTTTTAGATGAATGGAACACTAGTGCCCACTGGTTTGGTTCTTTATTTTGTGAAGTAGCCCAATAGTGCCAAGTCCTCCCAACATTTTTTCCTTGGGAAGCTGCAGTTGTAGACATTTCCTTGATGGGTATGAAAGCTATTCATGATCTTCATATTTTAACTCCTTCTGTCGTAATCTTATTTGTTCTAGGAACTATGGATATAAACTCTGTAGTGATATTCTGGAAGTTGTGCAGAAAAACTAAGGTGAATGTTTTGAATTTGGGCTGGAAAGTTCCATGTGTTTTTGGGGTTGGTCAGGATTTGAAAAATCCAACATGCGTCCGTTTCCTATAACACTCTGCATGCCTTAATCTATTTGAAATTAATTACATCATAGAACATGTGCCATAGTCAATTACAGAAACTTCCAATAAATAATCTGGCACCTTTAGGACCCAGGGGGTGCTGGATTATCAGATATGCTGGAGGGGGGGGGGGCTTTGAGGGGACTGGGGTGGAGGGGGGGGAATGTGCCCCTTGGTACTGTGGAACCAACCTGGCAGCACCCCCAGCTGCTCTGCCCCGAGTTTCCCCTATTCAGCCACTGGTCAGTTTCAGCAGTGGCTGACTTGGGAGTCTTGGTCAGAGCAGCTGGGATGCTGCTCTGCCCCAGGTATCCAAGTCAGCTGCTGCTGAAACTGACCAGTGGCTGAATCAGGGAAGCCAGGGGCAGAGCAGCTCCAATTGTCCGGCTGCCCGGAGCACTTCTGGGTTCCAGATGGTGCTGGACCACTGGAGTTTTACTGTACTCTAATTTTCTGTAGCTATTTTCCATCAGCCCTACTCAGTAAAAGCATTACAGTTAGCTAGTTCAGGCCACATGCTCTTCCATTTTTCAGCTCTGATATCTTACTGCTTCTATTTACTTGTTCTCAATAGATGAAAGTACTTTTTCTGGTGCTCTTGTAACCATCACTGGCGGATTTGAACCTGGGACCTGTGGAACTTAGTATAGGGGCCTCTATTGCAATAGGCTCCAACTTTAACCACAAGATAACCTTTTCAATTTAAGTGCAATGTAAGATCTACCTCAAACTTTTGTGCCCCTGCTCTGAGGCATCATCCTGCTCACTCCGTATTCCTTTTTCTCCCATCCTCGCTTATGGTATGTCTACACTAGCTTGTTCGAGCTAGGTAGGGTAATTAGGGCAGGCAGAGTTGCAAATGAAGCCCGGGATTTAAATATCCCGGGCTTCATTTGCATGTTCCCAGGCGCTGCCACTTTTAAATCCTCTTGTCTCCTCCCCCCCCCCCCCCCCCCTTAGTCCGAACTCCGTGCCTGCGGCTACACATGGCACAGAGTAGGTAGTTCGAATTAAAGATCCTAATTCGAACTACGGTTATTCCTTGTGGAGTGCACTCTGTGTAGCTGTGGGCTCAGAGTTTGGACTAAGGGGGGATTTAAAAATGGCAGCACCTGGGAACATGCAAATGAAGCCCGGGGTTTTTAAATCTGGGGCTTCAGTTGCAACTCCACTTGCCCTAATTACCCTACCTAGCTTGAACTAGAGTTAGTGTACACATACCCTTACTTTCACCAAGTGGGGATGGGGAGCAGGCTCTGGTGTTGAGCCAATGGGTTTGGAGTGTGGGAGAGGATGGGGGATTGGGGTTCAGGAGCGGTTTCAGAGTGCAAGCTTTGGAAAGGAGTTTGGGTGCAGGAGGGTGGGGTACATGAGATACAGGGATTCAGGAAGCAGGCATTGGCTGGGCACTGTAGTTGACTATTTCTGGGTGGTGGGGTTAAGGCAGGCTTACTCCTGCCCTAGCCTTGCACCACTCCTGAAAGCAGTTGGGGCATGTACAGCAATGGCTTCATGTGTTCCCCCTTATACACGCACTGAGCCTATTTGCCACAGTTCCTTTTATTGATCAATGGGAGCTGCAGAAGTGGTGTCTGCAGGCAAGGACAGCATATGTAGACCCTGCTCTGCCTTTCTCGGGCTACAGGGACATGCCAACCAGTTCAGGAGCAGTAGTAGTAAAAGTAAATCCACGTATGTTGGGTTGGGAGATGAGTGAGGAACAGCGTGTGTTGTGAATGACAAACATGGTGTACGTGAGACAGACTTGCATTGCCAAGCTCCCTCCTTCATTGTCGATCTGTGGAGATAGGGTACAGAAGTTGGGGAAAGAGGGGCACCCTGATATCAGGCCCCTCTTCTCACTCTCACACTCTGCACAGCAAGCTGGAGGCTCCCAGTGGGACTGTTCCAAGGCAAAGGGCAGGAGCAGCATGACAGTATGTGGAGGGGCAACTGGAGTGCCAGTGCTTGATAGCTTCCTGGCCAAACCAGTCAGGATCACCTGTCAGGGTCTCAAAATCTAACAGTAGATCCAACATTTTGGGGCTGCACATGCGCCCGGGGCGGAGGGCAGGGCCTCCCATACACTGCGTGCCCAGTGCTGGTGCCACCCATGTGATGCACTCCCGGGGCTGGCGCTGCTCCTATGCTGCAAGCCAAGAGCTGGCATCGCCATGGGGCTGGTGCCGTCCATGTGCTGTGCGCTGGGGGGGTGGGGCTGGCCCCAATCACTCAGTGGGCGCACAGAAATGACCCAACCAGTGCCATGGTGCACTGCATTGGGGACCACTTCAGTAGATCCTGATCTACTAATTGGTGGCCACTGCTCTACACTTGAGTTATAAAGCCAGCTGACTCTCAGCTTAGGCTGTAGAACTTCCTTGTTCTTATCCCTTGCTGTAAGTGGTTTAAGTGCCACTACATGGGATAGTGAACCACACTATTTGTGGGTTACACTGTCACCAACACGATATCCTATATTCTGGACTTTGGAGCACCTGTTTGTCTTGGCACTGTTCTACTTGGCTTTAGACCTGTCTTACAGCTGAAGCTTAGATCCAACTTGCCACACTGCTCAGGGTGGTGAAAAATTCCTCTGTTTAGGCATTGTAGCTAGGTTGAGCAAGCCCCCCACTGTAGACAGGTTGACATAAGGATTCTTGTATTGAGTTGGTTGCTGCTTTTCAGGGAATGGACTCAATTACAGAACTGGGAAATGTTTGTTGTACTAATTGTCTGAACTACAGAGGTCTTTGCAGCTCTGCTGTGGTATTAGACATGCCATTGGGGATATGTAAATTAACCATGTTAAGCTTAAACTAGGTAGCTGTTACCTGTGGTACTTGAAGGATTAAGGCTTTAATTATGAGCATGTGAGAAACTAAGGGAATATCTACTCAGCAACATTATTTCGAAATAATTTAGTCCAGGTCTACATAGCATGCAGTTACTTTGACGTTTCAAAATACTGTCAAGTTGAGGACTTCTTACTCAGACTCTTCATTGTATGAGTAAGGCAAAGTCAGGGGAAGGGTGCTCTATTTTTAAATAAGTGTGGTATAGACACTCCCAGTTTCTAAATAAGCTACACAACTTTGAGTTAAGCCTTCCTGTGTGTATGCACCTTTAGTTATTTATATGCATAAGTGTTTGTAGGATTTGGATCTGAGTGCATGTCTTGTATGTGTTGGCTTTTCAGAAGTCCCACATCACATAATTAAGGTTAGCTTAATAGATGCTCAGGCATCACCTTTTTTAGATATAAACTATTACAGTTTATACAGCAGAAGGTTTGTGACTTCAGTTATGAATTATTTGGGGAAGTTCAGTTTTATGGTACTTGTTCTAACAGTCTTATGGCATCCCTATATTAAAACTCGAATTTGCTATTTTTTAATCTCCAGTCCTTCATGAAAACAGCAGCTCTAGAAGAGTATATGATGTACAATTGTGGATGTTCCTGAATATTCGAGACACAAGTATGTTTGCTTTGTGACTGATCAAATGGGAGGAATAAATACTAAGATGGGGATAAGTGGATTAGCAAAAGAATCTAGGCTTTAATGTGTTAATTGGATTGGATTCATATTTAGCTAAATAGTTGAGAGGAAATTGCTTTTAAGTCCTTGGAAATAGTGAACCACAATCATTTTCAGGAAGCGGAAGTTAATTACAGCCTCTCTCAGGGTTATGAACCAAACACTTGGCCGTAACTCGATCTGTTTGTAACTCGGACCGCATTGAGTTGCACATGACCGTGCTGTTAGTAAGTGCGGGTAGCGTTCGTAACTTGGGAACTGCCTTTACGACTGCTCCATGGGAGCTTTGGTCATAAATGCAAACAGTTGTAACTTGACCATTCAACTCTGGGAGCGGTTGTATTGTGGCTGCTTTCAAAATGCTGTATTACTTGATATTTGTTAGTAACACTTAAAATGTTACTTTATTCTTATTTCTAGTGTGACTCTCTAGCAAATATCCAGCGAATAATGAATAACTGACAACACAGTTGAGAGCTACATCTGCTTGCAACTCTGGTACTAATACAGGTATACTTGCAATTTTTCAATTGCCTTAAATTAAATTGCAATACCTTCTAGGTAAAGGGGTCTGGTCCAAATGGCTAAAGAGCACTATTCAAGGCATACACCTTGTTTACAAAACTTCATTCTACAATACTATTTAATTTTGCATTTTAGTTCCAAAAGGAACATGTGTATTCCAGTATACCAATGTTTCTGGATTTTAGTGGTCTATCAGTGATGAAACTATCCCGAACCTGACTTAATGACGAGAAATTTTATACGGATCTGGCTTCTGAGATGAGACCACTGTAGTTCAGAACAATGTACTTAATTGCAACTCTGCTTTGTGGTGCACTACTTGGACATTTAAAGGGTATGTTAGCACTAGGGAATATTGAATGTCGGGTAACTGAATACTTGAGTAACTGCATAAATTTTTATTGGCTACTTGACTTCTATATCCGTGGGGGGCAGGGCCAGCAGCCAGTGTGCTCAAGCCCCACT
Source organism: Pelodiscus sinensis (assembly GCF_049634645.1). Classification (NCBI taxonomy): domain Eukaryota; kingdom Metazoa; phylum Chordata; order Testudines; family Trionychidae; genus Pelodiscus; species Pelodiscus sinensis. The sequence goes on along the minus strand of NC_134713.1, from coordinate 61,851,966 downwards.
CCTAGGGTGGCAGGAGCCCCTGTCTGTGGTGGATCCAAACTCCCTGTAGATGGAGGCTGCTCACTGCAGAAAGAGGCTGCTTTGCAGTGGTCGCCCCTCTCCTCCCCCCTCCCTGCCCCAATGCAGAGACAGCAAGGAAGGGAATGTGTGTGTGAAGTTGACACAAAACCAATAAGCCAAAGCTTTTATGGATTGTAGGATTCTTTTAGCAAACCTGGGAAGAATTGGATTTGATCCCTACTTTTCTCAGAACACCCCCAGTAGTGAAGAAAAGAGACTTTTTAAAATCCTAGTCTAAGTGGTATTTGAGAGTTTAGTGATTCAACTTCTCTTAGTCTAGAAGTTTGGATGTTGGATAAAATATTTCTAAATCTGCAATTCTGTACCAGATCTGTACTACTGTTTGGTTTTTTGATGTTTCTAATCGTAGGGCAAATACAGTCCTAAAACGTCATCACAATGGAAATGAGATTGGGTCTTTATATCCACAAAGTCAAGATGTTAAGAGGCAGCATGATGATGATGATGATTTTGGCCCAAGTTTACACAATTACATAATCCTAACTTCCTGTGCTGTGAACTTGTATGTGTTAAAAGTGCATCTGGGCAGATAGCACAGTGGGAAAGCTCATACACACAGTTTCTCTAAGTAGACACATCTCTAAACTAATAAACATGTTAACCCTTGGTGGTATTTAATTTCTGTGTAACTTGTCTTATTGCAGACATCTCTGAAGGCCGACAGCATTAGAAGGTATGTATTCTAAAAGTTGATTGAAGTATGAGTAATTCTTGTCTGATCAGTGATGATGCTATCCCGAACCTGATTCCTTGATGAAAAACTCAATACGGATCTGGCTTCTGAGATTAGACAACTGTGATTCATAATGCTTTAACACTAGAGCTGTGACAGTATTTTAACTTAATTTGACTTGACTTGCCTAGTGTATCGTAATTTACTGTTTTTCCACAACTTACCTTGAATTGGAAAGAGATCTCTTCTCTTCCTAAAACCCTTCATGTGGCAGTATCCTTAATGAGCCTTGGAACTAATGAATGCTGTTCCTCTAATCTGTAGAGATCATTCTGAAATATCAGCAGGCCTACTGTTTGGGCTGATAAGAAACCCAAACAGTGTAATAACTTAAATGTGTGGACCAGAGAATGTATACAAATATGAATGAAATTGTAGTTTACTGGGGTTTATTCTATTTCATTTGCGGTTTCAGTTTCTCATGTAAGATGGTTTGTTTTCCCTTTTTAGTGAGGAGGGGGGAATTTTTGTATCCCCTGACAAGTATGGATGGTATCACTGGAAGAAAGTATGACACCTGAAGATACTCAGATACCAAGTAAAGACTCCACTCTAATGAAATCAAATCTGTCTTGTATCATGGAAACTGCATGTGGAATCCATAAGAAATGATGCAGATTTACTAGATGAATCAGTTTAACATCTGGTGGAAGTAATGCCTAGAAACAGAAGATTAAGAAAACAAAATTCAAATCCTTGCATACATTTCTGCCATTCTCTAGGAAAAGCATGCAATTTTGTTAAAATAGAGCGTAGATAACTATTTTACTCTAATCAAACATGCACATAAACTTTAACTTTTAGTAACTTGTGGCTTTGTAAAGAAACTATTTAAACAGTTGTTACCAGTCTGCTGTACCTTAATGTGTACCTTTTTTATCCTGTCTGCTTTGACTCTGACTCTTCCATTTGGGGAAATACTGTTAGCATTCCTGAAACTTGCATTATTTGCCTCGCTTAAAGCAAAGAACAGAACAGACCTAATCTTCCTCTGCACATCATTCATATTAGGTTAGGCACTAAATTTAGTGGGCAAGAGTAAGTTAATGATTGGAATATACATTTTTCAAGTGGAATATATAGCAGATCACCTAGGTGAGAAGTTTAATTGCAAAAATCCTATAACAGGACGCTGCTTAGATTCTTAGGAGGTGAATGGAGGCCCTTCTGACAAATTTTCTCAACTTTTCACAATGCAAATAGTGAAAAGGATATTAAAGGCAAAAACTGTTCAGGTATCCTTCATAAGAAAATATAGAATTCCAGATATGTAAAAGCTTAACCTGAAGTATAATTACTGATCTAATCACCTGGTCCAGCTTTTAATAGGTAACAAGGCTCAGGGCCTAAATTTCTATGTAATTTATAAAGCATAACAGTATTCAGCAGCAGCCAGATTCTGTCACCCTTCTGCACATTGACTAGTGCCATGCATCATGAATGTGTGCTTTTTTTTTTAACAGTGCCTGCCCCAGAAGGGCATATTGGCACTTGTTTCTAGAGGTGGCTTGATAGAAACCTGCCTGGGATGCCTGGTTCTTAAAGGAACCATGACTGCATTTCAGCCCCTGGGTGGCACATTTTTTGGCTCAACTTCTTTGAGCCTGGAGTACTGGCACTTTTTCACTTACAAATATTCAGTACTTTTAGGTATTGCTTTTTGTGTAAACATTCCAGAGGAAGGTTCTTCTCAACCCGAGAAGATACAGATAGTAAAATGTTCACTGCCAAACATTTATTTGGTTTGGATAATTGAAACTAAAATTAAAATCAGGCAATTTTTCTAAATACTTTAAGCCCAGTGAAACTAGGAAAGTCAGGTGAAATTGAGTGCATGCATGACTATGTAGAGCAGGGGTGTCCAAACTTTTTTCAAAGAGGGCCAGATTTGAAGAAGTGAACATGGGTGAGGGCTGACCATTTTGCCTGACATTCTTTGAACCATTAAAATTAAATGCAAATCAACTATTTTATGCAAAGTTTATTGCAAATGGCATACTTTTCATTTTGTCACATGGATGATAAATCTAAACAGGTGTTAAATCACTCTGCCTTTCATATCTGAAGGCCTGATGGAAAAAAAATCCAGGAAGCTGAAATGTCAGGAACATTGTAAAGTACATTACATATTATTGGTAATAAAGGTTGTCTGTCAACTTTTAAGTTCAAAAAATATGAACAGGAACATAACACCAAGTATACATGTTGTGTCCAAATATATTTAACTGACTTAGACCAACTGACATTTTACAATGTATTCATCTCAATTGGGAAAAAAAAAACTTGCCTGCACTAATGTGACAGGTGAAACTGAGATCTGGACTGCAGCATAGGCTAGGTCTGGTTCAAAGGCAGTGGTTTTGATGCACAAAAGGTCACGCAGGTGAGAATCACTTAGTCTTGTCCTCACGTAGTTCTTGTTAAAGTTCATAGAGAATGTCTTCTCACACACATATATGTTGAGCCAAACAAGCTCAGCATTTTCTTAGCCAATGTTCGAATCTCTTGAAACCGGCTCTTATCCAGTTGGCGGTAAAAGCTCACGAGAGAGCTGTTGGTGATGACTGTGTAACTCGCTGTCACAATGCAGCTCAATGAGCTGCAGCTGATCTGGAGCATCAGCGGGGTCAACAGAGAATGGAGAGGAGAAAAGGCTGATCTCCTTTTCAATAGCTGCAAAATCCTGAAAGCGCTGTTTAAACTCCCCAGCCAGTGATGCGATGTCTGCTGCATACCTGCTCGTTTGTACACTGATATTGTCCTGTGGAAAACTGTTCATTATTTCCTGCAGTGCTGAAAAATGTATGGTATTGGGCTGTGTGACTGCCTTATGAAAAGTTGAAGCTTTGTTCCAAAGGCTTTGAGGTGTGAATAAAGCTGGTTCACCGCTGCATCTTTCCCCTGAAGACTCATGTTCAGTACATTCAGATGCTTTGTTATGTCAACTAGAAACCCCTAATCAACCAGCCAAATAGGATCAGATAGTTCTCACATTGGTTGTCCCTTTGTTTCCAAGAATTCTCCGATTTCCTTTCTGAGAGTAGAAATGCAGTGCAGACCCCCGACTGAGCCATCTTACATCGTTGTGATATAAAACATCTTTGTATTCAGCCTGGATGTCCAGTAGAAACTGTTTAAACGCGGTGGCACAGGGCTTTAGAGCGGATAAAATTAATAGTCTTTAGTACCGGTTTCATAACATGATCATATTTGAGATGTTTAGCACAGAGAACTTGTTGATGAATGATACAATGGAGTTTAATAGCTTTGCCTCCTTCGATCACCTTGTTACAGATTAGGGTTGATAATCCACTTTGTTCACCAGCCATGGCAGGTGCCCCATCAGTAATAATCCTAGTAACTTTGTTCCAAGGCAGTTTCATGTCATCTATGGCGGAACTAACAGAAACAAATCTTTTCCTCTTGTTTGGTCCGTAAGGCTCTGGAGGTCAAGTAGCTCTTCAGTCACATTCATTTCATCGTCCACCCCTCATAAAAATCAGCAACTGAGCTGTGTCAGGTCCGTGCTTTCATCACAGGCTATTGAAAAGAAGTTAAAATCCACTCCTTTGGAAGTCAACTGTCTCTTAATATCTAATGAACTCTCTTCAATTCTCCGTGCTACAGTGTTACGAGCCAGGCAAATGTTGGCAAACTCTTGCTTCTTCTCGGGACAGATATTCTCAACCATTTTCAGAACGTATTCTTTGATAAAGTTACTCTCAGCAAAAGATTTGCAATTTTTAGCAATTAACGTTCCCACCTCATAGCTCGCCCTTGTGGCATTTTCATTTGACTCATGGGCTCTTGTGAAAAATCGCTGTTGTGACATTAAAACAGCTTCAAGTTGCTTCAACTTTTCACTGCAGTCGCGCCCTGTTAGCTTGTCGTATGTGCTATGTCTTGACTGGTAGTGTCTCGACATTAAATTCCTTATAAACAGCCACAGTCTCTTGGCATATCAGACAAACACCGTGATTCTGTATTTCAGTGAAGAAATATTCCACTTTTCACCTCTCCTGGAAGTGGCGGCCCTCACTGTCAACTTTCCTTCTCTTATTTAGTCGCCATTTTTTAAATTGACCAGAAGGGGAAGGGATCATGTGAGCGCAGTGCCAGAGGTTTTGGTCTAAGTGTGTTTGTCCGAGCACTAATACACTGCCCAACAAGAATTCTCTTGCCTTTGTGGCTGTGTGTGGTGAAGAGTCTAAGGATGAGCTCAGGCGTGTTCGCAGCTCCATGTGCCCATGCCCGCCAGGAAGCTAACAGCACGCAGCGCCAATCACAGGTACTGAGACATTTCCCGATCTCTGCAGCTGCGGACCGGGAAAATGTCTCAGTACCTGTGATTAGCGCTATGCGCTGTCAGCTTCCCGGCAGGTTCGGGTACGTGGAGGTGCAAACACACCCGAGCTCATCCTTAGTCCTGAGCAGCGCTCGGGGATTCGTTGGGGGCTGTGACAAGGAGGTCCGTCCCTGCACTCTCAGCCCCGAGGCAGAAGGCCCGCGGGGTCAGAGGCGGGCGGAGAGCTCAGGGCACGGCGGCCCGGGGTCAGGGCGAACCCGCGGATGTGCCCTGCGGGGCTGCGGACGTGCCCTGCGCGGCAGGCTCTAGGACCGCGGAGGCCATAGGCGGCAGCGGCGGGCGCGCCAGTTCAAAAGAGCGCCAGGGGGCCAGGAGAGGGGGAGGAAGCGGGGGTGAGGACGGGCGGAGTTCTCCCTCATCCCACAGGCAGCTCCAGGCAGGCAGCGGCCGGGAGACGCGACCCCGAACCGGGGAGCACGGCAGGCCGACCCCGAGGGCGGCAGAACCGGGACAGCGGAGCGGGCCCAGGGGGACGGAGTGAGGCCGGCAGGACTGGACACCCGAGGGCCGGGTGAGGGCATTCCGAGCCCGACGGCCGGGATACTCAGGTGGAGCGCAGGGGGCCCCCGAGACTAAAGGACCGGAGGAGGGAGCTACCCTCCCCCGGTGGACTTTACAGGACTGAGACGGGGGTGGGCAAGAGGCGAGAGACGGGCTGGGGGAGCACGTCTTGTCACAGGGGCCATAAAAGATACTTCGTCTAGTGTTCCCTTTAGTTTTTTCCATCCACGTGTAGAATAAATGGTATGTCCACTAAGGCACATGCAGCTGTGAACCACCCCTAGAAACATGCTGCTAGCTGTAGCTGCTTTGCCAGTCAGCTGGGCAGTGCATGAATCTCTCCTGGAGAGCTGCCCAAGTGCTCAACTTACAGGGAACACTTGTTTTGTCCATTTATTACCACAGTGAGGTCTTCCAGCCTTCCTTAACCTAGAATAAGGGTTTTTCAAGTGACTGCATAAGTGCATTCTGGGAAGTGTCAGTGTGCTCAGTGAGCCCTGTTGGGCAGCACAAGCTCCCTCTTCTACTGTATCCCAGCTAACAGCTCATCTGAAGAAGTGTTTTGCCTGCAAAAGAAAGATTCTAACCACACTACCCCTCTAAGACATTAGGCACAAGAGGAGTAATTCCCAGCCTTCCCCAGTTCTTGCCCTAACTCCAATTCAAGGGAAATAGGAGGGCAGCTCATGGAATGGCCATGTGCAACACATTCAGGCTACGTCTACACTGGCCCCTTTTCCGGAAGGGGCATGTTAATTTCAGAGATCGTAATAGGGAAATCCGCGGGGGATTTAAATATCCCCCGCGGCATTTAAATAAAAATGTCCGCCGCTTTTTTCCGGCTTTTAGAAAAGCCGGAAAAGAGCATCTACACTTGCCCCGATCCTCCGGAAAAAGCGCCCTTTTCCGGAGGATCTTATTCCTACTTTGAAGTAGGAATAAGATCCTCCGGAAAAGGGTGCTTTTTCCGGAGGATCGGGGCCATGGAATAAGCTGAAATCTCTGAAATTAACATGCCCCTTCCGGAAAAGGGGCCAGTGTAGACGAGCCCGCAGGATTTTAGTCTGTTCCTTGAGTGGCTGCACTTGTACATTCATTCTTGGTGACTCCCAAGTTTCAGCTGTTTCCCCCCCCTTTTTTTCTTTTCCCTCCCCCTATTCACAATACCAGAGTGTGCCCTGCTCACTGGGTTTCAAGCTTGCTCCATCCCTATGCTAGTGTGTAATTCACATGTACTAGCTGCTTGAAGTCTTTTGTGGTAGCACTTGGAAAGGGCCAGATCTGGAATAGGGAGGCAAGGCTGAAATTCCTGCTCGTGCTCAGTCCACCATTGGAGCCGTCGCACTCTGACACAATGCTAAGTTCTATCAATAACTTCATTGAGATGTGCAACCACTATTTTAGTGGAATTCTGACACTTTTCCTCCCTCGCCCATACTAAGGAAATACAAAGCTTCCAAAAAAGGTGCTGGTCAGGGAGAAATCACCTTAATCTGATGTGTGGAGTAGTGTACACCTGAAACCTAATCATGCTACCAAACTGGTGCCCAAGTCAGCACAGTTGGCTCCAGCTCTTCATATCCCTTCAGTGGGATCTCATGGAAATATGAGTAGAGTCATAGGGCCCTGCTCCATGGCAATGGCAGTTTTGGAATCCTTAGGATTTTCCACAGTTTCTAGATCTTCCCTAGACCATGGCTATGTCTACACTCTCAGCTTTGTGTGTGAGTAATATGCAAATGAGGCTAAGTGTGGAATATCACCAGGCCTCATTTGCATATCTAATGAGCTGCCATTTTTTTCAGAAGAGGCTCTTGCACAAGAAGGAGCATCTACACTGGCCCTTGCGCAAGAAAAACTCTTGTGTAATGCTGTTACACCTATTACTTTTCAGGAATAATGGCATTGTGAAAGAAGGGGCAGTGTAGACACTCCTTGAGCCTCTTCTGAAAAAAAAGGTGGCTCATTAGGTATGCAAATGAGGCTTGGCGATATTCCACACTTAGCCTCATTTGCATATTACTCGTGCAAGAAGCCACGAGTGTAGACATAGCCCATGTGTACTCAGTGCCTTTGTGTAGAAGGGCAGTCTGCTCCAAAGGGCTAGCGCACAGAGTCCACTTAACAAAAACTTTTGTCTAGGACAGGAGTTCCCAAACTGGGGGCATGCCCCACCTGGGGAGCGTGTGAAGAAATTCCGGGGGTGGGCACAAGGTGACCCAACCACACACACCCCTGGTCAATCCCACCCCAAGTTTTGCTGCTATTTTTTTGGGAGAGGGGGCGTGATGCCGAAAAGTTTGGGAACCACTGGTCTAGAACAACTTAATTCCCTTCTGATGCTTTTTAAAGTTTATCAGATGTAAACAAGAGTGGTACAGACTTCAGGAGGAGATATGGGAGTGCTTACATTGCCTGGTGAGCATTTTGGGTTCTTCAAGGGTAGCTCTGCCAATTAACAAGGCAATATTAGAACCTATACACACCTTTGTCTCCTGTCTCTGAAAAGTGGGAAAAAAGGCACTATTCAAAGCCTTGGGAGGGTATCTTTCTACTCACCCCCATCTAGGCTCATTAGTCAGTACAGTGGCTAGTGAAAGCAGAACAGGACACACAGCTGCCATCCCCAAATCAAAAGATAGTCAGATGGTAGGTTTGTTCAGTAGAAATACTCATTCAACAGGGGCCTGCAACTGTGTATTGCTAACCAATATAGATTCTGTTGGAACAGTAAAATTTTTAATTTTGGGGGCTCCATTGAAAAGTTCTGAGACTTGCTCTAAGAGAACATGAGGAAGAAGTTTGGCTTCACAGTTGTCATTCAGAGATCAGCCTGATTGCCTCTTTTGATGTTCCCTAAGTCTGGAATGCTATCTAGGACTTGCTATTTGAAGATCATTCTTTGATCTCAGACCAGATCGACAGCAAGCTCCATAGACTTAGGGAAAGCTGTGTTTAAGTCCATAGGTCTGCACACACCTGTCCTAGTGAGAAACACTATCAGACACAGTAAATACACCTTAATAGGACTAGTCAAAAAAGAGGTCCAACGGGTTACAGGCATAGATCTTCCTGCTGGTTTTGCTTGTCAAGGTAGGGCCATCTAGGCTCCCCCACATATATTCTCCAGTTTTCTTCTACCCTCCCAGACTCCCTCATTGTCTCTCTTGAGCAACCATTCTGAGAAACTCCTTATCTAGGAGGTACAATTGCTCCTTCACTTGCTAAGGAGCTTCCATATTTCTCAAAAGGGTTTTACTCTCAATACTTCCTAATCCCAAAAGCAAGGAGGGGATGGTGTCTCAAAACTAATTTTAGACTCGTCTCGTCAAATTCAAAACACAGAATTTTCATGGTCCCATGGCTTCTATTAGCTCTTTCATGAATTCTAGGGAATATGTCACCCTTTACTTAAAAGATGCCTGCTTTCATGTGACAATCATGCTCCAATTTCAGGATTGTCGGAGCATTCCTAACTGCAAGTAAGGAACAGTGTTGCCCTAATCCAGTCAATGGTCAAAACTCAACACAAATACCTCTCTTGGTAAAAACTGTAGGCTACATCTAGTCTTCCCCCTCTTGCACAAGAAAATATGCAAATGAGATGATGTAGTGAATATCACTGCACCTCATTTGCATAGTTATTAAGCTGCCATTTTTGTGCAAGGGGCTTTTGTGCAAAAAGGAATCGTGTAGACAGATCCTTTTTTGTGCAAAATCCCCTTGTGCAAAATGGTGGTTCATTAGTTATGCAAATGAGGTGCGGTAATATTCACCACTTTGCCTCATTTGCATATTTTCTTGCACAAGAGGGGGGGGTCTAGACATAGCCATAGAGTTTATAGGCGATACTAGACTTATCCTGAAGCCAGACTTCAGGTTCCAGGCTATCCTGTCAATTGTTACTGATTTAAAAGATCGGCCAGTCAACAGCATGAAACAGGCTTCTGGTCACATGGCCTTTTGCACCTATGTTCAATACTCAGGACTGCACCACAGAATTCTGCAGAGCTGGCAGGCATTAGTTAGACCCTCCCAGGTCCTCACATTCATAAATTGATGGGCAAATCTAGCCAAAATATGTGTAGGCATTCCATTTACCATGCACAAGTGACTCTCACACTCATGATAGATGCTTCTGCTCTGGATGGAGAGCCTACTTAGGTTCTCTAAACACAGAATCTGGGGTCTGTAAAGGACTTAATCTTTACACATTAGTGCCGAAGAACTGAAAACTGTCAGACTAATGTACAGGAGGCCTCCCACATGTGACCACCAGAGTTCTGACACCCTTCCACCCCCCCCCCCCCCGCACTTACAAACATTTATAAGTGCGGAAGGGGCCGAAAACCCCTGACTTAAGTCCTCGGCCCACGTTTACGACAGCACATGGCACCTATCGTAAATGAGGGCTTGAGTTACAACACCCCCAACTTGCGACATTTCCCTAGGAACGGATAGTGTCGCAAGTTGGGGGCCTTCTGAATCAAGTATTTCTATCACAGATCAGGAGAAGCAGCTTGTTAGTCCTCAGACAATAGGATGGCAATGTTTTACAACTACGAGGAGCAGAAAACTTACTTTTCTCAAGTCTGTCAAGAAATAACTGTTCTGTAATGTCAGCTCAATTGATCTAGGAGCATCTGACCCACCAAGGGTACAAGACGACCTGGCTGACCACCAAAGCAGATTGTTTACAAGTCTCTTCACTCAGATGTGGCCACATACATCTTCCAGCAGTAGATTTATTTGTTAAAAAGTCCAACGGAAAGCAAAGTGTCAACTGTTGTGCTCTCGGTGGGGTCATAGACCACGTTCAGCACATCTTGAAGAACATCAGCTACTGAACAGTTTAATAATAATTTTTTTCTTTGAAATCTTGATATAAAATTTGTATAGTATATTTTATAACACCATGATCCTATTTTTTGTGTGGTTCCATTATGAGAAGTATCCACAAAAATAGCATGGTGGGAATACATCATCTTTTAGAAATGTGCATCTATCTGTGAGTCCGTTTCTTCAAGAATTCCTCCTAAATGGTAAGAGCCAGGACCACCAAATTTTGTATGCAGCTTCCTTTTATTATAAATTAAAGCTAGGTAAGGGTTTGGTTGGGCTAAGACAGTGGTCACCAACCAGTAGATCGGGATCTACTGGTAGATCTTGGAGCCTCTGACACCTGATCCTGACTGGTTGGCTAAGGGGCTATCAAGTGCCTGCACTTCAGCTGCCCGTCCCCCACACTGCTGTGCAGCTCCCCTTTGCCTTGGAGCTGCCTCCCCCCATCTCGGAGAGCCTCCTGCTTACTGTTCAGAGCAGGGAAGGGAGAGGAGGGGGTGCTGATAACAGGTTGTCCCTCTTTCACCCTATATTCTACCGTGTCAGAATGCAGGGGAGGGGGGGGCACAACAGGGTTTGAGATGGAGGGAATTTGCTGGCCACTTTTGAAAGTGGTGCAGGGCCAGGGCAGGGGTGAGCCTGCTTCAGCCCCACTGCACCACCACCCAGGAGCCACATGAGGTAAGCAATCTCCAGCTGGAGCCAGCTCCAAACCCCTGCCCCAGTCATGAACCTCCTTCTGCACCCTAGCCCCTGTCCTAGTCATGAGCCACCTGGATCCAAACTCATAGAGCCTTCACCCTGCCCCCCTGCCGCACCCCAACTCCCTGCCCCAGGGTTAGCTCAGAGCCCCCCTCACACTACAAATCCCTTAGCCCCAAACCAGAGCCTCTGCCCCTGGCCTGATGAAGGATGGAGTGAGTAGGGGCAGGACCTTGGAAAAGAGGCACGAAGGAGGTGGGGCAAGGGTATTTGGGTTTGAGGTAGGTTCTGGGTTGCACTTAAATTTAAAAAGTGATCTTGTGCTTAAAAAGGTTGGAGGCCACTGTGCTAAGAGAATGGGATGTGCCTGGGATTTGATTTTCTCATAAAATGGAAATAAGGGGTCCGGTACAAGGGAGTTACACTATAGAATGACCTCAGGGAAGCAAAGGGCCAGAGATGGGGACCAGGACAACTACAATTGGACCAGCAGGCGGCAGAGGTGGAGAAAAGGACAGCTAACTATTGTATATTTCAGATAGTTTGTGTTTCTATTTGTACATTCACCCCTCTCCCAGCATCAGCTGCTTAATCTGCAGCATCCATGGACAGGTGCTTCTCACCTGGCCCCAAGGTGCTGTGGTGACAGAGGGCTGGGGGTGTGCTCTCTTCCTGGGGCAGCCTGCATACAGAACACCCCAGAACAATTATTTAAATTGAGAAAAAACTTATTTGAGGTAAGGACCCAAGCAATACCATGTGAATGTAGTAGGTGTAGTACAATACTACAATAAAAGATGATAAAATATCTAAGTGTCTATTATCTGTCTGTTTTGCTGGATATGTAATTGGGGCTATTACCGGTAGTTTTTCCATAACTTCCCATATTTTTAACCATTTTTCAATGGTTGGGCTATTTTTTTTCTATGAAAGGCTACCAGTAGTGGAGCAACTACTAGCAAGTGAAAGATTATTTTTTCATGTCCTTTTGTGTGACTATTTCCACTAGAGTACCCCAGGAGTATTACCAAAGGATCATTTGGTAATAAGTATCCAACAATTTGTGACATTTGGTTACAGATTCCATTCAGTATTTTCCAATCACTGTGCATGTCCTGCATACATGCATGAAATCTCTTTCACCACAATTTCACCAACATTTATCTCCATCCAGTCTATACATATTACTTTCTTAACAGATGAGTAGTTAATGCCCCCTTCTACTATCAGAACTTGTATTTGGGGTATTTCTGTTATTTGGCCGAAAACCCTCATCCACATCCTTGTGATTTGGTGGTCTACAGTAGACTCTTACTATGGCATCACCCACTTTCCCCCTTTTATCTTCACCAAGAACCTTTCAACTGATCTGTCTCCAATCTTCTGGATCTTAGAACAAGTTTATATATTCCTGATGTATAATGCAGTACCTCCATTTTTTCTCAGCATGTCCTTCCTGAACAAGTTATATCTATAATAATAGTCCAGTTATGAGATTTATCTCACCAAGTCTCAGTGATCCTATTTAAATCATAATTTAGCTTGAGAACTAAGACATCCATTTCTTCCTGTTTTTTGCCCATATTCTATGAATGTGTTATAGACATCTAAGATGTAGAGAAGATTCATCCGCTGTTTTCCCTTTTGTCACTCATATGACCCTACTTTAGCTTTCTACCCCCAACATCAGCAACTAGCCCTCTGTTAAGATCACGTTTTTAGACTTAATTGTGGTCTTTTGCCAACTTCCTCCTTTGAACATAGTTGTGACGGGGTGCAGTCACAGCCTTGGGGCTGGTTCCCAGTGTGCTGATAAAGTCACTGACATTCGCCTCCTTGCTCTCTGGATCTTCTCATCACCGAGTCCTGCTGGGCCAGATCTCCTGGTCTCTTCCAGCCAAGGCACAGAGCTGAGATCACCACCCCTCCCCTCCCAAAGAGCAATGCAGACATTGAATCACTTAAGGTCTGAGGAGAATGCAGTTTCAGGCACAAAATCTAGGAAACTCTTCCCCTAAATGGGATCAGAACCCCAAATAAACTATTCAGGCAAGCCCCCTTTAACAATAAAAGCAAAATGTACACCTGATTGCTTCCCCAGGTAACAATTATTTACTGGGCTTGATAGTAAATAAAAGTAATTTTATTAAGTACAAACAGTAGAATTTAAGTGGCTGCAAATGAAAACAGACAAAATAAATTACAAATTTAAAATAAAAGAAATGATATAGCTAGTTTTCTAACACATTAAAGTTGCAAACTTACCCTAAAACTCTTCTTATTTCAGCTAATCCTCCTAGTGTGAGGGAAGATCTTTTCTCTCTGGAGTCCCTGGCTATATCCTTGGGTGTGTCATGCCAGACACAGGGACATTGTTTTATAGATTTCACTTTGGATGGACACTTATTGTGTTCTCACCCATCTTCCATGGAAAATTACCTTGTCAGACCCTATGAGTTGGGGTGATTACATGTCTTCCTAAGACCAACCATTGCTTAGACTTAAAGGAGAAAGGATCACTCAGACACTGAGGTGTCTGAGCACTGGGAACATCCTTGATGGCTTTCATTTGCACATTTAAAACCATACATTATTTCCTACCCCATATCTCTAACCTTTAAGAGTAATACAGGTATCAAATAAGGCTGCGTTTCTCAAACTGTGGGTCCCAACCCCACAAGGGGTTGCAAGCAACTTAGAGCGGGGTCGCGGTATCACAAAGTTTGAGAACCCCTGAAATAAGGTGTATCGATCCAGCAGGTATTTTGTCCAAAGAATCTTTGAGCTATGCATATTTGTATCCATAAGTCAATTTCATAAAGCATGGTGGGGAGGATCATCACAGTAGTTTAAGGACCTATTCACTAAGTTGTCAATTTGGTGTCAGAAATCCTGTTGAAACTACTTGTGCAGCTGTGCATTCATTTCTAGGATGTGAGTCCTTTTGCCCTTGACCAGGGAGATTGATGAGAACACTTCTGCCCCAACTTCTCCCTTGCTCCCATAGCCCTGTTGATTGCTCAGATTTATACTTGGCTGTATCATTAATGCCCTTGTGGGTAAGCAGTGGTCACAGGGATAGATAAGTCTGAACAACCTTTATGCAACACAGCACACCTCTCAGGACATCATGTCTCCCCCCTTCTCAGAAGGCAGTCCACACAATGCTACGACTCCTCTTGGATATGGGGACCCATGAGTCTCCTAGTCTTGGAGGCAGGTTTGCTCCTTTTCCTCAGATATCTGGGACTGCTCCTCTTCTCCTTTTGCCAATACAGCATACCACTTCTTGACCTCAATAAATGTGGAACTGGGTCGGAGAGTGGACCACCATCTACTGCCTGCGGTGGTAAGCAGACAGTCTCTTTGCCACAGAGCAGCCAGTGTAGTCTTCTCTAATCAGCTAGCATCCTCTGTTTTGAATAGTCTCTTTTCAAAGTAGATCTGCATCTTAAGTTACTGTGTCTCCAGTATCATCTTGTTCTATTCACAGTTCTGTTGCTTGTCTTTCTTTCCTCTTATATCTGCCTATATTTGGGCTCTCCTGCTATCTTTTCTCTTTCATCCTCCTAATTCCTTCCTTTGATTCCCCTTCCTCTGACCCCAATCCCAGTCAAAGCTGCCTTCTTTCTTGACCCCTTTCCCTTCCCACCAGGGGTTTTCTACCATCATGGGTGTCTCAAACTTTCTTTCCTTCTCTTGGAAGGACCATATTTGGAGTCTTTTGTCCCCAACTGAAGGCTGTTAAGTTCTTGTTGGAGTGAAGAGCAAAGGGAAAGAGGTTCTTTTCTTTCTTTTGGTCTCTTCACTCTTGCCTCCTAGTAATTTATCTTCTTGAGTCTTCTTTCCCACTGCCTCTTAGACAGAATCCACCCTTCTTTGGGTCTCACTACTCTTTCGCTTTGTGGTCTGAATAATTTCCTTTCTGTCCTAATTATGCTTTTCATCCTCTACTTCAATCTTCAGACCCACTGAATCGCACTCTGTCCCAGCACTCCCTCTACCATACTTCTTCCATCCCTCAACTCCTAACTTCTTGGAGTTTCATGGAAAATGTTAAGCAAATTTTGCTCAACTAAAACTGAAAACTTTCCCCCCTTTTTCCTGCTTTTAGCCTTTCCTAGACTCCCATTTTACAGAGGCAAATTTGGAAAGGGCAAAAGAAAAGATGAAAAGGTGAAAATTTTCAATAAAAAAATTTAGTTAAAAAAAAGATCTAAACAAAACCAAACATTTTAACTTCTTTGAACATTTTTGTGAAATGTTTATTTTTCAACAAGCTGTGATTTACAGATTCATGAAGGAACATTAACTTAACTTTGTTTTGCTCATTTGCATGCTTGAGTTCCTTTGGTGCTTCTGTTACCTGATCTCATTGGCTGAAGAGATAGATTGGTAATGGAAGAGAGGACCTGCTAGGTTCAGTTTCAAATGATGACCAATTTACTAATGACCAAAATTTGCTTCCATAAATTATGCTAATTAGGATAATTAGTCACTTGAAAGAGAACAAAAAGTCTCACCACACAAGAGAAGCTCAAAAGGTGAGTGAACAGGAAGATAAGGATATCAGGGTTGCAAAGCTAGCTGTACCTCTATCCTCTTTGTGGTTTTCAGGTGTTAGGCCATATTTCTTCCCTCTTCTAGGATGGAAACTATGATTCTTCTTCAAGATGTGTATTCTACTCATGAACATGCATTCACACCATGGCTGTGTCCAGACTCAGGGGTTTTTTCGGGAAAAGTAGCCTTTTTCCAAAAAAACTTCCCCTGCATCCAGACTCAAGCCGCGTTCTTTCGAAATTAAATCGAAAGAACGCGGCTTTTCTTTCGATGGCGGTAAACCTCATTTCACGAGGAAGAACACCTTCTTTCGAAAGTTCCTCTTTCGAAAGAAGGCGTTCTTCAATGTAAATAGGGCTTCTTCGAAAGAGAGCATCCAGACTTACTGGATGCTTTCTTTCGAAAAAGCAAGCCGCTTTTTTGAAAGTTCAACGTACAGTCTAGACGCTCTCTTTCGAAAGAGGCTCTTTCGAAAGTATCTTTCGAAAGAGCCTCTTTAGAAAGAGGCTTGCAGTCTAGACATAGCCCATATGCTCAAGATGGAAAATTCTAGCAGGTAGCATCTGTTGGTCAGTGCCTGCATCCTGATCTCTTCATACTCAGTACTCAGGGCAAGGTGTGGACCAATGCCTCTGCAGTTCCTTCTTACCTTCATATGGCCTGAGTTGGAGTCCTTTGTGTCCAGAGTTATCCAAACATTGTCTTAATCTCTGTAAATATAGTTTCACATGGTTTGTTAATGTTCTGTAACATCTAGGTAGTGTAGATTAGTGTTTCTTCACTCTGGGTGTCTCTCTACCTGCCCCTCTCTTTGGGAACAAGAGTATCCCAGTATTTAAAAACTCTGTCTCATGTCCTACTAGCTCCTTCTGAGTTAGCAGTGACCTGGTATTTATTGCTCATTCCCACCCCATACTCAAAACGGATGAGAGCTCTGAGTGAAGAAGTACCTAACTGAGAAACAAAAGACAGAACTATGTAGCACTTTAAAGACTAACAAGATGGTTTATTAGGTGATGAGCTTTCGTGGGCCAGACCCACTTCCTCAGATCAATTTGTGGAAGAAAATTGGCACAACCATACATACCAAAGTGATACAATCAAAAAAATGAATGCATGTGAAATTGACAAATCGAATTTTAGAACAGAGTGGCTGTGAGGGGGGAAGGTAGTGTCAGTGAGGTAATGACATAGGGGTGATCATAGGGGAACTCAGAAAGGTAGCAGCACGGAAGTGAGGGGAGCAGGCAACTCCAAAGGATCTGGTGCTCATAGGTAGCTGGCTTTTAACCCAGCTTTCTATAGGTACCAGCTCCCATCTCATGCCCCGTGCTGCCTCTGAAGTTGACAGGATTAACCGATTTAGTTGTGTAGTTGACTACACGTTGATATCCCTAATGTGCATTACTTTTCATTAATCGGCACTGAATTTCATCTGCCATTTTATTGCCCAGGCACCGAGTTTTGTAACACTTCACAGTCTGCTTTGGATTAACTAGCCTTGAGTAATTTTGTATCAGCTGCAAACTTTTCCACTTCATTGTTTTCTACTTTTTCCAGATCATTTGTGAATATATTGAATAGCACTGGACCCAGGACAGATCCCTGGAGAGACCATTATTTACCTTTCTCCATTTCAAAAACTGACTATTTATTTTTCACCTCTGTTTTCTGTTTGTAAGCAGTTATAATTGGGAAGTATAATTTCCCTATACAAAAGCTGTGTTCACTCTTCCCCAAAAAATTGTGTTCCTCTATATCAGGGGTCTCCAAACTACGGCCCGGGGGCCGGATGCGGCCCGCGAGGCCCTCTCATCCGGCCCGTGGAGACCTTTTTGGATTCAAAGGCAGAAGAAGTGAGATTGTTTCAAAACCCATTTGAAGCAGATGTGGCCAGTTGCCCAGATGAACTGCAGCTGGAAGTCATTGAGTTGCAAGCAAATGATCTCCTTAGGGACAAGTTCAAAATAGGACTGGTGGGTTTTTACCAGTTTTTGCCCAAGGAAGACTTTCCTAATGTCAAAAGTTTTGCATCAAGGTACCTTTCAATCTTTGCAACAACATACCTGTGTGAACAAACATTTTCAAGAATGAAATACGTGAAGAACAATTTGAGAACAAACTTGTCCGATGATAATCTCAGGTCACTGTTGATGTTAGGGACAACAAATCTAAAGCCAGAAATGTCTGCTATTTTGGCATCCAGGAAACAATTTCACCATTCACACTAATACAGGTGTTCATGTGTAGTGTATGAATGTGTTATTAAATAATAACTGAATAAAATAATATTAAATACATAATTAAAAACAACATCCATGTTTTGATTGTTTTTTATTTGGACCTCAAGTGTGTAGTCGGCCCCCGAACTGCTGTTTGATAGTTAATGCGGCCCTTGGGCTGAAAAGTTTGGAGACCCCTGCTCTATATGGCTGAGAATTCTGTTGTTTACTGTAGTTTCAACCAATTTGCCTGATACTGAATTTAGGCTTACTTGCCTGTAATTGCCAGGATCATCTCTGGAGTTTTTTTAAAAACTTGGCATAACATTAGCTATCATCCAGTTAGCTGGTACAAAAACTGACTTAAGTGATAGGCTACATACCACAATGAGTAGATCTGCAATTTATATTTGAGTTCCTTCAGAAATCGTGGGTGAATACCATCTGGTGACTTATTACTGTTTAATATAACAATTTGTTCCAAAACCTCTTTTAACGACAACTTTATCTGGGACAATTCTTCTAATTATTCACCTACAAAGAATGTCTCAGGTGTGGGACTCTTCCTAACATCCTCTAAAGTAGGGCTCAGCAACCTTTTCAAACCAAAGAGCCAGACTACATCAAAATTCAGAACAAGTGAAGAGCCAGTATAAGAATGCCCATGTGCATACTGACAATATACAGCTTAATATTATTGATAATTGACATGATGATTAATAATAGCATAAATTAAATATTGTACTCACAGACTTTGTTTAATGGGACTTCTGCTGCTGGGAGAGTGCAGTTTGTGGATGTGGGGGTGTAGGAGTCAGGGTTTAAGTGAATGAGAGGCTAAGGGCAGGGGTGTGTGGGAGGTTTAGGAGGCAGGGCAGGGCTCTAGGATTGGGAAGTACAGTATGTGGGGGGGGCTGAGGCTGGATTACCTTACCTGGTTGGGGCTGGGATGCTGCACTTGGGCAGTAGTGGCTGGATGAGGGGTAGGGCTAAGATTGCTGTAGCTGGATTGTGGCCTCCCCTCCTACTCATGCTACATCAGGAAGGGGGCTGCTCCCAGCCCTTCCTGCGGTTAAATGGAGGCCAGACCGCAGGGCCTGACCCAGGATCAGGGCCAGGACACTGCAGCCAGACAGGGACTGCGCTCCAATTGGGGCCAGATGGCTGGAGCCCAAGCCGGGCCACCATGGCCAGGCTGTTGCAGCAGTCGTGAGGCTGCCGTGACTGGGCCATGGGGTCTGCCCCGGGAGCATGACAGCTGGGGACAGACTGCAGCAGTAAGATGGGGGCTGGAGCCAGGCTGCCACAGCCAGTTGGAAACATCCTGGCTGGGAGTGCACAAGCATTACCTACAGCGCACCATGAGCCAGCTTTTTAAATGAGCAGAGTACTCCATTTGGCCCATTTTCCGTGTTTTAAAATTTTAAAATTAATTTTTCATTTTAATTTAAAAAGTTGAGTGTATATGGGGAATGACGAAAGAGCAGTGGTTCTCAGATTTTTTGACCCGAGTCCCACCCAGCTCAATGCAAACTTTTTCGTGGACCACCAGCTCCTAATGGAAACTCGCCGTTAATTATATAATTATACCTGAGCCATTTTGCTAGTGCTGCAGCTAGGGAGAACAGTTTAATTTAACCAGTAAGAAAGGAAACTTTAATTGAAATCATTAACAGATAATACACTCTAACTTTCTCATGTTAGTTTACCAAACTTCATTTTAAATAAAGTAAAGTAAAATACAAAAGGTTTCGACACTCGTCTTTATTTATGGCAGGGATGGGGAACTTTTTTGGGTTGGTGACCATTGATCCACAGAAAAATTAGTGGGGGACAACACAAGTGAGAAGCCAAATTTAAAAAAAAAACCACCAAAACTCCCCACCCCTCACTGACGTGGCTCCTAACTGAGATATCCCACTCACAGGGGGCTGGGGGGAAGGGCAGAGAGGGCTGTGGTTCAACGTCTCAAGCCAGATTAATTCTTCCAGGTTTCCAGGGCAATTGGATTTTGTGGGGCACCCTAGGCTCTGGGGTGAGCCAAAAATGAGGAGTTCAGTGTGTGGGACAGGACTGCCAGTGAGTGGCATAGGGATGGAGGTGTAAGATCTGGGTGGGAGGTGGGATACAGGAGTGGGTGAGGGTATGAGGTGTGGGTGGGAGGTAAGGTGTATGGCCAGGGGGATGGTGCAGGAGCAAGGTGGGGGTGTGAGGTCTGGGCATGACAGTGTCAGGGCAGGCACTTACTTGTTTTTGTGCTCCACGCCACTCCCAGGCATGGCCTCCCGCTGCTCCCATTGGACGGATTCTAGCCAATGGGAGCAGCGGGGAAAGCCTCTAGGCAGCCTGTTCATGCAGTGCTGTTTCCCCAGCCAGGGAAGGGAGAGCAGTAGCACGCCCCGATTGCCCAGCGAGGCTTAGGTCTTTGTCTTCCTCCTGCATGCCAGGAGCCAGTGCTGGCAGGGCGAGAGGCTGGAGTGCCACCACGGGCTTCCCATTACAGGTGATGGGAGGTGGGAGGGGGCTGAGCTCCAGTTGTGAGCTATATTTGGCTCTGTATTGAGTTGTATTTGGCTCATGAGCCATAAGGTGCCGACTGATGCAAAGAACTCATTTAGTTTCTCTGCAATGGTCTTGTCTTCCTTGAGTGCTTCTTTAACACCTCAGTTGTCCAGTAGACTCACTGATTGTTTGGCAGGCTTCCTGCTTCTAATATACTTCACATTTTTTTGCTATTTTTTGAATTTGTTTCTAGTTCTTTTTCAACATTTTTTTGGCCTGCGTAATTATACTTTTACCCTTGGCTTCCCAGGCTACGTCTACACTGGCCGCAATTTCCGGAAAAGCCATGCAAATCAGGTAAGTCAGGATAGGGAAATCCGCGGGGGATTTAAATATCCCCCACGGATTTAAATAAACATGTCTGCCGCTTTTTTTCCAGCTTGGGGAAAAGCCGGAAAAAAAGCGTCTAGACTGGCGCGATCCTCCGGAATAAAGCCCTTTTCCAGAGGATCTCTTATTCCTACTTCAAAGTATTGCCTACTTCAAAGTAGGAATAAGAGATCCTCCGGAAAAGGGCTTTATTCCGGAGGATCGTGCCAGTCTGGATGCTTTTTTTCCGGCTTTTCCCCAAGCCGGAAAAAAAGCGGCGGACATGTTTATTTAAATCCGCGGGGGATATTTAAATCTCCCGCGGATTTCACTATCCTGACTTACCTGATTTGCATGGCTTTTCCGGAAATTGTGGCCAGTGTAGACGTAGCCCCAGAGTTTATGCTCCTATTTTCCTCAGCAGCATTTGACTTTCAGTTTTTGAAGGGTGCCTTTTTTTCCTCTAATCACGTCATTTATTCTGTTGTTTAACCATGGTGATATTTGTTTGGTCCTCTTACTATTCTTTTAAATTTGAGGAGTATTTATTTAACTTGAGACTCTAATATGGTGTTTTGGAAAATTTTTCCATGCAGCTTGCAGCATTTCACTCCTGTGAGTGTTCCTTTTAACGACAATATAACCAGCTTCTTCACATTTTGTGTAATTCTCCTTTCTGAGGTTAAATAATGCAGTTCTCGTCTTCTTTGGTATTTTCCACCTCACAAGGGTGTAAATCTAAGAATATTACGGTCCCTATTAGGGATGTGAACATGTACCTGTGTATATGGTTAACTGATGAGCTTTCTTGGTTACATGCAGCCCCCAGCCCCACTACCTCTGTATCAGAGGCAGCAGCTGAAGGAGGCAGGAAGGAGCTGGTGCTTGTGGGGAGCCAGCTTAAAAGCTGATATAGAAGCAGTAGTGCAGGGTGGGGGTGCAAGCGGGAACTGGTACATGCAGGGAGCCGGCTTTCAAGTCAGCTCCTGCTGAGCCAACTGTCCTCCCCCAAAGCTTTTAAGCTGGCTCCTCATGCATGTTGGCTCCTGCAGCGCCACTGCCCGCCCCCCCCCCCCCCATTGCCACCTCTGCTGCTCCTACCTGCCCCCTGCGTGTAAATGTATAACTGCCTGAAATTTCAGCGGTTTAAAAAAATAAACACGTTTTAACATCTCTAGTCCCTCTTACCAAGCGGTTCAGCTGTACTCTCCTCTTGGAGCAGATCCTGTGCTCTTTAAAAAAACAAAAATCAAGAATCTTCTCTTTCCTTGTGGATTTCAGGACTAGCTGCTCAAGAAGCAGTCAGTAATGGTATTTAGAAACTTTATTTCTGCTTCTCATCCTGATGTGACATGTACCCAGTCATATATACCGTAATCATTATCCTAATCAGTTGATCAGTAATATAGTTCTACTGGCAGTACTCTTTATTATTCAAGCATGGAGTTACTATTCATAGAGATTCTGTGGTGCGGTTTGAGTAACTGAAAATGTTTACTATATTTGAATGTGCTTTCTTTTTCATACAGTGCCAGTCTTCCATACAGTCATTCCTGTATATTTTGTACTGTGATATTCCTGGGCTGTGGGAATAGCTTTGCCCCTTCTGGCTCAGCTCCCCCCCCCCGCCTCCAGAGCACCACGGAGTGGGCAGGAGGTATGCAACCCCAGACCCTGGCCCCTGAAGCATGGGGAGGGTGGGCGCTCAGAGGCAGCAACATTCTGCCCCCAGTATGCCTACTGCAGGGCTGTGTCTACACTGGCATGAATTTCCGGAACTGCTTAAAATGGAATACTATTCCGTTTTCAGTTTTTCCGGAAAAGGAGCGTCTACATTGGCAGGCTGCTTTTCCGGAAAAGCCCTTTTTCCGGAAAAGCAACTGTGGCCAATGTAGACGCACTTTTCCGGAAAAGAGCCCTGATAGCCATTTTCGCGATCGGGGCTTTTTTCCGGAAAAGACTACTGGGCTGTCTACACTGGCCCTTTTCCGGAACAGTGTTCCGGAATAAGGACTTATGCCCGAGCCGGAGCAGAATAGTTTTTCCGGAATAGCGGCTGATTTTGTACAGTAGAGCGTCGTTGCTTTTCTGGAAATTCAAGGGCCAGTGTAGACAGCTCGCAGCTTATTCCGGAAAAGTGGCTGATTTTCCGGAATAAGTGGCCCAGTGTAGACACAGCCTTAGGTGTTCTAGGGGTGGAGTATGGGTGAGGCTAGGTTAGTGGCTAGGGAATGCAATACCTTCCCCTGCCTCTTATATCCACAGCCCCTACTGGTATTACATTGTCCCATTGATTGTTGTAATTCCAATACGTTTCTGTGATGCCTGACATGACTTTGTTACTGAAGTTTCATAATTTTGTATTTACATTTTAAATCATAAAAGTGAGCTGATGCTAAATTTGTGTAGAACATTATGTAACATGAACTATAATAGGTTAGTGACAGCGTTTAATGAGATTCATGTAAGAGGTATCACAGTATTGATGTGGGGGGCTGTTTGTCCTTCTACTTTGCTAATTGTAGAACTCCAGTTGATGTTCATGGGAGCCTTGTACAGAAAGATTAGACCTAATTGTTCTACTAATTCTATATTAAATTAAACAGCAAAAAAAAAATTAGTACAGACTTAAGGTTACTTGTGATATGTCAACCCCCCGCAGAACATTAATTGAGCAAATCCAGGAAAATGTCTGAAAACCACCCCATGCAGCCTTCTATTCTCTCAACATTGACATGTGCCCCTTTACCTCACACACTTCACATACTTTTATTGTGCCAGCCCTGAAATGTATAAACACTTCACCTCCTTTGACAATCTATTCACTCTCACCCCCAGGATTCCAACACTATTATAAAACAAAAAAAGGAAGAAAGTTGCCTATGCCATCTTTCATCAGTGCCTCAATATGCACATAAAGTACAGCCCTGCACAGATACAAAATTCTGTATTCACATCTGCAGTAAGCCATGGATATTTACAATTATATCTGTGGATGCTGATACCTGCAAATATGAAGCAGACATCCACACATTTACAAGGGTTCTAGATACAAAATGTGTATCTGCATCCATATCTGCACAAATAAGCTGTGGCTACCTGCAGAGGCAGATACCTGCAAATATAAAGTGCATATCCGTGGATTTGCAGGGTTCTACACACAACAGGCCATGCTCAAAATGGCTTTGGCATGAAATGTTAGAGACCCTGATGTAAGTTAGTTTCAATCAACACCTCAGGAAGAATACTATATGTGACCATTCTCTGCACTTTAAGATTCCTCCCCACTTACTCCACTACATTTTCACTTAACCATCATAAAAACATAGAATCCTCTCATAGTCCACCTACTCTGGGGTTTCAGTGTCCTATATGAAAGCTCATCATCTAAT
The DNA here is from genome assembly GCF_049634645.1 of Pelodiscus sinensis. Taxonomy (NCBI): domain Eukaryota; kingdom Metazoa; phylum Chordata; order Testudines; family Trionychidae; genus Pelodiscus; species Pelodiscus sinensis. The sequence goes on along the minus strand of NC_134713.1, from coordinate 61,827,693 downwards.
AAACCATCTTGTTAGTCTTTAAAGTGCTACATTGTCCTGCATTTTGCTTCAACTACCCCAGACTAACACGGCTACATTTCTATCACTATTCTATATGAAATCAGTCTGTCACTGAAATCTTTTAAGCTCTGGGTACAAAACATGCACCTCCCATCAATCTCTTCTGGATTTTTAGTGTCCTTACATACTAATGGGTTGCAGGATCTCAGTCTGAAACCACCACAAAGTAGATAGACAAACTTTCCGAATTTGGCCCCATCCTAGAGTTGAAACTCTGCGGGAATCCCCCTGCTGGTTATCCAGACGATACTAATTGGGATCCAGGCATGCGGAGGTATCTGCCAATGCAGCCAATAGCTCTTTGGAGTCAGAAATAGTGAAGCAGGCGGGACGCTCCCCCAGCACAAGGGAGATAGTTATTTCGATTCTCACGGTAAACCTAAGCTAAGCGAGTCGTTTCTCGCCAGCCCCAGAGCGAGGAGACACCTCCGGAGCTCCCAGGAGCCCAGCGAGCGCACAAAGCGGCCGTGTTGCGCCTCCTTCCCGCGAGCCCTGAGTCCCGCCGCCGCCGGGCGCTGTCAGTCACACCCGCGCGGCGTGGGGCGGGGGCCAGCAGCACGCGGAGGGCAGCGCTTTACAACCCCGCTGCACCGCGAGGCCCGGCAGGTTGCGCGTTCCCGGCGCCGGTCGGGAGTGCAGGCATGCGGGGGGCTGGCAGGGCGGCGCGCGGAGGCAGGAGGGGGAAGGGCGGCTCGTTCGCACCCGCAGGCCGGGCGGAAGGGGAACAGCCTCGGACCGCCCTTCTCCCGAGAACTTACGGCGGGGGGCGGAGGCTGGAGGGAGAATAGGAGGGGCGGGCGCGCGCGCGCTGGCAGCTCAGCGGGCGGGGCGAGGCGATAACCCTTGCGGAGCTGCTTGGGAGACCCCGGGTTTGGGGCTGAGCCAGCGCGCGCGGCGCCTCTTTCTCCCCCCCCCCTCCCCGATCCGAGTAGAAGGGGCTGGGGTTGGTGCCAGCAGCGGCGTGAGCGCTCGAGCGGCCGCCATTTTACGCCAGCTCCAGCACACTGTCCGGACACGCCGCGGGAGCGGAGAGGGGCAGCTCCTCCGCACGCCGAGCCGCCAGCCGCGCCGCGAGCCTCGTCGCCCGGCCTTCTCCCCCCCTCCCCCAGCGACAGGTCAGACACCAGGCCGCGGCGGGCGGGCAGGCCGGATCCGCGGTCGGGGCTCCCTCTGGGTAGCAGCAGCCGCCCCACGAGTGGGGCGGGAGCGGGCCTTGGGGTTTCGGGCGCGGGGTGGGGCAGAGCGAGGGGAGCCGGCTCCGTGGAAAATGGAGTCGGGCGGGCGCGGAGTAACACGCGGAGCCCAGGCCGCGTGAGCCGCTCGGGGGAGCGGGGGCCCGGCTGCCAGCTGCTGCAGGATGGGCGGGGGAGCTGGCTGCTTTCGTGGCCGCTTTTGCCGGGCGGGGGGCGGGCGGCCCGAGCTGGTGGCCGCGCTCTAGGCCCCGCAGCGGGCGGGGCGCGTGGCTGTCGCCTCATTGTCCTGCCGGCAGCGCCGGGCCGGCAGCTCCATTCATTGTGAGGAGGCGCGGGCCGGGCCCGCCGGCCGAGGAGCCACTTGGCTGCGGCCTCGGGGCCCCGCGTGCGGGATCGAGCCTCGCGTGCTTGGGGCTCGCGGGGTCGGGCGACGGCGCTGCCCAGCGTGGCGTGGGAGCCGGGCCGGCGCATTGTTCCAGAGCCGGGGGAGGCGCGGCGTAAGGAGGCGCGGCGAGCTCCGGTGGAGTGGCGAGATCGGGCCCGGGGTGTTGCAGTGGCGGGCCCGGGGGCTGGGGTGAGCGGTGGGGATGGCTGGGGCTGAGGGGTGAGGCTGCTCCTCTGAGTGAGGGAGGAAGGGAGGGGGAAGTCGGTCAGTGGAGGAAGTTGTAGGACATCTGAACGCGCAGCAGAGCACGTGTTTCTATTGGGCTCATGGCGGCTACCGCCGCCCCCGTGGGTGGGTGCGGACTGGGAAGCGCTTTGTTCCTCCTGCCTGCTCCGCGGAGCCTGTAGCGGAGGCGGGATGGACCCCGAACCCCGTGCACGGCTAGGCGGGATGGCCCGTGAGTCTTTCTGAGAGATGGCGGGCTTGAAATAGGCGATCGAGGTGGAAGCAGCAGTGAGTGTCAGTGACTGTATCGCGCGGTAGGGGCTGCTGCATGTGGCAGGTTTGCTCTTCCTCCCTTCTCCTTCCTCCCCCGCCATTGGCGTCTTGCTCCATTTCTAACTTGTTCAGGGCTTCTTAGGGAGTGTTAGAGACAGAGAGAGGTGAGTCAGAGTGTCTGGCTGGCTGAATTGTGTAAAATATGCAGTGAAGTCTACCCCACTTCTTATAGGCTGTGGTGCTAGGGTATTCTTTTGTGTTAGTGCTTTCTTTTGAGGATTTTTGTGGATCTTTTGAAATCAAAATAGCAGGGGAGTGGTCTGAGATTTTTGGAAGCATAGAGTAGGCGTTGCATGTACTGTCACTTGAATTGTTCTGCTTGAAGATTTCTAGCTTAATTATGATGCTTATTGCGTTTGAACAGATATCTGGAAACATGGCTACTGAACATGTTAATGGGAATGGTACTGAAGAGCCCATGGATACTTCTGCTGCAGTTACCCATTCTGAGCATTTCCAGACATTGCTTGATGCTGGTTTACCACAGAAAGTTGCTGAAAAACTAGATGAAATTTACGTTGCAGGTAAGATGTAAAACTTGCAAAATCACACTTTTGGTTTTTTATTGGACTCCTCTGGCTTTGGGCTAAAATAGCAACTTTTTGTGGTTTCCAAAAGTATGGGGACTGCAGTTGTATCTTTTTGTACTGGTTTATGGAGTTTTTTATTAAATACTTGTAACTGATTTATACCCAGTGGATAAGTCTGGGACCTATGATTAAAGTCACTTGCAGTGGGAAGGAAGGAAAGGAGGAGGTAGATAAACCAGATGGATAGGTATAAGACAATAGCAACAGCTGGTGTAGGTAACAGTGGCTCATAGCAGGAGCAGGTGATGTGGTTAGGGTTAGTAGTTGTAAGTAACTTTTCAGTAACTGAATTGATGTATTCTCTTGTTTTAGATGATACTCTGTGATTTAGTATTTGGAGTCTTAGATGCAAAGATTGTGCTGCTTAAGCTGTATTTGATCTTGATTGTGATAGTTTGAGTGTTTAAGTGACTTTGAGCTTGATGGCTTTTTTTCAAAATATACCAAGTTACTGTGGTACTTCTAAAATCTCTTTAAAAACTCTTCTGTGTTCAGGTCAGGTAATGAAAATAATGTTGTCCCGTGTAATATTTGGATGCCTTGTGGTATTAAATAAGTTCACAAATACAATAACACCGAAGAGGCCTGTGGCACCTTGAAGCCTAAGATTTATTGGAGCATAAGCTTTTGTGAGCAAAGACCCACTTTGTCAGATGCATGAAGTTGGTCTTTGTCCATGAAAGCTTATGTTCCAATAAATCTGTTAGTCTGAATCTGCATAAACGAGAAGTCCTGTGGCACCTTATAGACTAACACGGATGATACTCTGATACAAATACAATAATTGTTTCAGGAAAAATCTTTTGTTTTTATTCTTAATGGGGAAATGGAAATAATTCTTGCAGATGAGTTAGGGAGGAATGGAAGATTGTGTAATATGAGCTTTTTACTTGTTACACAAACTCACTGATTTTGGATCACTGAAATTTGATGAATATGGTTAAACAGAGATTGCTGCTCAAATATAATTAGTAATTTTTTCTTTTCCCTAGGGCTAGTTGCACACAGTGATCTAGATGAAAGAGCTATTGAAGCTTTAAAGGAATTTAATGAAGAAGGTGCATTGGCAGTACTTCAGCAATTTAAAGACAGTGATCTTTCACATGTGCAGGTAATGTTAAGCAATTTAGTATATAACACGAAAAACAAACTGCTACTAGATTGGCAAGAACTGTATTTAAGTTCTTTCAGTGATCTGTGTTTTGATGTATAACTTTTGTGCAGCTAGGATCAGATAATCACTTGAAAAACAAATTGTGTGCTTAGCTTCAGATCTACAAATATGAAAATTTTCAACTCTTTCAGAACAAAAGTGCCTTTTTATGTGGAGTCATGAAGACATATAGACAGAGAGAAAAACAGGGGACCAAGGTGGCAGACTCTAGCAAAGGACCAGATGAGGCAAAAATTAAGGTATGTATCTGAAGTTGTAAAGTATATAAGTGACCCTTTAAAAAAATGTCCAGGTCTGACTTTTTAATTCATCCAATAACTGTGCTTTGTCTAGTAAATACTGTTTTTTCAGATCATTCATGAATCTGGTAATCACAATAAGGGTGTAAAAGAGTACTTGAGTCATCTGCTTGCATTTCCCCCACCTCCTGCCTTTATATCAGAGGCAGCAAGAGGGCAGGGAAGCAGGTGGAGGTGAGGTGGCAGCCAGCTTAAAAGCTGGTTCCCCCCAGCACCATCTCAGCGGTGCTGCTTGCTCCTATCAGAGACAGCAGTGCATAGGGGCCAGGGCAGGCTGCTCCAGCAGCTCCCCGGTGGACAGGGACTGCTGGACCTGGTGTAAGCCGGGACTGAGTGAGCCCGGCTCAGTCGCGGCTCACGCCAAGTCCAGAAGCTATCCTTGCTGCATCTCTGCAGTTTAAATGTAGTAGGAACTGGGCTGCTTGTGTGCCCGGCTCTTAGTACATTTAAACTTCAGAGCCACATCAGATGTAGCTCCTTCTGGGCGCCTTCCCTTGTCTACTAATTGTGCAGTCAATACAACTTGTATTGACTGTATGATGACGCAATTACCTGCCTCTTAACATCCTCAGATCACAAATACCTTTTTCGCATTTTGGGCTAGAAACTTTTTATCTATATGTTTCCTTAAACAGCAGATTCTGTAAATCCAGTGTATGTATAATTTGCTTAGGTTGGTTATATTCCTCTTCTAGTTTAAAAAGTATTTTAATCTACCCTTTCATAATTTGGGGCAAATATTTCCAAGCAGTTCTGTTGCTCAAGGCAAGAAATATGGGATTTTTTTGGAATACAAATATCAAAAATGCATCTTGTTTTTAATTAAGAATAAATCTAAATAAGGTAGCAATAGTGCTGTTGCTTTTTAGACACACCTAGTGGGTTTGTGAGTTAGTCCTGTTGTAGGTCACACAATCTGAAGATAAACTTATATTTCCAAAACAGTTTCAATATCCCAAAGATGCTCTGTAGTAAGACATATCAGAAAAATTAACTCTTGATGTCGAAGGACTCTTGATAGTAATGAACTCAAACTAAAAGTTAAGCTTTACCAAAGGTGCCAAATGGATGGTTAGAAAGAGAATAGTTTATTGCCTTTATATAAATCCATGGTATGCCCACATTTTGAATACTGCGTACAGATGTGGTGGTCTCATCTCAAAAAAGGTATATTGGCATTAGAAAAAGTTCAGAAAAGGGCAACTAAAATGATTAAGGGTTTAGAACGGGTCACATAGGAAGAGAGATTATAGAGATTAGGACTTTTCATTTTAGAAAAGGGGAGACTAAGGGGGGGACATAATAGAGGTATATAAAATCATGAGTGGTGTGGAGGAAGTGAATAAAGAAAAGTTATTTGCTTGTTCCCATAGTATAAGAACTAGAGGCCACCAAATGAAATTAATGGGCAGCGGGTTTTAAAACAACTAAAAGGAAGTTTTTCTTCACACAGTCAACCTGTGGAACTCCTTGCCTGAGGAGGTTGTGAAGGCTAGGACTATAACAGGGTTTAAAAGAGAACTAAATAAATTCATGGAGGTTAAGTCCATTAATGGCTATTAGCCAGTATAGGTAAGGAATGGTATCCCAAGGCTCTGTTTGTCAGAGGGTGGAGATGGATGGCAGGAGAGGGATGGCTTCGGTTACTCCCTCTGTAGCGTTTGGCATTGGCCACTGTTGGCAGACAGGATACTGGGCTGGGTGGACCTTTGGTCTGACCCAGTATGGCCATTCTTATGTTCTCTCTCGGTTTTTGTATGAATGTAGAATGATGAACTTGTATGTTCTGACATTACCAATACTAGGTACTTCTCAGAACTTTGTACAGGTTCTATCTCTGAAAATTGGCACTTTCTGGTCCAGCAATATCAGCCGGATACTCCTGAACCAGAAATCCCAGGAGCCTAATGGCCAGCTGAGGCAACAGGGTTGGCAGACTGGCCAGAGCCCTGCAGCAACTTCCAGCAGCACATAGTACTGTGGGGCCAAAGCGGGAGTGCCCCAGCAGCCTCCTGGAGCACAGGATCAGGGACTGTGCTGCCCAGAGAGTCAGCACCAGCTCAGCAAGCAGACCAGCAAGGTTGGGGAGGGGAGCAAGGCAAGGTGCCTGTTAGAGTAGGCTGCCAGAAACAGGTATGGGCTTGAGGGCCAGTGTCTGAGATCTCACCTGGTGTGGCAAATTCTCTCATTTGGGACTGCTCAGGTTCTGACTGTGCTAGACTGGGGAGGTTCAACCTGTATTTACATCAGCTTTAAAATCGGGGAAAAAAACAGGCTGTGATCTGAGTGCCTTAATTATAAATCCCAGTAAGCCCTTTACAGTTTTTTCTATCACAGTTTCTTAAAATTGACTTGTATTTATAGTTTCTCAGGCTATTGTTTGTCAGCAGTTTAAGGATCAAATACACTAATTTTCTTGGAGTAATACTTCTCCTGTTCATGGTTACAGCAGGCCAGTGCTGTGTTACTCAAAATCATACTACATATGGCTCCAGCTGTGAATATATTGATCTTGATCAGTGGTCTCCAACCTTTTTAAACAATTTAAGTGCAATGTAAGATCTACCTAAAACCCAAATACCCTTGCTCCACTTCCTTCTTGCCCTTTTTTTGAGGTGCTGCCACTGCTCCACCCCTTCTTCAAGGCCTCACACTGTTCACTCCATCCTCCTTCCTCTCCCATCCTCACTCATTTTCACCAGACTTGGGTAGGGGTTTGGGATGCAGGCTCTGGTCTCTGGCCAAGGAGTTTGGAGTGTGGGAGGGGCTCCAGGCTTAGCCCAGGGTGGTGGATTGGGGTCCAGGAGGGATTTCAAGGTGCTAGCTGTGGAAGTTTGAGTGCTGTGGGACTCACATCTGGGATAGGAGTTTGGGTGTAGGAGGTGGTTCAGGTACGGGACGGATTCAGGAAGCAGGCTCTAGCTGGGCACCATTTAACTGAGACTGCTTCTGGGTAGTGGAGCAGTGGGGTTAAGGCAGGCTTACTCATGCCCTGGTGTTGCACCACTCCTGAAAGCAGCTGGCATGTACAGCAATGGCTTCATTGTGCCATGTGCTGCCCCTCATCTACAGACACTGAGCCCCCAGCTTCTATTTGCTCTGGTTGTCTGTTATTGATCAATGGGAGCTGCAGGAGTGGTGTCTGCAGGCAGGACAGCATATGGAGACTCCCTGGTCTGACTTTCTCAGGGGCTGCAGGGACATTCCAGCCACTTCCAGGAGCAGCAGTTACCACAAGGATAATGACTCCAGCTATGACAGGTTAGGCATTTCAGAACTCACTACTCAAAGAATTAAATTTAAGCATAAGAGATAAATAAAAATTATGCAAGTAACAGACCTGTCAAATCAAAAACAACACGCTTTGCAAGCAGTAAAAGAGTAACAACAACCCCCCACGTATGGGGGTGAGAGAGAGAGAGAGACAGATTTGAATTGCCAAGCTCCCTCCATCATCATCTCTCTGTGGAGATAGGGTACAGAAGTGGGGGGGGAAGGGATCAGGAGGGACACCCTGACATCAGCCACCCCACTTCTCCCTCCCATACCCTGCACAGTAAGCAGGAGGCTCCCAGGGGGGCAGCTCCAAGACAAAGGGCAGAAACAGCATGACAGTGGGTGGAGGGACAACTGAAGTGCCAACACTTGATAGCTTCCTGGCCAGTATAGGGATGTGATAGTGTAGTCGATTAACTGATAAGCAAAAACGTATAAGTTAATTATATAGCATACATGCATTTCCCCCACCCTCCCGCCCCAGTAAATTTTTTTAGCAGCCTGACCAGCAGCCGGGCTCAATTCTGGTTCACACTGGGTCAGGGATCTACCCCTGCTGCTCCTCTGCATTTAAAGTGTATTAGGAGCCAGGTAGGCAGGCAGCCTAGTTTAGTTCCAGTTCACACCGGGTTCAGAAGCTCAGATCCGCTAGCCCCTTGGATAGGGGCTGCTGCCACTCAATGTTGCTGCCTCTTTTTCAGAGGCAGCAGGACTAGGCGACAGGCAGCCTGATACCCTACACTGCTACCTCTGTTATAGTGGCTGCTGGCCCCACCGCCAAGGACTATTGAATAGTCAGCTAACTGATACAAATTCACGAGGTTACTCAACCATTTAATTAACTGATATTTAACATTCCTAGGCCAGACCAGTCAGGATCACCTATCAGAGGCTTCAAGATCTACTGATAGATCCCGAGCTATTGGTTGGTGACCACTACTCTTGATTATAACAGTTTATTTAATGCCCTTTTTCCTCAAGGAAATTGTGGGAGTATTATTTCTGTAATGAGAACTGAAGTTACTGCTAATCACTTTAATAACAATGTTGGTCCATATGGAGACGTGAGATATTTAACATACCGTATTAAAATATTACATATTAAGCTATATTTGTGCGCTCTTTGGTATTTCTGTAACATTAATATCCAGATGTTCAAGCCACAGGTCAGTTGCTTTTGCTTGAGTTCTGTACATATGTGTAGAAAAGATGCCCTGTCCTAGAGAGCTTCTAAACTAAACCGACAAGACAAAGGATGGGAGAAAGGAAGTAGTATCTGCTTTTGACAGGTGAACTAATGCTCCAATCCTACAAATGGTCATGTGTGCTTTAATGTGTTGTGTGACTAGTCTCATCGAGACGGTGGGAATATATAGGTACACGTCCAGGATTATGAAATCTATAACAAAGCGGATCTGGATATTGAAATGTCTGACAGAAAAATGAGTGTCCATTTATTTGACTTGGTTTCATTGTTACAGTGAAAATGAAATTTCCTGGGTTTAATGAAAGTGCACGTTGCCTGTTTCTTGGAGCTAACAAATCAGGATTAACCCAACAGCATTAATCATATTAAACTATTCACTATGGTTACTCTTCTCAGTGGTTCTAGTTTCATGTGCATATAAACCTGCAGTGTACTGAAAGTTTCAAAGCACTAATGTCACTATGGAAATTCAGACACAGATGCGAAAGAAAGGTATCATGAAATGAGAAAATGAATATTTACCCCTTCACATACTACACCTTCACATACTACATGACCCAATAAATCATTGGATCACCCAATTAAACTTGTATGTAACAGATTTAAAATATAAGGATGTACTTTTTTGCCTAGTACACAGCTTGTGGAAACTTATTGCCAGGGTATGTTGTGAAGGCCAAAAGTATAATTGTGTTAAAAAAAGAATGAGGTGGCACGTGCACATTGTGAATACTCTGTACAGATCTGGTCTCTGCATCAAAAAAGATATATTTGAATAGGAAAAGGTACAGAAAAGAGCAACAAAGTGATCAGGGTATGGAACCTCTTTCATATGAAGAGAGATTAGTAAGACTGGGACGTCTCAGCTTGAAAAAGAGATGACTGGGGGGGGAATATCATACAGGTCTATAAAATGACTGGAGAAAGTATATTTATTTATAACGCAAGAACTACGGGTCATCAAATGGAGTTACTAGGTAGCATGTTTAAAATAAACAAAAGGAAGCATTGCTTCACACAATACACAATCAACCTGTGGAACTCATTGCCGGAAGATGTTGTGAAGGTCAAGACTATAGTAAGGTTTAAAAAAAGTAGACAAAATCATGGAGTCAATCAATAGCTGTTAGTCAGGATGGTCAGGGATGCAAAACAATGTTCCGAAGGAGTCCCTAGTCTTTGTTGCCAGAATTTGGGAAAGGGAAGCTAGAAATGAATCACTTGATGGATTACCTGTTCAGTTATTCACTCTGAAGCACCTGGCATTAGCCACTGTTGAAAGACACAGGATACAGGGCTGGATGGACCTTTGGTTTAACTTGACTTAGTATGGCTGCTTCTATAAATTTGTGGGGGCTAGGTCTAACAATGGCTGTTTGCCAAGATGAAAGGGACACAAACCTGTGTCCTGGGTGTCCCTAAACTTTTGATTACTAGAAGTTGGAATTGGATGAAAGTAGATGGATTGGATCACTCGATACATTTCTTTGTTCAGTTATCACCCTCCAAAGCATCGGGCAGTGGCCACTGTTGGAACACAGGGTACTGAGACATGCCTTTGGCTATTATGTTCTTATGGTTACATGTTACAGTCTGTTAGTCTTGAATAAATTGGGAATTGAATGTGACATAAGACATTCAGCTTTTTTCTTGAAGGCACTCTTGGAAAGAACAGGCTACACACTTGATGTGACTACTGGGCAGAGAAAGTATGGTGGTCCTCCTCCAGATTCTGTGTATTCAGGACAACAGCCTTCTGTTGGTACAGAGGTAAGAGGGAGACATTTTTATACAGGGTTTAAATGGACTGTTATTTAACATCATTTTAAAAATACGTGTGAATGTTTGTTACTTAGATATTTGTGGGCAAGATTCCAAGAGACTTATTTGAAGATGAGCTTGTTCCATTATTTGACAAAGCTGGGCCTATCTGGGATTTGCGCTTAATGATGGATCCACTAACTGGTCTGAATAGAGGATATGCTTTTGTCACTTTCTGTACTAAAGAGGCAGCTCAAGAGGCTGTTAAACTGGTAAGTTTTGTTTCTTTTTTGAGATCATTTCCTAACACCACTAATGATTGTAGTAATTATTTATGGAAGTGATTACAGAATTCCTTTATGAACAGGTTATGCCCATAACTGACTTCCAAGTAGTACGGTCAGTAACAATCTAAAACGGTGCCACAATCAGAAACGGGCTTCTGCACCAGATACGTTGCTGGCGTGACCTCGTATGGCATTTTTTTACTTGTATCAAAAGTTCAAATGAGCAGTAAAATAATCCTTGATGCTCCATTTCTTGAACAAGAGGATGTATTTGAGGAGGATTACTTTGGATTGTTTTCTTTCAAATGAGTTTCTTAAATTAGGTTTTTGGATCCCACTACTATGTTATACACACACTTTGTGTGCTGATAGTGGGATCCACATGGACAAAATACATTGAACCACATTTTTATTGTAAGGTAGGTAACTTCTTAAGATACTGGATTTTATGAAAGGTTGTTCCCAGTAGCAAACTATTTTGTGTCTATTGTTCAAAACTCCTTGGAGAGATTACTAAAATCTGCAGAATGAATATGGTACTTATTTGGAATATAAGTGCATAATATTGTGAGAAAGTTGGACTTCAGTATTTCAAATGTGCAGCATGAATACGGAACCATCTACAGCAGGGGTGGGGAACCTAAGGCCTGCGGGCCACATTCAGCCCCCAAGGCTCAGGGCCACCCCCCCAGCATTGGGGAGTCCACACTGGTGCCCCAGCCCTCTGCAGTTCTCCTACGTGGCAGGAGCGCACATCATCTAGCTTGGGCCCCCCAAGGCTCCGGTGTATGAGAGGAATCGGGGGAGTGTCTCTCGCCTTAGTCAGGGGCCATATCAGTGAGAGTGTGGTTGTGTTTCTTTCTTTCTTTCTCTCGGTCTGTCTGTCGTGCGTCCCCGACTGATTTTTCTGTGCATCAGCAGCTCCCGACCCCCAAAAAAGGTTCTCCACCTCTCATCTATAATGTTTCTTCTCCCAATAAATACCCCTACTTTGGGCCAGATGTCCTGGCTATGCATCTCCACCCCCAGTTCAAGGCTGAACACAAATCTCAGGCCACCCAATACTAAATATTCCCTGGGCAGCATTGCATGATGTCTCCAGGGAGATTCTAGTTTTTGTCAGCCTCGTGAGATTTGGGTCTGAACTATGCATGCTGCCCAGATACTAGATTGCCAGCTTTGTCTATTTGGACATTCAGAGGGACTAAGATGCATTAAACCAGTGGTTCCCAACCTTTTTTTTTTATACCAGGGACTGGCAAACCCATTCACAAACTTTTGGTAGACTGGCAACAATTTGATTTACATATTCATTATGCAAATAGTGAATATTCAAATATGCAAATAAAAATTTACCGATATATCAAAAGTTTGTAAATAGGTTTGCCAGTCCTTGGTGTAAAAAGCCCTGACTCCTAGAGCCCCTCATCCCTCCACTACCCTCCCATCCCTCTACTACCCTCCCATGCCAGCCCCCTGCATCAAACGCCTCAGTTGTAACCTCCTATTTCCAGAGCCCCATTACACCTAATCCTCCTCAGGTCCCTCCGTGCTAGCCCTCAGTCCCCAATATTAACTCTGTCCCCAGTGCCAGCCCTGTCCCCCTAGCTCCCTCACTACTAGCCCCAACCCTAGAGCCTCCCTGGTTCCACCTCCCCATCCTGGATGTCACACTGTCTCTGAGTCAGCCCTCCCCCACCATCAGAGCTCCTGTGACTATCCCGCTCCCCTCACCTAGCCCTGCTGCTGCCTCCCAGTCGCCAGCTGAACGCAGTGTGTTGTGGGAGGGCTGCACAGAGCCTGTAATGGGTTGGGCCCCTGCTGAGCGCCCCGGCATCTGGCCTCTGCATGGCACTTGGTCCTAGTTGAGGGCTGCAGCAGCTAGGCCCCAGCTGAGTGCAGTGGCAGCGCTAAGCGCTGTGTAGAGCCCACTTGCTATGTGGAGCCTCGCTACCCCAGCACCCTGCTGCTATGTGGGGAACCCTAGTGGGCGGGCCATGGCCTGGCAGGCAGGGGTTTGTGGCCTGCTGCCGGTCGGGAACTATTGCATTAAACTTTTGATAGAATACATTTTAAATCGTGTCCCAATTCCCTTAAAAACAGAAGTTATTTTTCTGCCTTCATACTGTGTTTTATTATAAAAGGTTTTGGTGGGCTCAAAGACAACACCGAACAACATGCTTGGGATAAATCTGCTTTCTCCAAGCACACTCCTGCTTGTTGCCTTTCTGGTTTCAGCTTTGCTGTTATACACCCTGTTGCATGAGCTGTCTCCCGATTACTGCACCAGCGTGATGCAGCTGATCAACAGCAAAACTATGAAAACTGACAAAGTTTAGTGCTATCAGATGCTGCAAGTAAATTGGAAATGTGCAAATATTGAATTTTAGAAGTTACTTAACAGTAGGTATACAATTTGTAGTTGGAAACTTAACTTCAAATGGATGATGTTTTTAAATGCAATACACTTGTAGATCTGGAGGGCTATCTGTGCTGATGTATTAAGCTGATATGATGCAAAGATAGGTGGCCAGGCTTGGACTTGATCCTCCTTGCCTTGTTTATAAAGGTTCTCTAATGGTTCAGAAGTATGAAGCTTTCCATCTGAGATGTGTATGTAATCAGACCTAGTTGAAAGAACCATATGCCATTTAAATTGTTACTGACAAGGGTGGATTAGAGAAATAAAAGGAAAAATATATATTTGATGTTGTCAGGGAAATCTTTCCACTTAAGTACTGTGACATGACAATATGCCATTCTTGATGATGGGTATAGGAGAAGATACTAATAACAAGTACATTGGAATTGGTTGGTTTTGTATAAAGTGTCAGCTGCATTTGGCTGGGTAAATTACGATTTGGAAAAACATACCAGTGTTTACTACCTAGAAACCAGTTCAAACAGTATAGTATTGTGGGCATACCAGTAAGATCTGGGTACTGTGCCTTGTGAGAAGCCTCTGTCATCTTTAGTGATGAAAATAGGAGGCTGCTCAGTGGTACACTCTCTCCTACTGTTCACAGGTTATGACTGTTTAGAACCCTGTGCACTTGTCGGCCACTTCATGGAAAGTAGTTTTGTCTCCCTCCTGTCTTGGAACCTGTCTCTTGACTCTTTGGGGCATATCCTTCCCCACCTCCTTCTCAAAGCCTCTTTTGTTAAGCTTTGGAAAATTCTGAACAAAAGTGAGACAAATGAGAACATCCACTTCACGGTTGCCTGTAGACTTCTATGTAGTACATAGTAAAACTGATTGGAACTTTACAAATATTCTGCTGCTGCTGTTTGAGTAACCTGAGCTTTTTTCAGATTCCAGAAAGACACTACATGGATTTATATAAATCATGTTTGGTTACCTCAATATCTGTAATTCTAAAGATATTTTAATTAACTTAAATTCTATTGATATTTATTCACCAGCTTGTGATAATTTCCTATTCACCAATTAAATGATTCAAGCCCTGGATATTATTTAAAAATGTAAAAAAGCTAGTAATGTGTATAAACTGAGTCTAAACCTTGTTCCCAAGTTCAGTTTGAAATATTGAGGGGGCTATAGTTTAAGATGACATAGTTTAGTCTTGCTTTTTATAACACTACACTGAGTAAGTTAACAATGTTGTCTGTACATTGCCCTTACATTTCCATGCCTCTCTTCAACAAACAGTTTTTTTTCCAGAAGCTGCTGTCTGATTTGGTGGAGAGGTCAAGCTATGTATACATAATATCTCTACGAGAGCCATAGTTGTTTCTGGAGTAGGCTTTTTTTGGACCCCAACTTGTTGAAGCTTTTGTTGATGTACACCGGAATACCTGCTTTTATGTGCCTAGTTCAGTTTAAGAAGAACTTATAGTTGGTAACTAGGGGAAGTTTTCTCTATAATGTGGCTGGAAGGCAGTACCTTTATTATCAATACTTTAGGTAGAACAAGCCCCAAATGCTGTAATTCTGCATAGGCCATCATCTTGTGACATTTGAGCCAGAAAGTTTCTTCAGGAAGTAAAGCTTGATTCTGGAGCTAAAACGGGGGGAGAGATAGTTGTTGGCTCAAACTGGTGACAACTGGCAAAGAATGTGAATGTACTGCAAGTGTGGTAGCTACACCTGTGGCATGCACAGGTCAGGCCTCTGAAGAGTTTAATACTTCACTATTGATTAGTTATAGGGAAATAAAATATCTGTCATAGATGCTTTGAATCGGGAAGAGTGAAAGCTTGGTAATAACTTGCCATTGTCTATTTTTCTTTCAGTACAATAATCATGAAATTCGTTCTGGAAAACACATTGGTGTATGCATCTCTGTTGCCAATAATAGGCTTTTTGTTGGCTCTATTCCTAAGAGCAAAACCAAGGAACAGATTGTTGAAGAATTTAGTAAAGTAACAGGTAAGTTAGTAAGTATATTGGGAATTGGGTAAAAATAAATGTGAGTGATCATTGATAGGATTTTTTTCACTGTCTTTTGATTGAAGTTGAACGATGATCTTTTAAACTAAAAACACCCAGCACAAAACTAAGTTTTCAGATTTCTCCCTTTTGAAAGAAAGAGTAATAATATATTATTGCCTAAACCATTGTACTATCTTTGAATAATGCATGCTTTATTTGAATCTCCTATAACTAATCCTTCGATTATTTACGTATTTAACCTACGGAATAACTGTCAGGTATATAAGGAACATTTCTTTCAGAGAAATGCATTACTCCCCAACTCACCAAAATTCCTTCAGTATTAAAGGACATATCGATCTTTTATATAAGCAACATTTAACCAGTACAGAGAGAGTTCTGTGCTTTGAGTCCTTGACAACAGTAGATTAAAGTTACTGACTTACTTTAATGCTATAGGGTTACTTCTGCATAAAGGCACCCAAAAAGAACAGTGTGAAGGAAGGCTTTCAGAAGTCTTCTAAACATGTAATTTTTTTATGGAACAGAAATAATTCTGTCCATAGCTGCTTAGATGCAGCAGTGGTATGCAAGAGAAGTTTTTGTGTAAGTACAGAAATGTATCTCGGTATTTGTTCACACCAATCTTTGAATCTTATCCCTGCTTTCACATTGGCTTGTAATATATACTTACTTCCTTATGTAGGATCATTCCTTTGCTTTGTAGTATAAAACCTCAGTAGAAACCAAATTAAATACTTTCCTTAATTTCACAGAGGGTCTCACAGATGTCATATTGTATCATCAGCCTGATGACAAGAAAAAGAACAGGGGCTTTTGTTTCCTTGAATATGAAGATCACAAAACTGCTGCTCAGGCCAGACGTAGGTTGATGAGTGGAAAAGTGAAAGTCTGGGGAAATGTTGTTACAGTTGAATGGGCTGACCCTATAGAAGATCCAGATCCTGAAGTTATGGCAAAGGTAATAAAGCAACTGAGAAATATAATTATACCCTCCTCACTTAAATTGTCATAAGGTAATATTTAGTCAGGGGTGACTAGTGAAGATAAGGCTGTGGGAGGCAAGCCTGCCAGCCTCGCCCCTTCTGCTGAGGCTTTGCCCCATGAGAGCCAAGCTACCCCTCCACCCCACCACTTCAGGGAGGCAGGCAGCAGGGTGTGTGCATGCCCCCACCTCTATGGGAAGGGGAAGAAGGGTGGGTAGGAGCATGTGCCCTAGCCTTTCCGGCTCTGGACATGGGGAAGATGGGGACTGGGGGCAACAACACTCCTCTCCCACCACCCCACCCCCAGCGCCTACAGTAGGTGTTGTGGGGGGCGGAGTGTGGGTGGGGCCAATTTGGTGGTTTGGGAAGGCAAAGCCTTTCCCGGCCTAACATACTGGATGCCCATGTTTCTGGTATTAGTACTATATTGAAATACCACTTGAAGGGTTGTAAAGATGTGAGTGCATTCTAAAACATTTGAAAATTAAAAGGAACTCTTACAGTCTTAAAAAATGTCAATGGTAAGTAGAATTCACTACTACTTGTGGGGTTAAATGATTCTTTGTTTTTGTTTCCTGCCAATGCTGAAAATCTATGTACAACTTCCATGATTCCTGTAATATATCTATGAGATACATTTGCTTCAAAATCAGTGTTGCTTTGTGACTTCACACTTAAGTACTTGATTGAAAGAAATCAGTGTGAATATTTGGATCAGTCTGTAAAAAAAAAAAAAAAAAAAAGGCTTAATTCTCTTAAATGTAGAACTTCGTGTCTGAAATTCTTGAACTGGTACTAGTTCAAAGAATATACACCTGAAGTTTCTAAATCCTTGTCAGACTCCAGGAAACTATCCTTTCACAAATCAAGCAATTACTTTTTTAGAAGACAATGGTGGTGGTTTGTTTTTGTCGTGTTATTTTTTCCAGGCTCTCTAAAGCAATAGTGGCAACATTCTGGAGTACAACGTTCACATAGCCTAGGTTCTTCATACAAGGTTTGGGGAGCATTATTATAACAGTAGAGCTGTTCTTTGTTCTGACATACATTTTGCCAAAGCAGATGAATTGAGTCTTACCTGAAAACTTGTATTCTCAAATGTTGCCCGGTCCTGTCTGGTTCTGTTTCCCAATCACTAGCATAAGAGTCTCTAGACAGCCCTTTTCTATGTTACTTTTTCGCACCATCACCTCTGACCTGAGATGGCTGGCTGACTAGTAGGAGTTCTAGTTCGATGGACTTAGTAAGGTGTCTTGGCTGGGTTCTCCTTTGGTGAGCCAAATGGGGTTAGTCATATAGCTGCTTTTCTAGCAGAAGCATAGAATGTTTTACCTGCCAACTTTAATCCCCCCCATTCTTTCTTGCCCAGTGATGTAATCAATCAAGAGCAGGCAATGGGGAGTCTTCCAAATAGTTTGCCTGCAAAATAGCACTTCCTCAGTAAGACAGCTTCTCCCTCACAAAAGATGATCCCTGGTCCATCTAACTTTTTCTATGATCATTGGTGAGGGACTCCTGCTGGTGAAAATAAACAGGTAAGTATGAAGTGATGGAGACATGGTTGGGAAGAAAGAACTGGGTAGCAAGCTTCTGGAGCAGAGCTGTGGTGGTGGGCAACATAAGAGGAAAGCAATGTATCTTGGTTCCCTGCCCCCATTCCACATATAAGTGATTTTGACTAAACTAAAAATTTTGAATGGGGTAGGAGGATGCTAGGATATAGAAAGGATAAAGGAAAAGAGCAGATCAGGAGCACTATAGATTTAGCGCAGTGGATTAAGAGACTTGTGAATGGAGATTCCAAATTTTAAACTGTATGGAAGAGTCCCCTGCTGGCCCCAGGCTCCATGCAGTGTTTCAATCTTTGAAATGCACAAGAGCCCCTGCTGGGGCTCTTGTACATTTCAAAGGCAGAATGCAGTGGCGCTTCTGCCTTTAAAATGCAACAGCAGCTGGGTGGGCTTTTACTACTTTTCAAAGTGGAAGCGCCCTTATCAACAATTCAGTTAGTTGATTCATTTAATTTTAATATCCCTGCATACCATAGTGCAGACAAAATTAAAAGGCAGTTCAGTAGTGACTGTCATAGCTAGCAATGTGAATGATTTGCCACAGGGTTACTCAACTTTGAAAGCCCTGTGGGCTACAATGATACTCACAGCACATGCTGCAGGCCGCAACTTAAATGTGGTTGCGCGCGCGCGCGCACACACACACACACACACACACACACACACACACACACACACATATGCATGCAAATAGCTTCAAGATTCATTGTGCCATTGCAAGTTTGCTTTCTTTAATGCAGCGATAGTCTTTGACAAAGAAGACACATTGGGTTTCCATTTATCTCTGCAAAAGCGAATTCTATCTCCCAAACAGGGTTGAAAACCCTGTGTTCATTCAACAAGTGTCTCTTCTTTGTTGCCATTTTAAATGCTCCTTATTAAAAAGAAAATTGTATACCAGTGTTTTGGGTGTTTAGCTAGAAGCTTCTGGTTGTGCATTTCTTGGAGTGATTTTACTGTAAAAAGAAAAGTTTCCAAGCCAGAGCATTCCAACCTGTGGCGGGGCAGGGAGCTGGGCAAATCAGACGGGACACAAGAGGCGAAAAAGGACCGGTGCCCAGGAGCCCTGTCCTGGTTTCCCAGCAGGGCTGACATCCCCACGTGAGAGTCCATCGCTCCATGCGGGACTGAAGTAGTGCTACCTGCTCCTGGCCCCGGATTCAAATGTGGCAAATGCGAGCCAGTCAGCACCTCTCAGGCTCTTCCCACAAGGCAAGTAGCCAGCATTTCGCGCAATGCCCCAGCGCTCCCGGCACCACCTCCCTGGGGGGTAGAAACACCGACACTGACTGTCCCAGCCAGTCCATCTTCTTGTGAATTTCATTTCTCACCCCACCTGGGAGACACCTTGCCCTTGTGGAGCATGTTCCCAGTGGAGGCCATGTTCAAAGGATCCCACCTATAGGCTTTATGTTGAGCCCCATGTAAACCCAAACCAGACTGTGGGCCGCAAATAAATGGGCTGCGGGCTGTGTGTTGAGTAGCCCTGGTTTACCGGTTAACTGGTGGAGGCCAGAGCAGACCTACCCAACTCCATTTAATCAATTAACTGGTTAAATGAAACATTTATGTATGAATTATGTACTTCGACCTTGCAAATCAGAGCTGGCAATTTAAGCAACCAGTTAACCTAAGCAGTGTCTTTGAGATGTTGGACGCAGTTGTGTGGCACTGGCTCCATGGCTCATAACTTTGTTTGGCCATAATGAAGTAATACCTAAAAGTGAGTTTATTTTTTCTCTCCCATTTCAACTCAGAGGGAAGGCATGTCCTCTGAGAAGTCTGGCTTGTCTTGACTTCCTTATGTCTAAACAGACCTGTCGATTAATGCAATGTTCTCAGTCTTTTTAGACTGCTATGCCTTTTTCATGAATCTACCTGCTTACAAAATCAAACAAAAAGACAAAAATCTTATAGCACAATTATTGAAAAATTACTGTAATTAATCATAATTAAATAAGCATGAAATAATTTTATTAATATAACACATTTCAATATACAGTAAATATAGCAGTTTGTCATTTACATTTTAGTTGGTACTGATTTCAGTAGTCTTCTGATGTAGACTGTTGTAAAACTAGACAAATATGTACATCAGTTAATATACCTCTGTTTGAAGAACTATCGCATTAGTATGTCCTTTCCACAGATCAAGTTTGTTGATATTATGTACATAGTCCACAATTTGACCAGATCTGAGGCATTAGGGAATAAAATATGTTGATGCTGGAGAAAATGTAAACCAGTTGTTTCCTTGCAATTCATTGAAAAGTGTCTTAATCAATGAAAGTTTTGGCTCCTTTTTTGGAGAGGCAATAATTGATGTAATGTACATCTAAGATTGGAAAGGTGGGTGCTGGGGTTGACCGATTTTGATGGGTAATGTGGACTGTCTACCTATGGCAGCCAGTGAGTCTGTACAGCCAGTCTGCAAAGTCCATTGCTGTTCACTCTTTTTCTCATAATAAATAATAGGGGAATGGTCAATTAGATTGAATGGCACCCAATTTAAAAGTGAATACCTTTTCCACATGGAAAAATCAGACTAAAATTCATTGCAACAAAAGATCATTGAGGTAAAGAGTTGATTGGGATTATAAAATACTTGGATAATAGGAATATCCAGAGGAGTTAGTTTAAAAAGAGTTCCTGATTCTGGAAAAGACAAGCTCTTTGAGTCGGAGCATAAGACACTGTTAACTCATGTAGGTTAAAATAACTTACTTTGAAGTGGTTATTCAGTTATTGCCTAGTGTGAGGTTTTTTCATTTTCCTCTGTAGCTGCTGCTATTTGGCTATTGTGGAAAACAGAACACTGGAATAGATGGCCCACTGGTTCTGACCCAGTGCTGTAATTCTTATAACCCTATGCCTCCCTTGCCCGTCATCCCCCATTGCTCCCATATATTTTTCGCTGCAGGCCTTTAGACAAGGATTTGCCTATAGATCCCTGTCTGAGGTTGTAGTTTCTGCCTATCCATGCTCCCCCAAGATATTGCTGCTTAAGATATCGCACATAAACACACAATCTTTGCCACTTTTCATCCTAATAAACTTGTAATTCAGAGAGAGAGAATCTGCTGCTGGCTCGTGCTGCTGCTGGCTCGTGCTACTGCTGATAGCTGTGATCCTGTCAGTCCCCATAGCCTGCTCTCCTTGGTTCCTCCATTTGCTCTGGAGAAGCCAAAGGGAAAGGGAGCTAGTTTCTGAGGGCTTCTGAAGTATGGCCGCTAGCTGTGCTCTCTCGGCTATAGTTTCACTGATTAAAACTCTGCATCACAGAGGGTACATCTAAACTACAGACCCTTTTCAGTAAAGGGTTTTAAATTAAGACATATCGAAATTGTAAACGAAGCTGGGATTTGAATTTCATGCGCTTCATTTGCATAATGGTGGCTGCAGCTTTTTTCCGAAAAGCTGCTTTTGGGGGGCGGGGGGGGGGGGGGGGGGGGGAATGCGGTCAAGACAGGGATCTTGACAGAAATGTCCTGTTTTGAAAGATCTCCGACTTGACTGCGGCTTTTAAAGAAAAGTGGCTTTTCAAGAAGGGGGAAAAAAAAGCTGTGGTTGCCATTATGCAAATTAAGCACAGGAAATTCAAATCTGGGCTTCATTTACAATTTCAATACGTCTAATTTACATCTCTTTATCAAAAAAGGGATGTAGTTTAGATGTACCCTGAGTGGTATAGCCTGAGCTAGTATACCACTGGGAAGGAGGGCCTTGATAGACAATTTATATTAGCCATTTCTCTGCAGATGGATTTTTGATAGAAAACTTATGGACTTGACTGAGTAGTATTTGTGGACAGAGAGAAGACACTGTGGTCTGGCATTGTTAATGGTTCTGATAGGTGAGGATAGAGAAGATAACTCAGCTGCAAACAAAAGTGACTTATGGATTGAGGAAACTTTATCTGACAGGTGTTTTCTTCAACAGGTGTCAGTGTTGATAGCCCACACATTAGTACATCCACACTAGGCTGCAAGGGCATATCTTAAACCAATTTGAGGGTAGCTTGTGTGGATGCTTTTGGTGCTTCATTGAATTCTGCACAACATAGCTGACTGGGTGCCCTAATATAGACTAGACAGTATGTAACTTTCTCCTCTACCAGATGATATTGCTAAGCCTCAAGCTTTGCATTTTAGGTTGCCTCTGTTCTTTATTTCCTTTTGTCATCGACAATAAAAGTATATTCTAACCAACAATATTTGATGTTGTAGCTTCAGAACATCTGGTGGAGGCAAATTGTCTAAGCAGAGAAGGCATGCTGAGTGATTAGATATTGATGGATGCTTCAACTGTAATAATTTTAATACTTAATTTCTACATATTACTGTCCTTATTTAAAACAGTAGTTAGCTAATTTTAAAAAGTTCCTTCAAGGCAAAACTTGCTGATAGGATTTTTTTCAGTTATAGCACTGATTGTTTAGTAATATTAAATCATTTTATTCAAATATAAAGTCAGCAACTGATTTCCTAAATTAATTATAGTATATTGCATATAAATAGAATTAATTGATTTTTAAAAAATATTTTTGAACTGATTAATTATATTAGACAAAACTTGTATACTGAAACTTGACTTTTGTTGTCTCTTAGGTGAAAGTGTTATTTGTACGCAACCTTGCCAATACTGTAACAGAAGAGATTCTAGAAAAGGCTTTCAGTCAATTTGGAAAACTAGAGCGAGTGAAGAAACTAAAAGATTATGCCTTCATTCATTTTGATGAACGGGATGGTGCTGTAAAGGTAGGTTAAAAGGATTTTAATTTTAATATGTGCATAGAAGTTACGACTAATTTGAATTTTTAAAAGTGGAAACTTTTTTTTTAAAATATCAGTATGAAGAATGATTTAAGACAGTGGTCACCAACCAGTTGATGGTGATGGACTAGTCCGACATGGGGACTCTCTCCCAGTCATTTGTGGTCTCTTTGGGGTGGAGTGGGGCTGCTGCTAAGGCAGGCTACTTGGCTGTACTGACCTGACATTGCTCCTATAAGTGGTCTTGGCATTCTGCTTCTGCCTGCAAGCACTGCCACTTCATTCCTAGGCAGTAAGAACTGAGGCATGCTAGCAGAGAAGTGTAGCACAAAGCTGCGTGCCTCCCATCTTGGGACTATGGGGGTGTGTTGGCCCCTTCTGGGAGTGGCATGAGGCTGGAGCAGGCAAGAAGCCTGCCTTAGCCTTGCTGAGCCGCCAGCCTGGAGTTGGTAAGTGCTGCCGGCGGGAGGCCACAGGCCAGCACCAAGAATTCTGTTTTGCACCATGAATCCGTGACCCCATCTCAGCCAGCACCCAGTGCCCCCTCCTGCATCCCAACAAGAGATGTAAAGGGTTAACCGGTTACCTAGTTCTTAAATGCGATTTTGCATGCTTAATCCCAGTGCCTTGTCCCAGCTCAGTGGAAGTGAATGAGGGTGGAAGAAAGCACGTGGCTAGGGGCTGGAGTGAGCGGGGCAGAGTTTCAGGAGAAGAGTGGGATAAATGCTGGGTAGCTCTTACATTCAAAAAGTGGTCTTGGAGTAAAAAGGTTGAAGATCATTGATGTGAAATATTGTTAACTAATAACAGCATAAAATGAAGTTACATGTTGGATCTTTTCATAGAATGTTCTACACTACATAAATTCACTGAAGGGCTATGCATTGTGTACATTGCTGTTAATATTGGTGACTATTTTGCTGTAAAAAATAGAAGATTCTCTTTTAAGCTAATGACCTGTGCAAATGATGAGTGGGATGCCAGAACTTTCTCATCAACTTACAATCAAACATAAGGAAGTTCCTTTGGGGTAAAAGACCAGTTGCGATACTTGAGAATCATCGAAAAATGTTGTTAGTAATGACAGCACTGAAATACAAAGCGAAAAACTTATCTTCCTAGGAACAGAATTAACTGTTTCCTTTTTTGGTGACAGGGATATCCAGTTGTTAACTCTCTCCTTTCCTTCCTTCCACCTTGTGGATATATTCAGGAATAACTCATTTGTTTCATCCCTTTCCTTTTGTGTTTCTTCCTCATTGGCTAGAATGACTGGCAGAATTGGTTCATGTATCAGTTTTCTACACCTTTGGGTGAAGTGGAAGATAAACATAGGTTTGCAGCTTTTCCCATTTGTCTAGATAGTTTGAAGAAACTTGGGTTAATGGAGTAAGAATCCCTATCATGCATGCATCTTCCCAAGGCAGGGTCTCCTATGGAGTCCAATAAATCCTTGAAAGTGGTAGGCTAACTCAGATCCCCCTCTCTTGATACTCATTTGTAAAAATTTGGTGGGAAACTTTCATCGTGTCCATTTCTGTTAAATGAGGCTGAGGTGCAGATTTCCTTATGCACCTAATCAGTAAGAAGACATTTATAAATACAACAAAAGAGGGAAAACCAAGATTTGTATTGTGCTCTAGGAGTTCTTCTTTGTATAAAAATATTTTTTCACTTGAATCTTCTAAGCCCTTTTGCTGCCCTGTTGTTGTAAATAGGAGATCACAGAGCTGAATTGTGGTATGCTATTTGTAGAGGATGCAGTAGTACAGGCAGTCCCCGACTTACGCGGATCCGACTTATGTCGGATCCGCACTTACGAACGGGGCTTTCTCGCCCCGGAAGTCGGGGCGAGAAAGCCCCGTTCGTAAGCTGCTCCGGTGCCCCTGGTCTGCTGGAGACCGTCTCCAGCAGACCAGGGGCACCGGGCGGTTCCCGCGCCTCTGAGGCTTTGCCAAAGCAAAGCCTCAGAGGCGCGGGGAACAGCCGCTGCTGCCGCTTCAATCTGGGTGCCTGTGGTCTGCTGGGGACCGTCCCCAGCAGACCACAGGCTCATGGACTGAAGCCGCAGCCGCGGCGGGGTCCCTCCCTCTGAGGCTTTGCCAGAGCAAAGCCTCAGAGGCTCTGCTCCCTGTGTCCCTGGTCTGCTGGGGAGGGGGGGGCGCAGCTAGTGTGCTCCCCCCCCCCCCCCCCCCCCCAGCAGACCAGACTTTTGTTTTGGACTCTGGGGCAGAGCAGCTGGGGCGCTGCCGATTGGTCCTGCAGCGCCCGCTCTGGGCACTACTGGACCAACCCGGCAGCACCCCAGCTGCTCTGCCCCAGGTCCTGATTCAGCCGCTGCTGGTCAGTTTCAGCAGCGGCTGAATCAGGACACCCGGGGCAGAGCAGATGGGGTGCTGCTAGGTTGGTCCAGTAGCACCCAGGAGCGGCGCTACTGGAGCAACCCAGCAGCACCCCAGCTGCTCTGCCCCAGGCGTCCCCAAGTCAGCTTCTGCTGAAACTGACCAGCGCTGACTACAGGAAGCCCCAGGCAGAGTTGCTCTGCCCCGGGCTTCCTGGAATCAGCTGCTGATCAGTTTCAGCAGCAGCTGACTTGGGGACGCCTGGGGTTCTTAAGTTGATTCTGTATGTAAGTCAGAACTGGCGGTCAGTTTCAGCAGTGTCTGAATCTGGACGCCAGTTCCGACTTACATACAGATTCAACTTAAGAACAAACCTACAGTCCCTATCTTGTACGTAACCCGGGGACTGCCTGTATGTCCACAGTTGTGAGAGGAAGAATTTTTTAAGAACAGTCAAGGCTGTCTTGGTTTTGAAAATCAAGCCTGATAGAGTCCTAGAACTGGAAGTAACCTCGAGAGATTATCAAGTCCAGTCCCCTGCACTCATGGCAGGACCAAGCACCATCTAAACCAGAGCAAGCTAGATCCAGCCTGCGGGCTGAATCCAGCCCACCCCTGCAGTATGAAGCAGCTCCATGCCGCTCAAAGCAGCTGTCTGTTCCTTGTGGCTCTTTGCACCATGCAGAAGAGGAAGGGGGAGATTTCACGTTCTGCTCCTGCCCCAGCACAATCTCTCAGCTACTATTGACTGGAAATAACCCCCCATCCTACAGCTCAGAGCGCCACATGGAACAGCCAGACACTTTGAATGGATTGTGGCTGCTGGCAGGCAGGGAAGCTTACCTGAGGGTCCCACTGGGTTGCTGGCCTGGAGCTGTGTAGGTAAGCGCTCTTTGGCCAGAGCCTGCCTCTGGCACCCCAGCCTCTCCTGCACTCCATTCCTCCGCGCTCCTCCCACCCCCTGCTGGCTAGAATCCTCTCCTGCACCCAGACCCTGCACCCTAATCCCCTGTCCCAGGTCACCACCTAAACCCAGTGTACCCCTCCCCCAAAGCCAGAATAGTCTCCTGCACTCTTATCCCTTGCCTCAGGTCATAACTCCCTCCCTTCACTCAAACACCCTTCTAGACCCCACATTCCCTGCTGCATCCCAGTCTGTCTCAGACCCCACAGCTCCTTCATTTAAAAGTGTGGGCCTTGACCACTTACCAAAATCTTGGAGTGGCTCTCATTGAAAAACTGGCCATCCCTGACATGCATTGATATATCCTGCTCTTATGGAATCTCCATCACTGGAGATTTTTAACTTCCGGTCCCTAGGAAATTTATTCCAGTGCTAAAACAGCCTGAAAGTGAGGAAGTTTTTCCCTTGTGTCCAACCTTAATCTCACTTGCTGCAGTTTAAACCCATTGCATCTTGTCCTATCCAGAAGTTAAGGAGAATAATTTTCTCCCTCTCCCTGTAGCAATCTTTAAGTCTTTGAAACCATCTGCAGTCTGATTTTTTTTTTTTTTTTTTTCAGAGATACAATCAAGGCTAATTCTGGGTGATACTGTTTTTAGTAAACCTTCTATTCTTTTTTCCTTTTAAAGTGTGTCCCTGAATGCCCTAAGAAGTATATCTAAAATTTGGTTACTTCCTTCAGGCAATGGAAGAAATGAATGGCAAAGATTTAGAAGGAGAAAATATTGAAATTGTGTTTGCTAAGCCTCCAGATCAAAAAAGAAAAGAACGGAAAGCTCAGAGACAAGCGGCTAAAAATCAAATGTAAGTATATATGTGTGTCTCTGGTGTACTGTTTTTATTATGCAAATATGGGTTTTTTATAAAATTATAACATTGAAGTTATGTAGCAAGTATGATTAAGTGTATTAATATCTCATTTCACTTCTATAGGATGTATGAGAATAGTTAGAGGAATTATCAGTATATCACAGTATAGCCCAAAGGCCAGACCCGGTCAGAATTGAGGTCACATTTTGTCAAGTGTTGTACAAACACACAGAAAAATAAAATTGCTGCCCTGGAGGGTTTGGACTTTAAGTTCAGTAATGCCTGAATTGGATGCATGTCCACTTATCCAGGTCAAATTTGAAAGTCCTGGGAGCAAATTGGGAATAATGAACTGGTCACCTAAAGATCCACTTACCTCTGCACTGTCTAGGGATGTAATATAGTATAGTTGATTAACCAATAAGCAGAAGTTTATAAGTTAATGCTATAGATTACAACCATTTCTCCCTTCCCCATCTCCTTCCCCCGCTAGTAAATTTATCAGGCTGACCAGCAGCCTGGCTCAGTTCTACCTCCCCCTGTTGCAACTCTGCATTTAAGGTGTACTAGGAGCCAAGTGGGTAGGCAGCCTGGCTCAGTTTTGGCTCATGCCAAGTCCAGGAGCTCAGGACCCTCCGCTTCCTCCTTCTCCCCCAGGAGAGGGGCTTGTTGCCACCCTGCGTTGCTGCCTATGTATTAGAGGCAACAGCGTGGGGTTACAGGTAACCAGTCTGAAAAGGGAGCAGGTTTTTAAACTGGCTCCCCTCACGAACCAGCTCCCATCTGGCACCCCATGCTGCTGCCTCTAATACAGAAGCAGCAGTGCAGAGTTGCAGGGTGCTCCTCGGGAATGGGTTGGGAGTGCACTGGCTGCCAGCTCCAACCCTGGGGACTATAGAACAGTTGAGTAACCGATTTGTGAGGTTAATAAACTATTAGTTAACTGATATTTAACATCCCAAGTTGTCAGGTGAAACCATGTGAGATGAGTACTTTGCTAAATACATTTTGAAGCCATACTATGGTGCCTACATGTAAATAGTTGGTGTGATTGCTGTCTAAGACGACATTCTTCTTCAAGGGTCCCCATGGGTGCTCCACTTAGGTGTCAGCGCTGCTGTACACACGGCTTGGAGATCTTTGGTAGCAGTCCCCTGGCTGCCAGTGCCTGGTGTGCTATTGCGCAATTGCTCAGAACGACAGTTACACACGCACCAGCGGCTGTTCCCTCAGTTCCTTCTCAATTGCAGCTGGCATAGGTTGCACTTAGTCAGTCTCTCTAACAGCATCAAAAGGAAAGAAGAAAAAAAAGGCATGGGCTTCGGCCAATATCTTTGCATAGCATTATGCAATTCAGACCTTTCAGGACTCAGGCACTAGATTTGGACATACAGTCCTGTCTAACATCTGGTCCTGCATCACGGAGTGTCCACCGCCAACCAGGAACAATGCTGCGTAGTCACCTAAGTGGAGCACCCATGGGGACTGTCAAAGAAGAAGGGAAGTTACTCACCTTGTGCAGTAACTGGAGTTCTTCGAGATGTGTCCTCATGGGTGCTCCACACCTACTATCTGCTCCGGGCTATTGCAGTCCAGCGAAGAGAAGGAATGGAGGGAACGGACGCCGGCGTGTGTGTAACTATCCTTCTGAGCAACTGTGAAATAGCGCAGCACACGCTGATGGCTCAGGGACTGCTACCAAAGGTATCCAGGCCGTGTGCAGCATGGTGCTGACACACCTAAGTGGAGCACCCATGGGGACACATCTTGAAGAACTCCAGTTACTGCACAAGGTGAGTAACTTTCCCTTTTTGCCACTTCAGTGATGATTGGTAAAGCTTTTGAGCATTTTAAACATGAACATAAGGATTTTGCATTGTAGTATTTCATGCTTTCATATATTTTCTACTTGGGTTTAAATTGGATATCTTGCAGTTTTTTCCATATTCCCATCCTTCGTTTCCGGTATTATCTGTGCTATCAGTCCTCCTGTTTTAAGATCTAAGACAATATAATGTCTAGGTAAAAAAGAATAATACAAATCTTTAGATGGTGACATTGTGCACAATTGGAATTGTTTAAGATTGGCTTGTTTGCAGCTGTCACTTACTGCCCCAAAGTTCTCATTGGCCCTGCTTCAGTATTTTCTTTTGGACCTTAAGTGTCAAGCTTTTTGTTTTGTTTGGTTTCGCTTACATTTTTCAGTTTATCCCTCCTGTATTCCAGATATCAGCTGCAGCCATAAGAACACCTGTTTGAAGTACAGTCCAGAGTAGTATGGGAAGTTTATGAACATGTTTGTACAGTAGAGGCAGTTATTTGCATGTCTGTTTTGTTAATACTGTTTGACATCCTGTTCTTGTTTCCCCCCTCCTCCCCGCCCCCACTGTTTTAACTGATGTCAAAGGGGGGGGGGGGGGGGTGGAATGAATCAACAGTCTCTTTTTAACCATGTATCCAGGCTCTGATAGTACCCTGTACTTCATTCTATAGAACAGGAGTCACCATCCCGTTAATTGTGATTAACTGGTCGATTCTGGAGCCTCAGCCAGTTCATCGTAATCTCCGGGCTCTAAAGTCTAGCAGTGCAGCAGGGCTCGGACAGGCTGCCTGCTGGCTCCAGGTTTGTCTGTGTGCTCCTGTTGCAGGGAAGGGAACAGTGTGTCTCTGCAAGCCGCCTACATCTGCAGCTTCTATTGGCTGGTAGTTGAGGACAGTGCTGGGATATGCTGTCCATCTCTCCTCTACAGGAGGACACAGAAATGAATCTGCATCCAGCCGCTTCTGGGATTGGCATGGGATCACAGCAGGCCGGTAGCCTATGCTAATTGCCTCCTAGCCGGAGCTTCCCTGCTGCACCAGTGGCCCAACCCTGACCCTCCTTCTGCAGCCAGCACTCCATTCTCAACCCTCTCCCGCATCCCAACACTTTGCCCCAACCTGGAATCCTGCACACAAACTGCCAGAGCTTTACTTCACTTCCTCCTGCACCTGACCCTTTGGCCAGAGGGGAGGGAGAAAAGTGCAAGTGATAGAGAGGGGGGAATGGAGTAGGCAGATGTGTGATTTCTTCAAAAGGCCCCTTATCAGTTATTCAGTACTCTACTTTTTTTTTCTTCCTGGGAGAGGAGTGGATTCTTGTGTAACCAACTGGTCATCAGAGTATTTTCTAAAGCTTAACCAATAAATCAGTGGTACTTACACTATTCAGAGTAACTGCCTATATTTTTATTAAATATCTGAAATGTATTGCCTCAGGAGTAAGCAACACATTTCTCTAGATTTCACACTACGTAAATGGATATGAAAGACTGAACAGAGCATTTATTTCTAGAGATGTGATGAGGTTAACCAGTAAGCATCACCAGTAAGGGTGATACTTAGCAGTTCGACAGCCCAGATGGGCTAAAGCAGTTTCCTGGCCACATTGTGGTGCAGAGAGCAGAGTTGGAGCAGCCACCTGAGTGGGTAAACCAGAGCAGGGTGTGATGGGATGGGCTGGAGCCTAGCCTAGCCAGGCCCCCTTGCCCACCTTTATTTAAGTGGTTAACCAGTTAAAACATAATGTTTAACTGGTTAATTTAGGGCTGGGCAAAATATGGCCGATAGACTGGATTCGACCTGCAGGAGCCTCAGCCCGCTCCAGGTCTTCCCCGCCCCTACTTGGAGGGCTGCAGGGCTACAAGCTGGCTGCAGGGCTACATATGAATCTGTGGGGCCATGTATTCAACTCTGAATGCTGAGAGCCTGAGGGAGGGAGAGTGGTTTCTAACACTGTCATCACCCCAAATAGCTGGCTTCTGGCCAATAGCAGCTGCCTGTTTGCAGGACAGGCAGCATGCAAAATACCCCTGCCCCTCATCCCCCAAGGCTCACAGCATTCAGTTCAGAGCAGTAATTATGGCCCCTGCAGCTGCTCTGAGCAAATACAGGAGTGTGGAAGGCAGCGACCCTAGCTAAGGAACCTGCTGGGCTGCTGGCTGGAAGCCACCCTGGTAAGCATCTCTCAGCCAGAGCCTGCTTCTGACACTCCAGCCCTTCCCTCCCCCAACCTTCTGCTCTGCACTCCACTCCCATGTAACCCAAACCTTCTGACCCCCGCTCCAGCCCCCATATACCTCCCAGACCCTGCATCACCTCCTGCCCCAGGTTACAACCCCCTCCCAGACCAGAATCCTATCCTGCACACACACCCTCTCCCAGGTCACAACCCAAGCACCAGCACTCCTACACCAGGTCAAAATCCCTTCCCAGATCTCTGCTCCAGATCACAGATCCTGCACCCCAACTCCTTACCCCAAGCTTCCTTCTGCATCCAACCTCTATCCCTGACTCTGCACCTCCTCCATTAATACAATTAAAGAATGTGGCCCTTGACCACTTACCAGATTCTTAGTGACACCCCCTCCCCCCCAAAAATATTGCCCACCCCTGGGTTAACTGATTACACTGGATTTTACATTCCTACTTATTACTATTTGATTCAAAACAAGAGATTGGGAAACTGCAATTGTTTAACATATGATTGCCAGAGTACAAAGACACATACAATTAGTGAATTGTTCAGTCTTTCATATCCATTGATTAGAGTAACTTTTGGGTCAGAGTGGGCAATAATTTTGATGGGGGAGCACTCCAAGATTTTGGTAAGTGGTCAAGGTCCACCCCTTTCTGTGGAGGGTGTGTGTGGTCGGAGATGGAGGTTGGGTGCAGAAGGGAGCTTGGGATAGGGGTGCAGAAGGGAGTATGGGGTCTGGGAGTGAGTTTGGATGAAGGGTGGGGGGTTATGGCATAGGATTGGGATGCAGGGGCCAGGAGCGGGTATGGGTGCAGAAGAGGATTCTGAGGGGAGTACAGAGGAGTGCAGAGGGTTTGAGTTTTTGGCTGCAACAGCCAGTATGGGCACAGGTAAGAATTTAGGCTTGGTGGAAGGCTGTAGGAGGGCTTGCAGGATCTGAGGGGAAGTTGTAACCTGGGGTAGACGTTGCAAAGTGTTTGGATAATGCAGTGATCCCCCAACCCTTTTCCCATGGAGAAACCTCTAAAATAATTTTTCATATCCTGAGGCACCCCTACCTATGAAAACATTTGTTTGGCCAGAAAAAGTTGACAGCAGGGAGCAAAATTCAATTACTGCTAAATTTTTTCAAGAAAATTTATTTGTAAAGAGCTGTTTATATAGTATGTATGTCAGTTTACATTGCAAGAAAAAAAATTGGAGCATTTTTCCTCTCTCTCTTCTCCTTCCTCACTCTCTCTTCTCCTTCCGCGTGCGTGCTCGCTATCTCTCTCGCTCCCCTTCTTCTTCCCCTCTCTCTCTCTTCTCCTCCCCCTCCTGCCTCTCACTCGCGGAGCCCAAATGGCTGCTTACTCCTGCATGGCGGCCCAGCTGAGCTGCGCAGAAGTCCCCACCCTCTTGTGCCACTTGCTCCCATGCAGCGGCCTGGCTGAATGGCGTAGAAGTCAGCTGAGAGCCAGGGCGAGAGGCGAAGGGCGTGACAGACGTTCCAGGCCCCGCCCAGTGATTATTCTGCAATTTCTTGTGGAACCCCTGATGATGGTTCGCGGAACCCTGGTTGGGAAACACTGGGGTAATGACCTAGGGCAGGGAGTTGGGAAGTGGTTGGGATGTGGAAGAGGGTGGGCTGCTAGATATAGGCTCTGTCCAGGAGGTACTTACCGAGGCACCTTCTGCCAGCAGCCCAGCCAAACCTTCAGGCAGGGTCCCTTCCTGCTGCAGCCTCAGGATTCTCAGTGTCCAGTTGAAGTTGGCTGTGATTTCTCAGATTTTAGGGAGGCAACTTGTAAATACAGTACAAATTAGTTGTAAATAATCATACTTCTAGTGAGCCTATATTGTAAAACATGCTAATTCAAATGTTGTATTTGCTTATGACCCCAGATGTTAACTTTGAGATTACTATTAATGAATAGAAAGGGTCTGCTGGGACTGGTGCTCCCCTATTTTGAGCCTCTAGAAACAGTTCTTCTCCAGTTGAAATGTACATGTTGTTTTTTGAATGATCCCTTTCAAAGATCATGATGCCTAAAAAAGTAAACTTAAAAATCTTAAGCTTAAAGTTGCATTTTCATAAGAGTGTAGATCACTCAGCCATTACAATCATCTCTGTCCCTTCAGCAAAAATCAATCTATGCTAAGTTTAGAGAGAGAGCAATATTCCTTGATACTAAATAATTAGGGGAGTGCAAATATAAAGTAGTTATAATGCTTCAGTGGATATTACTGAATAAAAAAACAACATCTTAATAAAAATGTGAAGTCATTATCATGCAAAGATTATGGTGACATTCTTTGATTGCACATCTAAATATTGTAGATATTTGTAGGTTCTGGACTTTCTTATGGTGAAATCTATACCACAGAATTGCAGGCATGTCATTGGGTTACACTTTGAAGCTTAAAATATGTGTACTGTCAATGTGAAGTAATAGACACAGCTATGAGCATTGCTGAGGGGGATCTTTTTAGTCAGACTATTATCCGGTTGGGATTTGTGGTCTGTCCAGTTACATTCACTCAATGACAGAATTTAACAAATTATTTTGGTGTACAGTTATTGTAAGGTAGGTATCTCAGTCATGCCAAGAGTTCTGGATCATGTTATATCAGTGGTTACTCAGAAAATTACCACTATTTCTCTACAGTGGACTTGTAAGCAACATTTTCATTTATTGTATGAAGGAGACTTCAGATGGAATATTTTGCCCAACTGTTTTCTTTACAAAGCAACATAAATATTCCAGTATAATCCTCCCAGACACAAATCAACACAGCTTCCCACAAAAGAATATAACCAGCATACACAGTCAACCCAGACATCACTCTAAAGCAGTGTTTCTCAAAGTGGGCTGTGGGCCCA